>NC_065546.1:14434021-15634021 GCF_022605725.1 Anthonomus grandis grandis
ACACATCTCGTGAGAGTCATTTGAAACACACCACAGTTTTCCAAGCAGAGGTCTTTGCTATACTTGAAGTAGCAAATAAACGGGAAGCATTGGAAGGTAACCAGAGGATTTGTATGTACTCTGATGGTCAAACTGCCTTTTATGGCGATCCAAAAGCCAGTCCAGGGGTGCAATAGAAAACTGGCAACCCACAGGGTGATGATTCTCAGGACACTAGGATATTGAAGGTAATGAACGGACTGATAAACTAGCAAGACAAGGTTCCCTTACCCCCTACATAGGCCGTGTCTTGACATCAGTAAAAAATAAATTACTTAAGTTAATAATTCGGCTTGAGAAGAATCAAGGAAGAATTGAAGAAAGATAAAAGAGTGTAGACAGATCAAGGATATGAAACAGAATCATAACAGCACTAAAGTAAGGCAACTGCGAAGAAAAAGCCGAGAGAGGATCGAAGACTTAGTGAAAATTGTAACTGTGTATTTCTGCCTAAACAGGCGTCTGCACCTTCTTGGTAAAAAAGAAATTTTACTCTATCCGAATTGCAGTACATGGAAGAAAACTTCATACCACATTTCAAGTATTAGTAATAAGTGGAATCGCACGAAAAAAAAAATTGTGGACCAATAACCGGGAATATCCTAAAGATCTGAACTAGAAAACGTGCAATTAAGAGAAAAAATCGACTCTATAAAGATCGTTCGATAAAATTATCGTACATTTTAAAGCAACCGAGGACCTACTCTAAAAAAATTATTTATTTTTTACAGGTCAATCTGGATTTAGAAGTAACCATTCCTGTGAGTCAGAGTTGCAGTATGTTTTTCAAAATAGATAAGTGACATACATGACAAAAAAATTGTTAAGTAAAATCTGTATTATTATAATAAGTAACTCAAAAAAATTGTTCTTAGTGTTTATGTGGACTTTGAAAGAAAGCATTCGAAACAATCAATCGTGAAATTCTTTAAAAAAAAAATCGAATATATGGTGTAAAAAATGTAGCATTTTAGGGAATAGGTGATATGTAATACGTTAAATAGAACTTCTTTTGTAAATTTCTTTGCCGACGATACTGTTGCGTATGTAGCTGAGAAAATTTTTAAAGATTTTGTTGATATAGTAAGCCTAGAGCTGAACTTTGTTCTGAAAATTGTATTATTGGCTCTGTAAAAATAAATTAAAACCTAATACAGTAAAAACAAAGATATATTATAAACGATTTTTTTAATTCAAATTGTAAAGTATATATAAATGGCAATAAAATTAATGATGTATATGAAATTAAATGTTTAGATGTAATCTTAGACCCCTAGTTAGGCTTTTCATTGTACATTAATTGTGTTTTTTAAAAGTTAAGTAAAAAGATATATACACCTATTTTTCTCATAAATAAGATTTTTTGCAGTATGGACTAAAAAACTTGTTTTTAATACAATCGTCTTACCACGTTTTGATTACTGCTTTGCTCTTCTTATATCTTGTACTCAATTACAGTTGAATAAGGCAATTTGAGGTTGTATCATATTTTGTTCTATAGTTCAGATGCTTAATGCTTTGAATTGGTTGCCAGTATAAAAAATCACTAATAATAAAAATAAATAATAATACGTTTGTTTCCAAGATTTAAATACAAGATACATATTTTACTTTACGTACAAGTACAAGGAAGAAATAAACGATTAGTATCGAAGCTGCTCTAATAAGAAGCTTGTTGATACTTTTTCTTTAGGGATATATATATATATATAGTCCAATTCGGCTTTAAAGGTCAATATCAAGTTTTTCTTGTCAAGTCCGAGAAAATATTCCATCAATGGTTTTTCAATACATGACTAATAATTTATTCGTACCTGTCCTTATTTAATTATTCTTATTGCTGGTTTTAAAACTACAATAAAAATAACGACAACCACATCTTGTACAATACATACAATAAGAAAAGGCAAAATTATTTAAATTTAAATACTCACAGTGCACATAAGAAATTTCAAACTTTTAATAAAAGTTATCGTTCTGTTATTACAAAAATAATAAGAACAAGCTATAAGTTATTCACCAAACGATGAAATATAGCCGCATCTCTCTGTTTAATCCATTGCCCTACATAAAGTTTAAACGTTGCTCTAGACATTTTTTCCTGTATGGGTCTTGGTATATTATTGTAAAGTTTCGGTGCTACATATTTGAAATGACGCTGACCAATACTTTTTTTGTTCCTACCAACTCGCGCATTTTGATTAAGTCTATTTTTTTTGGAATATGTGTGCGATAAAGTTTCAAGAATAATTTTTTTTCTAATTTATATATTCTTAATATATTCATACTTTAATTGAAACAGTAAAGTTTCCTCAGGTCCATTATTTTTGTTTCCTTATAAAGTAAATTGGTTGGAAGTAATCAATTTTTTCCAATTATAATTTTTAGTATCTATTTTTGAATTGCTGTATGTGGTAATCCCGGACACCACCCCACCCAATCAATCCATAAGTCAAATGAGATTGAACCAACGAATATACCAACGTATATTATGGGAAGGTTCTTGATATTTAGGTATTGCTTTAACCCCTAACCACTATTGACGGGGTCAAAGTGACCCAGCGGTAGTTGTTGCGTTATAAATATTTTCAATTTAGCACTTTTTTTGCACAAGTTTTTTTGCATAAAAATTGTTTCGAACAAGTGTTTATTGTAATTTTTGTATCTAGTTATCCATAAAAATGGATTCCAAATTATACACGGATGCGGAGCTTTTAGACATTATAGAAAATGACGGATTTTTGGCAGGACCTCAAAAATGTGGATGAAACTATAATGAGTTACTTATAATGAGTTCACGGACGATGAAAATGGCGCCAATGTGCCCTTGGAAATTGCTGAGAATGAACAGGACGCTCTTAGAAAAATTTGGAGGATGGAGATAAAAGCGATGATTCTGAAGAGGACTGCGAGCTATTTAGTGAACATGATTCTCTGGGTGAGGCTTCTGGGGTCTCTGGCAATGATGATTCTGAGGAAGATCAACCTCTAATTAATTTTACGCCTTGGGTTGGAAAGGATGGAACAAGATGGTCAAAAGGAGCAGCAACACGTGGAAGAGCAGCAGCTCATAACATTATTTACACTAAACCAGGTTTGAAGGGCTTTGCATTGTCCAATCTACCCAAGTCACCTGAGTCAGCATGGAACTTACTTATAAATGATAAGATCCTAAAGATAGTTTGTAAATTTACAAATATAAAAATTAGACTGTGTCAGGCCAAATATAAAAGTTTCAAAAGACGTAGGGCTGCCAGAAGAAAATTTCAGCCAACGTTTATTGCCAAAACAAGTGAAGATGAGCTAAAAGCATTTTTTGGTTTGTTATATCTTCAAGGCTTATTCGATCTAAGGGCAATGTGGTGTACTGATAGAAGAGGAAGAGACATTTTTAGAGCTACAATGAGCCTTGCAAGATTTTCTTTTTTGCTTTGTTGTTTACGCTTTGATGATTTACAAACCAGGAAGGAAAGGATCAAATTGGACAAACTGGCGCCGATTTCAGAAGTTTTTAATACATTTGTGGATAACGCACGGGAAATGTATAACCCTGGGATAATGTTACCCTGGATGAGATGTTGGTACCCTTTAGGCGTAGATGTGGATTCCGTATGTAAACCAGCTAAGTATGGCTTGAAAGTACAAATTCTGGCGGATTCAAAGACTCACTATATGTTGAACGCCGAAGTATATACAGGTGCCCAAATTGGAGATCGGGCCCGTAAAGAAAAACGTTTTTCGAATCCTTCGGACGTTGTGCTTCGTTTGACAAAGCACATAATGGGTACCAACCGCAATGTAACCGCTGACAACTGGTACTCTTCAACTGAGATAGTAAATGAACTGCTGAATAATAAGCTTAATTATGTAGGCACTCTCAATAAACGTCAAATACCACCAGAATTTTAACCCAGTCATAAGCGACAACCTAAAAGTTCACTGTTTGGTTTTTCTCCGGCGATTACCATGGTATCATTTGTTCCAAAAACTAATAAAGCAGTTATATTAGTATCAAGTATGCACCACGATAATAAGATAAATGAAATTTCATTGAAACCAAATATAATCGAGTACTTTAATGGGACTAAAGCGGGGGTTGATGCTCTTGACGAAAAATGCGCAAATTATTCTACTTCGGGCAGAAAAAGACGTTAGCCAATGGCACTATTTCATGCAATATTGAATATTACTGGAATTAATAGTTATGTTTTATACAACTGTGCATCTAATGAAACAAAAATTATGCGCTATGATTTTCTAAAGCGGCTAGGGGTATCGTTATGCAAGCCGTTCGTCATCAAAAGACTAGGAAATACAAAGGTACCTCGAAAGGTTCGAGAAATGGGCTCCAATATATTTCACACTGAGATTCCAGAACCTCCTGTGCCACTGACTGAGAACAACGTCCAAGCGAAAAAGATGTGCCATATGCCCATGGTCAAAGGACCGAAAAACAAATACTGTTTGCAATAATTGTAAAAAGCCTATTTGTCAATAATGTGCAGTAAAAGTTTGTCCTAACTGCACTAAGTAAGTTTTTTTTTGTTAAAATGTTATTCTTTTTATGTTAGAAAATACGTTGTAACTTTCGTTACCTTTTTTTGAATAAATAATACAGTGGGTCATACTGACCCATTAATAGCGATTTTTTTTTGGAATAGTTGTTAAGGGTTAAATAATTAAAAGTTGAAACTAAACCTCCAATTTTATTGGTCAATTGCTTTAATTCTAAATCCCATTTACGATGCTGGTCTACAACAATACCAAAATATTTTATGGGCGGTGATGCAGGAATTGACAACGATTGACTAATTTACTAAAAAGGCAAACTTAATTTTAATATATAAAATGGTCTATTATCAGAATATTTAAAAAAATTCTTGGAAAAAACAGAAACTTTTTATGAACATAACGTTCGATCCATAAGCAATTTTGATATTCAGCCAGTCAAATACTCAGCATTACAAAAATCTTTTTTTTTTAAGGTATTCGCCTGTTTATTGCATGACCAAATAACATTAAAAATGCAGCGATACTAAGTATATTTAAAAATACATCATTTAGTTATTTATTCATTAATTATTTTCAGTAGTAATTACATGTATAATTGTTTATTTGAACTAGTTAAGTGCTAACTGAAGAATATTATTATCATTATTAATTTAAATGTTATCGCTATCTGCTGAGAACTAGTCAAAATCCATGAAGTAGCAAAAACCTGGATGCTAGTGGAAGGAACAAAAATGGGGGATAGTCAACGACTAGAAAGACGAGAGACAAATACTCAATTATTCTTAATACAACAGACATACTAGACAATTAAACTGAAATGCTGCGCAATAGAGAATAGAGCATTTAGTGTAAAGAATGGTTACTATAAATATGTAAAAATGCGATTCATACTAAAAAACGCACCAGCAACCTTTCGAAGAATAATAGATTACATACTAAAAGGCCTTTAATTCTGGCTAGTGTATATAGATAATATAATATTTTCTGCAAGGCTAGAATAACATATGAAAAATTAAATAAACAGTTTTTAAAAAAATAAGAAATGCCATGTTTAAAATATAACTTGACAAATCGGATTTCTTAAAAATGAAGTAGGGTTCTGAAGATACACCATTAATAAAGAAGGATAAAGCCAAATCCCAAAAAAATTGAGGCTATACACAAATTTCCTATTTCCAAAACATTCCTTCATCATTTAATGACCTTCAAATAGTTAGCACTTTACCTGCATTGTCAAAGTTTTTTGAAAAATACTTGGACAATGCAAGTGTACATTGTATTAACAATTGTATAATTTCAAAGTCAAAAAATAAAATTTTACCTATTACGCAGTGTAGTTTTAGGCGGGGTGTTGATACTTCAATAGCACTGATCAATATTTTTGATGATATAATTCGGACATCCGATAAAAAATTAATTAGTATTTTAATGCTGCTAGATTTTTCTAAAGCATTTTACATTATAAATCCTGCCCTCCTTATCTTAAAGCTTAAATTTTATGGCTTTTCGTCAACGCCTTATCAACTTATTCAATCTTACCATAGAAACAGATCAAACTATTTGATTAAATAGGACTCAATCCGAATAGGTAGAAATATTATCTGGAGTGTCGCAGTATTCCGTTATGGGTCTTCTTTTGTTTTCAATATATGCGTCAAACATCCTTAAATCACTTAAATATTGGTCAGGCATTTGCATTAAACACCCTAATGCAATTATAGTAGGGACATATTTTAGATATTGCTGTTCGGTGTAAGGGAATTCTAAGAGTATTACAAAATTATATTTCTATTTTGGTTCTGAAAACTTCAAGGAAGCTGAAATGTGTATCAATATAGATCTAAAAATTATAATTGATTTATCCAGGTTGCATAATTTACTTCTAAACGCATCTAAGACTAATATGATGATTTTTGGAAATATAACTAAAGTAACAAATAAAAAAAATAATATTAATATTTACATAAATAATACAAAACTTGAATCAAGAATTTGGGGGTTTTATTAGATAATTAGCTAAGAAAAGAAAGAAAGCAAACTAAAAAATTAATTCAAAAACTAATTATAGCTTGACGATTGTTATATAGCAATGGGTTTATTTAATATCAATGACTTAAACGTAGACTATGCAAGAGTTTAGTATTACGTACTTTTAATTATTGTGATTTTTTTGTATGGGATTTGTTTGAATAATGAATATAAACAAAGAGTTTAAAAATTGCAAAATGCTTGTGTTCGGTTTGTATATGGTCAAAGCAAATTTGATCAAATTTTACCTCTTTATAAGAAATTAAATTGGCTTAAAGTGCATGAGCGTCGAATACTTCATTTATGCACTTTTTTTATAAAAAATAATTATGATCCAAAGTCCCCATTGACAATTAGGGAAAGATTGTTGCTTCGTAACTCTATGCATAATGTTAATTTTAGGACTTTAATTAACGATGCCTCCACCAGAGTGCCCTATTTCAACGTAGTTTTTCGTATAACCCTATATCCTTATAATAAGATCCCTTCGGAACTGTTGTATCTTCATACAATCAAATTAAGGGTTATATTTAAAAAATATTTATTACTTTAGCAGAATGGATTTTAACTAATAATACCATTTCTTGTTTTTTTAATATATTTTTTTTAGTACTCGATTTTGTTTTTGTTTAATAATAAAACAATGCTGACCCTTCGAGTTAGTTATTCTCAGAATTTATTTTTTTTAATGAGCTTTTAACTTTAGACTTACTAACTCGTAGTTTGTTTTTTTATTCATAATTTTTTTTCTTTGCTCTTATAGCATGGTTCAGTGAAGTAGCTATTGAAAGCTAGACTGCGCCAAGTTTAAGGGCGCATTATATTTTGTACTGGTATAATTAGTCAAATAAAAAATCATATTATTTATTTATGTCACTAATAAAGCTTAAATATTTAACAAAGAGCAATTTTAAGTCAAAGTAAAGTGGACCTGGAGATATATACGTAGATCTACTTAACAGAGAGATGTGACTCATGAATCTGCAGACGCCTAGAACGTCAATATATTGACACTTCTTTTTATGGAGAAATGCAAGTTGATTCTAGAATATCAACTCGCAAGCCACGTTTTTCTCGAACATTACTTCTTGCAAAAGGAAAAAATCGATAGAGATCTTGGTGGCACCTCGTAAAAAACTAATAGGATAATGGTGAACATGAGCATGGTCTTTAAAACATACAGTAATATCCGTCACATCAAATTAAGAAATTAAATTGTAAATGCAAGGGAATTCTGGTAGTCAATACTTTTATGCAGTTTTTCTGCAATCATAGATCCTTTAGCCATAAGTGAAACTCCCAAAATTAAGAGACGCATAAGCAATATTAGAGCCAAGGATCCCCTAAAGTAAAGCCCTTGGTACGAACGTAAAAACACTCCCACAAATATTGTCATCCCTGGACTTTGGGTAAACCACGAAAATTTAACCTTTGTTACACAAGCGATTAATATATTAGAATTTATCTGATTTTTCCCCTATGATCTGCCTGTGCCTATGAAGAGTCTAAATACAGCTTGTTATCCCAGGTTGCAATACTAAAGAAAGACCGAATACCACTCCCTTTTAAGTTAAAAGGATCATTACTCTTTTAAGTAATGCCGAATCGAAGCCGTATAAAATTTACTTAAACAATAAAGTATTTTAAGAGATGCCCTTAAAAGCTATTGCGACTTCTATACAAGAGTATATCATGTATTATAAGTATATCCAGCCAGCCAGCCAACCTTAAAACCATTGCACATCTACGTTATAATAATGAAAATCACGACTGTTAGGTACTTAGCTATTTTCTTTACATAAATTCACTTCGGCTAATAATATTAAATTAGTGTGGCCTATTCTAAGCCAGAACATTACCGACAACTAATTTTAATCTTGAATTGGTTTCCGCGTGTCAGGCGAGCCATCCCGCGCATTCCTGACACATTCGTTACTTTAAATTAAACAAACCGATGCTCCATCCGAATGCGGTAGGTCTGTGACATACCTACTATTTAGCACCTTATCTAGATAAAACTCGAGTTTTCCATTACCATTCACAATGTCGAATAATTGACTGAAAGGTAATGATAGTATACAGGGTTTCATTTCGATGTAACCGAAGATGAAAGTTATTAATAAATTATATTCTGTTGATCAATTGTTCTTTGATAATTATTTTTAGCATCAATAATATTTTAAGTCATATAGTAATTGTTTGAAGAATCGCACCATCTTGGCTTTTCAAATATCTGATAAAGATTTGCATTGTTCGCCTTTAAACTTATTGGAAGCAGTCCAGATTTTATCACGATCCACTGATCAATTCAATTGATTATCAGCCACAAGCAAACTGAATATATCTAAGTATGCATATTATACGAAGGAAAATCTTATAAAAAAATGCTACGATAAATTGTGTGGAATGTTACCATCACTTATGGTTTTGTTGCTAACATCAAACATCGAACTCAAATAACTGATTTTATCATGGAAGTTGATGTGTGTTGTTTTATCTTTATCGAAGCGGTACCGTGTATCGTATCTGCTTGCTGAAAGGTTATTGCAAAAAAGGAATACAATATTGTATTGAAGATATAACCATGTTTCTATAGGTATTATAAAAATTTTATGAATTATTGTACCAGGAATTTATAAGTAATTGGTTTGATGTAATCGTATTAGAACTACTTATATATTTTTGACGAAAAATAATATATAATTATGTTTTTATTTATATTAAAACTATTTGCCTTGTTTCTTATAAAGCCTAGAGGAATTGTTACTAAAGTCTTGCGTAAAAAAATGGTATTTATAATTAACGTTTTTTCATATTTTTATTAGAAAGTTCTTAAAAAAACTTCATTAAATATATTTTTTTAAGTTTAAAAAAAGGCATTTAACTTCCTTAAATCTTGAAGCTTATTCTACAGGGTGACCACGGTAACTTTGGCAAAAATTGTAGGGTAGGTAGGGGCTCCATAGGCAAGTATTTTGAGCATAGGAACCCATGTCCGAAAAAGCCGCCATTCGGAGATGGGGCTGTTTTAAAATTGGACCCTTCGCGACAGGTGGGTAGGCAACCCAACGTACACGAAAAGTTTTTTTTACTTTTTCTGAATACCATGTATTTTTTTTGTCAATGACAACGATAAATTTTTGACGGAAACTTCAACCTGACTGACAAGAAAAAACAATCTGTTTCTTGCACGTTTGTATGAGAAAAAGTAGACGATGAACTGGCTAACTTTCCACGAGCTTGCTGATGTGCATCTAGTTTATGGAGCTACAGGCAGCAATGCATTGGCGGCTCAATGCTTGTACGCTCAACGATTTCCACAGCGTGACCAGGTACACCGCAGCGTGGTTGTAAATGTCGACCGCACACTACGGGAAACGGGATCATTTCAAGTAAGTCTTGTTCTTTAAAAGTATAAATTTATTGTAAGTCGTTTATACGGGACTGTTAACTAGGTCCAGCAGGAGCAAGGATGACTGCGTCTAGCACGTGATAAACTTGAAGATGCTGTAATGGCACGTATTGCCGACAATACCCAAAAGAGCATTCGTCAGGTCGTTTCCGAAGTGGGTTGCAGCCACGGGACGCTATGGAATATCTTTCACGACAACAATTTACACGCATTTAAATTGAAGAAAGTTCAACATCTCTTTCCTGACGATCCCCCTCGGCGCCTTCACTACTGCCAGTGGTTAAACCAACGCATTGGGGAAAATCCTGATTTCCTGCGGTATGTTTGTTCCACCGACGAAAAGGGCTTTTCTAGAGAAGGTATGTTCAACGCCCACAATAATCACTTTTGGTCGGAAGAGAACCCGCATGTTAGAGTCCATGTCCGAGGATATCAAAAGAAGTTTTTTGTTAATGTTTGAGCTGGCATTGTCGGCGACCACTTGCTTGGTCCATACGTTCCTCCAAGGCCAGTTACAGGAATATTTTGAAGATTTGCCCCTACAGATTATTAATAACATGTGGTGGCAGCACGATGTTTGTCCTGCGCACTGTCCAAGGCCGATCCGGGACTATTTAGATGAAATTTTCCCCAATCGTTGGATAGGACGTGGGGGTTCCATAGCGTGGCCACCGAGGTCTCCTGATCTTACACCACCAGATTCCTTTCTGTGGGGCACCATGGAACAAATGGTGTATTTTTTATACATCATGGCACCAGGAGAACGGGCAGCACTTCGAGCATCTGTTGTAGTGCCCCTGTCCATCACTTTGTTTTTGTTTTATTTTCTTCGTTTTATTTTAATCCTGTTAATTTAAGACTACTTTTACTTTAATAATTTTAGTTTTGTGAGTTATCTCCGGTATTTTTTGTGGAGAGCTTTATTGCAATTATTACATCTTTTTGTTTTTAAACTAAAGCGTTTAATTTGTGGCTCGTGTACGATAGGTTGTCAGGATTGCCTAATTGCTTTCCCATATGGCGCAAAAATTTCAATTTTAAAACAACCGCTCAATTCACAACATTTGATCCGACTAGTGCGGTCTGAGCGGATATAAATCGTGATTACTTCCTTAACCGCCAAATAGGCGATTTCAAAGTCAACGTGATATTTGACAAACTCTACATGGTATTCAGAAAAAGTAAAAAAAAACTTTTCGTGAACGTTGGGTTGCCTACCCACCTGCTGCAAAGGGTCCAATTTTAAAACAGCCCCATCTCCGAATGGTGGCTTTTCCGGACATGGGTTCCTATGCTCAAAATACTTGCCTATGGCGTCCCTACCTACCGTACAATTTTTGCCAAAGTTACCGTGGTCACCCTGTATATTGACTTAAGAAACTATTGGAAAAATTTAGTTTCTCAGATCCCCCTCGGCGCCTTCACTACTGCCAGTGGTTAAACCAACGCATTGGGGAAAATCCTGATTTCCTGCGGTATGTTTGTTCCACCGACGAAAAGGGCTTTTCTAGAGAAGGTATGTTCAACGCCCACAATAATCACTTTTGGTCGGAAGAGAACCCGCATGTTAGAGTCCATGTCCGAGGATATCAAAAGAAGTTTTTTGTTAATGTTTGAGCTGGCATTGTCGGCGACCACTTGCTTGGTCCATACGTTCCTCCAAGGCCAGTTACAGGAATATTTTGAAGATTTGCCCCTACAGATTATTAATAACATGTGGTGGCAGCACGATGTTTGTCCTGCGCACTGTCCAAGGCCGATCCGGGACTATTTAGATGAAATTTTCCCCAATCGTTGGATAGGACGTGGGGGTTCCATAGCGTGGCCACCGAGGTCTCCTGATCTTACACCACCAGATTCCTTTCTGTGGGGCACCATGGAACAAATGGTGTATTTTTTATACATCATGGCACCAGGAGAACGGGCAGCACTTCGAGCATCTGTTGTAGTGCCCCTGTCCATCACTTTGTTTTTGTTTTATTTTCTTCGTTTTATTTTAATCCTGTTAATTTAAGACTACTTTTACTTTAATAATTTTAGTTTTGTGAGTTATCTCCGGTATTTTTTGTGGAGAGCTTTATTGCAATTATTACATCTTTTTGTTTTTAAACTAAAGCGTTTAATTTGTGGCTCGTGTACGATAGGTTGTCAGGATTGCCTAATTGCTTTCCCATATGGCGCAAAAATTTCAATTTTAAAACAACCGCTCAATTCACAACATTTGATCCGACTAGTGCGGTCTGAGCGGATATAAATCGTGATTACTTCCTTAACCGCCAAATAGGCGATTTCAAAGTCAACGTGATATTTGACAAACTCTACATGGTATTCAGAAAAAGTAAAAAAAAACTTTTCGTGAACGTTGGGTTGCCTACCCACCTGCTGCAAAGGGTCCAATTTTAAAACAGCCCCATCTCCGAATGGTGGCTTTTCCGGACATGGGTTCCTATGCTCAAAATACTTGCCTATGGCGTCCCTACCTACCGTACAATTTTTGCCAAAGTTACCGTGGTCACCCTGTATATTGACTTAAGAAACTATTGGAAAAATTTAGTTTCTCATATGCCTCATTTAATTAAATATAGGATGTGATCGAGAATTTTTCAAAATAAACATGAACTATTTCCTAAAAAAATATTGAACGCCTGCAGCATCAATGTTTCATATATAAGAGAAGCAAAATATTACTTTACCTTTGAACTTCTTATAATATCAATCCTACTGCGGAGGTGATAGCTACTCTTAACAATGGACATATAAATAGAGTGTTTTTTCTTTTTAAGGGTTTTTCATGCTACGTTCAGATTCCTTATTCTGCCTTCCTCTTATTACTCTTGCACTAAAATATTAATGATTTATACTCAAAATAATACCAATTATTGTTATAATAGTAAGTACTTACAAAAATTGTCCTGGCTACCTTACTTGATATGATGTGAAGTACATTTTATTATCAGCTCTATGCTTTGCAACTAGTAGTATTCTACTAATTACAAGAAGTCCCTATTAGGTGATTATAGTAGAATTTCAGTATCTATTCGTAGAAGGAAGGATCCATGGCAATGATTTTCTTTTACGAATCACCTTCTTAAACTATTAAGTAAAGGTTGGGCGCCCAGATAAAGTACTTTTATTTCAAAACCAATTACTCTTAATAACTTCTTGAAAAAAAAAGAAATCAAACACGTCAATCTAGATATATAGCGAGATGTTTGAATAAATAAGAACCCCCAACGTCTGCCACATCGAATACGAAATACAAGACTAAACGTCCCTCTGTATATCTAGATTAACGAGTTTTTTTTGAAGAAAATTTTGTCGTGTTTGTGCTTCATTTCGAAATGAAAGCACTGTATAACTTTGGTTTGTAGTTTACCGTCCTAGATTTGTTAATACTCGGGAAGCTAAAAACTAGACCAGTTATTGAACTTTAACCCAAGATTTTACTTTGTATTTTCCAGAGTCCTTGAATTAGTGCTTTTGTTTCCTGCATAAGAATAAGTATTAGCTAATGTGTCATAAAGTTTACACTCAATAAAATTTTATTAATGGCAAGCTTCCTCCATTATATAGTGGTAGGGTATTCAAGTTTATATCTTGTCCTCTAGAAATGGGAATTATGGAGCAATAAAATCATTCCGCACTGAAAATGTCCGAGCATATATGTTTAATATCTTTAGGACTTCCCTTGCTCACGGCTACGTTCCAAAATTATGGCGTGAGGTAAAAAACGTCTTTATTCCAAAACCACGAAATAGCAACTAGACAGATCCCAAATGGGACTAATCAATCAGACTTTTTCGACTAAAGACAAAGAGAGACTAATTGACTTATATCTAAAAAAACTCCAATTCAAACCAAACCCTCAGTACAAATCACTGGGAGTGGACGAAATTTTCCCTGCTCTCCTACACAACGGACAAGAAAAAATTCTGATGAGCATTGTTGACATACATCCCCTGCAGGTGGCGAAGGGCAACAGTTACCTTCATACCGAAAATAGGAAAAAATTATGGATCTGACCCTAAATCTTTTAGACTCAGTCATAAATCAGTCTTACCTCGTTCATTTTAAAAACAATAGAAAAGATTGTAGACAACCACATCAGGAATGACATTTTAGAGAGAGCACCTCTACAACCCACCAGGGATATCTACCTGGGCAGACAACTAGTACATACATTAAATTAAGTAAAATATCTGGGAGTGACACTGGCTAGCAAACTTAGTTGGAATAAACATCTAGAAATCACAATAAGTAAAGCCACTAGAGCTATTATGATCTGTAGAAATCTAGCGGGAAAAAACTAGGGATGTTCTTCAAAAATATTACGATAGATTTATGATGGTAAAATCCATAATAACCTATGGGGCAGTGGTGTGGCAAGACTCAACGAAGTTAAGTACAGTAAGGCGTAAACCTGATAAAATGCAAAGACTCGTATGTGTATGCATTACAGGAGCTATAAAAACATGCCCAACAGCAGCACTGGAGGTTATACTTCATCTAGCGGTAGAGGGCGCTGCTAAAAGGGCCATGTTTAGACTAAATAGGGATAGCACGAACACCAAGAGTATCGATCAGAGAGCCTGGACATCTCAAACAAGATCTTTTTCTCTGTTCGATCTTCCCAAGGATGATGTAACAAAGAAATATCAGCTTGTGGTAACCAACGTTCCCCTCTCTCCTGATGTAAGTGCACCGACCTGTCCTGTTCCCTTTTCGGCAACAACTTTACTAGGTTTTTGGACCGTCGCACAGGGGTGACCACGTTGATCATTATTATATATATATTTTTGCTTCAAATTTTTTCTTATCCATTACATTAGCCAGGTTATGATAAAAAACTTTTACGTTCGTGACATAGAAACTAGTTGCTCTGGAAAGACTTCTGGCTTGAGCATAGCGGATTGAGAGTTCTGGGTTGCGTTTCATAAATCCAGAGAACCAAACCTCTCTTGCCATAGCATTTGGTCTCCATGTATCAGGCATATTTAGCGAAAATTTCACAGCCAATTAAAAGGTCAATGTCCGAATTTCTTTAGGTGGTAACCCGTAAAATACAGTGTGGCCCAAATTGGGTGTACATGTATGGGTGTCTTGGAAACTATAAGAGGTAGAAAATTAGTTAAATGGGGAAAGTTGTAGGGCAGCACGGAATCTCAGAACCGAAACTTTGAAAACAAAAACTGAATTTAGGCATTCACTTATGCAATAATAACCCATCGTGACTAGGGTAACGGATCCTTGCTCAATTGCTTGTTTCTTTTTTTTTTCTTGATAAATCTACTCAGTGACACGTAGTGCAGGTCAAATTTAGCTGCAGAAGATCTTATAGACGTGTTATTTATAGGCTCCTTCATAAACGAAAACGTGCTTTAAATCTCTTTCTGTTTTTCTCACTCGTACCCGTCGCATCCTAAAACAAACCGAACAGTTAATAGCACCACTTACAAAGCATACCACACACAATAATAAATAATAATAAAAATACTACTGTGGGGACAATTGAAACATGTTTCAATCGTCCCCGTAAGACATTTTTTAGTAAACACTCAAATATTTTTTAACACTAGGACAACAGTAGTAATTTGACCGGTCCTCCTTAAAAAAGAAATGTCATTTTATCTCATAAAAATGGTCGACGCTCCATACTTACGTTTCGATATGTTGTGAGACCTTTTGTTGTTCAATGCGAGAAATCACGTTAACGAGAATATACACCTATAATGCAAACGACAATTATTAATGTCCGACTGATAGCGACACATGGCTCCTAATGGCGCTGCGTTTGCTATAAGCGCGCGCGGCTTGAATCGCGGAATACTACTAATATGGCGGCTGTTTCTATTGTATCCTGTTTCAATTGTCTCCGGTCTATTTTATTTTATAAAAAAATGCCTCATATTTTATTAAAGAGCAATATTATTGTTTTTCGCCTGTTAAAATGAAAGGCAAATTTTTATGATATTATGAACTGGGTTTTTTTTTGCCATTTCTATATAAGCATTTGGCATCATTGCATTAGAGATGTTGCAAGCAAACAAACTGCCCATAGTTTTAAGGCAATGCTAATTCTAGCTTTTTAATGTTCTAAGGTGCCGATAGAAATCAAAACTTTAGAAAGTATAGAGATTTTTAAAAGCATTAGTAAAAATCAGTTAATTGCAAATTTATTATAATAAACCGTTTCATATTGGTTTGTCTTACTTGTTTCTTGTTTTTGATTGTATAATATACATATATGTTTGCGGTAATTGTATAGTATACAGGGTGTCTACTATAAAAACCGCCAAATTTTGAAAGGTGATTATACAAGTCATTTGCAACAAAAAAGTCGTATAAAATTTTTTCGAAAAGTTGTTAGTTCTTCTGGTATTTAACATTTTTTGAGTTTATCAAATTTCTTTGTTTTTTTTCATATAAACAAGAATATATCCGCCATTCTTACTACCACACAAAAATTTAGATATACCATCTGAAAGAGAAATAAAATTGTTATAAGATGGGTCTATTAAAATTTTTGAGTAATTTTTTATAACGGGTGTTATCAGAAGTTAAATGTAACATTTGGGAAATGTGCAAAATTAGTGGTATCTTATTAGTTGTCGTTTTTCTAAAATTTGGTAAATAGAGACATGTTTTTTAAAAAAAAACTATTGCATTTAATATGCTTTCCAATGATATACTTACTTTTGTGATAGCTATTTGTTTTCACAGTAATATTACGGGCAAAAGAAAGAAAACTACAAAAATTGAAAATTTTCAAATTTTATATTTTTTGATCTTTTGAGCAAATTTTGAGCTTTAATGCGGTGAATACTTGTAGATCTATCTTCCCTAACACAACAACTCTACAAATTTCCATTCGAGAAACCGTAAACAAATAATATATCGTGATATTCATTCTTTAAGAAAAAAGGCAGGATTTCCTTCTTTTGGTTTCAGGCAGGTTTGGTTTGGCAGGTTCGCCCACGATACCAGCTTTACTTGGAGCACTCCAGATATCACGTCTCTGTATGCAACTATATCTAACGATTGACTTACCATTAGGTCTTGGTCCGATTCCAATTTTCTATGCCTTAATATCTCTAAAACCAAGGTTGTATCATATAAAAGTACCATTCAACCTTTTACTCTACAAAATACCAGTTTAAATATTATTTAATATCTCAAGTTCTTGGGACTAGTTTTAGACAGCTCTCTAAAATGGGAATCTCATATCGACACCTTATCCACAAAGTTAAGCTCAGCAAGTGTTGCTATAAGATCTATTTCCAAAGAATTAAGCTTTTTAACATCTAAATCAGTTTACCTTGCCCTTTTTGAGTCACTTCTTCGTTATGCCATTCCATTCTGGGGTTTATGCTGTGCCACTCAATTTGACCACCTATTCAAGTTGCAAAAGAGAGCGATACGCTATTTACTGGGACTTGACAGTACAATACTACTGACAGTACTCACTGCCAAGAATACTTTAAAAAACAAAGAATATTAACTCTTCCTTCACTGTTTATATTTGAATCTGTTTGCTTAATCCGAAAGCATGTGTCAGAATTTCCAAAGAGGCCTTCTCATAACTATCCACTTAGAAAAGCAGAGCATGATATTTATCTGCCAACCCCACGGTCGGAATTAGTAAAAACTTCTATACTCTATAGAGCAAAAAAAATGCACAATCATCTTCCTTTTACGATTAAATCCATGACGTTTTCCTGTTTTCGCCATGCCGTAAAAGCTTTTCTATTGGAAAAGGCTTTATACACACTAGAAGACTTTTTTAATCTTTCCTCTTAAATACCACACACACACCGGCCCTATTTACTTTATAGTCTCCATCCCTAGAATTAGTTATACCTATATTGTGATAATAGTCATAATTTAACTTCAACTTATTTTGTATACTTTTTTCACCTAATTTACATTTTTGTATTATTTTATATTCTTTTTAATATCAACTTCTGACTATATAAACATTTAGTTGTATAAGTAATTTGACCATGTACAATAGGTTACCTATTTTGTATAAAATCTAAATGTCTTGTGTTTTTGTTTTTTGTGTTTTTTGTGTGTTTCATGTGTTTACTTGTATGTGTTTATATATTTATTTATATTAGCTTTGTCTACAAAATTTATAATTGCGATTGTATTGTATTGTATTTGTAAATGGCAATGAATCCGCAAAAAAAGGAAATTCACAAACCATGTATTACTTGATTTTAAAACAAAAGCATAGATATTTACAATTTGACCAGAACTATCATTAAGTTTTCACTTCGACCTAAAGTAGCTAAATAAGTAATTTTATTTAAACGTGCTTAAAAAAATAATGCCTAGTTTCACAAACATTGAATATCGGGACATCTTATTTATTTACGGTGGCGCAAATGGAAACTCATGGGAGGCAGCAAGGGAGTATACGCTTCGTTATCCTAATAGACGGCAATCCCATAGAAGTCAATTTGCAGAAGTGTTCAGACGCTGTAGGGAAACTGGTTTCTTTCGAGTTTTGCGGATTAGAGAAGGTGGTCAAAATGGTCAACGCTGGAGACAAGAACCTGCGATTATGAGAGCTCTTACAGAAGATAGATCTAGAAGTACTCGCCGCATTGGTGCTGCATTAAGGGTTCACCATTCGACTGTACATAGAGTTCTTAAAAAAATAATTTGCATCCGTTTCATTTGAAAAAAATTCAGGATTTATTGCCAGTGGATGGTGAGGTGAGGCTTCAGTTCTGTAGGTGGTACTTGAATAAGTTGCCAGAGTGGGGAACAGATCAAATATTTTGGACAGGTGAAGCACAGTATCATATATATACATCTATTTAGAAGAGCCGGAATAATGAATTTAAGAAATAACCATATATGGCATAAAGAAGACCACCTTTCACATTTTCAGCATGAGATAAGGGTCAACGTATGGTTAGTATTAATGAGAGGTCGCCTTTTCGGGCCTTCTGATCGGCTCAATTCCAATGAGTTTTCAAATTTATTAAATAATGACCTTGTTGACTTTCTGGAAGAAATCCCCTTAGTCGCTAGACAGGAACTTTGGTTTCAAATGGACGGACGCCCAGCCCATAATGGCTGAATTGTGCAAAATTCATGAATGAATGAATCAATGATTTGGGGAGTCATGGATCGGAAGATACGGTCCGGTAAGATGGCCGCCCAGAAGCCCTGACCTTACGCCCCGTGAGTTTTATGTCTGGGGCACATAAAATCCAATGTTTATAGTATTAACATTAATACTTGAGACGAACTAATTAATCAAATTAGTGTGTGTTGCAATGAAATGCAACAAAAACGCGTTGAACTTTAACGGGTTGTTGATAGTGTCAGAAGAAGATGCATCAAATATATTGAACAAGAGGGACGACATTTTAAACAATTGTTATAATTTTAGGTTTGTTTAATGAAATTTTGATTTTTTAATTTTGGTCAATCAAGAGTTATAAAATTTGAAAATTTACAATTTTTGTGGTTTTCTTTCTTTTGCTTATGAAAACAAATCGCTATCACAAAATTATCATTGGAATGCATATTAAATGCTGTAGTTTTTGCTGAAAAAAAAATATGTCCCTATTTAGCAAATTTTAGAAAAACGACAAAGAAGAAGATACTACTAATTTTGCACATTTGCCAAATGTTACATTTAACTTCTAATAACACCCGGTATAAAAAATTCCTCAAAAACTTTAATATACCCATCTTATAGCAAATTTAATTCTCTTTCATATAGTATTATCTAAATTTTATGTGCTGGTAAGAATAACGGAGATATTCTTGTTTATATGAAAAAAAAACAAAGAAATTTGATAAAATCAAAAAATGTTAAATACCAGAAGAACTAACAACTTTTCGAAAAAATTTTATCCGACGATATTTTATTTATTTTTTGTTGCAAATGACTTGTTTAATCACCTCTTAAAGTTTGGCGGTTTTTATAGTAGACATTTTGTATAGTTGAAAAAATGTATATATAGGTATTTAATATTAAATTATTTATTAATTTTTTTCTTAAATATAATATGGTAATTATTAAGTAATCTTGTCATATAAATTGTTTTAGTTTTTTGAGTAAATAAATGAAAACCTATTATTTTTATTTTTATCGTATTTTAATGGACTTTAACTTAAATAAATCCACGAGTATATTTGACTCATGTCATAGGCAAACTTTATATATCAAGAAGCCACGGTTATTCTTACAGTATTCGCCTTACATCGACATTTAAATCTATTGAGACGAATAATTTTAAGAGAAAACTGAAACAGTCAAAGTAGACATAGAATAAAATATATACAGGCAAAGTACAAATAACGTAGAAAGTATAGAAGCTTATAATAAAATGATAACTTGATAGAACTAGCTAAATATATATGCAAAATAAGATAGTACAAAAACTTTGTAACTAGTATACACTACAAAAATAATTACCACTATTACATCTTAATAGCAGTAGGGTCGGTTGGGGCTAGTTGAGCCGGATTTGGAAAAATGAAGGGTCGTGTTGTTATTATTTAATATAAATAATTAAACATTCTAGGGATTATTGATGTATATATTTGTTTTTAAAAAGCAATTAATAAGTTTGACGAAATATTGTTTTATTTAGGGAAAAATGACTGCAATATGGCTGGGCACAGTTGACTCAACTTAGCCCACATATGGGGCAACTTGAACAGACACATGGGGCCAGTTGAACCACACAAACTAAACTAGAATAATGGCTGGTTAATCTAATTTTATAAATACTCAAAAAATGTATTTCCAAAACTAAATTAAACATTTTGGAAATTAAAAACTAATCGCTGTCGCAGTTTATACACATATAATATATACTAGTACCCGGAGTGCACCCTAAATGAGCCCATTTTTTGCAATTGGAACACTGTATCCATTCTTCACCCGGAACACTATCTGTAAATGCTGCTAGGCATTTCAGACATAAACATTCATCATCTTCAGACTCAGATGATGGCAATGTGGAAAAAGATTTCTTATTTATTTTATGCTATTTTATGTTCTTGGAAAAATTTTTTTCTTTTTCTCGAGCAACGGCTCCTAGAGTCTTTCCATCGTCTGAATGTGAAGAAGTAATATTGGATCGTCGTTCTTTAGTTTTCAATAGAGTATTACCTGAGTAGGACACATTTGTTAAAATAGCTTTTTTAGCAGCTTCTTTCTTCTTTTTGTCTACTTTACCAGAACTTCTCATTTTCCATTTGCTTTGTTCTTCAGCAAGTGCTTCTTTTTCTGGCGTGTCTGTCAGAATCGCGCAAGCTCTCTTCTTTCTCTGGTTTTGTGTTTTTATTGGTCCTGCTTTAAGCAGAAGCCGCAAGCTTTCAGGTGAAAAAACTCCAGTAGATGTGGATGGTATGGCGTTGTCATCAGGTGTTTCTGGAGCTATGGTTTGGGAAGTGCTGGCAGAAATGCTGTTATTTTCTGTCGACGGCGGCTGAGATATAGATTCGGGAACTGGACGATCAGTCACATATGATAGCGCAAAATCTGTATCAGAAAATATATCACGATTATAAGGATATATACACGTTTTTGAAAATCCATTTATTATATTGGAACTTGTAGCTTCTAATGGCAAAGCTGTGGCAACAATTTTTAGTATTTCGTATATGCTAATTGTCTGTCCGGGGTTATTACGAAGCCATGCATCCTAGGCAGAAGCCAAATACTTCTTGAAAGGCCCGAAGACTGACACGTCGAGTGGCTACAGTTTGTGGGTGCAGTGTGGTGGGAATGAAAGCATTACCACTTCGTTGTTCTTTGCATATTCTACGGTCTCAATTGATAAATGTGATTAATGATTGTCCAGTAAAAGTAAAACAGGAGACTGTTTAGTACGGCTTGAATGTTTAACGAAATGCCTCATAAAATCATAAAGTTCTAAATCAGTCACCCAACCGCTCGCATTTCCTGCAAAATAGGGTTTAAATTTTTTTCTGGGAAAGACAAACATGGGTGGTAGTATTGTATTCCCTATTGCTTATACGGCGGTAATTAGGGTTACATTAGTTCCACGCTCTCCTGAAGTAACAGCACCTATGGTTCTTTTTCCCTTTGCTGCTACTATTTTTGAAGGTTTTGTTACTGTAGACACGCCTGGTTTGTCTGTGTTCCAAATTCTTGATGACGAAAATTTATATTTGTCCATAACGTTAGCAAGTTTTTCGAAAAACATATTAACATTATGTTTATTGAACGAGGTTGCTCTTCCTAAGCCTGTCGGTTCTGGTTTTCTTATTGAGAGCTGAGGGTTTCTCTTTAAATAAGCCGTCAACCAGTCCTTTCCTGCCATTTTATTTATCTTCCAAGGTTCAGGAACGTTTATTTGTTAACAAAATATAACGGAAGTTATATTTTGTTGCACATTCGAAGGCTAGACGTCTAACATCAATTGGCGATAGACCATAAAAAATCGATGCCAATTTGAGCAAGTAATCTTTAAGAATTTCTTCTTGTTCTAAAGACAAAACTTGACGAGATGCAATATATCCCATTGTTACTTTCTCTGGTCCATCTCCACTCTTGAATTTTTTTATATATCGGCCCAGTGTCGTTCAATTAATTCCAAATTCAGTTGCTGCTGTTCTAATACTTTTTCCCTTATTTTCAACTGCTTTTGCTGCATTAAATAGTTGCTCTTTTGTCGCTTCTCCATGTGCGGTCGTCCTCTTGTAAGTAGGCATCTGAAAATAAAACAGGAATATAGAAAAAATATTATTTTATACATAAAATAAAACAAATACATGAAAGGAGGTTAGTTGAGCCATGTCTCAACTTGCCCCGTTAATTTTGGCTCAACTAACCCACGCACGTTTTTGGAACAATTTAACACATAATAAGAAATGTATTTAGAACTGTTATTTTTAAACTAAATATTATTAAAATAACACGGTTATGAACAAATATTGTACTTTCTTTAAAGTGCACAACTTTGAAATAACGAAGTAGGACCAAAAGCACATTCAATATCGATTTTTTACTTTCGCGTGCAAAAATAGAAAATTGACGATACCTCCGCTTTAACTGCTGGCGGTCAACTAAATTCATGAGATAAACAAATACGGCCGGTCTACGTAGCTTCGTGTTCACTTGGATTTCTTAAAAAGTGTTAGGTTTTTGTCATATGGTGCGAGGATTAACGAACCCCGTGGCTCAACTAGCCCCGCCCTACCTTACCTTAGCCAAACCGACAGTCATAAATTTAAATAAATATAATATTACATTGCAAAAGAGCGCAGTTCCACCTTCTGTTTAGTTTTAAGCAATCGTACTTAAATGAAAATAAGTAAACTTCTTTCATAACAGCTTAACTATTTATTTTATTGACACTTGGTTTTCAAGTCAGTAGTGCAGATCGCCACGACTACCTTATTAACAGCCTCTCACACCTCAAAAGTATTGATTTATTGAATTTTTATACGTGGGGCATACATTAGGCAATACATAATATATTAGTAAAAGAAACTAAAATTATAATTTATAGTGCTACTTTTAACATGTTGTTTATGTTATAATCTATTTTAATAAATATTTACTTCTAGTAGGACCATTACGATATAGTTATTAAAAAACAGGCTTTATTTTATAAACCGCACAAGAATATTTCAAAATTCTACATTTTAAAAAGCATTATTTAAGTGTTCTATCTTTGGAATCTATATTCCTTAAAAAGATCATTTAAACAACTAATTGTAGGAAAGAAGGAAGTTACTTAATATAAGTTGCCGACAAGATTGGCTGTATTTTAACAGAAGGTCGAAAGGTTCGCACAGAATAGCCGAGCTTAAAATAATTGGCAAATATAGGTCTTGTTTATGAAGTTGTTGTCATTATTGGCTCGTTTTCTTTATAATGAGTCGCTTCAGGCACTTTATAAGCGGACATGGGCGGGTAACATTTAATAAGCTAATAAACTATATTGATTTTCCTCTTCCTGCCAAAAATAATAAACTTAGAATAAGGTTAAATCTTATTTAGAATTAAACAACTAAATATACTCAAATTAAAATATCATAGTGCCTAAATATAATATAGAATTAAACAATTAATTATGCATTTTAATTTTATAAAAATGCTAATTAAAATTAATGTTTTGGAAGATTTTTAATACTACACACCTGGGCAGTATTTAAACCGTGAAAGCAAAGGTTAATGCCATGATAATATTACAGCAATGCAGTTATTAAAGAAACGAATCTTAAGATTTAATACGCCCGACCTCGTGCAGAGGTGGACACAATATCGTGTCACGAAGAAGATCAAAACAATATTTTCCTGGTTGTCTTTCTCTTTCTTTTGTAATGATTCCTCAGCCGGAACAAGATTTAATTACTCGCCTGTATATTACTAAATCATTTGCTGTAATGTGGTTTGGTCAGGTTGGGGAGATAAAATTACAAAAAAAAGGTTAAAGTGCAAGAAATTTAAAAATAAATTTAACTTTTAAGTATCCCAGAATTTTAAATAACTCATTAAACATTACTAGCCAAAAAATATTATACTTCCTATTAAAAAAAATTGGTTTTATTCCTATTTTTTTATTATTTGGTTTTATTTTTCCAAGGTAGGTTTTTTTAAAAGTGGTTTTGTGTTCATCTTGTAATTCGGTATATTATTTTATATAAAAAAACTAGTAGAGTATGATCACTTGATACATGTTAAGTGCATTTTAAACGTATTTCTAGGGGTGCGAAGGTTATGAAAGACGTGTTTATCGCGTATAAAGTTGATCGCCTCATTTTTTTATGTTAAAATTTTTTTAATTATTTTTGTTTTTAAGAAAAGTTTTTTACTTTACCTATGTACGTCTATCATTAGCTATTTTTTAAATTTTAAATGCATAAAAAATCAGATATTGATAAAACTGACAAACTATTGCGTTTGTTTCCCGTAAAAATTTCATTGTAGTATTTTATTTTTTTTTTATATTAAGATGCATAGTTTTGTAATCTCTATTACCTCTTTTAATCATTCTTATAATTAACGAATGAAGCAAAAAAGCAACTGTAAGAATATGTAGAACTGTGCATTTATTCCTAAGTATATCCATATACAAATACTCTCCTAGAGTTCAAACATAAACAAGAACAAAAAAAACTTTAAAGAATCCGACCAAAAATCGTGATACTCTTCATGACCTTTTCAGTTAACCAAACCAGGTACACGAAGAGACATTAAATTGGCTTCTGCAAAATGTATACAGGAAGCAGAAAAGATAGTAGAAAACGAGGTGCTTAATAAAAACCGTCAACATAAAGTCAAGTGATATGTAAAAACGGTACTAACAATGCCAGTATTTTAATACCCTTTCGAAATAAATAAATATTTTCACGAAAAATAACGGTGGGTTGGTTTATTTTCCTCTTATGGAGTGTATTATAGGCAATAGTGCTTTTATTATGCAAAATTAGTGATTTTAATCTTTATCACAATAAAAGTTAAGTTTGTTTATATACTGTTTAACATAAAGTAGCCAAATTAAAGATGATAATATAAGATAGGAGGGGCTACTATTAATTAGGATTTTATTTTGTACTATAGAATTCTTTTAATTACTCTTTAATAAGTATTTTTTAAATTAGGTTTTTTTAAGTTTTTGCTTTTATTTCTTATTATTAATTTTAATGTAATAGTCTTGTATGATCCATAAAAAATAATATAATAGTAACTGTGATAAGAGAAATTGTAAAATAAAACTAAATTTACTAATATAACTAAATCTTATTATAGTCAAACTCGCTCTTATCGTGCGGGTGTATCGGATTATCAACGACAAACTTTTGTAGTTACGTTTCATTTCAATTTGCGCAGCAACGTTTTTTAACTACAACGCGTCAGATAAACGAAACAGATATATGCAGCGTTAATGTATCAAAATAAGATAAAATGATAAATGTCAGTGATTCTAAAACAATTACTTTCATAACAAACATGCCTGTCTCGTTTCGATTGACAGATGACATTATTTGTCACAAGATAATTTAAATTTCAAATTATGGAAAAGAAAAAGCCTTTTTGTGGATTTCTAAATTCTTAAGCCAAAAAAATGGTACTTAATGTTATTAATTACTTCGAGAACGAAAAAGAAAATAAAGGGTTGCCTAAGAATGTACAAGAAGAAGTAGCTAAAGCGCTTGGAATTAGTTTAAGAATGGTGAAAAAGGTTGTATATGAAAACAAGAACAATCTTATTCCCAAGAAGGAAAAAAAGTGTAAAGGGAAGAAGCAGAAGACTGAAGATTTAAGTGAATGTGTAAAAATGGAAGTAAGGGATAGGATTTATGAACTATATAGGCTAAAAACAAATATAACGCTGCCATTTCTGAGGGATGTTTTAAAGCAACGCGGCACTTTGGAAATTGGACTTTCTGCTTTATCAAAATTATTTAAAAACATAGGTTTTCGCTATAAAAAAGACTGCAATAGAAGAAATTTGTGTGAACTACCAAATATTGTGAGCCAACGAATCGGATTTTTAATACAATATACACAAAAAGGAAAAATCAAAGTTAAGGAAAGTGGTATTCTTAGATGAAACTTGAATATTTTCAAACGGGAGTGGTATAAAATCTTGGCAAGATGAATCTGTGAAAAGCATGAAAAGAAAAAAATGATGTGGTCAGGAAAAACGATTTATTATTTTACATGCCGGGTCTTCAACGGGATTCGTTCCAGGTACAAGTTTAATTTTTTCTTCTTAGTTTAAAAGTATGGATTATCATGACAATATGAATTGCGAAATGTTTGAAAAATGGTTAAAGGAACAGTTAATACCGAACTTGCAAGAACCTTCCTTAATAGTATTAGACAATGCGTCGTATCATTCAAGAATTTTGAATAAACAACCAAATAGAAGTTGGAGAAATTTATGAATGGTTAGTAAAAGAAAATCAGAATCCCTTGCCATATATGCTAAAATCCGAACTTCTTTCAATTGCAAAGTCGCTATTGATCATTGCTCTATTTGAAGAAGATTCGGAAAATGACGAAGAGTTTTCCGACTTTTTTTTTACACATTCACTTAAATCTTCAGTCTTCGGCTTCTTCCTTTTACACTTTGTTTTCTGCTTGGAAATAAGATT
Source organism: Anthonomus grandis grandis (assembly GCF_022605725.1). NCBI lineage: Eukaryota > Metazoa > Arthropoda > Insecta > Coleoptera > Curculionidae > Anthonomus > Anthonomus grandis. The sequence goes on from NC_065546.1 coordinate 14,461,122, forward strand.
GTTCTTGTTTTCATATACAACCTTTTGCACCATTCTTAGACTAATTCCAAGCGCTTTAGCTACTTCTTCTTGTACATTCTAAGCAATCCCTTATTCTCTTTTTCGTTATTAAAATAATTAGTTTTCTTTTTGCATTTTGTTTATTATTTAGGTATGATCAAAAAGCACAATTTTTTTTTAAACAAAGCTAAGTAAATAAATTGGTGAATGCGCTAGGAGATAGATATGCCCGGCGCATTCTCCATTTTTTTAATAGTTAGTTTCAATCTTTTTTTACCTTGTAATGTGTAAATAAATAAATATTCATAAGAAAGGTAGCTCCCCTCGTATTTATCTTTTTAAACAAAGTTAAATAAATGAATTGGTGAATGCACTGGGGGATAGAAATGCCCGCCGCATTCACCAGTTTTTTTTTTAGTTATTTTTTATCTTTTTTTCACTTTTAACTGATATAAAAGAAAAGATAACACAACTTTTTTAATTTTCTGTGCATCAACGTACAGATTAGGTCGAACGACAAATAATAAATCATAAAATTAAAATGTCATTTTTAAAGTGAGATTGTAACATGAACTTGCCTTTAAACAAAGAAAATAGTTTGCTGGTCTCTGACTGCACTGCATCACACACAATACAAATTATTTGTTTGTCATTATACCAAAATGTATAGTTTCCCAATAATTATTACAAAAAAACACAATCACACATAAATAAAGAAGAAGACAAGATCAAATAATCGTTAAAAATTAGACGTTGTGCCCTGAAATCGACAATTAATTAATAATTGACAATTAGTATGTTATGCACATACATAGGGACATGCTAAATCGTATACTAATTTCTCTAAAATTTAGGTAACAACCATTTTTAAATAAAATATGTACAATTTTATTGAAAGGTTAGGGAGGCATATTTGCTCTCATAAAAAAATATAAAATGCTTAGATTTAGATATTATTGCGTAAAGAAAAATTGTTATTGAGAATTCCGTCTATTTCGAACAATTTTTCAAAAAAGAAAACTAAATATTATGTCTGGCAACTTAGCAGAATATCGGGGATTCTAGGCATATACCGATGAGGCGTATACCCAACGGGCTTTATACTAATGGGCTTTTCACGTCATGAAAGGAAATAACCAACGTATGTTTTACATGTCGAATCTCGGATACGTAGTATTCCGCAGACATTTTTACGGCGTTAAAGGCATCACGTCAGTTAATAATTATGATCTAAGGTGTATACGCGGCTTTAATATGTCACATGACGGCGTTCAATGTATTGTCAAACTCTCAAGGAAATAACATTTTGGCAGCCACTGATTTTTCAATTTGATTCATATTACGTGGGGACCTTTGAACCCGCACGATAAGAGCGAAGGCGACTATATATTACACTGCTTACTTATTAGATTATAACTTGTTTGTGTTTTATATTTAGAATTGAAATGACTATGATTGAAGTACTACGAGTACAAAAATAGTCTAAAAAAAAATTAGTAAATAAAACGTTTAAATAAATAATTTCTTACTGTTTGACAGAAAAATCCAATAACAGGACCCAGTTAAATAAGTAAAAATTAGAACATAAGCAGTATGGAATAGAAAAAAAATTATTTTTATATATATTTTCTTTTAATATACAAAAAATTAATTACAAGCAAACAACATCACATCGTGGCGTGAAATGGTTGCTATGTATGAAGACGATCCGCTGTTTACTAGGTATTTTTAAGGGTTAAACACGGTTTAAATAGTAGTATTTTATATCAAAGTATGTGTTTTAAAATCCTCAATATAATAAGCAAAGATGCGTAATAATTTTGATTACACAGTCGCGTAAAATTCAAAATATACTATTCGGGAAATAGATATAAATATGTTACAGCACAGAATTATATATAACCTTTTTATTACCCTTTTTCGGCTCAGTTGTGGAAAGTAGCCAGTGATAAGATGGTTTCAATGGCGATCCTATTAATTAGTAGGCAATGTAAATAGTAGTATTACTTTAAATACCTAAATGTTCATATACGTGGTTTCCATATGTGAAAGTCGACGACGCCGACGTCTGAAAGGTGCAAAGTTGTTTTGCTGAGAAGATCAACAATACTTTGAAATTCTTGGTCGACAAACAAAGGAGCTAAGTGAAAAGGTATAAGATGTATATAATGATATAATGTTAGTGGAGAAACGCAACCTAAAAATTGAAGTTGTCCACCTCAAGAAAAGCATGTCAATAACATTGGTTTTACGAAATGGAAATGTGGGATCCTTTGCAAATGCAGTACAAAAGAACAATAAAATATTACTCGTATAATACAAAAGAAAATCGACAAGAACATAAGCCAGGTCAAAGGATATTAGAAATAAGGTCAATCCATCGGAAACTGAACTGAAACTGAAGCAGTCGTTGGGAAAGACTACTAAGATTGGTGGAATGATACTACAAATGAAAAAAAGCGTACCAGTATTCAGGCAGAAATCCAAACAAAAATACATTGTATAAAAATACAGGCAATAAATGTATTGCTGATGTGCCAATAATATTAGAGAGAGGAATAAAGGTTGAGTTTATGAGAGTGAGCATCCTATAGCTGATGAAGAAAAATAATGTACAGAAACGTCTGTAGAGGAGTAAAGAAAACAAAAGTCGAAAACAAAAAATTTAACATGATTCTGAAAGTTGATTCAAGTAACTACGTTCAGTTTGATGAGATAGAGAAATGAATATTGGGTGGAATCGATGCATGGTATTTAATGAATATAATATAAAAGAGTGTTTCAAATGTTGTGGATATAAGCATATGGCCAAAGAGTGTCACCAAATTAAAGTATGTGCTAAATGTAGCGGAAGTCATGATGGCAAAAAGTGTAATGATCAAGTAGTTAAATGTGGAAATTGTGTTGTATCAAATAAAACATATGGTTTGGATTTGGGTGTTAATCATGTTGCATGAGATGTTAAAACATGTGACTCTTACAAGAGAATGTATGAAATTCAAAGTAGAAGGTATATAAAGAAGCAATTAGATTTAAATATTATTTTAAGCTTTGATATAGTCTATTTAAACTGCCAGGTCTACCCGAACAATAAATAAGGATAGTATTATCATTTTACTTAATGATTGCAAATCTAGGATATTATTATCAAGCGATACCCATGTATACGAGTAAACTGAGCCATCTGAATTTGGAATTGATGAGTATAGAATAGAAAAATGCATTACAAAAAATAATAAAACCGAAGGAGTATTAGCGTTTACAAGAAATTGTATTAGATATAAAGTTAAAAGTGTACAGTATTGATAACTATCTGTGGAAGTATCCTCGCTCGATGAAATGCTTATGCGATGTCATTTAATTTTATTTGATGATTACATAGAACAAATTAGTGATTTTAATAGTCCAAATATTATTATGGATAATTTTAAATTAATCTGCTTAAAGACTTTATATGCTAAACTTTATAAACTATTATGCTGGTAAAATTAAAAGCATTTCAAACTTCTATGTTTAAAGTGAAATTATTAAAGTTCCCTCTAAAATAACTCCTAGAAGGCAGATACTGGTTGACTACATTGTAACCAACAATAAACATTTACCTACATATATAGTCGACACCAAAAATTATTGATCACTTAATTTTGCCTGTTACTCTTGTTTTGCAAAATAAAGCAAATACCAACGTAATTGGATATAGAAGATCTATGCATAATTATATAAGTGACCAATTACAAAGATTTGTTGAAAACACGTTGGAATAATAATATATCTGATGTTAATATAATAGCAGATACTTTTGTCTTAGATGTCACTACAATCCTAAATAAGATGTGTCCCATTACAAAAATTGTTATTAAACAGAAATTCCTTGATAAAAAGTAGATTACTCCTAATATAAGAAATAGGATTATTAAAAGAGAATAGGAAAAGGGCAGTTTTTGATAAGATTAACGATACTTAGAACATAGAACAAGTATAGAAAGAAAAGAAATGAGGTAATCAGAGAGACCAGAATATAAAAAGAAGGTTTTTTTATTCAGAAATTATTAATCAAAACAGAAATAATCCAAAAGAGCTATAAAAATATCAATAAACTCTTTTATCAAGAAAAACTGAAATTATGCCTAATGAAATTTCTGTCGATTTGTACAGTCTAGGTATGACTCACAATTATGAAATTCCAGTCGTCAATAATTTTTCTCAAGATTTGAAAAAATCACAATTGAAAGACATTTTGAAAATCCTAAAAAATGTAGGGGGTGGTAAAAGTAGGATCTCTAAGAAAGTTCTTGATGATGTGTATTATGTTGCTGGAGACTTTTTAATACAATCAATAAATTATTAATTAATGGTGTTTTCCCGGAACTCTAGAAATTGGCAACTGTCATTCTGGTTCTCAAGGTGCAAAATACAAAGTGTCATAATGAATTTCGGTCAATCAAAATAGTGCTACCTTATGAGAAAATGTGTTTAAAGAAGAAGTTAATTCAATTCTTTAATAAAAGTCAGATATTTGTGATGATTTTCTTACGTCTATAGATTTTTTTATTAATTATTGATATGGTTATGCTATGCCAAATAATCTAATATTGCATTATTAGCTGATGACACATTGTTATGTATGGTTGAAAAAATTCTAGATCAAATCATATCGGAAATCAATGAAAAAATAATTGTTTGTGTAGTAACAAATTTATCCCAAATACAAGAAAATCTTAATTTTGCGTAATGTATCAAAATAAATGGAAAAAATTAGTATACGATAGGAGAATTAAGTACTCGAGTATAATCTTGGACTCTTATTTGAATTTTTTATGCACATGAGAAAGTTTTCTAAACAGGTCGTTTTATTAACAAAATAGAGCAAAATCTATCAATGCATATAAAGCTTTCACTTCCACATATAAAGTTTTGTTCGATACTGGTATTTAATTGACGACAGTATATAATTTAACAACTGCAAAAAATCAAAATAGTGCTACGAGAAAGATCCTAAAATGTAACTGCTGCACAGCTATTGAGACTAAACTTGTTAACCGTTTAACAAAGTATTGTGTTAACTTATTGATTTTTTTCATTTCTTAGAAGTATGCGTTATAAATTATACCAGTTCTGTGATAACAACCAAATTCCAGTTCCTTACCACTCTGGCTTTTGTAAACGCCACTTTTGTAAGTCTATTATTTCGAATATCTTTGATATTTTTTTAAAAACAACTAACTCTGGGAATTACGTATTTGTTGTGTTTTTGGATTTTGAAAGGGAATTCGAAAGTATTGATAAATATATATTATTAGGTGAGTTAGAGTACACAGTATAGTTCAACATAACGCTTTAAAATGGTATAAGTCTTACTTATGTAATTGGTTGCAACATTCAAAATTTATTAGTTTAAGTCTCAAAGCCATAAATCGTCAATTCGTGTCAATGAACATAAGTCAGTTCAAGATAATTAAATAAAATTTTCAGAATATAGTAAAAAAGACTATTGTTAATGAATACGAAAATTACTTTTTATATAACCATAAATAGCCTTTCGGCATTTACAATATTTTATTTAGTTTTTTAAATACCGCAATATAAGATCTGTAACTACTATACTCTTATTAACATAATATTAAATATCTTAAATATGTTGTCCGTCTAACAATGAATTTTATTTCAAGTTTCTATTTCCATTATGTTCTACCTTGAAATATATTTAGAATTATCATCGATCTTTATTGGAAAAGACAAGTTAAATGCTCTTGCGTTTTTGGCAGTAGTCAGATTTGTCCTTGTTAATAGATTGTGAAGAAAGTGCTCGTCATTTTGTAGCGAGTCAAGACCCAAAAACCTGTGAATGTTGGGAAAAGAGGTTTTTCTTGCAGTAATAATTTGGATAAAACAAAATGAAATTCTGAGTATTTTTTTATTAATGTTTGTAATCCTCCAATAATAATGATCAATACTATTAATTTTCTAGGGCAAATCTGTATGTGTTTCCTGAGGCCCATAAATATAATACTAGGAATTGTCCTGTTTTATTTTATGCCATAAGTGTAAATCCGTTCAAATGCTTAAATTCGTGGTATTTAAAGATTTGAGCTTAATAGATTACCTAACAATGTAAAAATTTAGGATAATATCAAATGATTATTAAGAGTATATATTTTAAAATTATAATGTTAGGTCCATATTTTGTTTTTATATTAATTTTTTGTTATCTGCTTATAATCTATTTCATCCCTTTGTAATTTACGTTTAAATGTAATGTCTTATTAATAAGTGTTATAGTGTTATGATTTTGTACAATAGTTGTGCGTTTTTACTTGTATTTACTTTTTATGAAAACCTGGTGTCTATAAATAATTATCTAGTTTGAAGTAATTTTTTGCATTTTATGTAAAATTTCTAAAAAAAACGGAGGTTGTGATTGTCCGTAGAATACCGAGTTGAAACCTAATATCTCCCAGGAAATTAACTGAGATGTCTTGTTTAGTCTGGGTCAATATGGACGACCTAGAAAACATGCGTCATAACATCCTCGAAACATCAACATATTATGATCTTGATATTTCGCCAATGAAGTGGATGGTAACGTTTTAACAATTTAAGTAGGTTATGTATATATATGAATCATTTTTATATTCTATTTACGTATGTAGCACGTTTTAAAAACAAATATTTAATATTATTATTAGAACAATTTTAAAGTGGGAAGCATTTCTTCATCGCTAATTTAATAACATTATGTTTATACGTATTAAATTTTGTCAAATATAATTCCTAAATCTCTGTGTTTCAAAATTTAATTAATAAATAGTTAAAAAAAAATCGAGTAATTTTTTGTTAATACATACATAGAAGTTATTAATCTGGTAGCTAGATAAGTTACCTTTTTTGACAACAGTCATTCATTTTATTCAACTGAATATTCAAATTTTGTGCAGTCGGCAAATAAGACCGTCGTTGTACGTATAAGTTTGCTGGGATCCAACAGCCTTATACCCCACTGGGGATTACCGGAGGCCAGTAGCATTAGAAAGATCAATGAGGTGATGCTACCCTGCAGCTCTCTTTCAATAGTTACTCGGATCCTTATTCACTATAGTCCAAGGTTAGAGCAAATGCTTTGGGTTAGTAGACAGTAGCGTGCTTATCATTGAGAGGGTGCTGCTGGTATATAACGCCTAACCACAGAAGCAGTCTGTCTATCAGATGACCTTTCTGTTTACTAATGCATTTCTGTTACCATCTTTCTGGTTGTAATCATAACAATTTGTATATTTACGATTACGAGAAATAATGAATTATATATTCAGGTCATCGCCAAACTAAATTTTTCTAAATTATAAAAATAACATTGAAAATATAACACAAAACGACGCAGAATCCAAGACTGTCTTTCAAGTAGCATCCAAAAAGATGTAATTTCTGAATATCATCAAGCATGTTAAATTTCCTTATAAAGTAAAGTAATTAATCTTTTCTTATAGAATTCAAATAAATTGGTAATAGTTGATCAGCAAGATAAAAATCCATGCTAGTATTGAATATTAGCAGCTAAATTTGAGGGAAAATGGGAAGAACACAGACAATTCCACAGACCTTCGTAAAGTTTTTCAGGATGGGTCTATTATTTGTAGCATCGAATACATGCTACAAATTTATTTTTGCAGACCTTTGGATAACTGCGCTCTTATAAAAAAATATTTTAGTCTTAGCAATTACAATTTTATGTTTTTTTTTTTTATTTAATTAAAATATCGATTTTTTTTCTAATTAATACAAAATAGCCCTACATGTGAAGCAAATGAAGCAATTTTTTGCTTCACATGCAGAATAAGTTAAAGAATTCTATCTCTTGGTTAGACTAAATAATATTAGACATAAATTTGTATATTTTCATATAATGCGCCTCGCATCATAACGAATGACTTCCAATGCATATTAACAACTAATTTATAACATATTTTAAGTATAATTAGTTATAAGACGAAGTTTAGCACATCCATAGCTTTATATTATACATTTTAAATATTACAAACTTTATATAAAGGCAATATTTTCTGAAATGATCTTTCTGGATTTTTGTATTACGATACTTTAGATTTAAGACTGCATTCGGCTAAACTAAACTATCTTAAAAAAAAATGCTCCTATTAAGAAATTATTTGAAGGGTCGGTTCTATTATCTATTACTAATAAGAATAAAGTCTCAAAGTTTTCGCATGGAACGATGGATGACATATTGAGACCTCCATTGTGCATAATTTTCTTAGCAGGCACGTATATACTGGAAAATTGCAGCTCAATAGTCAAATGACATCCAAATTAGGCCTCCACTCCCAATGCATGGTCTTCACTAAGTCTTCTTAATAAAGGCCTGTACCTTGTATCAGTCCAGATCCTAAAAATCTGCTCGTCTCGTTGCTTCAAGCATTTTCCTTCCCAGTTAATTCTACCTATCACAAATTTCTTATATGTAGTATGAAGTTTTTTCCCCTGTCCTTCAATTCAGGAAAAGTGGAATACCTGTTAAGTCAGCTATGTCCAGTTAGGATTCACAAGTCTTTCATACCCTGTCGAAAATTTGTTAGCAGTTACCTTACTTAAAATGATCTGGTATCATCTCCTTGGCCTGTCTACATACTTCTGTCCTTGACAAATCTTCTTTGTTTTTTTTCAAGGCTAATTACTGGGAAATTTATTTTTTAGTGAGATCGATACATGGCTCGGGGCCTATGTAGTGGCTAATGCAACTTTGTCTAGCTGTTCGGCAGCCCATACCGTTGACAACCTGGTATCCAGGAAGTTACCTTTATCTCACTTCCTTGGGTGCTGCGAACTTTTCCAAAGCGCCTCTGCACTCCTGGACTACCGCTATCTGACCCAGGGTTTTTGAATTGCCATATTGAAATAATGTGCATAAAAAGACTTTTTTAGGCACTAATGCGTACAAAGTGAAACTTAGCACACAATGGGAGGTGTGTAAATTGAGCAATTTACGCACGGCAGTAGAAAATATATTTTTCGTTTCCAATTTAAAATTCTGAGACCATGTTATTCATAATCCTAAAAAACTTAGGTAGTGTAGGCTGTAGAGCATTGAGAATAGGTCCTTTACTGTGGAGGAGCTTTACTGTGCTTCTTTTCTTTATAGGTTTCTTCAGACTAAATCGTTAGGGTATTTATTTGTAGAAATTAGTCCTAGGTTATTATATAAAAATCTAAACAAAATTCTAAACCCTAAAAGTAAGTTTTTTTTTTCGTGTTTAATAGCTTTTTAAGGCTATTAAACACGAATTTTTGAAAAATTAGTTTGCGTCTATTCGTCGTAAGAAATCCTGTATATTATGTTTTCTATCTAGTATAATTTGTTATTTTCACTGAGGAAGTTTTTAAAGATTACAGTTCTTGATTTATTTATTTTTTATTTATCCATATTGGAAATATTATTTTGGTCAGCTGTCTCTCATTTATATTTAGGTTTTTTAATAATATCTATAATCCTATTAAAAGTATTAATTATCTTATACAACTGAGTTAGTCGATAGGATGGGGCATAGACAATGGTTCCCGTGATAAATGAATCAGACTACTACTTTGTCGATTAGTGGAAATACAAAATGGTTTTAATTCCTAAGACAGCAGTCAGCTGTTTTATTGCAAAATATCGCCCATGGCTTGGTATGTCATGAATAGGCATATTTAAATATATGTGTATATATTTATTGAAAAAATGTCTACCCTTGTAGTAATTTTTGAAGAAAATCTTTACAATAAATTAAATTATTTTCTTATCATATGAATCAAAAATTTATTAAAAATTACTTTCTTAATCTACTTGTATAATACAACTATCCCATTTTTTTATTAGCACTAAGCGTTAACAACAATAATAGATGGCTTGAACGGATAGGGACAACCGGATATCTAGCAAAGCCTAAGTTTAGCGAAAAGGAGATGTATATGGAAACAAAATAATTTCATTACCGTGCAAGATAAATTTAGAATGACATATAAAAGCTATAAAAAATAACCAAGGTAATTGTTTTCCATTGTTTTTGGTGAATGTGACCCCATTTTATGTAGGAAACTAATATATATATTCTTTATTCAGCCCAAGAACATAATATTACAATATATTACAACGTTACATACAATAATCGTAACATTACAAGACCCCAGATGGGATATGGACCGTGTCCTAAAATAGTAGCTATAATAGCTTAGAAAAATTTAAAACTTAGCAAAAAAAAAATTTAAATAAATAAAATAGATAACGACAAACATCATTGACAGCAATACAACTACAAACAGAACAGAATAAAAACTAAAACTGAATCTAAAGTAAGCCTATTCTAGATCTTTACTTAGTGCTTCATGCATGTCACCATCCTGAAAGAACTCACCAATACCATAGTATGCCCTGTCCCCCAAAAATGCCCTGAGCCTACAAACAAGCTTAGATCTTTAGAGTACATTCCAGATCTTTAGAATGCAAAAGACAATGTTTTTCTGTGGTTAAGTTTGGTTTCTCAATTATTAGATTGTCCTTAAACCTGGTTTCATATTGATGTTGTCTTTTTCTAACAGAAAAAAATGAAATGGTATTAATTAGAAACTTAATAGATTCCAGAATATAAAGACTGTACATTGTAAGAATGCCAGTATCTTTAAATACTCCTCTACAGCTATCACGATAGTCCATACCAAACACAATACGGATGCACCTCTTTTGCAAAATAAAAATTTTGTTCGAATCCACAGAGTTGCCCCAGAATATTATTCCATATGCAATTTGTGACTGGACATAGGCTTGGTACGCTGTAAGCGCCGCTTGCCAACCTACACTGCCATGTATTACCCGGAGAGCATAGCTGTATTTACTGACCTCGGTTGCGACCTTCTGCACATGAGCTTTCCAGTTCAGCTTTTGATCTAAAACAAACCCCAGAAAATACACACTTTCAGCCACTCCCATCACTGTGTTCCCGCATGTGAGTGCAAAGTCTCTGTTGTGAAAAATGAACAATCTGTGTCTTAGCAACATTTAAGATAAGGTTATTTTCCATAAACCAGCCTCCCAGTCCATTCAAGGCTTCTTTCTTTCTAGCAATACATGCTTCCCGATTGTTCTCACTGAAGTTCAAGGAGGTGTCATTAGCATACTGCACCACATCGACATCATTGGCGCACACAAAGTCATTTGTATATATTAAAAAAAGGAGTGGTCCCAGGATAGGCCCGTGAGGAACACCCCTCTTCAAACACTTCGTTTCTGATGCAAATGTCACCCCAGCACTATTTGTTTCCATGATCACACAATCAAGTCCAATGCCACCCCTCTAATACCACATCGTTCAAGTTTTGAGCAAACTACGCGATGGTCTACACTGTTAAGAGCCTTGGATAGATCTAGAAGCATGGTTGTAGTCATCTTGCCATTATTTAAAGACACTAGCACTTGCTCCAAAGCCTGATAAATAGCCCGAACAGTTGATTTCTTTTTCCAAAAACCATTTTGTTTATCAGAGATTATATTGTAATGATCAAAAAATCTAATCATCCTTGAACATATAACTCTTTCAAAGATTTTACTTATATTCGAAAGGAGTGACACAGGATGAGAGAGTCAAATTTGTCACCCTCACCTTTTTTATAAATCGGCTTAATAAGAGCTTTTTTCAGTAGGTCTGGAAATACCCCTTTTTCAAGCATTAAATTCAGTATATGGGTTAGTGTCAGGCTTATTATGTCTGCGACCTCCCTCAGAATAGACACAGGAATGTTATTATGTCCAACTGATTTCTTAACTTTTAGAGATTTTATTATTCTAATGACTTTATTTATGTAACAAATTCGAGAATGATACTATTTTGATTAATTGGTATATTTAAGAAATTTATTGATCCCACATCCTTAATATCAGGACATCGACCGTCTTTTTACTCGTAGAATATTTTTTTCTGACGAGTCGACGTTCTGCCTCAATGGTACAGTGAACAGACGGAACTGCCGTTACTGGTCTTCCTCCAATCCAAATTGGGTGATTGAAGCTCATATTCAATATCCTCAATCTGTGAATGTTTCGGCCGGCATTATCAATGACAGAGTCATAGGTCTATTTTTCTTCGAAGGTACCTTAACAGGTCAACGTTATTTGGAATTCTTAAGGAACGAACTGTTTTCCGCTTTATGTTTGATGTTTCTAAATGCAAATAATGTCAATATTCCAGAAGCTTCAATTTGGTTCCAGCAAGATGGCACGCCGCCACACTTTAGCAGAGCCGTGCGCCAATATTTAAGTGAGGTATTTCCGGGTCGATGGATTGGGCGAAGGGGTCAATTGGAGTGGCCTTCTAGGTCCCCCGACTTGACTCCTTTGGACTTCTTTTTGTGGCGTTATTTAAAGCATAGAGTATATGTAAATAAACCTAACAGTTTAGAAGAATTGAAAAATAATATAAGAAGTGAGATTCAACGAATACCCCAAGAAATGATACGCAACGTTCTGAGAGAATTCGAATCAAGATTCGCTTACTGTCAAGAAATTAATGGGGCTCAATTTGAACATTTAATTCGGTCTAGATTAGAATAGTTTCTTTTTGTTCAACTTTTATACAATAATTTGATTAAATACATTAATATTTTGAATGTTTTTTTAGAAATTCAACCGCAAATTTCTCAGTACCCGTTGACACTTACTAGCTAGTGTCAATAGATGGTTTTAAAAAAGCTTCGATTTAAAGTGCAAACCGCATTTGTCTATGTCTAGCCGTTTGGATTTTATAACATGTCAAAAGTGTAAATATGCCCATCTTCCACTGTCAATAACTCAAAAACAAATGAAGATAGGTATAGGACATTGTACATAAAATATGTCTAAAATTTTCTGTTCTTTAAGAATACAGAATAAAAAATAGGTATTTCTATTTCAAAAATTGAAGTTGATGGTCGTAACTTATTTTTGGACCACCCTGTATACATAAAATTATAGTAAGAAAACCCGCAGTTAAAAATAAAAATCGACGTGTCCCAGCGTTTTTTTTTTGAACATAACCCTGAATTTTAAATGAATTTATTCCGGACTTTTGGCTCTCACTGTATATTCTTTATTTAGCCCAAAAACATAATATTACAATATATTACAATGTTACATACAATAATCGTAACATTACAAGACCCCAGATGGGATATGGACCATGTCCTAAAATATTAGCTATAATAGCTTAGAAAAATTTAAAACTTTGCAAAAAAAAATACATTTAAATAAATAAAATAGATAATGACAATTACAATTTTAAAAGATTTTCAAATCATTGACAGCAATACAACTACAAACAGAACAGAATAAAAACTAAAACTGAATCTAAAGTAAGCCTATTCTAGATTTTTACTTAGTGCTTTATGCATGTCACCATCCTGAAAGAACTCACCAATACCATAGTATGCCCTGTCCCTCAAAAATGCCCTGAGCCTACAAACAAGCTTAGATCTTTAAAATACATTCCAGATCTTTAGAATGTAAAAGACAATGTTTTTCTGTGGTTAAGTTTGGTTTCTCAATTATTAGATTGTCCTTAAACCTGGTTTCATATTGATGTTGTCTTTTTCTAACAGAAAAAAATTAAATGGTATTAATTAGAAACTTAATAGATTCCAGAATATAAAGACTCATCATTGTAAGAATGCCAGTATCTTTAAGTACTTCTCTACAGCTATCACGATATACATTAATATACCAAACACAATACGGATGCACCTCTTTTGCAAAATAAAAATTTTGTTCGAATCCACAGTGTTGCCCCAGAATATTATTTCATATGCAATTTGTGACTGGACATAGGCTTGGTACGCTGTAAGCGCCGCTTGCCAACCTACACTGCCATGTATTACCCGGAGAGCATAGCTGTATTTACTGACCCCGGTTGCGACCTTCTGCACATGAGCTTTCCAGTTCAGCTTTTGATCTAAAACTACCCCCAGAAAAGACACACGTTCAGCCGCTCCTATCACTGTGTTCCCGCATGTGAGTGCAAAGTCTGTTTCCTATTGTGAAAAATGAACAATCTGTGTCTTTGTAATATTTAAAATAAGGTTATTTTCAATAAACCAGCCTCACAGTCCATCCAAGGCTTCTTTCTTTCTAGCAATACATGCTTCCCGATTGTTCTCACTGAAGTTCAAGGAGGTGTCATCAGCATACTGCATCACATCGACATCAGTGGCGCACATAAGGTCATTTGTATATATTAAAAAAAGGAGTGGTCCCAGGATAGACCCCTGAGGAACACCCCTCTTCAAACACTTCGTTTCTGATGCAAATGTCACCCCAGTGCTATTTGTTTCCATGACCCGTTGCTCCCGTCTCCGCAGGTATGACACAATCAAGTCATGCCACCCTCCTGATACCACATCGTTCAAGTTTTGAGCAAACTACGCGATGGTCTACACTGTTAAAAGCATTGGATAGATCTAGAAGCATGGTTGTAGTCATCTTGCCATTATTTAAAGACACTAGCACTTGCTCCAAAGCCTGATAAATAGCCCGAACAGTTGATTTCTTTTTCCAAAAACCATATTGTTTATCAGAGATTATATTGTAATGATCAAAAAATCTAATCATCCTTGAACATATAACTCTTTCAAAGATTTTACTTATATTCGAAAGGAGTGACACAGGATGAGAGAGTCAAATTTGTCACCCTCACCTTTTTTATAAATCGGCTTAATAAGAGTTTTTTTCAGTAGGTCTGGAAATACCCCTTTTCAAGCATTAAATTCAGTATATGGGTTAGTGGCAAGCTTATTATATCTGCGACCTCCCTCAGAATAGACACAGGAATGTTATTATGTCCAACTGATTTCTTAACTTTTAGAGAATTTTATAATTCTAATGACTTTATTTTTGTAACAAGTTCCAGAATGATACTATTTTGATTAATTGGTATATTTGAGAAATTTATTGATCCCACATCCTTAATATCAGGACATCGACCGTCTTTTTACTCGTAGAATAATTTTTTCTG
Organism: Anthonomus grandis grandis; assembly: GCF_022605725.1. NCBI lineage: Eukaryota > Metazoa > Arthropoda > Insecta > Coleoptera > Curculionidae > Anthonomus > Anthonomus grandis. The sequence continues at coordinate 14,476,142 of NC_065546.1, forward strand.
ACGAGTCGACCTTCTGCCTCAATGGTACAGTGAACAGACAGAACTGCCGTTACTGGTCTTCCTCCAATCCAAATTGGGTGATTGAAGCTCATATTCAATATCCTCAATTTGTGAATATTTGGGCCGGCATTATCAATGACAGAGTCATAGGTCCATTTTTCTTCAAAGGCACCTTAACAGGTCAACGTTATTTGGAATTCTTAAGGAACGAACTGATTCCCGCTTTATGTTTGATGTTTCCAAATGCAAATAATCCCAATATTCCCAATATTTCAGAAGCTTCAATTTGGTTCCAGCAAGATGGCGCGCCGCCACACTTCAGCAGAGCCGTGCGCCAATATTTAAGTGAGGTATTTCCGGGTCGATGGATTGGGCGAAGGGGTCAATTGGAGTGGCCTGCTAGGTCCCCCGACTTGACACTTTTGAACTTCTTTTTGTGGGGTTATTTAAAATATAGAGTATATGTAAATAAACCCAACAATTTAAAAGAATTGTGAAATAATATAGGAAATGAGATTTAACGAATACCTCAAGAAATCATACGCAACGTTCTGAGAGAATTGGAATCAAGACTCGCTTACTGTCAAGGAGTTAATGGGGCTCAATTTGAACATTTAATTCGATCTAGATTAGAATAGTTTATTTTTGTTCAACGTCTATACAATACTTTTAATTAAATACATAAATATTTTGAATGTTTTTTTAGAAATTCAACCGTAAATTTCTCAGTACCTGTTGACACTTACTAGCTAGTGTCAACAGATGGTTTTAAAAAAGCTTCCATTAAAAGTGCAAACTGCATTTGTCTATGTCTAACCGTTTGAATTTTATAACATGTCAAAAGTGCAAATATACCGATCTTCAACTGACAATAACTCAAAAACAAATGAAGATAGGTATAGGACATTGTACATAAAATATGTATAGAATTTTCTGTTCTTTAAGAATACAGAATAAAAAATAGGTATTTCTATTTTAAAAATTGAACCACAAAATTGACAATTATCCTAATGTCTGTAAATTTTCCTCCAGCAACCATACTGTTTCTGAATGTAAGAAATTACAAGGAAAATGAAAACATAAAATAGACAACGAATTACAATATACTTCATCAGGCAAAGAATCTAGAATGTCTATCATAATAACACCAATTGCTGCACTAGCGTTAATAACAATTTTTTACAAAAATTAGGAGGATCTTCCACAAGTAAGAAAACCTAAAAAATTAAAGATGATTTACCGATTCCATTTTGTCTTATTAGTTTTTTTTAGGCAAGGCTACTTAAAAACGAAATAAAATATGACCAACTTCCAAAATGAATCAATTAATATACCATCTAGTGAATGTTTGGTCCTAGGTGTAAAAGTTTAATTATTTTTACTCTGAATATTTATTAGTATAAGGGAAGTAAAATGTGAAAATATTTAATACAAGTCATTTTTAGAAAGATACCATCATATAAACTTTAAGAAATATAAACATGTTATGTTATGATCGATGTCTCGTCAAAATATGTCAATACCTGACCACTTATGTCAAGGTTACAGAGCTTATTAATATAAATAACAAATAACAAAGATCCTAACTCTATATTCTGTGGGACATCCGATTTAATTTCTTTCAAATCAATAAGTATATTATCAATTTTAACATACTGGGTTCTCCCCGACAAAGAACTTTCAAAGATTTCTGACACGATCCCTTGTTTCATATTTCTGTAGAAAAAAAGCAGGCCGTGTCGAAAGTATTTACCAAGTCAATATCTTCCTACTATAATTCAGGTTAATAATAATTTCTTTTACTAGGTGATTGAATTTTGAATTTTTTAATAAACCCGAATTAATTAATTTAAACCCGAATTAAATTAATTTTTTAACAGATATACAAGTCTTTTACACTTATATATCTGTAATTACTTATGTCTTCCCATTTTACTATTGTCATTGACAGATATTCTTTTACAAATAGTAATTATTTTTTGATGGGTTGAGGTGGAGTATGTTCAAGTAAATAAGTACTAACTATCCTATTTACATAATACAATTATAGGGTACTTATTTATTGTAATTTTAAGTATATTTTTGCAATTGTGCAAAATACAGTGAATAATTGCCATTCAAAGTCCTATAACACTTTTTTCGCTCTAAATGTTTTTTTGCATTTCGTGATTCCAATAACCCTCTAAGTTATTACGTCTATTTCTACCACTACTTCTTCGTAACTTAGGATAAAAGTGATAATATTTCATTTCAGCTCTACAAGAAGATTATAGGGTTGACGTCCCGGACTAAAAGCAATATTACTAAATTTTCAGGTTGCACAGCAGATCTCAGGCACTCGTAAAGTGCCAAACGTGATTTGCGGTCAAAGATTCTTCCACAAAACAGAAACAATCGAAGCGGGATTCTCGGTACCGCGAGGGCAAAAATAAATATTTCTCGCGCAATAAACTTTGGTAATATCTTCTTTCGAGGCGTATCGGTACCGCCGGCCGTCGTTGTGGTACCACTCGCCCGAGGAACAATAAACATGACAATGGACCAAGGTCGATGCTATTTTCTTAGCCAACGTAAACTTTTTACGCGACTCTCGACAAACAGGAAAAACAAAGAAACCACAAAGGATATTGAAAAGTGAGTACGCCTTTGTGACTTAGTTTATATCTAGGATCTTTATTTTGATGTTATTTTAAAAACAACTCATGAAAAATGGGTAAATCTGTGTTTAACATTTTGTTTATTTAAATCCCTTAATACCAATTAAATCTAAATAACTTACATCTTACATGCGTGATATAGATTTATGAATTTATGCCCCACTTACTGAATCTATTGAATTATAACTCGACACGAAAAAAATCTTTTGGAAAATACATCACGAGATACTAGTTGTTTTTGTATTTATTGTTGGCTGGTTTACGCAGATATGTTAAAAAATAACCTTTTTAAAATATATGGATGTATAAACCATTCCTTGGGTACACTCTTTCTTATATGATATTTTATTGTAGTTATTATTATTAAGATATTGTATATCGATGGAATAAGCATTGTACTTTGAGAAATTTATTTATGTTACTAAGAAAAGTTTTTTTTTAATGGCCTTGTGTCAAGCACATTTAGCCACAAACTTAGGAAAGTTATTATACTAGTTTTTACTATGTTAACTTCATTGAGTTCTTTCATGCGTACATATAAATATTTATTAAGGTCTTTGCTTTTTAGTCTTTAAAAAATTGAATTAATTTTTATATCCGAAGTACGAAAGCTGGTTGTAATGTTGGAATGTTCGTTCTTTAAGTGAGAATTTTAATTTTTTCTCAGAGATAATCGTAAAACATTGTTTCATATTTTAGGCCTCTCAGTAACACGGCTAAAGCCTGAGATGGCTGATCTTAATTTTAAGATTGATGGTTATAACTTTGCAAGAAGAGAAGGAAATACAAAAGTAGGTGGTGTATGATTCATTATTAAGAATTATATTATAAGTTCTCGGTTTTGGTGTTATTATTACTGTTATAATTTCTACTATAATTTCCAACCCGTATATATCTGGATATTATTTAAGTGTAGGGGAAAGAAATTATGCCTAGCTCTATGAATAAGGCACCTGGCTCTGACATGACCCGGTGGGTGAAGCTGGAGGCGAAAAGGATATTTTGGTGGAGGTTTTGGCAAAATTTGATATATTTTGTTTTGGAGGAGGTGTTTTAGATTTACAATATTTTAAAAAAATATAATTTATCACAGAAAGTCAAGTTGTCTACAAATAATTGTTCTAACATATTTTTGTTTTGGTATATAGTGATATAACTTTTTTGAAACCGAAATTTTTGAAATAGATTACATTTTAGATCACAGGTTACTATCAAAAGGTGTTCCAAAAGTAAACCTGAGCACATGTTTAAAAGTTTTCGAGATATTAACAATTTTAATTACACCGATCTTAGAAATGATTTATTTTCAATTAATTTTGATTATATTTTCTTATGTTCCAATACTAATTCGATGGTCAGTTTTGATAATAAAAATGTGAAACAAACTAGCTTATTGACTTACTGATAAATCTATAAAAAACTTAAAACTGAAGCTAGTTTCAATGAATACAAGTCGCTACGTAATCATTCACAACAGAGGCAATGAGTATATCTGCTGCACAAGACAAGACTATTCATACACCGAAGAATAATATTTTAAAACTTATGATCTACTAATAGCATTAAATGTACCAAAGGATTTAAACTACTTTAATAAAAATTGGCATAACATACGGACAGAATGGGTTGAGGGGTTTAAGAAACGTGCTGTTACCTTTAAAAATAGTACAACTAATCACTTAGAGTTTTTGAATCAAAAAATCAAACAAATTTGCTCAAAATTTAACAATATAAATTTTTTTTTAACGTTCATTAAAATTCAAAAGTCTCATTACATTAATTATACGAATTTGCGACTTTGGAGGTGAAAAAGAAAATATAAAAGAAGACCATCCTATTGGGACCATAAAGATTAAAAATTATGTAAAGGTTTTATCTCAGCAACAAAAATACAGAATAGCCATGAATGCATGTCATAGATTAGCCAATGTTGTTTCAGAATGTGGTGCTAAGAAGTTTGAGCACTACATTACAGTTATTAATAATCTAGGTGACATGGCAAATCATTACAAAGACGTAATAGTAATAGAACTAATAGAAATAATGAAAATATCGGTAGTTATTGTTTGGTTTCTTTCTATTCTACAATAATTCACTTATTTTCTATTTATATTTTAGATATTTTATCTCCATAATCAAATGCTGGCGAAACCGAGGGCGAAACGGTCCTATGTGATAGTAGTCCTTTTGACTTAACTGACGGCGATGTCCTGGTGAATCAACAGAAAGACGTAGTAGTAGAAGTTATTGAAAATATTGGTAATATTACTATTTTATTTCCGTAATTCGTTTTAGTATCTATTGTTTTTTCAGAAACTTCAGATCCACAATCAAATATTAAGGAAACAGTCATATATGATTGTTGTCTTTTAGATTTAACCGAATAGAATAACGTAGTAGAAGTTATTAGAAATATAGGTATATGTTATTACTATTTTATTCCAGCAAGTCGTTTGACGGTCTATTGATTTTTTATAGAAACTTTATATCCAGGATCAAATGAGAAATCAGATTTATAGGAAATGAGGAATCAACATAACCCAGTAGTGGCAGAAGTTATGCATAATAAAGGTATATGTTATTATGTCATTTTGTCAGTTATTTTTATAAGTATTTATTTGCTAATCACTTTCCAGAAACTTCATACTCACAATTAGATGCTGACATGAACATGAATATGATTATTACAAATAATGAAATAAACTCATCAGAACTATCAGAAGGTGATAATCGTGAAAAGTGCAATTAATTGTGCAACGTAAAATTGCCTCTCAAAATGAAAAGAAGAGGCCATCCTAGGGGCATTGGTACCACCATTGTGGGTCTGAGGAAGAAACGTGGAAAGTGACAAAAAAGTATTAAGTTTGTAATTATTGTTTTTATTACTTTCATGTTAAATAAATAATAATTTTTACATTATTACGTATTAATCATTTTTTAATAGTTTTTTACTCAATAAAAATTGATATTTCCTATAAACTTTTTATAAGCAAGTATCTTTCGTTCTGTTTGTTTTTTTTTTGTTATGTTTCGAGTGCAGTCGGTAGACTATACACTTCCTTTCAATATTGCAGTTAGAGCTGAAAAAAGGGCTTTTCTTAAGCATACTTTTGAAAAACATCCAAAAAATGTTTGGCGAACATTAAATTTCTTAATCTAACTTTCTTAGACTTAATTCGAAATTTCTGCCAATTAATGTAGTGATATCCTTATTTGTTTAGTTCCACAAACCTCAAAGGCTAATACAATGATAATTATTACAACAAAATATTTTATGACAATGATTCACTTAATTTTATTCCTACATCTTCCGAGGAGGTGAAAATACATATTTACAGTTTAAAATTGGGTTTTATTGGATGTCATAGTATTTCTTTAAAAATATTGATGCTTATAGCATCTGAACTAATCGGTCATATAACTTTTATTATTATCTATTGTCTTACTATAGGAACAATCCCTGATTATTGGAAAATGGCACATGTGGTTCCAATTTCAGAATTGTCTAACTCTTCCAAACCAAATGATTTTCGCCCTATTACTATAAGATTTTTGAAAATATTTAAAAAAATTGTGGCAAAACAACTAACGTTTTATGTTGATAAAGATAAGATTTTTCCCGTGAGCCAGTCTGGTTTTCGACAGGGTCGCAGCACTAAGACCTATAAATAAATTAGTAAATAAATAAAAAAACAAACATCAATATACACTAAAATGTATACAAAGTCAAAAGGTAAACAAATTAAGTATGAATAGGCGTACAATACAATATTTAAAAAAAGAAAAAAAAAAGAATATTTTATTTTAGTATTTTGTTTTAATTAAAAAGTCTGGGGAAAATTAAATTTAGGAATAAATAAAAAAAGTCGTTTACTACACACAAAGCTCTCTCTAGTAGGTACGATTTTATTGCTTTACGAAATAAGGGAAAGGAACGTATGGACTATTGGCTATATATTTCTAATGGCAGGTGATCTGCATTTTCTCGCATTATACACAATCGATTTTTTGACTACCTCTGAGTAAGGGGTCGGAAAACAAAGATCATGCTCTGCGTTCCTTAGTGAGTAACTGTGAAGTGGCTCTTCTGAAGTAGCCGAACGTGCTTACGGATTAAACAAATAGATTCAAATATGAATTAGGAAGGTTAAAATTTTAAATCTTTTAAAGAATTCCTGGCAGTGAGTTCTACTGTTTAGCTTAAGTAAGTAACGAACATCTATTTTATAAAGCTTGAAAATTTGCACAAATTGAGTACCGCAACAAGTACCCCAGAATGAAAGGGCATAATACACTGCTCTAGCAGTGGACAAATTAAGTTCCTTAGTAACTGATCTGAGCGCAAAACAGGCAGAGCTTATTTTTTTTGATGAAGCGTCAATATGCAAATCCCATTTTAAGAAGTTTTTTACAATAAGTCTTAGAAATCTACTGAATCAACGACGTCAATAGTGGAGTTATTTAATATAAAAGATTGCAACGTACTTTTATATGATAAAGCCTGAGTCTTAAAAATGTTAAGGCACATGACATTGGAATCGCACCAACATTTTATAGTCAATAAGTCAATAGAAACGATACTATCAAGTGTTGGGTTTTCCCGATTGCTTCAAGTGAAACTGGTATCGTCCGCGAAACAAATTTTCCCGCTAATATTCAGGTTAGCAATGTCATTGATAAATAGCAGAAACAAAATAGAGCCTAAAACAGTAGTGGCAGAAGTTATGCATAATAAAGGTATATGTTATTATGTCATTTTGTCAGTTATTTTTATAAGTATTTATTTACTAATCACTTTCCAGAAACTTCATACTCACAATTAGATGCTGACATGAACATGAATATGATTATTACAAATAATGAAATAAACTCATCAGAACTATCAGAAGGTGATAATCTTGAAAAGTGCAATTAATTGTGCAACGTAAAATTGCCTCTCAAAATGAAAAGAAGAGGCCATCCTAGGGGCATTGGTACCACCATTGTGGGTCTAAGGAAGAAACGTGGAAAGTGACAAAAAAGTATTAAGTTTGTAATTATTGCTTTTATTACTTTCATGTTAAATAAATAATAATTTTTACATTATTACGTATTAATCATTTTTTAATAGTTTTTTACTCAATAAAAATTGATATTTCCTATAAACTTTTTATAAGCAAGTATCTTTCGTTCTGTTTGTTTTTTTTTTGTTATGTTTTGAGTGTGGTCGGTAGAATAATAGTTTTGTATATTCTGCCGACCAAGCGGTCGGTGGACTAGCGGAATACACTAAACAGCCGAACGGTCGGCAGACTATACACTTCCTTTTAATATCTTAGAGCTGAAAAAAGGGCTTTTCTTAAGCATACTTTTGAAAAACATCCAAAAAATGTTTGGCGAACATTAGATTTCTTAATCTAACTTTCTTAGACTTAATTCGATATTTCAGCTAATTAATGTAGGGATATCCTTATTTGTTTAGTTCCACAAACCTCAAAGGCTAATACAATGATAATTATTACAACAAAATATTTTATGACAATGATTCACTTAATTTTATTCCTACATCTTACGAGGAGGTGAAAATACATATTTATAGTTTAAAATCGGGTTTTATTGGATGCCATAGTATTTCTTTAAAAATATTGATGCTTATAGCATCTGAACTAATCGGTCATATAACTTTTATTATTAACTATTGTCTTACTATAGGAACAATCCCTGATTATTGGAAAATGGCACATGTGGTTCCAATTTCAGAATTGTCTAACTCTTCCAAACCAAATGATTTTCGCCCTATTACTATAAGATTTTTGAAAATATTTAAAAAAATTGTGGCAAAACAACTAACGTTTTATGTTAATAAAGATAAGATTTTTCCCGTGAGCCAGTCTGGTTTTCGACAGGGTCGCAGCACTAAGACCTATAAATAAATTAGTAAATAAATAAAAAAACAAACATCAATATACACTAAAATGTATACAAAGTCAAAAGGTAAACAAATTAAGTATGAATAGGCGTACAATACAATATTTAAAAAAAAAAAAAAAAAAAAAAAAAAAGAAGATTTTATTTTAGTATTTTGTTTTAATTAAAAAGTCTGGGGAAAATTAAATTTAGGAATAAATAAAAAAAGTCGTTGACTGCATACAAGGCTCTTTGCAGTAGGTACGATTTTATTGCTTTACGAAATAAGGAAAAGGAACGTATGGACTTTATTTCTAATGGCAGCTGATTCTGCATTTTTTTCGCATTATACAGGATAGATTTTTTCACTAGCTCTCCTTGGTAAGTAACTGTGAAGTGGCCTTTCTGAAGTAGCCGAACGTGCTTACGGACCAAACAAATAGATTCAAATATGAATTAGGAAAGAAGGGTTAAAATTTTAAATCTTTTAAAGAATTCCTGGCAGTGAGTTCTACTGTTTAGTTCAAGTAAGTAACGAACATCTATTTTATAAAGCTTGAAAATACGCTCAAATTGAGTACTGCAACACGTACCCCAGAATGGTGGGGCATAACAAAGATGCGACTCAAAAAGGGCATAATACACTGCTCTAGCAGTGGACAAATTAAGTTCCTTAGAAACTGATCTGAGCGCAAAACAGGCAGAGCTTAATATTTTTGCTAAAGCGTCGATATCAAATCCCATTTTAAGAAGTTTTCCACAATAAGTCTCACAATCCTACTGAATCAACGTTAATAGTGGAGTTATTTAGTATAAAAGATTGCAACGTAGTTTTATATGATAAAGCCTGAGTCTTAGAAATGTTAAGGCATAAGAGATTGGACTTGCACCAACACTTTATAGTCAATAAGTCAATAGAAACGATACTATCAAGTGTTGGGTTTTCCCAATTGCTTCAAGTGAAACTGGTATCGTCCGCGAAGAGACAAATTTTCCCGCTAATATTCAGGTTAGCAATGTCGTTGATAAACAGCAGAAACAAAATAGAGCCTAAAACAGATCCCTGAGGTACTCCACATTCAATTGGCTTGCAACAAGGCGTCGACGAATCAACTCTTACAAGCTGGCTTCTGTTATTAAAATACGACTTAAGCCATTCAAGAGGCGTATTTTTCATCTTTAAATCCGTAATACTGTAGCTTGTTAATTAGAATGTTGTGATTCACACAATTAAATATTTTTAAAAAATCACAAAAGATTGTTGCTGTTGAATTATGGTTGTTCAGGCTGGAGTACACATTATTAAAAATAAAAAAAACGTAGCATCATTTGCGCATTTGTTATTCAAAAATCCAAACTGATCGGGAGTGAGAATTTTATATTTGGACAGAAGCGATAGAAGCTTTTTTTTTAACTAATCGTTCAATGATTTTCGATTAGTTAAAAAAAATCGAAATTTTTGCGCGAGGAGAAGTGCAATTGGGCGGTAGTTCGAAGCTTCTTTTTTATCTCTTCTTTTATGCAAGGGAATATTTATCGCAGTCTTGAGACAGTTTGGAAAAACTTCATTTTGGAATGACAGGCTAATAAGAGTAGTAAGATGATTTGAAATCTGATGATTGATGAAGTGCATTCCGGCAGGTTTGCAAATATTTATAGTATTAGTTTATTAGTTTATGATAAAGATTTGTTTTAAATGTCTTTAATTGTACTGCTAAGCTCTGCTGTAACCACGGGTGTGAAGAACAGACTATGCAAGTTTACATTAGAAATAGAAAGATATGACATAGGATCATTTGACGGATACTCGTTAAATTTTTATCTTCATTTACAAAGTAATCGTTTAGACTGTTCGGTGGAATAGAGATGTTGCTAGATGTAAGAGACTTATTTCTTAAATTATTTACAATCGACCACGTTTCTTTAGCAAGGTTACCGGAGTTAGCCAACGTCCTATTATATAAATGTCCTTGGCGGCGTTTATTATCTCTATTTATTTTATTGACTAAGAGTTTCAGTGTTAAATGGAAATGAATGGAATTTCCATTTTAAAATTGAATGGAATTTTCCGTGATAAAACTTTTTACATACATAACACTCAATTACTGATTTTACATCATCAAACCCCAATTTGCACATAAAGCAATTAAAAACACCGTCGCTCTCCAACTTGGACAACATGGAGGGACCAATCTTACCTACGAATACCAATAATTTATATTTTTTTATTTATTACAAATATTATAACCTTTCCGTTCCGAAACTAATGAGCAAGATTTAAAAAAAAAAATTATAATGATTTTCATGTAAGATTTCCTATTTATTCACTTGGAACCAGAAGTAAAAAAATACACCATAAAATTGTTAAAATTCTAATTTATTGAAATCCCTAATTAAAAATCTGCTAATGTCTTCTTCTGGTCTTCAACTTACTTAAAGATTTTATATTAACCAACTCATTAAAAACGCATTGTTTGATTTCTGGCATATATAATGTAGGCCTGCGCTTGTAGATTTGCATTGATGACCCAGCTGAATCTGCTACATTTGCTTTTCCTAAGTTTTCTGGTTGCCTTAACAAACGCTTAGATTTGCTTTTTAATTGCATTTTTGTTCTCTCAATATTTTTTCGTATATTTCTTATATGACGAGTTTTTGTTTTGGAGTCCTTTTGCAGCAAAACCAATTCATTTTCTAATATTTTTAGAGTATTTAGGGATTTCTCCATGTCTTTCAGCAAATCCGGTTTTGAAAGTAAACCAGATTCTTCAATAACTTTTCTCGTCATATTCCTGTATCTATCCCTATGATATTTTAAAAAGGCCAAGTCTTCGCGTAGAATCTTTGATGTTTCATCGACATCTTGAAATTGGTCCTTAAGATCAAATAAGTCAGATTCAAATGCTGAAGTTTTTTCTCTTAAATGGGCTAGAATTTGAATAACGTTTTGACATTTGACACGTAGTCTTGCCAGTTCTTCTTCCCTTTCTTCGATTTTGTCGGCATGTGCTCTATTTTCTGCTTTCAATTGTTCAAAATCCGAGAGCCGCTTATTTGCATCTAGTGTGTCAAGGCGATCCATTGCGTCTAATTTTTCTTGAACCATTTCCTAAAAATTATACGAATAGTTAGTTATTTTAAAGTCTTACTAAATAAACTAACTTTTGCATTACTTGTAATATTTGTTTTGCTTTGCCAAAAGAAAATGCTAATTTCGTCATAATAATTATATAAAATTTTTGATTTTTAGTTTCATAAAAATATTAAGTGTAAATAACTAATCTGCTACAAAAACAGGATTTTCTTATGCATTCATATTAAATTTGACCTTGTTTAGAAGCTTTTTGTTCTCCAAACCAACTGCGAAGAAAATTTAGTAGTGCGATTTTTCAAAAGTTTTGTGAACTTTCAACGAAACTCGACTGAAATCAATAATTAATTTATACAACCAAGGAAAGCTTGCAAATTAATGAATAAAAATATGTTTTTTAAAACTTGTTGAAATTGAATCGAGTTCAGCACATATATTTATAATATATGTACTTCTTAAACGGGCCTGCACTTTGGGTAAAAGGGCGCCTGAAGAATAATGCGCAAATTAAGTGGTCCCTCTTTTAAAGTTTCTGCAATGGTCATTTAAATTAAAACCTCTAATCTTATCCAATTTATGTATAGCCTGTTAACTTTTCCACCTTCATTACTGATTTTTTTACTTTAATAATGTCAACGTTTTCGTCAAGATAAATTCTTTCCGCTTATCATGTTTATGATTCCATGACAATTGGAGAAATAGTAATGTCTGAACCCTGACTAAAATTTAGTAGTAATTTAGTTTTATATTTCGGTTTTGACCTATATAAACTAACCTAATATAATTTTACAAACCATTCTATACACAAAAAAATCAAAAGGAATGCTATAAAAACTCCCGCTAGCATTCCTTTTTATCTGGTTGCGATAAATTATTTTTACTATTAAGGTCACGTTCTAAGCTACAAACGGTAAAACTCTCTTAAAAAATCTTTTCTAATGACTAATCACTCGTATTTTTACTAATATTTACAGCAAACAATTTAATTGTTTATAATTTTATAAGTAGTAATAAATGTGAGGGAGCTAGAGCTTATCTTAAAAGTATTTTTAAAAGCCTTTTTTCCAAATCCGAAATCTCCCACCGCTACGCCTCCACTCCCAATGTACGGTTTTCACTGAGTCAGCCAGTTCTCTTAATAAACACTTGTACGCTGACCTAGTCAAGATCTTTCCATTAGAGTGTCGCAGCTCCAAATGTTATTTATTTCACTAGACTTCACCTATCGCGAATTTCTAATATGTGGTATGAAAAATGTCTCTTATACCAAAGAGGGGTAGATTCCTGTATAGGCAGTAAATAGCACAGTTAGAATTTTTCTTTAAAAAGTCTTTTATTCCTTGTCGTCTTGCTTTAGAGCCGTCATTTTTTTTTATGGTAAACACAAGCACAAGAGGAAAGTCCTATGTCACTCTTGGAGTGGTGCTTGCGCGAAGATATTTGTGGGCATTTATCTTGAATTGCTGTAGGTTGGATGCGTCGGGAAATATGTGAGGTGGAAGCCCGTTCCACAAAGAAGATGTTCTCCAGATGAATGAGTCCCGATACAACGACGTCCTTGGGGTAGGCAGGTGGACTCGATGTTGATGAGCAGCAACTGCTAGACGCGTCCTTCTTGATGGATCAGTCATGGGTGGAATCAGGCCTACCAGCTCAGAGGAGCTATTACCGTGATAATAACGGTAGAATAAACAGAGATCAGCCACCTTTCTCCTGTGCTCCAGACTATCCAGACTCTTTGTCAGTTCTGGTTTATCGATAAGACGAATAGCTCTCTTCTGTATAAAATCCAGCAGGTTTAAACTATGCATGGGTGCAGAGCTCCAGACATGCGAGCAATACTAGAGGGAAGGGCGTATTTGAGCCTTATAAAGAGTCAGCAGCTGTTCTGGTGTATACAGTTTTTTCGTTTTGAAAAGCACTCCGAGTTTTTTGAAAGCCGCCCTGGCGACCTCGGCAACGTGGTCATGCCAGAACACACTGTTGGTGACCTCGACTCCTAGAAGATGTAAAGATGATTTCATTGGCAATGTTTTCCCTGCCATAACCAGCTCCGGGCCACCAAGGTTAGTCTTCATCGAAAATACTGCAGCCTGTGTTTTTTTAGCGTTAAAATTTACCAGATTGTTACCGCCCCACTTCAAGATTTCTCTAGTATCGTTGTTGGTGGAAGCTACTTGTTGCTGCCTAAGATTCTGAGAACTTGCGGCTGTCATTGGTTTGGCGGACTTAAATGTGGAAATAAGTGTGCTATCGTCTGCAAAGCTGTAGATTGGATTGACAGTAGTTCCTAGCAAATCGTTGATATATATCAAGAAATGGGTGGGGGATAGATTGCATCCTTGAGAGACTCCAGCGTTAATGTTAAATTTGTCGGAGAGGTATCCATCGACGGCTACTTGGATTGTTCGTTGTTTAAGAAAACTTTTGATCCAATTCAATAATGTGTTTTGTATGCCGATTAAGGAGAGCTTGGTTAGTAGTCCCTCATGCCACACTCTGTCAAATGCCTTGGAAATGTCAAGAGCGACTGAGCGGGACTCGCCGTGCTTCTCCATGGCCCCCGTCCACAAGTGTGTGACGTAATCCAGAAGATCGCCGGTGGATCTAAGCTTTCGGAAGCCGTATTGATGATCGCTGATTAATCCAGATATCTTAACAGTTGTTGGTTGACTGCTTTCTCCATAATCTTCGATATTACTGGAACTAGTGCAATCGGGCGGTAATTGGAGGGCATCGTCTTTTTACCCTTTTTAGGTACAGCTTGCACTCGAGCAGTTTTCCAGCTTGTTGGAAATTGGCCCTGCTTATACGATGCCGTGAACAGTCTACATAAGGGAGGAGTCAATTCGTCTGCACAAAGTTTTAGTATTAGGGCTGGAATTCCATCGGGTCCAGAAGCTTTGTTGGTGTCTACGCTTTTAAGAATTTTATTTATAATTCGTTGGGGAAACGAAATTTCTCCCATCGGTGAATTCCCCTTGGCAAATATGGCGGTGTTTTGCCTTGCGAGTGCAGAGTAGAATTGCACGCGAAGAGTTTACCCAGTAAATTGGCTTTTTCCCTTGCTGTTACCGCGATAGAACTATCATGCTGTTAGGAGTGACAAGGCCGACTTAGCAAATCCTTGACTAACGGCTTTCGATACCGACCAGAAAGATCCTGTTCCATTTGGGCAGTTAAGCAGTTTGTTTTTGATTCTGTTGTTGTGACTCTCTTTGCATTCATCAATAATTCGCTTGCAGCTATTTGTGGAGGCTAAAAAGTTCCTCCGATTTTCGATGGAAGGATGTTGATGCCATTTGCGATATGCTGCGTTTTTAGTGTTTACTGCCTTTTTGCAATTCAGGTTGAACCATTGCTTGTTGTTTGATCCGCATTTAGTAGAAAAAGGGATATAAGCTTCCGATCCTGCCAAGATTGTTTCTGTAATTTGGTTTGCACATTCTGAGATATTATTGGTTCTAAAGCAGACTTCTTTCCAAGGGAATGAGCGATAAAATTCCCGAAGATGGTTCCACTCTGCTAATTTATAGTGCCATACCTTCCGCGGCATCGGAGGATCCTGCGTTTTAACCGCCAACTGGCAAGAGACTGTTATCAATTTGTGGTCCGATGTTCCTAGGGAGGCATGTACTGATACAGTGTACGAGTCAGGGTCTGAAGCCAGGACCAGATCTAGGAGACTCGCGAACTCGCCGTCTCCATTAGGGATTCTGGTAGGTTCCTCCACAAGCTGCGTAAGCCCGCATATGGTGGCAAATAGCTCAGCTTCTCGTCCTTCATCGTCGTTCTTGTTGCAGAAGCGCAGCCAGTTGATATTGTGAACGTTAAAATCACCCATGACGATAATTTCTGCGCTTGGGTAGTTAATTTGCAGATGGTTAATGAAATCAACCAGGTTCAAAAAGAGCCGTCTATATTGGGTATCGCTTGGTGGTTTGTAGATACAGCAGACAAATTTCGTGGCACCACTGGCTATTATTTTGAACCACATGACGTCGAAGTCCGCAGGTTCAAGCGTTTCCTCCCGCTGGCAACTCAAATCGTTCTTGACAAATACTGCCAATCCAAAGTTTAGTCGAAATCGGGTGTGTAGATCGTATCCAGGATAAATGAGATCGTATCCAGGACAATTTGTTGTTGAAGGTTTCACCTTGGTCTCTGCCAATGCCAGAATGTGAGGCTTATTTGATTGCAGGTGTTGGTGTACTGCATTAATATTGGTGTTTAGGCCTCTGATGTTGCAGAAATTGATTTTTAGGTTTTTAGATCCGCCTGATGGACCCTCCCGACCAGCCTTCGCTCGGAGATCCGAATGGGAGGCGAGCTTACCTCCGGAAAGTTTTGGTCGTGAGGGCGCCATAATGCATCTATTAGCTTCTCCTTAACTTCTCTACATCCTTCTGCCTTTCTCCAATTCTTCCCTGATTTTTCCCAGGTTCAATTATTAAGCTTTCAGAAAATTTGTTTTTTACTGAGGTCGAGAACCTTGTCTTGCTAGTTCATCAACTTATTCATTGCCCTAATTACCCCTTTGTCGTGGGACCCACATCAGTCTTACTTCCCTAAATGCTGCCCTTCTTTCTAATGCTTTTCTCTACTCCTGGAGCTAGCCTTCCGTAGTAAAACTGTAACCACGTTTTGATCGGCTGAAATATCTTCTGACTTCCGTATATATTTAATTTTTATCAAAAGCCAAATTATCTACTGTGTATCTGTCTACTGTACCATTTATTGGCTTTACAGTAAAGACGTACTATGGCATTTAGTTTACTGAAACTTTTAAGAGAATCCTATGATTAGAAACGTATTTTTTCCAGAAAAATGACTTTTAGAGTTTTTTCTAACCCCTCCAAATTTGTAGCATGAAAAAAGTTCTACTACTGTGCGCTAAGCACTGACTTTATTTTACGCACGCCTTATTCATATTAATTTGACATTTTTAATAATATTTATTATGTTATCAGAAATATATAATTTTAGTGTAGAAGAGAGAATTTTATACAGTAATGATCCATATATCGAGAACCATCCAGCAAGACTCTAAATGTGAAAATTCTAATTTTTATAGGGATATCATATTTGTGAATCAATTCCATCCTTAGAACATTAAAAGACTAGAATTAGTAAACAACAACTTCGTTCGAGTTCAACATGTGCACAGTAGCAAGGGGGGTGTTTTGTTTACAAACATATTCATCTATCCTCTGTTGTCAAGTTTACACACATTTTTAAAAGAGGGAATTTTCAGCTATATATCAACTCATATAATAATGTTAATTTAGCTTTTGATTAGTTTAAAAGAAAAGTAAAAATAAATATATCTTATTCTAAGCGCAAAAATAAAATTTTCAAAGCAAAAAAAAAAATTATTAACACTCCTATGTCTAAAACCGCTTCTAAAAAATTTGGAATGATAATACCACAACTAAAAACTGATATCATCCTGTCATGGGTGTTTACATGTGGTATTCGTGAAGTTCTATATTTTTTCTTTAGTTTTGATTGAAAAAGGAAAAAGCTGTTCCTATTGAGTGTTTTTGTGAGCTATTAAGATGGTAAAAACTTGTACCGTTAATGCCGCACCATACAAAAAAAAACTTTAAGGCGATCTTTTTATAAGTAAATACCGATTATGTCATAACATCATAATACTGTCAGCATAAACGTAGAATAATAAAAACCTATTAAGAAACATTTAATGTCCATTATTGGAGCGACGTAAATCTCCATATATTTCGTAAAACACACACAATATCCAGAAAAATAAATGTATGGGCTGGCATAGTAGGGAATCATATTATTGGTCCACTCTTTTTAGACCACTTGAACATTATTTACTTGAACATGTTGGAAAATGCAGTAGAACCACCTAGCCTTGAGCTTAGTGTTGGAAACAGTTTTTCAACAAGATGAAGCAACGCTTCATTTTAGCAAAAATGTTAAAGCATATTTGAGTAATACTCACCAAGCCAGTCAGGTCGCCTGATCTTACACCTCTGGACTTTTTTTATGGAACTACTTGAAATAAAAAGTCTACGTTACCTGGCCAGATCTATCTTCGATCTACGTCAAAGAATAATTGATGCATATCGCAATATTGATGTTCTTACTTTTCAAATATACGTGAAGAGTTCTCCAGTAGATTATTTTACTGTCTTGTATTAATAGTGCACATTTTCAACATTTTTTTAAAAATAATGATTCGAAATAGTTTCATGTCTGTGTTACCTGAAGTTTAATTGTTTTAAATGGAAATAAAAATGCGAAAAACAAGATTTTGAAAACCTGCCATTTTTCTATGAGTACGATGTCCCGCATAACTCTCCTTTCTATTTAATCTATATAACTAAATAATATTTTTTTAAATGGCGTGCCGCCGCCATTTCAAAAAGAGCAAGAAACCAAAAAGTAGTATTTAGGTTGCTACTTAATGATCTGTGTAAAATTTCAAATTTTTATATTCAAAAAATAAGAGGGGAGGAGACAATGAAGAGCCGCATTTAAATCATTGAAATCTACCAACGATATGATAATATTACTCAATGGATAATAATTCACCAAAAATAAGTGATAATCAACAAAATACTATATACTATTCAGCAGTCATTTTCTTCTTAGATGTATAGAAATAGTCGATCTGCCATCATTAAATTTATACCATAAAATATGAAGTTAAATAATAATTAGTTATTCAGTACTTGCTAGAGTTTGAGATATTAAAATTACCTTATAAGAACAGATTTTATTAAGAAAAAGCAACAATTAAATTAGTTGCTGGAGTCAATGATAATGACTGTAAGATTATTGATTTTTCTTTTTGCCGCCTGACTTTGCAAAGTCAAGCACAAAGCGGCAAACATTACACATCAGCAGACATCGATCGATCATGATGTAATACCGGCGCAAGGCAAGCTGCATATAGTTGCCAGCTTCAAGCTGTCAGATTTGAATCTACCAACGTTTCACGGTAAATATGAAAATTGGTACAGTATTAAGGATGTTTTTAAATCTGTAGTAGATAGTAGAGAAGATGTAATTGAAATAAATAAACTTTTGATAATAAAATCATCCTTAAAATATAATGCAGCTATATTAATCGAATCGTTAGAATTAGTAGAAAGTAATTATACCATAGCCTGGGATATTTTAGATCAAAGGTATGACCATTAAAGGGTAATAATAAATACATTCGTGAATGCTATTTTATTTAACCTTTCCTCTGTGTACCGTGAATCCTCAGTTCATTTAGGAAAATTATTAGATAGTGTCCATCAACATTTATCAGCTCTTAAAAAATTAGAAATACCCATAGAGTATTGGGATACCTTACTCATACCTATTATTTGGCAAAAAATTGACGATCGCACAAAAAAAGAGTGGGAAAGTAAACAAATAGATTTAATTAAAATGCCCACTTTAGAAGAATTACAAGGATTTTTAACTAAAAAAAGTTTTACCATGGAAGCAGTATCATGTATCGATCAAGCTAAAAAATATTCACAATCTCATATAAATAATTTAAACGCTTAAAAATCAAATTTTCAAAATCAGTACCAAAAACGAGTTTCTTGTTCAATCACACAACCCAAATATGCAAATAATAACGCGCAACAAAATCAAATTTTTTTATGTTTTTTAGAATGCAATCAAAGCCATTTTTTTACATCAATGTTCTGCATTTTTAAATATGTCTTTAAGCCAAAAATATAACGAAATAAATAAAAAAAAGCTTTGCAATAATTGCTTGAGACCCGGTCATTTAAAAGTAAACTGTTTCCAAGAGTCTGCAAAAAATGTAATATGAAACATAATTTAACCTCACACATAAATAATTACCAAAAGCATTCCCAAAATTTACCCAGAAATAATATTAATATTCATAAAAATAATTTTCCTTAAAATCAAGTAAATTCCTATCGAAGCAATGCAACTGGCAACAGTGCGCTCGTACCAGGCGCGACCAATACAAACCGTTCCCCGCTTTGACTATTTAAGTAAAGTCCGTTTCAGAGATCTATTAGAATCTTTGATGTGTCGCAGATGCCGCACTAGCTAGTTCATGCGCCTATGTCATTGTGTGCTGTGCACTGTGCACTCACACACTTCTCACCTCTTTTTAGCCAGTGATTGTGTATCTCTCTCTATCTCATTGATTTTGAGGATTACGGGGCCGTACCGAAATAAATTTTTGGGTTGTTTTTGTATTACTTTCGTCGTGTTTTTAAAGAGATCGTTAAGGATGTCTATCGCCTTTAAAATAGTTGTTGGCTGGGTCTATCACCTTTAATAGTTCGGAGAGGGGTCATGTGAGATTATTATTATTTGATGGGTTTTGCCGGTTTTGCATTTTATACGTTTATGAAAGTAAAGAATTTAGAATTTGGCCTAAATGTCTATAACAATCTCAGGAATGATCCTCCAAAAATTATAGTACTTTGCAAAAAACAGCGTTTTTATCAGGGGTTCCCTACAGTACAATATGCTATTTTGTAAAAAAGCGATTAAAGACAGAAAAAAAAGGAAAGATGCAGGATAATCAAAGGGTTTTGACATGGATATTGCCAAATTGCTAAGGGATGGTGTGTATTCTAAATATAAAAACAATATCGTTTTGATCATAAGGACACCTTACCAGCAAGGGACAAACATTTTTTAGTCTCAACCTTACGGAGATACCTGATAAAACTTGGATTTAAGTTTAAAATGGTTAACAAAAGGGCTGTTGTAATGAAAAGTACTCCAATTATCAGGTGGCGTATAGATTATTTGTAGAAAATGAAAAAAATTTCGGAGGAAGAAAGATCCATATATTACTTAGCCGAAACAGGGTATGATAAATTTATAATTAATATGAGAAAAAAGTCCCTTTGTTGCCATAATAAGAAAACCATATTTTGACTAATTAAACAAGTTACAGTTTTGTTTTTTTCAGCTTATTGCCTTGTTTGTCCTTCAATGACACAACAAAGTCTACCTCTTCCTCCATTCTCTGGAAAAAAAAACGTTTTTTGCTATGGTAAGAAAAACACTGTTTTTATTAAGAACACAAGTTTAACATTTTGTTTTTTACAGCTTACTGCCTCTGTTGTGCTTCAGCGAAACAATAAAGACTGCTTCTTACTCCATTCTCTAGGAAAAAAGTCGCTTTATTGCGATGGTAAGAAAACCCTATTTTTATAAATTGAACAAGTTAAAAATGTTTATTTTTTCAGCTTACTGCCCCTGTTGTCCTTCAGCGACATAATAAAGTCTGCCTTTTCCTCCATTCTCTAGGAAAAAAACCCTTTTTTGCTATGGTAAGAAAGACACTGTTTTTATTAAGAAAACAAGTTTAAAATTTTGTTTTTTAAAAACACATATAAAACCAGTTTAACCCTTTCCGGCCGAGTGACTCAAATTGGAATATATTCCTTAAAAGTCACAGCAGAAATCTGTAAATCAAAAGAATTTAAAATCTCAGGTAGTATATTATAGTCTATAGATCACAGATGGCGACACGCATAACAGATGGTGAAATATCAATTGACGTTTCGATTTTTAGGTTAGGTTTTAAAATTTACAGAATTGTGTGTGTTATTGTTCTTTTCCCGTGAATAAAATCAAGGTAAGTTTTTTATTTTTATGTGTTATATTAATAAAAATAACATTAATAGATCATTAGTGACAAAAAATTATGTTTTGATTGAAATCATAGTAAAAGTGTTATGAGCGTATAAAGAGAATATGAGCTTAAAATGTGACTCCAAATGGCATCTGTGGGCAGTTATGACCTGCAATTTTTATAATATTTTTAATTTCAGATGCCTGTCGGGCTTTCGAAAAAAGAAGAAGAACATTTGCTGTTATTGCTAGAAGGAGACGAGTCGAATTTAGAAGATTTAAATGACGTCGATGAGGACGATTTCGATGAAGAAACGTTCCTTCGGTTACAGCAGGAATATGATCCCAATCCATAATTTGCTGCAGAAGACCTGTTATCAAATTCTAACTGAGAAGTGGACACAGGCGATCTGATATCTGATGAAAACGAACATGAACCTAATACACAAATAGAACAAGACTTTGACCCTGAAGACGATTTACAACCTATTACGTTTCAGAACCAGAACCAAAAACCAACGCCTAATGTACAAATTCTTCCAAAATGGAAAAAAAGAGATTTGCTCCCGTGAATTCTAAATTTAACGTAATATTTACTAACGCAAAGGAAAATGATTTAACTCCACTGTCATATTTCAAGTTATTTTTTGATGATAATTTAATCCAGCATTTTACTGACCAGACAAATTTGTACTCTACTCAACAAACGGGCATATGTAGCAATACTACGTTCACCGAAATTTCTGAACTCCTTGGAATAAATATTATGTCTGGTATAAAAAGGTATAAAAATGTCTAGCTATCGAATGTATTGGGTACAGGAAACTCGTTATTCAACTATAGCTGATATTATGTCAAGAAATAGATTTGATAAGCTTTTTAAAATACGACCTGAAGAATACAATTCAATAGACGAAATCATGGTGCCATTCAAGGGGAGGAGTTCGCTCAAAGAGTTTATTTAGAATAAACCGCATAAATGGGGAATTAAAATATTTGCCAGAGCTGGAGCGAGCGGGATTATTTATGACTTTGAAATATACAGGGAAAAAGGGATCGTAAAATAGAGTAATCTAGGAATCATTGGTGACATTGTTATAAGACTTGTGGAGACATTACCCAAAGACTTAAAATATAAAGTTTTTATAGATAATTGGTTCATGTCATATAAACTATTATATGAACTTAAGAAGCTGGGAATATTTGCATGTGGAACCATAAGGATTGTAAGGCTACCTGAATGTTAATTAAAAAATGATGCTGAGTTGAAAAAGGAAGGACGTGGTTCGTTGGATTTTTGGACAGACGAAAGTGAACATATCTTTGTCGTCAAATGGTTTGACAATAAAGCAGTACACATCGTTTCTACATTGACAGGCTTGCTACCTATACAAAAAGTCATAAGATGTTCTCCATCAGAGAAGAAGTTTATCCATCTCCCTCAACCGCATGCAGTCGAAATATATAACAAATATATGGGCGGTGTTGATCTAAATGACATGCTCGTCTCCTTGTATCGAATCAAAATAGGTGTTAGACATTATTATTTACGACTAATTTACCATTTAATAGACATTTGCATCGTAAATGTATGGCTCTTGTACAGGAGGGACTGTTCAGCAAGGGGTATCAATAAGTTTAAATAACTGGTCACGTTCAGAACGGAAGTTGCACATGCAATGTTACACAAAATGCACCGTTACGTCGAAGAGGACATCTGATCCAGTTGAAAAATGAACAGCTTCCGCGTATAGGCGGCCTGTTGTACCCAGACCCATAGATGATGTAAGATTTGATGGATTTTCTCACTGGCCAGAACCCAAACAGAGATGTAAAAATTGCATCAAATCATACACCAGAATTTGCTGTATAAAATGCAAAATGCCCCTTTGTCAAATGACAAAAATTATTTTGTTAGATTTCATAATCGTTAGTTTTTAATGTTTAGTACCTTTACTACTTTTCCGATACAACTAAAATTAACTAAAATAAACAATTAAAAATTTACATTTGTATTATGTTTCGCCCACTGATTTCAAATGGAGTCATTATTTATTTCCCTAAAAAATGGAAAAGAAAAACATTTTTACCTTATTTTTTAGCCCATAATTATACAAAAAATAAAACAATTTTTTTTTTGCAAAAAATAATTTGGGCTTGAAAGAGTTAATTATTTTTTTTTACAGTTACTGCCACATTTACCCTATCCCAGAAAGGAAAGATTACTTTTTTCATAATTCATTGGAAGAAAAAAGGCTATTTTACATCTGACTTGTAATTATTTAAAAAAAATATTGTAATTTTATTATTATTAATTAAATTTAAAAATTATTTCTGCTACTCGTGTATACTTTTTAAATCTGTTTTAGTACCCATATGCTTCAGTGCGAGATGAAGTTGGAATCCATAGTGGCAATAGCTGAACAGAAACTGTTTCCTTTCTTAATGGAAGAAACTGCTAAAGAACAAATGCAAAAAAACAGAGTTTAGAAAATTGTATTACCTCTTTGAGCCAAATTCAAAAGAGTAGTTAAATTTATAAAAGTATTACGTCGCTGTAGTTTTAGTATCCAATATACTTAAAATGTAGTTTTTTGTATAAGATTTTTAGTTTCTAGTATAAGCATTTATTTTTGTTAATTTTAATCTAATCTCCCCTATTATGCACGATTACTAAATATGAGGAAAACAAATTAATAAATATTACATTCAGGATGTAAAGTATGTTTTTTTATAAGGAAAACTTGTGTCTTTTACACGCATAACATATAGAAAGCTAGATGATTTTTAATGTAAAAGTTTATTTTAAAAAATATACTGCCATTTTTCTGACTACATAATTACTTTTTATCAAAAGATGTCGGTACTAAATATTGAGATGGGGCCTTCATAAGTAAGTTATGATAATAATATATCTTAATCCGTATAAATTGAAAAAAAAATTAAATGACATTGAATGTGGCATCCAAAATAAACGTTAATAATAACCATTATAAATCTTTAATGCCTTAATTTACAGAATAAATGGGCCTAAGTAATTTGTACCACCTCTCATCACTTATTATAAACACCCTACTGATGGCGCTAAAAACTAAAGTTATAAAATTAAAATTTCTAGTTAAACTGATTTTACGTACTTAAATCTTATCTTTAAATTAAATATTATCTTGCTATCAACTATCCTGAATTTCTAGCTTTATAAAACTAAACCCAAAAATCTGAATAAAATTTTAAATACAAATAAATTTTAAGGCCGGACCTGTGCAACTTTTAAGGCTTGAGTTGCTGGGACTGAGGTGAGACGTCTAACAAAATAGTACGTGCACGTCTGAAGTCAAATTTTACGAATCAAATATATAAATTAAAAAAAAAATTGTTTAAAAGATTTATTTATTTAATGGACTGATTAAATATCGCTTAGAATATTACTTTATGACTCTTTTCACATAAAATTTTGCGATTTAAACGTGCATGCCATGTGCCAATAGAAGCAACACCAACATACGGACTATTCGCGGTACATCAAAGATTCTAATAGATCTCTGAACTGGACTTTACACATCACGCGTTGACGGAAGAAAATCAACATGGTAGCCAGCAGCCTACTATGTTCGCGAGCGATCAAAATAGTTGAAAATTTCAGACTACTATATGTTCGATAGACCGGAATACTTCAGAGTAACGCAAAATGATAAAAATTATGAAGAAAGAATGTTCACACATACCACTATTTGTACAAGTCAATGCTTGGTTTCAACAGTTAAAGTTTTACTTTTTAATAATAAAAATACCTGGGTAAAATATAATGCACTTTTGGATAGTGCTTCGCAATCAAATATAATAAGCCAAAGTCTTTTTACAAAACTGAATCTTCCGTATAAAAAAGTTAATATACCGTTATTGGAAGTAGGACAAATCGAGAGAAAAATCGTAGACAGGACAAAAACACGTATAAGATCAAGAAAATAATGATTTTCAACTAAGTTTACAGTTTTTAATAATTGAAAAGGTTACGGAAAATTTACCATTGATAGGATTTGAAAAAACAAGTAAAACAAATAAAATACCCAAAGACATAAAATTAAGCAAATGAAGAATTTAATATACCGAAAGACATAAATTTATTGATCGGGGCAGGAGTATTTTTTGACTTATTAAAAGAAGGTCGTATGAAGTTAGGAAACCAAGGACCGAATTTACAAAATGCCTATTTCGAATGGGTAATTACCGGAAATTTAAATTTTAGTTTAAACGCAAGCGTATCAAAAAAGCAAAAGAAAATTGCAAAATTCTTATTTAAAATTTTGGCAAATCGAAGAATTATATTCGGAACGTAGGTTATCAAAACACAAACGAAGATTATTTTAAAGAAAAAACTAAACGAGACGAACAAGGTGTTTTTACAGTAAAATGTCTTTTTAACCATAATTGCAAAAAAGAAATAGGGGACTCTAAAACATTGATGATTAAACTATTTAAAAGTTTGGAAACAAGGCTAATAAAAGACAGAGATTTAAAGGAACAATACGTAAAGTTTCTATGGGAATATGAGTTATTAGGACAAATGAAATTAGAAATGGATAATTGGATCGCAAGCAAATCATATTTTTTACCGCATACTGCCGTAATTCGGGATCAGGCAAGGACTACTAAATGCCATGTAGTATTGTAGCGAGTAACTCGGTTCAAACCAATTTATTTCCAACCCGTGTGAGTCATACCTACTATCCAACCACAAAAAAAAAATTACTAAGTCCAGACAAGCAAATTTTGTTTTAAAAGATTCAGAGATTTGGTGGCCGCCAGCTTTTAGACAGTGGAGAAAGGTATTGGGAGAAATTTTAATAAGAGCGCCACTTGATTTAAATATTTTACACCAAACCCTGATATATTATGATGGTAATATAAGCCCCCCTTAATCAAGAAAATGATGACCTATATTTATGCTTGTACCTAGATCCTAAAAGCTGAAAATAATTTGGGAAAAACTCAAATAACAATCCATAGGTCCACCAGATTGATATAATCATCCAAGAATTTACATAGTCACTTCCATTTATATAAAAAAAATTAAATTCCACTGAGATATTTAAATTTAGATAATTATTCAAAATGTAATACTGTAGCAATTTTAAATAAATAAAAAATTGATAAAAGAATTAAGAGTTACTTGAGGTATGCTTAAGGCGAGAAATTAATAAAAAAAAATAAATCCGCACTGAACTACTGTTCAAGGGGAAAATCCAAAACGTGATCACGTGTCGTTTACAAGAAGTATATGTTTGGAGCCTAATTCACAATACCTCACTGGCCCTAAAATACCTTTTACATTCTCTAGTCAAGTCACATTAATCTTAATAAAACTTTTAAATAGTAAGGTTCGAATTTAAAAGCATAATAATGGTATGTTGGTGCAATACAACCTGTTATCCAACAACCAACATTATGACTAAATAGGTTATTTGTAGCAAATAGCCGATCCCTTACAAGGTGATCCAGGCTCAATGTCAAAATCAATTATGTCGATGATCGACTCAAATGAAAACCCTTAGGTTAATATTAATAGACTTAGCAAGAACCCCTTAACGTTTTTGTTTTACATAAAAGAAAATAAACCCATAAAATTCAAATCAATAAATCAACCCCCAACCCTAAATCAAACCGTTCAATAAGAGAAAAATAAAATAAAATGTGCAAAAACTTGCGTGTCCTCTAATCTCTTGTGTATTTTGGCTAAGGTAGCTTAACTCGACAGCTCTGGAACCAGTCAGCTACAACCAGGGTAACGACCACATGGGCAAGTCGATTTTACGCAAGTTCCAATCCAAAATCGCAGAGCCACAGTACAATGCTCAGTCCAGGCTGTGTTGAGGCTCACTTTAGCCGGTTGCCAACAGTGTTCGGATGACCAGAAGAAACCAGAGAATAGAGGAGAGAATGAGAAAAAGGAGAGGCCTCTAAAATAGAGGACAAAAAAAATCAGTAAATTAAACACACAATTAATTCTATGGCAATTACCAACATGTTGCTACATACCTAAGGTAGTGAGCGAGGCCTAGAGTCTCGTTTTGTGATTAGAAAATTTCAAAATCCCATAAATGGTGTGGGAGCAGCCGACCAAATCCAAAAATATCAGGTCAATCCGAAATCCTCTCGGCTACAACTTCCCACTAGACGTTCATCAAATTAAACCCCAAAACTTGGGAGGAATATTTTTCCATTCAACCGAATTCCCGGCAAGATGAACTTAAATTTTCCTTAAAAGCACAAAATGTCGACTGTTCTTTCTGATAACGGGACGGCTACCGGCTGGACAAGGAAGTGACAACCGACCAGACAATGACAGGTGACACTGGCAGTGAACTTGTCACTCTCTCTCTTCGACACGATCTGATCCTGCCTCTTGGTGCAAACTACGCGGAGCCTCACTTTACCAAAATAAAAATTCCGCAATACTACAGCAAAATGATACTGCTCGGATACTAAAACATGGAACACTAACAACATTTTCCCAACGGGGCTACGAAATTCCAATTTTCCTCTTACGTCGCTCTGCCTGATTTATGACGCTCCGTCATCCGCCAAATGGAAACCAAACTTTAATGGGAAACAGCAACGCTGCCAAACCTCCACAACAACAAGTGTGTCAATAGTCATTACTGTCAATCGGCTAGCAGGGTTAGAAACGAGAAGTCAAGGAATGTTTATTTATCAAAACTTAACTTGAAGAACTGAATGGAAATATAGCAAGCAAAACTGGGGAGGCCAATTTCAAATCAATTAGGATATCTGGCCCAACATGATTCCTGATGATTAAAGATTCCTCCATGATTAAAGAAATGAATGTTTAGGTATTAAACAGAGTTACTTATGGAACATTGAGTGCACCCTTTCAGGCAACGCGATGTTTGAAAGAATTAGCGATTCAGAATAAAATAAATATTCAAACACGCCTAAAAAAAATGTTAGAAAATTCATTTTATATGGATGAATTTTTAACCAGCTTAGATTCAGAACTTTTATCTTATTTATTATATTTTGAATAACAGCGATAGTACTGATAAGAACTTATATTTCATGATCAAAAACAGCTTAAAACGTTACGTATTACTTGGGACGTGACCAATGACATTTTCAAATATACAACTAATATTAAGGTAACCGGAAATGAAATAAAAAAAACATACAATTTTATCAGTTATCGCGTAAATATTTGATCCTCTGGGTTTGGTGGGTCCGGCAATAATCAGAGCCAAGTTGATCATACAGCAACTGTGACATCTAAAAATTGATTGGGATGAAGACATTCCAGAAGAGTTTAGAAAAATTTGGGTAGAATTTATTAGGCAAATCGAACATCTTAAAGAAATAAAAATCGAAAGACATGTTTTGCTACCGAATGCCAAAATGAAAGACTTTTATGAATTCAGTGAATCAAAACCCCTCCAACACCTTATTCTATAATAAAAACTTTTCGAAAATATTAACGAAAAAAGCAAAAGAAAAACAGACGTATAAAGAACGCTATTTAAAATAACGACTCGCAAGCCGCTTTTGCCCAAATTAACTTCTATTCTTTCTCACGAAGCGCACCTCAGGTTTATTAGGCTTTGTTTACACTAATATCGTTTAGACTCACAATTTCTGCACACTACCTTAAGCTAAAGAATAGTTAACTCCATAAGATTTTGGGATATTCAACAATTGGGAATTAATAATTAATATAAATATATAAACAAATATTTAAGATCTACTTACCTGTAGATTTTTCTTCAAGATTTTCTTCAGTTTTTCACGAAAGACAGACTACTAAATTTTGACTATTTAAGTTAATAGCAATTAAAATGTAATTTTAGACCGATTATATAACAGATTACATTTTTAAAGAATAGGTTATTTAGAGAATTTATGAAAAAAGGGAAAATGTAAAATGCTGAGTCATAAAAAAAGTTCTGTTAAAATAATGACAAATTTAACAATTAACATGACTATCAATTACGACAATGTCAATGTCAATTTTTTCCAGTGTCGGTGGCGCCACCCTTTTAAGCCAGTGGAATTACTAGCTGTCAAATACCAAAATTAAAACGTCTGAAATGTGGTGGCAGTATTTGTTATCAATTCATATTTAATACTCTGTTATCGATATTCATAAAACTAACATACAAAATTAAAAAAAAAAATTACATCGTATTTCTTAGGGTTTGTGTGCATATTTTCACAACTGCCTAAGTAGTTTTATATTACTTAGTTAAGATTCCTGTTTTAGATTACGACAAAATTACTATTCTTAGGTTACTTTTTGTTATTTCTTTCTCAATACCGAAGTTTACCTTAACTTTTACCAATTTTTGTAATTTAGTATTGACTTAAAGCCCAATTATTCTTTGATAAAAAAGGTGATAAAATGTAGTTCGTTACCTTAAGCTTAATAAACTTTAATCTCATTAGATAAACCTGTTCTGTCTGGTTCGCTTGTCGTCTAATAAATCTTTCCACCAATTTGTCTGGTATCTGATTTCCAGTTTTTGAATATATAAGTCCGTGCCCAATATTTGATTCTCTTGTCTGCATATTTTTAAACATTTTACTTAGATCAGTATATTTCTTATCTCTTTTTGTTTTAAGGATATCGAGTTCTTGTGTTAAAGCATCGCGTTGTTCCTCATTTATTTTTATCAATTCACCGTAGGCATCTAGCTTCTTACCATATTTAAGTGTTTGGTCAAGGGGAGGCTCTACATCTTTTAAAAAATGCTGAACCTAATAAAAATAATTTTTAAAAGTGTTGAATATGGATATTAAAGTACAAACCTTTCGCCTTCGTAAATACATTATTACCAGCTTCTGGCGTATATTATTCGTAATTCTATTTTTACCGATAATTTCACTCAATTTGGTGTATTTATCATAATATGGTTGCCTATCTAGCTTTTTTTCCTCTTCCTCCACTACAACAGGCTCAAATTCTTCTTCTACATTTTCAGCCTCATCCATAAAAATTTCAGGTTCTTGTCTATCCAAATCAAAAAACTCCGTAATATCATCGACAATTTCAATTCTACTTTGAGCCTCGTAATATATGCTGGGTCGCTTAATCCTATTAAATTACAGTGTTTTAAATAACCTACTTTTTTAAGTAAATTTTATCTTACTACCTTTCTTCAGATTCTTGCCGAAGTGAAGATATTAGAGTTGAACGACTTGTTTGAGCTCCATCTATAGTCTGTTTTGAAACCTAATCAATAATTTTAATAAAGTACCAAATAACGGAAATCTACTTGATAAGTCCAATGATAAGATAGCCAAGTAAAGAGATTTGAAAATATAGATATAGCGGCAGTGGAAGTCAGAAAATGTTTACACAATCCCAATTATTAATTTAACAACAGGTGCTAACTGCACAAATCTACTTCATTACAAAAAACTTTTAATAAATAAAAGGTAAAAAGTTTAAATAAATGAAAATTTATAACTTTCTGATATTCTTTAATAAATAAAATGATACCGATTTGATTTCAAGTAGAAGATTATTGTGTATTTTTTTGCATTATATAGGCTTTCAATTAACTCTGACTGTGGGGTTGGAAGATAAAGAGCATGCTTGCCAATCCTAAGTGGGTAATTACAACATTACCTTAATGAACTGTTGATACATTCATGCAAATTAAGCAAATGGATTCAAGTATAAATAAAGAAGGAAGAGGTATTATTTTATATTTTTAAAAGAATTTTTGACAGGGTTATTCTGCTATTCGTTCAGCAGCAGTTCACGAATAGCTCTCTTTTGTAGTTTAAAAACGCCCTTAAACTGAGTTGCACAATAGGTACCCTAGAATATAAAGGTATATCGAAGATGCCACTTAAAAAGCGGTTAATATAATTCTGATCTAGACGTTACCATGTTTAATTCCCTGGAAACCGATCTAAGTGCAAAACATGCAAAGCCTAATTTTTTGGAAAAGGCATTGATGTACAAGTCCAATTTTTAAGATTTGTCTACAATAAGTGCTAAAAACTTTACAGAATCAACGAAGTCTAAACTATTGTTTTGAAGTACAAAAGGTTCCAACGTATTTTTGTAAGACAAGACTTTCGTTTTAGAAAAATTGAGGCACAAAAAATTAGAATCGCACCACAATTTAATGGTGACTAGGTAATTTAATATGGTTCTATGTAGTAAGACACTACATATTCGGGTTGCTCCAAGTAAAATTTATGTCGTCCGCAAAGAGACAGATTTTACCACTGATGTCAGTAGGTGAGACTAACGATATCATTTTAGTCTCACGTCTCTAGTCAAATAGTAAATATAAAATGGGGCGACGAATCAAGACTAATCTTTGAGGCATTCCGTTCTCTCGGCTTGCCAGAAAACGTTGTCATATTAATCCTTACAAGCCGACTTGTGACATTTAGGTAAGTCTTAAACTTAAAAATTCAAGAGGCGTTTCTCTAAACCTGTAATGCACTAATTAATTAATTAAGATATTATGATTTACACAGAGGAAGCTTAAGAAAAATTGTTGCAGTCGAGTGTAGTTGTTTATGCAGGAGCATACTCTACTAAAAAGGCAAAACATAGTTCTCCATCGTTGCCGCATGTGTTTTTCAAGAATCCATGGGGAGCAAGTATTTTATATCTAAACAAAAAAGATAGAAGAAGCCTTTTTTAATCAATCGTTTATTGATCTTGGATAACGTGGTAAGGAG
Organism: Anthonomus grandis grandis; assembly: GCF_022605725.1. Lineage (NCBI taxonomy): Eukaryota > Metazoa > Arthropoda > Insecta > Coleoptera > Curculionidae > Anthonomus > Anthonomus grandis. The sequence goes on from NC_065546.1 coordinate 14,508,095, forward strand.
CTCAATTGGATGATAGTTGGAAACTTGCTCTTTATCATCTTATAATACACGCAATAATAATTATTGTCTTCAGGCAGCTTGAAAAAGCTCTATTTTGAAATTACCTAATTATTAAATTCGTAAGATGGATTAGCGTGCATTCTGGCAAGTTTAAAAACACTGTTATGGTAAACCTATCAGTCCCAATTGATGTTTTGTTTCTAATCTCATTTTCTAATCACATTTTATTGTACTGCGAAGCTCTTCTAGTACTATAGGAGTAAAAAAGAAACTGTATATATTTTCATTAGGAAAATAAGGTAAAAAAGGGTCATAGAAAGTAGGTGTTTCATTAAGTTTTTTGCAACATTTATAAAATAACTATTAAGAGAGTCAGGTAAAATAAAGATTGAGCCAGATGCTCTTTCCATTTAAAATAGGTCATGTTTCCCTGCCAACATTACCTGCTTTGGCCAGCCTCTTAGAGAGGAAGTTTTAATCAGTGGTTTGACAAAAGTGTTTAAAGTTTAGAAAGTTTTTATCTCCAAAATACGTTGTAATTTGCGTATTTATTTAATTTTTCTGGATTTTATAGAAAATTTAGTTGGGACTGCTTTATAATCAGAAAAACAGAAATTAAAAATAGTACAGTCAGCGAATTCCGGTTTATAAAAGATGACACGACATGGTCTGTAATAGTAGAACTGGTTTTAATGATATTAGAGTAGGTAAATTATTATACATGACAATACCGAAGAAACCGAAAATAGACTGAAGAGGTTCCTGAGCAGCACATGCACTGGAGAAATTAGTTTTCATATCGCTATATAATAATAATTTATTTTTTAAAGGCAAGGATTCTAGCAAGCTCAGTCATTTTTGACAGAATTCATGTACGTCAGCATAAGCAGCTGCAAATCAGTTCTTGCAAAACCCGGAAGCATCCGGAAATTTATGGAGAATGGGAGAATGCTTCAGTATTACAAATTCCTCATGGGCTTGAAAACTTGGAACGGAGCTCCCATAAAGCTTAAGCCTTTTGATAATAACTATCTGGCATGAGTGAATGTTCCCCCAGTAAGGGAGTACCAGCCCTATAGCTGAATTCATAATAATAAATATAATTATATACTATATTTATATTAATAATTTATTTAACGCAGAAATTTTTGTCACAGAAAATAGACAAGCGGATTGTGACCCTAGAAGCGGAGTTTAATGTTATCGAAACAAAGTTCAAAAATGTTCTATACTTGGGTTACCGAACAGATGGAGTGGTCACGTGATCGTTCTGCGCCGGAGGTGTGGCCTAGAGCCTCGATAGGGTTCATGACTTGAGGTTTTATTTAATTTTATTAGTCGAGCGACTTTAGATCGTTTTGGTTGAATTTTCTGCTATTCGAATATTTGAATCTTCGCAATATTAAAAAGTTGAGATTGTGTTATTTTTTTGTTAATTTGTCAATTTGTTTGTTAACAAATAATGGCTGACACGCCACGGGGTGTACGTGGCGTCGTTACATTGTCACCCCCCAAGAAAAGAGTACGAAAACATTTGACCATTGCTGAAAAGGAAGTGATTATGAACATATAGAAAATGTGTGATAACGAGCATCCAGCATAAAAAAAGTGCAAAAAGTCCAGTTTACAGCAGAAGCAGCAGCTAATAAATATTTTTAATATACAGTGTGTCACAGGATGAGCGAATTTATACGTGAAAATGACAAAAAATGTTGTGGTTAAAATTTGACCGTTTGGCATATCATTACCTGGCACAACCTCAAAATCGGTTTGGACCCATTTTACAGGCGACCGTATTATAGTTTAAAAAAAGCTGCTTACAAAGCAAAGCTGTACGGTAAAATAATTTAAAATAAGTAGGCATAATTCTCCTCGTCTAAATCTGCCAAGGTTGCATCGATGGGCGGGTCTATATTTCGCGCACATCATTTACTCCATCTGTTCGGTAATCCGACTATAATGGAAAAGGAAAAAGTTTGTATAAAAATAAATTAATTAGAGCAGAATATAAAGCTAACTCAAATCCGATTAATTGGCCTGCCAGACGATACCTCAACGTGAAAAAAAGAGTTGCTAGGCTTATAAAAGATAACTTTAATATCCCTAATAATAATATATTGAGCGGCAGAATTGTATAGAGAAAAAAACGCTTTTAGAATAGGACCAATTCGTCGCTTATCTTATCAAGGGGCAAAAGCGCCAATCTGTTAATTTTACAGGAAAGCGTTTTAAAGAAAATAGGTCCTATTTGGAACACGATTACTTTTTAAATAGTTTATTAATTATTTTACTGTCTATGGTGTTACGTAGGTCAATATATAATATTAAATACATGCTTACTAAATATATGTGTAAATTTTGAATACATATAAGTTATTTATAGCTAAAATTGACCCAAATGGATGTTCGACCATTGGTTAGATTTTTTGAATGTTATATTGGATGTTCGCCTGTTATATTATACTATAAAAATAAGTAACTATAAATAACTTATAATATTCAAATTAAATAAAACATGTAACCGCTCTTTCAGGTATTTGTTTATTCGTTATGATAGGTAGATTTATGAAAAATATTGTTAATACAACTTAACAGAAACAACTAGTTTCAGTAAAGCTAACGAACTAAAGAATAGCAACTCTTATACATCAAAAATTTAATAATATTTTAAAAGTAAACATACACATTTTAACAGTAGATACTAGAGGATAACCACAAAAATATAAATGATAACTTATTTTATTAATTTATAAATAAAGATTATCGAAACATACAAAAATTAAAAACATTTGGCTGTTTATTCATGCGGAAGATCTTTAAAATATTTTTGAAATATTTGATCTTTTACAACCGGTGTAAGACCTGTGCATAAACTAATAAGATCATTGTACTTATCTCGAGAGAGTTTTATCAAGTCTTTGTTTAAAAGAGGTATAGGCTGAGACATGATTTCAAGCGTATTTCTTTTAAGGGGCAATACAAAGTAGTTTTTAGCAAGGTTTACTTAAAGTTGTAAAATATTGTCTTTGTCTACCATAACCTCTTTTACTTTCGTCCAATCGACATCCTCGCCCGTTTCGAATTTTCTAACCGATTTTATACGAATTTTTTCAGAAAGGGATTTAAAATTATAAAAATCATTTACATTCATGCTAATAACAGTGTATGGTAGATTTCGTCTAGCCAGTTTTAGAATAGGTGGAGGCTGAGCAGGTATAAAGATGTCGCCGGCCAAAGAAATAGCTGTTGATACTGAACTATGGGCCGAATCGCCCTCGCTTTGACCGTGGCTCGTTTCAAAAAAATGTAAACGCATTTTTTTAAGGTTCTTCGAATTTGCTATTGTATGCAGCAGCATAGTAAAAACAATCGTGTTGCAGTTCTGACCGCCGCAACTATCTGAAAAAAGGTATACTGCACGAAGGCCGCGATCGTCTAATTCACGACAATAATTTAACACAACCGTTTTTTTCACACTACTATTAACTACAGTAAAAATGGGCTGCGCTACAGAAAGATGTAGGCATAACAGCCAATATTACTATTTTGAGATCTGACAATTAGGCGAAACTCCATTTTGTGCATGTTCGCCTCTTAGCCTGATCCTATAATGTATTTAGTGTCGCTTACGCCTATAAGACAATTTTGATGTTTACGGGAACTGCTATAGATGGACGTTCGCCAGTTTGCTAAATCATAGATACCGTTAAATCTGATCACTTGATGGACCTAACTCCAAAACAAAAAAAATATCGCTTTCGCCCCTTGGTAAGATTAGCGACGAATTAACATACAGTTTTAATCAAAGAAATAATGTATTGTTTTAGGAAAAAGAGCTAAAGGGAATCAAAGTAATAATTGTTGAAGAGCTAACTCTGCGCAAATATAATTTGTTAATGCCATAGAGAAATTAAAAGTATGAGAGGGTTCAATCCTATAGTGACAAGTAGGCACCATCTTTACCCTAATTGCAGCATACGGTTACGGTCTAACCGAACTAAAATAATTGACATTTGTCACAGTCGGTAAAATAGTCTACTGTATTACCGATCCGTCATAGAAATGAAAGACTATTCGGTAGGCTATATAAGCTATTCAAAATTTTAGAATGGCGCGAAATTTAAAATTATTGACCCATTAAATCAATGTTTAACAGCGTAAAGGCTGTGAATCTCGATCACAAACTCAAAATTATAAAATAGTGCAAGTGTATTAATTTAATTTTTTGCAGAGGCTAAGAGTGATAATGTATGTAATTTAAGTTTATTTTTTACATTTTTTAATTGAATTCGTTAGTTTTTTGACATTAAATTCATCAAATTTGCTTTTAAGCTGTTAAGTTAATGCATTAAGGCCCTTCAAAAAATAAATTGTTAATAATGCACTTTTTCATTGATTTTTAGAGAATGTGAAAGAGATTTTACAGCCTAATACGCTATCAAAAAAAGATTTAATGGGTCAATTATGTAAGACAATATTTTAGAGATTTAAGAATAATATATTAAGTCCTGTTTTGAGAATTAAATGCTCGATACTAACAATGTTAATTTCACTGTTATCAACAAATTAACAAGGGTAGGGGTAGAAATAAAGTCAATTGTAAAGTAAGTTTATAATTTATTGTCTTTAAAGGGATCCTGATACAATTTGTTTTTATGCTGCTTTAGCACAACACTGTCCATGGTTGTATTTTACTTCTTCTACATTTTGAGGATATGATACAAAAATTACAATTTATAAATTAATTATTTATAGACATAAGAACATATTTCTCAAAAATATGCCCCAAAAATTTTACGTTTACTACCTCCTTTTTTGTACAGAGGGTACCCAAAAATGTTGGTAGTGGTAATATATAAAAAATAACCCTGTAATTAAAATATTCTTTATGGAGAGTATGATATTAAAAATTAGTTAACACTGATGTATAATTCTAGATGGCATCAGTCCTTTTTCTTAAATATACAAGGAGAATCCCTGGATCTTACTCCGACCTTATCGAGGTGAGGTACCTCTTTGAGTAGTGACCTGGTAGAATGGAAGTTCTTTCACTTATTGTGCTTTTGGTACTTCCTAGCAGCAAAGCACTGATGATACCTTTCGTCAGACCTAGTAAAAAGTGGTCTAGCATAATTATGTTCATTCTGAACATTATATTGAGATTGCTGGATTATGATAGCAGGTAATAAAGTCAATGTATTTTCCCAAGGTAGTTGTGCCTCAACCAGTACTGGGACATTTTGAATAATACTTGGGCCAGCAATTGGGAAAGCATACTTTCTTAAACGAGTATGTATAGTACTAGTAAATAAAATATCATCAAAATGGTCTTAACATTAATAACACCTTGTTGAGGTTGGGCTTAAACCAAGTATTTTAAACCATTCGGACCTCCCAATAATGTCACTTTCAGGAAATTTAAAGAAAATTTGATTTTTGTATGAATCCTTAATAAGCCAATAGTATGTATTAGAACAAGTAGGTGCCTTGCATTTAAAAATAAATTTTCAGCAGTTTTAAAATGGTAAACAACAATTTTAGGTGACCTACAATATGGTGAAAACTATTTGATAAAAAAATTGCACTAACCCCATCCTAGGGATCTGAAACCACAATTTTTTGTTAAGAAAAAAAACAAAAGGACACACCTAATGGACGCCAAAATAAAAAGGAATAAGCAATGGCGTTAATCGTCAATGGCGACGATCGATGATGCGAAGGTGGGTGGGGGCAAGGAACGAAAGAAAATCGATAATCTAATGACAATTATGACAGAAGTTGGCCCTCGATGCGGTCTAACCGAACTAAATTTGTTAGGTTAAGTTTTAGAACTTGATGATCAGGTTAGGCTACCTTTCGAACACTCTTTTATTATTTATTTCTCTATGGTTAATGTTGGCAAAAGACAGAACTGACAGGGATGGAGAAGGATATTTTGAAATGTGGCAAATAGCATATAACCGGAGGCTAAATTTCACAATAGTATTTGGTGTTTTACTTTTACATTATTTATAAAATTTATGTATTTTATAATATGGGTATATATTTTTAGGGGAATTTATATTTTTTTTAAGTATTATATTAGCTGATAAAAAAGTAAGTTTTTAACATGAAATCTTGTGCGGGTGTAAGATCATTACTATTATTATTATTATTACAGAAAAATTAGTACATAAAATAATTATATTCTTGGAATTTCCGAAACGTGGGTGTCGTCTAATATTCTTGAAAGTTATGTGCAGATACGGGTTATATTTTTAAAAGAGTTGATAGAGCTGCAAGACGTGGTGAAATTGATATATGTTAAAAATTTATTTAATTATAAAATTTAAAATTCTTTATAAACGAGATATGTTGAATAGGTAAGTATTTTCAAGGCCTGTTTATCGATATTTTTAATGTATTGTGACAAGGTTATTTTTGGTGATCTTGATTTGAGATTTAATGAATTTCGAAAATAACAGTCTTAATGACTTATTTAGACCTAAAAACAATAAACTTACAACAAAAATAGAAAATTCTCTAACTAGAGTTATTAATAAAACTTGTACTATTCTAGACTTAATTTACTTGTTATGTTAAATTTAGAGCGCATTAATAAAGATTAATACTGGAAGATTTTAAATTTCAACCTTTAATATTAGCCAAAAGCTATCATGTTTTAATAACTTAATAAAAGGTATTTTTCATGTTCCCACTCCTTTAAAAGCAAAATCCACCCTGCCTAACAAACACTATAGAAACCATGATAAAACTTCAGGATACTTAAATCGTTTAAAAAATACAAAAGTAGTATGATAAAAGTTGTTGGAATAGCTATAAACAATTACGCAACCAAACTCATATAGAAGTGAAAATAAAAAAAGAGATATTTACAAACTATCTTAAGAGAATTTTTTTTTAAAAAAGGTTCTTTATAAAAAATGAAGTTTTGTATATTATATGAAAATTTACATATAATATAAAAAACTAAAAATAAATCTCTTTCCGGTAATTTAGATAAGCCCATAGATCTAAATAAATACTTTTTATAATTTTCTCAAAATAAAAAACAAGTTGATCCTTTATTATTAGAGTATTATCGTAATTATCTGTCGAGTTCGACATAATTTTAATCATATCTATGAGCCGAGGGTGTCTTTAGTTTGCATACTAATATATATTTTTATATATTTTGCATATTTAATATCTTAGCATCTTATTTTTATATGAAAATGTAAAACGGACATATGGTGATCTTTGTAGAACATCAGTTATTAATTTTATTTCTGAAAATAAAATTAGTAATGGCAACAAACCATGTTTTTTGCTGCAAAGCTTTACCTAACCCTCTTAAAATAAAATAACTTTGCTATATACTCTAGTTTGATTTCATATACTTAAATTAAACTGAAGTGTATCCCAACTTGAATATACCAAATATACTCAATCAATTTAAGGTATGTCAAACTTTAAAAGTTTCTGATTTTCTTTATCGAACGCCTAGGAGAAATCTGTATATCGACTTATAGTGTATATGTTCGGCGCAAAGCCCAAAAACGGCCAATGGCCGCTTTTTTGCTCAATCTTAGGATTGGCTTAATTAAAACGACCAAAGCCCGAATTTTATTTCAATTTCGGGCTTTGATCGTCTCCAACCAGCTAAACCTAGGATTATGCAATTACGAAACGACCAAAGCTTAATAAATTCGGTCCGACAACACTGTCGCATTGAGTGTTTTGTCTTATATTTACGATGTCCATTGTAAGTGAAGGAGAATTTAAATTGAAATTAAATGCCTATATTCAGGAAAGTACAATGAATTATTATCCGATATAAAAGTTTCTTTAACTAAAAGAAGGCAGGGAGAATTGCTTACATCATTAGATTATCGCAGAATTAAGAGGTACGATATTTTAACCATCGGGGATGTAGAAAAATTTATAAAAAAGCGAACTTCTAGTGAAGAAGGCATAAAATATTTTTGCCATATAGATGAAGTGTATAAAATTATTCATAAAACCCACATTGATACGCGGCATAAAAGAACTCGGTGCATGGATAAAGAGCTTAAAAAAAATACTGTAATATTACCCGTGATATAATTGATATTTATTTACGCTTATGTGGACAATGTCAGTTGAAGAAAAAACAGAAAGGAAAAGGGCTTGTGGTTAGACCAATTTTGAGCAACAACATGAACTCAAGAGGGCAAGTGGACCTTATAGATATGCAAACAGAACCAGACGAAGACTACAAATTTATTTTAAATTATCAGAACCATCTGACAAAATTTGTGTTTCTAAAACCTTTGAAATCTAAAAGAGCTGCAGAGGTTGCTTACAATCTTTTAGACATTTTTTGTATAATAGGTGCTCCTTACATCCTCCAAAGTGACAATGGAAGAGAGTTTACAGCAGCTGCTGAACTTGCTGATATGTTCGAAGCTAAAATAATTTACGGTAAACCGAGGCACTCTCAAAGCCAGGGAAGTGTAGAAAGGGCAAACCAGGATGTTAGGGACATTTTGGTAACTTGGATGGCAGATAACAAGAGTACTAATTGGGCTAACGGATTGCGATTTGTTCAACTAAAGAAAAACAGTTTTTTTCATAGAGGTATAAACAGAAGTCCGTATGAGGCTATGTTTGGGGTACCTATACGTAATGGCCCATTTAATTCAAATATACCTTGTGAGGTCCTTTAAAATATTACTGAAGAGGAAGAGTTGGAAAATATAGCAAATGAAAATTCTAACGCAGACATCTCTAGCAGCTCAGATGTAGAAGGAGAAAATAATGCAGTATCATACAAGACATCAAGCGATGAAACCAAGCAAAAAGAAGTAAGTGATATTTCATTTCTTTTCGTACAAAAAATAAACAAAACTTCATATAAGTAAATTACTGTTTATACAAGGTGTTTGGAGGGTGAGTCGCCCAACTTAAGGAGGAGGTAGAGCATCTGAAAAAAATGGAAAAACTCTTTATAAGGATTTGCCTGAAAATGCCTTATTATGGATATACAGAGTGGGTACTAAGTTCCTGCAAATATATGCGTGAAATTGCTTCGTTCTCGAAATAAGTACAGGGTATGAAAGTTAGCTTTTCGTTACACTTTGTATCTTCATAATTATGCATTGAGGCAAATGCTTATATGGAGTTTTTTCATTTTTTTGAAATGTTCTAAGTCCTCTCTAAGTGTGGCTACTCACCCTCCAAATCATGTATTATGTAGGCAGATTATTGACCAACATGTTTTTTTCAGTGTACGTGTATACCTGAGAGGTAATGTATGCTTTGCACTCGGCAAGAAAAAATTACCAAAGCACGTAAAGCAGCCTCCTTTTCCCAGAAAAGGCAAGCCGACGAAATTCTGCAGAGATCCAACAAAAAATTTGCTCCTGTTAGTATTGGGCAAAATGTTTTGGTTAGAATACCAGATGTAGACAGAGGACGAGCTGCACCAAGAAACGTGATGGTTGTTGTTATGGAATGGAAAGAAGACAGTAACCTCTACAAGCTAGGAACATCATCAGGAGTACTTGAAAAATTATACGCAAGAAACGAGTTCCAAGTAGCTGATCATAGGTTCATAGACATGGTGACTGTTCCAGAAAAAAAATTAACGCTGAGAACTGTTGCTGCTGAAGATTCTCAATCAAAGCAAGGTTTTGTAAAATGTGGTTGTAAAAATAATTACGCAAACAGAAGATGCAATTGTCTAAAAAAAAGGGTGAAATGCAACTCAAAATGCCACTCATCATTAAATTGCAGAAATAAATAATTAAAAAGAAATAATAATAAAACAATACATGTATTAATTTTTTTTTAGTTCATATACATAATCATGTTCTTTTGAAATAAAAGTTTATACAATTTATTATTTCTTTTTTTTTAAGTAGCCATGTGTTATGTAGGTATCATGTTTATACGTACGAAAAAATAAATTGTGCCTTGCACGATGACCTCTCTATATAAATATTTTTATTGCCAAATTTATGCCAACAAATTTCTTCGGACTTGCCATAGCCTTTGTAAAATTTTTCTTTTTTAATAAAATCAAAATTAAAACAAATATGCACAACTTTTTGCACTTAAAAAAGAGGAATTGTTTTTAAAACGTTACATAAATTTATATTGATTCGCTAAAACAAGATGTACAAGTACGTCAAGCTTTGGTTATATCCTAATTATCCAATCTTAGGTTTGGCTGTTTAGAGACAGCCAAAGCCCGACATTAAAATGAAATTAAGGCTTTGGTCGTTTTAGATAATCCGATCCTAAGATTAAGCAAAAAAAACGGCCATTGGCCGTTTTCGGGCTTTGCGCCCAACATATATACAAATATATGACGTCTTGCCAAGCGCACTTAATAAGTCATCTTAATGTAATAGAAAGTTCGTAACGTTATATTAAGATATATATTTAAAAAAGAGGATTTTTTAAAAGAGAGACTTTTTTATTTTAAAAAAGGATAGAGCTTTATTCTTATTAAAGTTTTTTCTTTAGTAATACAAAAATTCGTACAAGATATGGTTTTAAATTTTTACTCTTGCTTTAAGGATTTTATTTTACATATTATGTTACCGACTGATGAAAAAATTACTTAGGCTTTGCTAATAAAATGTGTCAAAAAATAAATTTGATTGATTGTATCAAATGTTTTAAAAAGAACCAGTGCACTAGATAACTTCTTATGAGTTGATCTTATGTCATTTTTCTATTCGAATATAAGTAATTTTATTTACATGTTAGCATAGTTTCTGAAGTAATTTGGTTTATATTTATATTATTATTTTAATATGTTCAATATACTTTAATAAGGCTGGTAAACTAAATGTTCTTAAGTCACAAAAAGTTGTTGGATTTTTTACTTTAGGAAGATATTTATAGCAACTGGCATATTCTACTGAACAGGAAATTACTTATACAAAGAGTCTAAAATACTTACTTTCGACTGACGCCGTACACCCGCCTCGTATTTTGGTATCTCTTGGCTATATCTCCTAGTTCGCTCATCGATAGATTTTTTAATTGAAGCCTACGTTTAAATAATTATTTTTAAGTAAATAGTCATTTTCGATTTACTAAGTTACTTTGTGAGTCGATAAACCTGATTTTGATACCCTGCCAGAAGTAATATTTTGTATGGGAGAGATATCTAAGATCGTTACCCTTGAGTGTCTCGATATGCTTTCAGTATCTGCTTGCACATCAATAGATTGTTTTAGTATATCCTGAAAATTAAAAAAATTATTTCTCATAGATCATATATTTTTTGAGATCGTGAACCTGATTTCGATAACCAGGATTTACCTTAGATGCAAGAAGCATATCCGTGATGGTGACTTTCGATGCTCGTATTGATTCAGTACCTGTATGCACGTCTTCACTATATTCGCTAGTTTGATCAGATATGGCAGATCCTAAATTATAATTTCATTACAAGAGTGCTATTATTTATTTTATTACTTTAAAATATCACGTTACCTCTTATTTTTTGATCATCTTTATTTTTGATTGAACTAGTACAGTCCATTGAGATGGACAACGATTTATCAGGTTGGGCATTATTTGCTTGCAATTCTTGCTGTTTTTTATTTGAATTTTTTTCCTGCGATTCTTCATCTTCAGTGGTTAGGTCCATTCCCCCAATAGCTCCTGACTAAAAAAATGCCACGATCTTAATAAAATTTAATTATTTTTAATAAAATACTTACTGGCTCTTCACACTTTTTTTCAAAAAAATCTTCACTTAGGGATTCCTCTCGTGTAAAAGCAGTTTTCGACTCATGAATCAATAACGCTGATGATAGTAAATGTGCAGCAACTCCATCGGGGTCATCTTGAACTTGTTGATCTACGGGCTGATCCATTAATTCATGAAACGATTCTTTAGTGATATGCTCTTCGTCGGGTAAAATCACTTTGGATTTATGTAATATCCTGGCTTCAAAATTTGCCATTATAATAGTATTTTAAAAACTATTTAAAATTTTATGAAATCTATCATGAGGAGATTTTAAAAGAAAAAAAAACCTTGAAAGTCTAAAAATCTATTACATTAGTGCACAAAGCAGAAAGTACACTTGTCTGTTAAGACATTGAATTAATGACAAATGAAGTAGGTAATTTGATTGTTAACTTGATTTACCACTTTTTTATTTTGGTTATGAGCTTGTTCGCTTTTTTATTGCTAATAGACAGCTAATTATTTCATAACTAATTTTATTTAATAGTTATATAATTATTATGTTTCATATAGTGTGAGCTATTTTTAAATAAAAGGCTGTTTAACGTGGGATGATGCGTCAATAATTCGATTGATATTGGGGAAATTAGATTACACATCTAATGCATAATATACAAATTTGGAAACAGTTTGGACTTTGGTCAAATTCATTCAAGTTGTAATGGACACTTATGTTAATAATTAAGCTAAGCAATTGCGACAAATTTATTGTTATAATATAAGAGGCCATTGACACCTTCAAGCCATACCAAATTATAATACTCCAAAATTGCAATAATAACATATTAGGAAATAAGTAGATCTATACGTGTATGCATTACTTATCGGTTCAATGTACTTAAATTATTGATGACCATGACTATTTCGGCTGTATTTTTTGATGAACGTTAATTGAATATATTCCGAGCTATGAACAGAACAAGTTATGTCTAATTAATAAGGGCACGTAGTGCTACCCCCGAACTTGTCCTGATGGGAATAACCCAACATTACATGGCGACCCTGCCAGTCCCTACGCGTCGCGCTAAATTTTAAAAATTTGTCAAAAAGAAAAATTAGTAAGAAAAGTGATCAAACAACAATGGGAAAAGGCCAGTCGAAAGAAAAGGAGGAAATAATAATCGCACAGTCAGGAAATAGTAGAGGTACAAATGCTAATGGAAGTACAAGTACTGGGCTTTCCTTAATTGAAGTTGTAGAAGTTGTGGCTGTAGCAGCATTAGTATTAGTCATTGTCTGGTACTGTCTTAGAAGGTCAAGAAGAGTACTAAAAAGTTAAATAGCAAAAGAGATTGCAAGAAGCCAGCAGATTGCGTAAGAAGGTAAAACTGGTTGTTTCACACCGGAGCCAGCACCGAGGGGACGTTCCTAGCAGTTGCGCAATGCAACTAGGGCGCAACCAGGGATACCAACTTAGTATGCTAATTTTTGTTACTAGTAAATTTTATTTTATTTTTCCTCTTTTAACTATTATAATTTTAATTAGTATGTAGAAGTTTTAGGACAAATGAGCGCAGAATTTATTGAGCTTTTAGACAGAATTCCACAATTTAAACTTAATTTAGGAAAAGAACCTCAGGTTCGTATAGAATCAGTAGATTGGAATAAAAAGTTACAAGAGGAGCCTAAGGGTTTAGAAAATAAGTATGAGGAAATAAAACATAACTTTAATAAGGGCGTTCATGATAATCAAGTAGTAGTAGATGTTAAAAAAATAGATACAGATATTAAATGTAATTTTAGTTTGCGTAGGGAGTCTATATTAACTAGATTAAAGGAAATTGATAAAAATAAGTTATCGATAGATAGTAAATTTGACACTGAAGAAACATTTGTACAAGAACCTTTAAACATGGCTGAAAAACAAAAACAAAGGTAAGGACACAAAGTCACGGTCTCATCCAACCTATATAACTTCTTAAAAAAGCTTAAAAGCTACACGTGTTTCGCTCCTGTCGGAGCATCATCAGGCCTTATTCAAGCTTCTACAATGGGTTTTGACTTCCTCCCTCAGCCAAGTTCTTCGGGCCACTTCCAATGCTGTGTCAGAGGAGTTGTTTCGTATGTTGCACCTTAAGTTGACAAATTTCGGTGTTAATCGATGAAATAAGCACTGTTGAAGAAACCATATTTTAAGCAACAAATTTTCTCTTGCGATAAGGTTCTTCTTGTAATAGCGGATGAATTTAGCTTGACTAGCATTTTCAAATAGAAACGTATCATCCATTTTTCTCTAAGAGACGAAACGAAAACAAAAACAAAGGTAAGGACACAAAGTCACGGTCTCATCCAATCTATATAATTTCTTTAAAAAGCTTAAAAGCAACACGTGTTTCGCTCCTGTCGGAGCATCATCAGGCCTTATTTAAGCTTCTATAATGGGTTTTGACTTCCTCCCTCAGCCAAGTTCTTCGGGCCACTTCCAATGCTGTGTCAGAGGAGTTGTTTCGTATGTTGCACCTTAAGTTGACAAACTTCGGTGTTAATCGATGAAATAAGCACTGTTGAAGAAACCATATTTTAAGCAACAAATTTTTTCTTGCGATAAGGTTCTTCTTGTAATGCGGATGAATAGCTTATTTTCTAGATATCTTGCAAAAAGCGATATTTTAAAGTGTTCAAATAAAATGCGAATAAAAGGAATCTCTGGGTTTACGTTTTCTCAAGAATCAGCAGAAATTTTATTAAAATGTGAATAATGAAAATATAAGTCACGAGTTCACTATAATAGAAGCTTTTGATGACACTATACATGGTGTGCTAGGATCAAATTTTTTAATAAAATTGAATGCTATTATGAATTATGAAGATTTTATAATTTCATTTTGGCACAATGGAAAACAACATACTTTACCATTGCAATCTAAAAATAACCATTGCTATACAATTATTCCACCAAGATGTGAAATAATAAAATATTGTTTTACAAGTATGAAAATTGAATGTTTAATTTTAACTGAAGAAGTATGCGATGGAGTAATAGTAGCAAGTGCTATTGTAAAACCAGAAGATAATAAAATTCCAGTAAGGTTTTTAAATGTTAATGAAAGAGAAATAAAATTAAAAAATTTTCACCCCACAGTTCAGAGTTTAGAGAATTACGATACAGTTAAATTTAAAACTCAATCTATTTCGGTTGAAAGAGTTGAAAAAATTTTTAACTTAATTGATAGAAAATCATTAAATTCACAGGAAAAATTATCAATAGATAAGATTTGTGCAGTAAGTATGCAGACGTATTTTATCTTGAAAATGAACCTCTATCTGTTACAAACCTCTACCACAGATTTACAGAATATTATTTACCACAGATTTACAGAATATAGTATTCTGTAAATCTGTGCCATGTGTTCACGTTGATAGGATGTTACGAGATGGAATTATCGAAGAAGCTTGTTCGGAGTGGAACTCACCACTTCTTTTAGTTCCAAAAAAGCAAGATAAAAACGGAAATAAAAAGTTTAAGATTGTCATAGACTACCGACTTCTAAATAAACAAATTAATTAGACAGATAAACCAAAAACCAATCGAACTGGTATTTAAGAGAAAAATATGATTAAAAAATCAGTGATGAAAATATAGCTCCAATGGTAAATCACATATAAGAAAAATTTCTAGAATAAAGAAGAAAATGTCTTCTAATTTCTGCTGAGATAACATTTATCAGGTCTATAGTACATTTTATAGTTTGGCAAAACAGCATCTCCTAGGCAACTGAAGAAAACAATCAGAAAAAAATACTCGTTTTGGGTAAACAAATCATTGCTGAGATTTTCTTATTTTCCAAATATATGAAGAAAAAATGAAGTTCTATCGCTTCAAGATTTAAATTACGTAAGTATCTTGTCTGTGTCAAACGGTTAGAAAAATTTATTTTCGAGGTCGGTAGATAACAAGACATTTGTTCCTTGCAGGTAAGTAAGGAAAATCCCTACAAGTGTAAAAATTTGAATTTTTCACATATTAAAGTTTCTTATTTTTGTACTACTATTAATAAATTTTGTTTTAAAATTGTTTTTATTCTTATTTGTTTATGTAGTTTAATATTTTACTTAATAAAGTTTTTTTAATTTGCTTTTAGGCGGTGATGTAAATTTCGAAACCAAGAAATACTTACCTGAATTGGAAAGGGCGAAAATATTAATATTCTTACAGTGATTTCAAAATTATTTCATAATCAAGTACTATAATATCGAATGCATTAATCGTAAAAACAAAAATTTTCAGGTAAAAAAAACAGGACTGGGATAAATTATTGAGTATTTACAAGTTGATTCGGTAAATATTTTATTTTATATTAGCTCGACGGTTCGTTAAAATTACTACTAATGTGAATATTATATTTTTATCAAAAGAAGATATTTTAGTTTTGAATCTTAATTATGTGTGTAAAACCAAATTATACAAAAGCATTACATATTCAATAAATAAAAATTAACTGGTTTGAAAAACTAGACTTATCTCAGTATAAGGTTGCTTGGTTTGGGCACTATATGGCTCTGAAATTACAATTTTGAAAAACTTTTCCTTAATTTATTTAAAAGTTGGTTATACCATTTTGCCCATTTCTTACATTCGCCTAGATTTATGGGACAAAAAAACCCATGAGTTAATTATTTTATTGGGTATTAAGTCATTTATAGCAAAAATCAATTTAGAAAATTAAATTATACATTACAATATTTATTAACAAAAACTAAACCATTTAATGAAAATGAATTTAATAAAAATGTAATATATAAAATTCCTTGTACTGGTAGTTAATTTTACATAGATGAAACCTGAAGAACATTACCAAAAAGAATTAATGAACATAAATAACAATGATTTTTAAAAACCCAAAATTACGTAAATTAAAGGAAAGTGCATTTATAATGTTAAATAAAGATAAATACTTAGCTACTTGTTCGCTTGATTTTAATAATACATGGATTCCTTTGCTAAAAAGAGAGGTAGAACAAGGCATTCTCAAAATTGATTAATAATTTAAAATATATGATATTCATATATTTTCTATCATTAAGTTACATTAAGATCACACCTTAGTTGAATTTTTTGTTATTTTTTAAACAGTTTGTCAAGCTATTAATCAACTGTAAAATTAGTAGTATAATATAGAAGGAGTTTTACAGGGAGTATAAACGAAAATTTTAAAAAATAAGTATATTTTGTTCATATTTTTAATTAAATTTATTTTCACTTTATTTAGTCTGATAATTGTAGTAGTTTTATTAAAAAATAGATATTCTTGTTGTTTTTATCTTATTTTATTTAATTTAGCTTAAATCAAATTAAGAATAACGAAAATATCATTAAAGATTTAAGTTCATATTTATTTTAAATACGTGAATAAGTCTATTTTCTTCTTTTTTTTTATTTGTTGAGCGTGTAAGAGAGTATTTCCTTAGCTGATTTTTGCTATAAGTAACGTAATACCTAATAAAATAAGTAACTCATTATGAATTCGTCACAACAATACAGATTTTACTTAGAAAAACCCATGTCAAAATTTTGACTAATATAAGGTTTAATTTATTTAAAGACATAGAGGTTTAGGTATAAACAATAATTTCAAACAACCAACATATTTGCTACAAAAAACGTACTCTTGATAAGACTCTATTTCTTTAATTGTTTTCAAGAAATTTGCATTTTGAAAACTTACAATCTTTTTTACCATAAATCAAATGACCAAAATGAGCTTAGTTGAGCAAACCTACCTTAGTAGAAACTTGCTTTCAGTTTAGGTACTAGACAGTGAAAAAAACACATTTAAATATTATTAGCTTCAATACACACATATTTTGTTATATTTTTGTACATATCTAATTCTTTATTAAGGCGTGACAGTTAGATGTCGCTACATTATAAAAATAAATAAGGAATACATTCCTTGGAACATTGAGAGGCTAGAATTAAAATTTCCGCAGAACTAGGGGTGGTTTGTTTGCTTGCAACATCGCTGATTCAATAATGTGTCATGAAAATCATCACTTATTTTGACAGGTACAAAACAATACAGTTAGGGTGGGCCGTTGAATAATGTGATTTTTTTTGTTTTTTTAAATTGGATCTCCTGACCCCGGAAAAGATGTATCATACGACTACTTACTTTATAGTGTTTTTCTTCATGATTCATTTTTTTTTACTGCCACAGAGCCATATTAGAATGTAATTTTTACAAAAAAACTAATTATTTAATATAATATGCTAAATTTGTTTTTCTTTATTAATTACGGTCTCCTTAGCCAAAACAGAATTTGATAAGGTAACTTACTTCATAGGATTTTGGTTGATAAATAATTTAATTTGTTTGCTCACTGCCACAGAGCGATAAAAAAATTAAAAATTAAAAAAAAAATTTTTTCGGATAAAGCTTACTTTGATTTAAACGCATAAAAAGGAAACGAAAATAAAAAACACCTAATAAAATATTTAAAAAAATATATTATTTATTTGTAAATGAAACTACAAGTAAAAAAAAAACAAAGCGTAACTCTTTTAAGAAAAAAACACATCAGTTTAAACAAAAGTCTTTTTTTGTCTCTTGTGAAAGAGGCTTCATCGGTCCACAAAACATATCGTAAAAAATTTGGTAGTGCAATGATGTGATCCAGAAGCCATCGACAAAATTGAACTCTAGGATGATAATCGGCTGCAGTCATACCTTGAACTTTCTGGAAGTGGTAAGGATGGATTCTTATTGTCTGATTTTGAAAAAAATTATTTTCGGAGCTTACCTTGATTTAATTGCATAAAAAGGAAACGAAAATAAAAAACACCTAATAAAATATTAAAAAAAAATATTTTTTTATTTGTAAATGAAACTACAAGTAAAAAAAAAACAAAGCGTAACTCTTTTAAGAAAAAAAATACATCAGTTTAAACAAAAGTCTTTTTCTGGTTCATATTTGGGCATATTTTCCCTTGACTTTAGCCTGTTTCGTATATACCCGTCTCTTTTTTCACTTCCACAGCAGAGGCCGAAGCTTCTGTTACTATTTTGACACCCCTCTCAACTGCTTGCGTATAACAAGGGAATGCTGTTACGTATGCCAAAAGACTGGTTTCAGGATTCTGAACAACTTCCTCTAGTTGGTCCTTTGATAGTTTTATAGTTACAGGAGGCTCTGTCCATAAAACTTTTTGGCAGTCGATAATTTCAAAATACTCCTTAGCGTCAAAAATAAATTCTGGTACTATAAAATGTCGCTGATCTTTGTAATTTAACTGCCTACTCTTCAAAATTCTTTGGAATCCTAGTTGTCTTATGTATTTACGTTCGTCAAATAACATAGACAAAATAATATTTTCTGGGCTCCCAAAGTATCCATTTCTTTGAATGGTTTTATACACTAAATCTTTTAATTCTGGTTGTAAATAGTCGCAGAGTCTTATGGTTTTCAATAAATGTCTTGCACCATAAATGCATGACGGTTGAGCCTTAATGCAAAACCACATGGGCGCATATACTTTCATTACAAAATGGCTTAGTATTTGTAAATTTTCTGAAGGGTTTTGAGCTGCTACATATAAACGAAGAATACGGGAAGCAGTGGTAAGCCAGCGAGAATGAACCATTTTCCCAGGCTGCCTCCTAGACAGTTGTTCTAAACAAACACCGCTTTTAACTGTTTGATAAATATCGTACAGATATTTTTGATCTATGCTAAGATCGTCGCTTCGGAATTCGTCAACTGATGATTCTATTTTTAAAAATAAAGTTACAGGAAGCGTTTTGCAGATTTGCATTTGCTTTCCAAGAGGCCCAGAAAACGCACGTGGTCCACTGGTATTGCTATCCAGTTTTTCAAATAGATGTCTTAGGGGCAACCTATTTCCGTCCATCAAAGTAGAGACCACGTAAAAATAATGGAATAGAATCGTCCTGAACTTCTGTTCTTTTCTTTTCTCTTGCTCTTCTTATTTTGTTCTTATCGACGACATTTGTATTCCTTTGTGGACCTATAACACCAAAATCTAGGAGTACCGCTAAGGCAATTGCTACTCCTGCTCGGTCGGAAACCGAATACCGGTCTAGTATTTCAGCTAATCTCGGTATTTCCTTCAAATTGCGTTCTGAAGTACTAGGCAAATTTGATGTACTGAGTGGGAAATTAAATACCTCGGGCAACGTCGCGCTGAAAGAGCTTGCATACAAATTGGAAAAGTCTGAGTCCATATCTTCACTGTCAGATTTATCACACACATCTGTCAGTAATTCAGAAGACGATAAATTTTTTTTATTGAATATTACACTAGTTGATTCTGAAGTATGCGACGTAGCCACTGTGAAAGCTTTTTTCTCCTTTTGCAAAAGTTTCTGGGACTCAACTAAATCAAGGGAACCAATCCTCATTTTGCGGCAAGTTCTCTGGTCTAGAAGAAATGCTCTTTCCAGTCGAGGTATCTAAAAAATGGGTAATAAATTTTTAAACAAAGTTTGTTAAACTAATAAGGAATAAAAGTTTACCTTTTATTTCTTTGGGCAATTACATGAAATGGTTTCAGCATCTTTACCTTTACATTTACAATTCGCTATGTCAAACAAGGTTTCACTGTTGCTTAAAAATGATTCAAGTTGAGATTTGTATTGGGAACATTTTGTCTTTTCTTAAATGGTTTAAGAATTTGTGATATACTGCGTTTTTAGTGTTTACTGCCTTTTTGCAATTCAGGTTGAACCATTGCTTGTTGTTTGATCTGCATTTAGTATAAAAAGGGATATAAGCTTCCATTCCTGCCAAGATCGTCTCTGTAATTTGGTTTGCACATTCTGAGATGTTATTGGTTCTAAAGCAGACTTCTTTCCAAGGGAATGCGCGATAAATTCCCGAAGATGGTCCCACTCTGCTGATTTATAGTGCCATACCTTCCGCGGCATCGGAGGATCCTGCGTTTTAACCTCCAACTGGCAAGAGACTGTTATCAATTTGTGGTCCGATGTTCCTAGGGGGGCATGTACTGATATTGTGTTCGAGTCAGGGTCTGAAGCTAAGACGAGATCTAGGAGACTCGCGAACTCGCCGTCTCGATCGGGGATTCTGGTAGGTTCCTCCACAAGCTGCGTAAGCCCGCATATGGTGGCAAATAGCTCAGCTTCTCGTCCTTCATCGTCGTTCCTGTTACAGAACCGCAGCCAGTTGATATTGTAAACGTTAAAATAACCCATGACGATGATTTCTGCGCTTGGGTAGTCAATTTGCAGATGGTTAATGCAATTAACCAGGTTCAAAAAGAGCCGTCTATATTGGGTGTCGCTTGGTGGTCTGTAGATACAGCAGATAAATTTCGTGGCACCACTGGCGATTATTTTGAACCACATGACGTCGAAGTCCGCAGGTTCAAGCGTTTCAAAAATTATATAATAAAAAAATATGAAGATCTGCTTCTAAAAAAATATAATTTTCAATTTTTTTCCACTGCCACCACGACTTTTTATATTAAAAAAACAGAGGGTCTTTGTGGCAGTGAAGAAAAATATTTGTTGGGACTATTTTTATGCTTAAAAATTATGTTTTGCTACAACGCAACTTTTTTGACCCCAGGAGTTGATATTTTACAAAAAAAAAATGTCGTCCCACCCCCTACTACTGGTCCTTTTTAAAAAAATTGAAGATACTCTATAAAAAGTCAATATTCAAAGTTAAATAAAGGCACAAAACGTATATTAGAGAACAAGCCAACAGTATTGCAACAATTATTTTAAGAAAAGAAATGAATAATTGTCAAAAGATTAATGTTTTAAATATCCCTGGATTTTTAGCATTTGTATATTTGCGAGATAGGGTAATATAAAACAGACAGCATAGGTAAGCATTTCAACATTTAAATCATCTGGACCTTTCATGACCAAATGAGAAGTTATAGAGTTTGTTAAAATTTCTAAGCAAAATTGTTGAACAAAAATTGACGAAATCATAGTCTGGTTATTTTAAGTTGAATACATTAAAAAAATATTTATTTATTTTATCAGGTTTATTTAAGTTATCTGATGAATGACAGTTATTTTTATTACATAATAGATTATTAAGCTTTTGCCACGACTTTTTGTTATTTTGTTTATTGTCATTATAATATTTTAAAAATCCCTGCTTTTCTGATTCAATAACTGTACTCAACTGTCAAATTGTCTGTCAAACTGTCAAAAGTCAATTGTTTGTAATATTCCTAATCAACCTTCAATTTTTTTGCTTACATTTATTTATTTGAAGCTTTATTTTTTAGAGATATCATTTTACGTTAAACAAAGAGGTGGCATTTGCAATTTTTTCTATAGCACAAGATATCAAAAATTCATAATATTAGGTTAGTAAACTAATTAACTTCATCATTAATGTAAGTATTTAAGTATTTCACAGAAAGCAGTACATTTTAAAAAGTTTTTAAGCAGTCCCAAACCAGATATCATATCTTCGAAAATAAGAATTAGTAAAAAAATAATGTTAATTAAAATTCAGGAAATGTTCAAGGAAAATATTTAAGAAATATCCAAGTTGCTAATAAATATAATATCCAGGATTATCCTAAAATATTTACAGTATTTACTATGCTATTAGTATAGAAATAAATTATTTACTAAATAATTTTAACAAACTAGTTTACTGGGTGATTTGTAATTAAAAAGGGATACAAGAAACCAGTTATTTATTTTAAATATACTAAAAACTTCAATAAGTTTTATTGATTTAAGATATCTTTGTACGGATCTTTTTATTCATGTGAAATTTTACATGAATACACAATACCTATTTAATGTTATTCCTAAATACGTTTCATCAGTATTTATTTGGTCTGAGCAGATATTCTTCTTAAATCCATACATATATCTTTGTAAAAAACATTAACATTCACTCTTAAGATCTTTATGATGTTATAAGTTGCTCTTTTAATAGTTCGTTAGATTGCAAACACTATAACAGTAAGTTAAAATACCAACTGCGCGCTTTCATTGGTACTTTTAATTTCCGCGAATTCTTCATCACTATTACTCAAGGGCATTTTATGGTTTTAATAAAATATCGAGGGATGTTCACTTTAGCTTATCTGACGGCCGTTTTCCGAGAGCCCATTAAATGTCACCGATCGAAGCACTCGAATACGAAGCACTAATAATTCCCCATCTAATAATGCCTCCTGGAGCCGAAAGGGGTACTTCTAGTTAATTGAAACAGGTATTTTCGCGGTATCCTTTCAACATATTTTCCTATTGTAAAGGTATTAATCTTATTTTTAATCACAAGCGGCAAAGTAAGTACCGAGGATTTACTCCTAACAGCGGCCAGATGAACTCCGATAAAATTGAGTTCAAGGTTGTGTGCTCCACGATTTACAGCAATTAAGATGGATTATGTTTAAATGTGTCACGTTTTTTTTATTATGTCTGACGGATGTTTTTTTTAAACAAATATATTGCCTAATATTTTTCTTGCAATAATTTGATCAAAATAAATCAAAAGAAAAACTTACATACAGCGGACTTATTTCTTTTAAATTTTGATACTTATCACCGAGGAAAGCCAAATACTGAAAATCTAAAAGATAGACATTCTGTTCTCAGAGAATTTTAAAATGATCACTTAATTTAAGTTTTTTTCCATAAATATAACAGCAGCTTTCTACTTAATACTCATGTTTGAGAGTGGCAACAGACATGCAGTGGTGAATTACCGTAAAATTTAATTATTTTCTTTTATTAGCAAGCTTTTTAAGTTAATTATACCAGACAAAATTACTGATAGCTACAGGAGATGAATTCTTAATATTATTCTTTTTCAACACGGTTTTTATCAAGGAAGTATTACTATTTAAGTAGGAATTAAGTCGATTTATTATATAAGAAGATTTATTATATTATATAAGAAGTGCAAAGGAAAAATGTGGTATATATGTAAACAAAGGCTACCTGTGTGTACAAGTTTTAATTGGAGGTGAGCGGATACCCAAGCCTTATAAAAAAAAGGTTTACAGCCATTTTTTAATTTTTTTATCACATTAATTGCATTAATTTTAAATTACTAATTCATTCCAAAATTGACAGACTACAAAAAACAAATGCCTTGCAATAAATCTCCTAAAAACTGGGATGAAATAATATAAAACCACCTTAATATGTATAGCCCAAGTAATAAAAGAAACAAAAATACAAAGATATATACCTTAAATTCTGTAGACCCACGATACAAGTGACCTGGAAAAATACTTAAAAGTCCTGCATAATTTCTACTACCATTGTTAAAGACATTTAAGTTGTGATATACAAAAAAATGTAATGTAGGTGGAGTAAATTAATGATGAATTTTATTTAGCCCGGGGTGCAAATTTTCCAGAAAGTAAAAGTGGATATTTTACGTCAAAAGGGATAGTTTCCGTATGTCTGAGGCATCCACTCATACAAACAAAATCTTTTTTGTCTGAAAAGGGAGTAATTATTCTAAAAAGTTTTAGTAATAATTCATTCACCTTGGATTTCTAAAAATAATTTTAAGAAATATATTTGGCTTGCTTGCTTCAGAAGCAAAATAAGCATGGCTTCTTGGTGTTTAAAAACTATAATACGTCTTCTAAGATAACAGTCTCTGTTTTTCAAATTATAGATTAATCTACGACACTGACAAAGAATTTTTTGAATATGACTTAAGGGTGAAAACTTAGCCAATAAGGTATTTAAAAAATGACATTTTACGGTTACGTAAATTATGTATTTTTCTTTCTGGTTTGCAATGTCGATTAGAATTTTCAAAATAAGGATTTCTTAAATTGCAATAGGAAACGATTTAACCAGAGTGGTCCTAAACCATAATGGATTATTCACACAACTGGCAGGCATATTACCACGGCTAGCAATATCGATAGGGATTTCTTTTGATCTGACGTGAAACCAGTTGATACTAGAAGGTACTTTCTTCTGTATTTGACTAACTCGGTTTGCAACAAAGATTTTCCATCTATATGCAGAACTAGAAATCCAATGGAGAACAACTTAAGCGAAGTTCTGATTTAGTTTGATTAGCGGGAAATAGGTGTCAATGACTAACTAAAGCAATTCACTCAATAGTGTAGTGCCAAGAAATTCAAGGTGAGGTAGGCTGACAGTTTTAAGGGATTAACTCGAGAGTTTGCAATTACCAGTGATGTTGTCATTACGTCATTAATAAGCTCCAATATCAAATAAACACAAGCGTAGCTTAGCTCGGTTGCGTCAGAGAAACCATGTAGCTGATATCGAACAATTTCTACAGAAAATATGTGTCTTGGAGATTAAAGTTTCAAAAGTTATTCCAAATATCAAAATTAGATGTTTCTACATGATCGTCCTACCCTGTTTCTGAAATCCAAATCTTTTGCCCTAAGCATTTTGCAAAAAAAATAAATTGAAGCTTACATACCTAAGGGATCTAATATCAAAGCAATATTGCTTAATATATTACGTTTTGTACAAGTTTTATTTGAAGGTTGATATAAAAAAACATAGTATTAGAATGGAGATGCCACTGCAGTCTCAAAACTTTAATGAAAATAGGGGTTCCTTATTTCCTTCAAGTGACAATGGAATTTGGCATTTTTCGGGGGATAGAGATAAAAATAACTTGCAATCATTACTACCCACTGCTTTAATTTAAATCAACCAGACTTTAAAAGCTCAACTTAATCCTTTTGCCCTACAAGGCTGACTATTAAATTGGCATCAGCGCAAATGTCGTCTACAAAAATATTCTTTAACAAAACTCTCAAAGCTTTGGGATACTTTTGCTTTTGCTTCATGGCAAGTTCTCCAATTGTCCTAAAGACCAGAAATAACTTACTCCAGAGTTGAACTTACACCAAAAGTAACCGTATAATAATAATAATAATAATAATAGACTGTTTATATTTCCTCATAAGATATTACATATGCTCACATAGATATAAATAAGTTTACAATATAAATACAAAGAAAAAGAAATCCATCAGTGTATATTAATTCAACATATAACTGTAAAGAGGAAATAAAGGTCATGTTTCAGCTACCCTCAGAAGAAGGAGCTGTTAAGACCTTGAATATTACACTTATAATTTAAAAAAAAAAAATATCGCGAACCGCATTATAAACTGTACGAGTAGCATGCATACCCTACATCCATAACTAACCGAAAAGAAAAGAAATCTAAATTATCCTAGCTTACTTATTATTTACTAATAGGAGGCAGGAAAGGAGGAACGAGGGGTACAGGTATATTAACTATATTTCTGTTGTAGACTCTTATAGTAGAGAAAAATATACATATAAAAATTTATATTTCCACACGCGCGCCAGATCCAAACACGGAATCCCGACACAAAAGAGAGCAAAACCAGGGCGACTGATTTACTGACTGATATACTGATGTCAGTATTAAAAAGAAATAACATAAATTATTTCAATGCATTAAATATTATTTTGTTTAGATGAAAGAACCATTTTTATTGATTTTTTAAAAGCCGATGTAGATTTAGAAAAATCCCAAATTTTGTATTTATTAATTTTGGACACAATATTGTAAGAAAATGACTTTTTAAAGATTTCTTTCTTATGTAAAGGTATAGACAAAAGGTCATGTCTGCGAATATTTATATTGTGAACGTCAGTACGGTATCTGAGCTTATTATAGAGATATGGTGGTGCTTTAAATTTTATTATTTTATAAAAAAAACATATGGAGTGCAACTCTCGGCGATTTAACATATTAAGCCATTTAAGATCGACTAATTTATGTGATACCCTTTCCCTACGTCTAATTCCACAAATAAACCTTATGCACGAGTTCTGTAATTTTTGAATTCTTGCAGAGTTAGCGCAGTCTAAAAATGGACCATATACTGTATCTGCATAATTAAAATGGGATAGAATTAATGAGTCGCATAAAATTTTTTTTGTTTCTTTTGACAAATAAGATCTATGCTTGTAAAGTTTTTTTAGCATTGAAAATCCTTTCTTAAGACAACTTGTAATGTGATCTGTGAACTTTAGCTTGACGTCTATGATTAGGCCTAGAGCTTTAGTTGAGACATGAAAAGGGATAAGTTCTCCATTAAGAATTAGCTGGACATGATCCAAAACCGCCCTTCTGCTATTATCACCACAAAATAACATTGCCACGCTCTTGGCTGGATTCAATTTAAGAGAATGATCTGTCGAGACTCTATTTACTAGAGCAAGGTCAGCATTCAAACATAAATTAGCTCTTTCAATATTACTAGCATTAAATGACAAATATAATTGTGTGTCGTCGGCGTAGAGATGGTATTTACAGAATTGCAATTTATCCATAAAAGCCGACGTAAAAATGCTATACAACAAAGGACCCAGAATGCTACCCTGTGGGACGCCAGACCTTACTCTAGCCACCCTAGACTTATCTTCCCCAATTAAAACTCGTTGTATCCTATCACTTAAAAAAGATAAAATTAATTTAGTAGCTGTAGTATTAAAACCGAAATAATGTAAAATATTAATCAAAAGTTCGTGATTTAGCATATCAAATGCTTTAGAGTAATCAAGCTGTATTAAAATCATTGCATCACCCCTGTCCAAACTGGCGACAACCTCATCAGTGACTTCAGTAAGAGCGGTAACACAGCTAAATCCCTTTCGAAATCCCGACTGTTTTTGTAATATAATATTCTTATCAGTAACATAGGCGGTAATTTGTTTTTCCATCACTTTTTCCAAGATTTTTGAAAGGGCTGGTAAAATTGAAATTGATCTAAGTTCGCCATAATTTAAGGGATTATTTTTTTTAGGAAGTGGCAAAATAAAAGCAGATTTCCAAGATTTTGGAAAGTACGAGTTTAACAAACAACTATTTATAATATGGGTAATAAATGGTATTATAAATGGACAAAAAAGATTATTAATGTTGTGTTTAAATTATCAGGCCCAAACGCCTTAGATTTAAGTTTAATAATTAAATTTGATACTAAATTTTCATCCACTGGTGTAAAAGAAAATAATGGTGGAAACTTCTGATTAGATTTATAGAAATTGAAGGTTTCTTTTGTCGGAGGAGTAATATTAGAAGTTAAATGACTGAACCAGTCGTTAAGTTCATCGACTTTTTTTAGATGTTCGGGAATTTGTCTAGATTTGTAATTTATTATATTCAGTTTATAAAGCTCCTTCCATTTGTCTCGAGTAGTGCAGTTTTGAAATTTGTTATTTAAATAAGCCTTTTTTTCATTACGTACGGCGGTGGTGGTAAAATTTCTTATCTGCTTATAATAGTTCCAATGTTCCAAATTTCTTGTTTTTCGAAAGCGCATTAAAGCCCGATTTCTGTGTTGCTTCATTATTTTTATATTATCAGTAATCCATGGACAGTAAGGTCTATTTTTACAAGTTTTAACAGTAAGAGGTGCGTGAATATCTAGTATATTAAGCATATGATTAGTAAGTATAGACACCTTTTCATCAATATCTTCAGTATCATAAATTTGATGCCAGGGTGCACCTTCCAGATCAATCTGAAAATTATCAAAGTTAATTCGTGTCAAAGGTCTGTAAGAAAACATATTGTTTTCCTTATTTAATTTATTTAGTTGTAGATTACAGTATGTTAAACAATGATCCGATATATGTATATTTATAATACCAGAGTCAACTAAATTATCCGAATTATAGCATATTAGATCGAGGAGAGTTAACGAACCATTAGAGACTCTCGTTGGTTCAGAAATGTACTGTTTTAAATCAAAAGTATCAAGAATCCCATTTAAGTCATCAACCCTACTCGACTCCAACTTAAGCATGTCTACGTTAAAGTCACCAAAACATAAAATTTTATCACATAATGTGTTAAGATTTATTAAAGTGTCCTCAAACATTGACAAAAATTCATTATAATTTCCCCTTGGCGGCCTATAAATAACTCCAACTATAATTATTTCATTCTCAATCTTTACTTTAACCCATAAATGCTCGATTGCATCAGCGCACTCGCGATATATAATTGAGTAATTTAATGTGTTGTGGATATATAAACCAACCCCACCACCTCTAGTGTATCGATCTTGCCTTTCAAAGTTGTAGTTTTCAATGAAAGTAGCCTGATCGTCAATGCCCTGAAACAACCAGCTCTCCGTTATGCCAATAACACCGTAGTCCCGGCCCGCCACATGATTCTTAAGAATATCAAAGTTATTAAGAAGTGATCTGACATTAACATGAGCACACAACATAAATTCAACAAATTATAATATAAGTTATAAAGGAGTGGTAAGAAAAGGATCGGATGGGATCTATAATATTAAACAAAGGAAAGCCTCCTAGGAGAAAAAAAATAATCTAAAACCACTGTAGTGTAGTAAACGTTAATCCTACTTAAGTGCATCAAAACCAAACACTGACCAATCACATTAAACTAAACAATATCCAAATAATTTCTAGCCAAATTTATATTTTTCACAATTGTAGTTATTTTAATTAAGGCTTTTATATAAAACATTAAATTTATGTTTATTTAGTTAAATACAAAAATAAGTTTGTAGTAATAGAAAAAAAGAAGAAAAATTTTGTTATTTGCTAACATTACAAAATGAGAAAAAAATCCTAAGGGTTTAGTAATAGAGCAATAAATGACAGATAAATCAATAGGTGAATTTTTTTTGAAATAACAAACGAAGGTAGAATAATAAAACTTATTTACTTAATAAAACCCTGTTTATGGTTAATTTATATCAACTTACTAAACTGCTATCAGCTAAGCATAATACGCAATGCTACCATTATCAATAAAAATTTACAAAACTCTATTAACTACTTCTGCGAATGAACCCAATAGAAAAAAAAACATAAAAATAAAAAAAAGATATAATATATGAATAAAACATAAAAGTCACCTACTTGCATTGTTCACTTATTGTTATTAGGTCTCCTTCGTCATCAGCCCTATGTACTTCACCACCAGCCTTCACATACACAACTCCAAAATGACACCATGCACTTTTGTCCCCAAACTTAGAAACTGCCGCACTTAGAAGTGTCAGTCTTGCCTTAGTTAAATCTTCTTTCACTACAACTCCCGAGTTTTTTAAACATTTTCGCTGTTTTAAGATTTGCAGCCGTTTGTTAATATCGCGGAATGAGACTAGTACTGCCGGCGGCTGATCCTCTCGCGATCGATTTTTGGCAAAAACTCGGTAGGAATTTTTTATGTCGGACGGAGCAATGTTTATATTCATTTTTTTGGTAAAGAAATTAGAAACTTGCGTGTTAATATTTTCGCCTTCTGTGTACTGAAGTCCAAATATTCGGATGTTTTTATTTCGAGAAAACTGTTCCTGGTCATCGAGTGCCTTGCGCAGGCGATTGTTTTCTTTTTTTATTTTGGAGACTTCGTCATTAAGCGTAGAAATATTTTCCTTAATTTCTTTAAATTTGTCATTAAACATATCTCGAACAGTTTCAACGACCGTTCGAGAGATAGTCTTTCGAAAATCGTCGCTAAGCTTCTCGTTTAATATTTCTGTAATTAAACACCTTAGTTGATCCAGTTCCGCCTTCTTGAACACCATCTTGACAGATGTCAGTTTAGGACGTTTATTACTTTTAGTTTAAATTGCTTTTTCTATGTTATTATGGCACTATTGGAGCAAACTGTAATAGCACTCACTGCTGCTCAACATTAGTCATTCACAGAACATGTAAAACACTTATATTTATTACTACAAACTGACAAATTTAGTAAAAAATTCACGGCCAGTGCTTTGCGGGTACGCTACTCTATCAGCGCCATCTCACCATCTGATATAGCGATTTAGGTACGGCGAAAACATTTTTTTCATAAATATAAATACCAATCTTTTTGTCAATACCATTGCATTCATACCGGGTTATAAATTAACAGTCTCCTTGAATCCGGGAACTAAAATGGTATTTAATTTTATTTGCGGCCATATTTTGTTTTATTATTTCGGCTTTTAAGCGAGATATTTGCTGGCGAATATCTATTAGGTTCTCTGATAAAGAAATTTCAAACGTTAATAACTTCTGTGTTAATTTACCTATTGATTCCAATTGAGGTATATTGTTTCCTGCCTTAGATGTCGTTTCAGTTATATTTTTCTTAAAGCTGTGAGTTTCGACCTTTACCTATGCCATTTGTTGTTATTTGTTCGATACGTTGATTAAGTTTTAGCATTTTGGAATTCTGTCTATTCGAGTATTTGACAAATTTACTATTTTTCTTCCCATAACGAGTCGATACTATAATAACACTTTAAACTTAGCATACTAATTGTTTTTACATTAAATAGGATCAAATTTCTAAACTTGGGAAACGTTTTTACCAGCTGCGCAGCCGCATCATCTATATCTATCAATATACTGATATTATTGAGCAAAAGGTCTAAGTATAGGTCTAATTTTTAAGAAGATTTATTAAAAAGGCACATTTAGGACATCATAGGATTTACAAATATTTATTAATTCCTCGTTCGCACTATCCCGAAAGCAAAAGAGTACAAAGCGAATTTTTCAGCAACTTTTTTTCAATTATTTATCGGCTGATCTATTCTACAATACCAGCTAGGAAGAATATTCTATTTTATGAGTCATACCACCGAATCTGCCTTTATTGATAAAGTCAGTCCCAAGTTTAATGATTTTTGTTTCAAATGACATCATAGCTCAAAATATGCTTGAGTAATAATAATAATAATAATAATAATAATAATAATAATAATAATAATAATAATAATAAAAAGATTCTAATTGTTTTCACGGAAATAATCTAATAAACAGAGCAGAGTCTGAAGCCAAAGAAGAAAAATATTTGAAAGCGATAAAGTTCTAAAATAAAACTAGTAATGAAATAAAACAAAACAGAAGCAATATTAGTCAAAATGCACCAAGATATAAATAAAACATGATTAGACAAAAAACTACACAATCCAAAACATAAGTCAATTAAATAATTTTTTTTCAGAGAATTCATGTAAGTTGTAAAAATGTTACGTAAATGCTAGCTGTTTTTTTTGTGAGAGTCTAGTAATCCGATGAATGAACAATATTCCCTCCAAAAAGGATAATTTGAAGTCAATTAGTGGCAGTTTTTGGTGTCCCTTAGGATTAAGCATTCCACAACTTTGCTTAGAGCTGATAGTAGGATACCGATCAACCTATCAGACGTTCCCCTTAAATGTCTAGGTACTAGACATTCTAAAAAAATAGACGCAGCATTCTATCAAGTTCCCGCCTGATGTGTATTCCTTCTAGTGTTTCAGAACTCCGCTGATAGGGTGCAACCTTCACTTATCTGCGAAAGACAACAAAATGTCACCCAGGCAACCACAGAATGACCTATGAGGTCAAAAAATCAAAATCAAAATATGGTCATTTAATGACGTAGTCAGCAAAATTCCCCTTTTTTGTGATGATAAAATAACGTCATTAAATGGCATATTGTATACCTAGTAGGAAAGGTTAACATTTCGTAACGATCGTAAAAATTGCCAGTCGCGTCCGGGAATGTGGCTTTTCCTACGAGGTCTACATACTATTTTTCCGAAAATCGGGAATTATTAAAATTACAGTAAATTATTACTAATCATGTTAAAATTTTCAAATCAATATTATTATTTTTCCCTTGAATAAAAGAAGCCATGAAACATTGTTTCGTAACTATGGAAACGAAGTACATAATTTTAAATTGTCAAACTTGACGAGTGCTATTTCCACCCTCCGGGCATTATCGTCCTTACAATGCCCTTGATACATTAATAGCTATAATCATAGCAAATTACACCCTTTAGTGAAAGGTTTTCCTTTAAATAGCAAACGTAGTCGAGATTTCAGTACTATTTAAAGCATTATTTGCAGTATTTACGGGATCACGAGTTACATTTTTGCATTTGTATAAAAACCTGGTCTTTATGCAAGCTTTGGCTGTAGAATATAAGAAAATATCATTTTAGAAATCGTCTTCCTTTTGCCTCTTGGAGATTCTACTAGCCTAAGTAAGCAGCCTTCTTGATGGATCGGAAGAGATCGTGGCATAACTTTCGGCTTAACTACTAACTACTAATAATAATAATGGAGTAATGTCTTCTTATAGAAATATATTTTGGTCTTTTGTGTGAGTGTAGTGTATTTTTAATTTCTCTATCAAATAATTCTTTTTATGCTTTTGCCATAACAATATCTTGGGCTATGACAGGCATTGAATAAAGCAATTTTACAATAAATTTCCGAATTATATTTCTTAGACTTAAAATATTTTCAAAAGGCACTACGCTAAAGTATATTTTATGAGCATACGAGTACGGTAAATCGATATAAAATAAAAGATACCAGCCAAACATGTTCAATAATCAAGGTAATCATTTAGACCAGTCCGATTTTTTTGGCAGCGTATTCGGACACTCGAATGCATTTTTATCGATAACTGTAATTTACTATCGAGTAAATGAAAAGTACATGAAAACGGGTCTCTACGGCGGACTAAAGCGACACCCAAATAAATTTTTGCACGTCCGAAAATTTATCAGGAGGTTCAATTACCTCTTTCGTCGGTTCCGATATATTACTTTTTTTTTCTTCATCTTAATGTGCACCAGGTTTTAATTAAATTTATACGCTTATTTTTTACGCGGTGTGACTTGATGAAGTTTGTATAGATCATTTAACTTGCATTTGCAAAGTCGTCCAGGTATTTGAAAAAAATGTTTATAAAAATATATATTTATACTTTTTAAAGGTATTCAATGTCATTATGTATTACGTTATGATATATATACTATCTATATATATATATATATATATATATATATAGTTATATATATATAAATATATATATAACTATAATAAATATATATACTGGTGTCGAAAGGTATTCAAACAAACAAAAACTAGTCTGTAATATGTGCGCATTTAATTTTTTTATTATTATTATTATTATTATTATTATTATTATTCCAAACCGCCAAAAGAGACAGTAAGTCCATTTTGCTAAATTCAGAAATTGAAATATTTGAGATGCAGCAAATGCAATCAGTTTACGACCAATTCGCCAGCGGCCGTACCGTGTTTCCCCAGATATTTAAAAATTGATGATAAAATCCTTGAGATGCTTAAGTTGGGTATTGTTGAGCCTAGCCACAGTCCCTGGTCATCTTTGCAAAATGCCATTTGGTCTGCATAATGTGTCAGTAACTTTTGTCTAATGTCTCAACTAATGTCTCAGCAACTCTCAACAAGCGATTAATAGGTAATGTCTTAGAAGCGGATTGTGTACCTTGATGACGTAGACGTGTTATCCCATTTTTCGAGAGGCGATCAGGCGATCATCACTGTAAGTTGAGATAAATACTAATTTTGTTGGCCTGAAATACAATATTTGAGTTATGTTGTCGATAGAAATAGGCTCCGTGTTGACCCTGAAAAGCTTTGTGCAATGTTGAAATTTTCAATGCCGCGAACTCCTATAGAGGTTCGGATAGTATTGGGTAGTTTTAGATGGTATATACTAACCGTGAAAAATCGTAAATTCGAATAGGCATCAATGTGTGAGACTGCTTTCTGGAAAATTAAAGAATTATTGGTAGCAACTCTAGTTCTAATCTCTAGCCAAACCTGCTTATCGCTGGTTTGGCGTTATGTGGGCCATCAAGAGGTTAAGACTTTATATCGAGGGCGTCCACTTTACTGTTATCACAGCCACTATAATCTGAAGTGGCTTCAAGGGTTAAAGGATCCTAATAGCAGACTTGGTCCTTGGTCTGCAAGTTGCAGCAGTTGAGTTTTACAGTGATCTATCATAGTGGCCGAGACTTGGTAGTCTCCTTCCTTGTTCTTGATGTAATAGATGAATCATCAAAGGTTCAAAGGGAATAAAAGGTCGTTGGTACAACAAAATGGTTAATAATGTTTAAATTTTAATGGTTAATAATATTAAATTTCCTAGTTGACTATTGCTTAAGCAGTGAAGCCTAAGTATCCTGGTCTTTCCTTCTCTGGTGATTCATGAAAGCTGGTCATTGCGAAAGAGAATAGACGTAAAATAGTTAAACAGGCTCATGACTCTACAATCTCTGGTCATATGGGGAGTCTACAAAACGTTTGCCAGGAAAGAATCAAAGCATATTTATCTAGTCGTAGATTTTGGCGTAGAAATTATGTTATATCAGACGCCTCTAAGTATTTCTCACGTAAAGTAGCTCCCAAATTTGTTAGACCATTGGCTGTTCAAGCAGGTTGTCACCATATACTGGCAAGCTTAAGGACACCGAAAGTGAGGTTTTCTTAAATTCCTCATAAAAAACCTTACTCTCGGGTAAGGTTTTTTATGAGGAACTCGGGTGAGGTTTTTCGGGGGATGGAATGGAGTTTTAACAGATCAATTTTGTTTTAAGAACTTGCTAAGGACAATGATAAGGGGGGGTCATAAAAATAGGCTTCTATTTTAGTACTTAAATATTTATGAACTAAAATAAATACAGTACATTATGAATGAAAAGTTTTCTTTAATGGGCTATTATAGTAACACTTTATAATTTTAGACAGAGATCATGCAATTCCAGGGCTTGTCCCTTACCCCTTCTACCTGGCTCTGTGACTTGTTCGATCTGCTTGGTTTTTATGCTGTGTGCTTTCAGTTTCGAGTCACTATCTTGTGTCGGTTCTTCGTATTTTCTCATAAATTATCCATTATCCATTGATCGCAATATCTTACTTTCAGGAGACCTATATAAACTTATGATGTAAAAGAAAAGCCCGATTTTGTAGAGAATACTAGTATTGGTAACTGAATCCTTCTGATGTGGCTTATTAAATTTTCTTGCGGTTGTTTACTTACCCCTTGGCATTTTTCCTTTCCTGTGTTTTATAGAATTTGATCTTAATGGGGTCAATTTCATGTTCTTGACCATTATTTTTAATTCATTCAGTCGTGGCGGCGTGGTCTCCCTAAAAATTGTTGGCAGCGGCAACGTCACTATCATTTCCTGTAGGGCCCTTCATAACAAACTCTGGCCGAAGGATTTCGGAGTTTTTTTTAACATCCCCTTGTTCGTGTTGACTGGGTACGACATCTTCTGCCTGGATAAGGTGTTTTCGTCGACGATGCTTGTCAGCAGCATTGAGCTGGAACCGTTGTCACTGCTCGTCACTCTTTTCAAAAAACTAAATTAGTAATTTTTTTACTATAGGTTTGTTCTGATGAAGAAGAGTAATAGAACTAGATTTTCGGTAGTTTTTTCGCCTCTGTAAATGGAAGCTGTAGCTATGCCACTTTAGTTAAGTTGAGATCAGGGCCTTGAAAGCATGGGTGACTTACGAAACACCGAAAAAGGTTCTACTCCTTGACATATATGAGTAGATGGCGATAAGAGAGCGAATTTACATCCTTGAGACAACGCGGACTGTCAAGCATGTGATATGTCATATAAAATGCGGTTCCTTTTATTTCTGCCGAAAAACTAACTTTCATTAATCACATTTTACCAAAAATCTTTAAAAAATTTATTTTTTCTCATATTTGGCACAAACATTTTCCAGGTGTTTAATTTAGTGTTTTGTCTATCAGCTGTGATTACTTACTTTTTATCTTTTTATTTAGTTATGCTGAAATAGTGAATTTCTAATAAAGTATTACATTACCCAACTAGCATTTATAGTGGGCAGGAACGATATTGCGACTCTAAAAGAAACTATAGAGGGGACGGCGACCTTAGGTGGCCACATCCCATATTTGTAAGATGCGACGAGGCTGCGACTAAAATGGGGAATAATTTTGGGTAGCAGAGTAGTGTTTTGGGTAGTTTTTGCCACTAAGGCATTTACTCTGTTGTGCTACTATAAAGTAGATAATTTCGTCCCAGATACGTAGATGCCACGAGGCTGCCTAGTTAGTGCGTGGTCACAAGTTCGTGGCAAACTAATGCTTTTTCGAACGTCTTCACCAGAGCCACCTTTATGAAATTGTAAGATTGTTTTAAAATGGCATGATGACAAACGAATCATAAACAGCCATTTTACTTATTATATTATGATTTTTCATAATATTGATTTGAGTTTTTATTAGGAATAAGTAAATTTATCGACGCAATTGAGTTTACTGGTTAAAACTATAGGTTTATATAAAAATAATTTGAAGCGCCGCAGCAACTATCTGAATTAACCTTTTTATTTATGTTAAAAAATTATATAATATTACTAAATTTTTGCTTGGTATCTTGCAAAAGTATTTTATGGTCAAAAATGGTTAACATATATAAGGTTTTAATGCATATTTTGAGAAAAAAATGCATAATTTTTTAGCTAATCTTGGAGACTACCTCGTAACCTTTCAAAAAATATGGCCGATACCATGAAAATTACTAAAAAGTTCCATACGCTACTATAAAGTGGTAAAAATTATCAATAATTAGGCCGAAACTACCCATTTGAAACCTTAAAGTATATAATTCAATAAAGTAACAATCGTAACTACCTAAAAGTGACTATATCGAAATAGGAACTCTTCTGGAACTGTATTACCAAGGGTTTTTAGTGACTATAAAGTAACACTCTTCTATAAAGTTCCCCGTGCAACCAAAACGCCACCTTTCAGAAGCGCTCGCGTCGATATTGTGGAGACGCGCCGCGCGTAATACCTTGGCCACTATAAATTCCTTATTATATATTATGCACCTAGCTACCCAGCTAGTTTTCATTGTTTATTTAAAATATTTTAAATGTTCTTTGTGATTTTTTTTAATTGATTTATATGCCAAAGAGCTAGAATTTATTTTACTTTTTTTAAAGAATAATTATTGTTTTAGTTCCGGTTTAGTGTTAAGTGTTTATTTAGGGTAATCATAATAATAAATAAATATATATTTTTATGTACCCAAAAACAGAGTTTTCATTAGTTGTTAAATTTTTAAAGTATGAAGCAAAGGAAAAAATACAAGCTTGTCTTTCCATTCGATTGCAAATAATTTACATTTTATTTGGTCTAAACGGTATGATTTAGGCAAACTAAAATCGTTATTAAAACTAAAATTTTTACTTTTATGCTTACATTCATAAATATTTATGTTAGACGATTTAAATGGCAAAATAAAAACATCTGCATAATTTTTTATACCAGCACCGTAAACGTAGTATCCTTCTTTATCTTGCATTACATACATTAACTCAATAATAATATTATCACTCGTCATAAACCATTTATTTTTAATATTATTAGATAACATAATATTTTCTGACACATAAATGGTTTTGTATGACCTGTATTCTGCAAGTGCTGAAGACTCTGGTTTTTTCTTTAAATTTTCATTTGTCGCATAAGGAGTTACTAAACCAGGAAAAGCATCTATTTTTAAGCTTTGCATTTCTGTCAGCCGTTTGGCAATTTGTGCTAATGGCCTTTTACCAGTACGAACTAATGATTTTAAACTAAATAAAAAATTTTCAAAAGGATATGCACTTATATCAGTTAGAGAACCAAACTTTTTAACGTCATTCACAACATGGCACATATTGTGCACGTTGCTCCCAATAGCATCCTTGCCATATAAATTACTAAATGTTGTAGCAAACTGAAATAACAATTTCTCAGCTACATGAATGTGTTTTAAATAAGCTGAACAACTCAAAATAGTAGTAGCACAAAATAAATAAATATAAGTTTGATATACTGGACCAGCTAAAATATCTTTAAGGAGTACTGGTCCCAAGTAAAGTAAAAACGTCCAATATTCAGATCCTTTCCAAAATTTTAAATTCTTTAGTGGTCTTATTGCTCTGTGAAGTTCAGTTGGCCTTCTGATGTTACAATATCATGTAACATTTCTGAGAGATATTCAATATCTCTCCCAGAGAATTTGGTTTTAAAACTGTAATTACCATAAACCCATCCATTAAGGCACTTCTTCATAATACCTAAAAAAATTAAAGATTTTTTAAGAAAAATTTAAAAAATTAAGAGATTATTAAATATTACATACATATTACCTAAGTCAAATAAATGTAGTGAATCAGCAATAATTATATTATCTTCAACCATATTAATGGGCAGCTTCACTAGAGGTGTTACTTCCTTATGATGATCTTCATCCAACTGATTTCGGAAACTTTGGTCTGTTCTTAAATAAGGATTTTTAATATTTGGGAAATACATATGTCTTCCTCCTTTATCATAGACTCCTATTACTGTACACTTTAAACAACCATGAGCTGAATTAAAGCCTAGTGTGCCTTTAAAGAAATATTTTATTTATCGAACGATATATGATATTTTACAATAATAGTGATACTTACCTTTAATAAAACTTCTAGCTGGAGTATCGCACACAAAATATCGAACCAATATTTTAATTTTTCTATTATTTAAATAAAGTCCATTTTCTGGAAGGATATTTAGCTCTTCTACAAATTGTTTAAAATATTCTTGAAGAGGGGGTTTCGTTGGTCCACAATAAATAGCAATAGCCATTGGTTTTAATTTAGGGTATTCATGTACTTTGAGTAATATTGGCCAAAATTGTAAAGGAGAACTATTAAACGGAGGCAGTCCATCAATATTAAAAATAAGAGAAATAGAAGAAATATCTTTATCCTTATTTAACTTGGTTAAAAATAATTGCTGATACAAGTTTTTTTGGATCCCATTATACCAGAAATGACCATCTCCCATTGGTACTATGGAACAGGAGCTTGGTGTTCCAATTAAAGTTCTACTGTCTCTAGGTAGTTCTTCAAGCTTAAGTTAATTTTTTAATAAAATTAACAAATCCGTTAAGGCTACGTAGGGAATTGAGTATTTTAAAGCCCATTGAATTAATTCTGATTTAATGTTACGAGTACTTCCAGGTTTTAAATTAATTTGATCTTCACAGGTAGAGTCACCTGAAGGAAATTCTAAAATTTCATCAACGGGATTATGTTAATCTAACAGCATTACAGGATCATGCAAACATTGATTTTCGGGTTCTTTAAATTCGCTTTCTGGCACATGCCGTTTTTGTTTAACTCTCCGGTAAAAGGTACTGGAATGTCTAAACTTTTTTTTATTTACCTTTGGCATTTTACTGTACTCTAAAATAATAAAATTTTATAACAAGTGTAACAATATTAGAAAATTTTGATATTTTTGTG
This sequence comes from Anthonomus grandis grandis, assembly GCF_022605725.1. Taxonomy (NCBI): domain Eukaryota; kingdom Metazoa; phylum Arthropoda; class Insecta; order Coleoptera; family Curculionidae; genus Anthonomus; species Anthonomus grandis. The sequence goes on from NC_065546.1 coordinate 14,547,926, forward strand.
GTTCTGATCTTTTATTTTGCTCTTTTAGTGGGGTGTATTAAGTAACGGCCACTTTAAAGTACCGATTTTTAACCCTGGCGACTTTTTAGTGGCAAGGCGTATGGGGCAGCCACTTCATAGTATCCTACCATAGTGACAATAACTATCTTGGAACTATAGGTGCGACTATGTTTTTAAAGATCCTAATTGTCGTAGCCGGAACCACCCTGGAATTTAAATTGCTACCACAAAGTAACAAAAACTATTTCGAGGCATTACAGTAACATTTATAAGTAACTGCTACCATAAAAAGTGACTATAAAGTTTCTGGTCTTTTATCGTGGCATTTGTAAAGATTCGGGTAGTTCCAAGATACTACTTGAAAGTGAAGCGTTGCCACTTAATATATGGGTGCTTATCTTCCACAAATATTAGTGGCAGGAACCAGACAGCGACTCCTAAATTATACTTTAAAGTAACTATGTTCTATAAAGTAACATTTTAAGTAGCAAAGTGGATTCAGGAACTATATTTTAGTAGCTAATACTTTTTAACAAGAATCAGGGACTATTATTGCTAGTTGGGTATATTATTGTCAAAGAACTGAGAAATAATCAGTAAAAACTTTAAGTCGAATATAGACATTAGCTACATTGCATTTCCATAAGTTATTGTAATAAACATTTGTTGGGAAAATGGCAAGTGCAAGTGTTTTTTTATTCTTTTATTTATTCATTTATTTTTATTCATTTTACTCCTCATTCATGCATACCTAATTCAAGGAGGGGCCTTAAACCAGATGCCAAATTAAATGCATTGGTATGATGTCTGTTTTTCTTTCATGAAAAAGTAGCTTAATGATGGTCAAACAGCCTCTTAAAAACCCCATCTCGATATCTAATTCCTAACCTGAACTTTAGGTAAAAGAACATTTTATACGAAAATCCTATCCTTATTTTTTTGGCAATTATCAGCAGGCCATGGCCAACAAAAAAAAACAAATATTTAATCAAAACATAAATATAGTTCAAGTTGTCAATAATTTTGCTTACTTTTAGTTTTTGTAGTAATAATGCGTTTTACGAACGATGAAGCTGTGGATTTGCTTGCGTTTTATTTTAAATGTTTTCAGAATGTTGCAGTGCAAAAAAGAGTTTACGCGGCAACGATTTGAAAGAACCATAGAAGAAAATATTAACTACGTACTGTGATACATTCAAGGAAACCCTATGTTAGCACAAGAGCATTATCTCTTGAGTTTGGTGTATAGCGAACAACGATTCAAAATATTTTGAAAAGCCAATAGTTCATCCATATCATGTCATTTTGCACCAGGCTTTAAAAAAGAAATACTTTAATTGGAGGTTGGACTATTGCCATTGGATGTCGGGTATGAATCGGGAAAATAGAGCTTTTTTATTGAAAATTCTTTTAAGCGCTGAAGCGACCTTTAATAGCGACGGTAGAGTCAATCTGCACAAGATGCACTGGTCTGCAGAAAATCCGCATTCAGCACCAAGGTCGTTGATGTGATTTGTTGAGTTGTTTCTCTTTCCAATGATCTTCTTTTGTTTTCGTTGAGTCTCTTTGCAAGGTTTCCACGATCATCAGATTTAACTTGTCTCGAATTTTATTGATGAAATCAAATAAAGGATATCGTGTTTAAGGGCAACCTACCACCAGAGAACATATGAGAAACCGAATTCGCAGTGCAATTAGGACTATACCCAGAGGCGAAATTGAAGCAATTCTGTCTGGTAGGTTTCTGAAATGTATAGAGCATAATGGTTAATATTTTAAACATCTATAGAGGCATCAAAAACATCTTTCTTTTTAATCGGTTCTGCCCAGGACCACAAATTAATATAAAAGAAAATTCAAGAACAATTTATTTTTAATATTCGTATAAAACTTTCTTTGGCCTAAATTTTAGGTTAGGAATAAGACATTGGTGATCGAGGTGCGGTTTTCGCAAGCCTGCTTGAGCGTCACTTTTTTATAAAAAATAAATGATACCAATGCATTTAGATTTTTTTTTTAAATTATCATTTCTGTCGGAATGTTCAAAAAAGCTCTTTGGTGGCGACATGTTAAGGTAACAAAACTTAAATTTTTTACCCTCCCCTAGCAGTTATTTTAACCCTACAATGCATGATTTTTTAAATTTATTTCAAAAAAATATTTTTGGTTAGGTATTAGTGCTGTGAATGGGTAAAAAATATTTAAAAAAATCTTTTGTTTTTTTATTATATATTTTTTTAATTTTGTTTAAATGTATCACATATGCTACAACACGCACTTATGATACAAAAAAAAGGAAAAATGGTCTTAACAGTTTATTGATGGAAGTTACCAAAACAATTTTTAATTTTATTCAAATATAGGTGAACTTTGCATTTTTCACAAAAAATAAAAGAAAATCTTTTGCAGCCGGGTATTTTACATCGTTGCCTGGTATTACTCCAGTTCGGAATGTGACCAAAGTTGTCAGTTCTTACATCTTTTGGAGGAATTGCGGTTGAAGATGATTTTTTCTTTTTCTGTTCTAAATTTCGGTCAAGTGAAGAAGATGGCCTTCCCCTCTTTTTTGAATCATTCTGCCCAACGTTGCACAGACAATTGGCGATTTCAGCACGAAATTTTTTCATTGACATTGTGGCTGTGGTTCCTATTTGCCTCTCCGATACAGAAGCCATGCGTTGATGATGGTAATGTCAACTAAATGATAAAAAATTCTGCAGTACCATTTTCTGGTTCTCATTGAGATTTTGTAACGCCCTAAAATACTATCTAAAAGATCCACTCCGCCCATATGTTTGTTATATTCTAACACTAAGTTTGGATATGGTATTTCCACTCGTTTTTTCTCTTTTTTATCAAACCTTTTCACTTCTTAAACTGGAGAAGAAGTGTATGTAGAAAGTAATGTGACTGCTTTATTATCCAGCCATAAAACTGAGGCAAAAGGAGTATTTTGAAAAGAAGTTACATATTTTTCGAAAGAACCTCGCGTTTTTTTTTTGAAAACAGTATCACTAGAAAATTTGCAGTTGGGCAAACGATTCCTTCTCACTGTTCCTAGCGAAAGAATGCCATTTGAGAATAAATATGACATCAGAGGAATTCCTGTATAATAATTATCAAAATAGATAATGTAATTGCAGTTTTTGGGAATTGACCGGCACAAGCGTATAACAACGTTTGCTGAAGCCCCAAGGTCATGCTCATTTGGAAAACGGTATTCCTCAGAATTTTCTTTCCCGAGTATATTTCAAATTGGTACGCATATCCCGTAACACCAGATGAAACATATAATTTATAGCCCCACTTGTGAGGCTTTAGTGGCATGTACTGTTTCATGTAGTGTCGGGCCTTTGTTGCACACATTTGCTCATCTACAGATAGACACTTTTCAAATGAAACAGTTTGGAACGTTTTGTTCAAAGAGTCGATAACTGGCCTCAATTTATGCAGACGATCATGATCCGCATGATCTTTAGGAAGCATTTTCGTGTTATCATTGAAGTGTAGCATTTCACGAATTTTTTCAAATCGATTGATACTCATGGTGTTTTTTATTTTTTCGAATCCATATTCCTCAGACCAGTATCTTCTGATATTTGACATATTTATTACCGACATATAAATGCAGATACCAATGTACTTCTTTATTTCTCCAGTCGTTATATTTGCCGGTTTCGAAATATTTTTTTGATTGCTGTAGAGATTCGATTCTTCAGTGATTTTCTCAAATAGCTCATCGGTAAAAAAGTATCTGAAAAAAAAATCAACAAATTACATACTAAACTGCAAAAGGAATAATTGACTTATTAGGTTTTACCTGAAGAACTGATAGGGTGTTGATAACTCCATTATATTTGTTGAAAGATTTTCATCACCTCTAAATGTTGTACCTTGAACATTTTGTTCAAAAGATGCTTGCTTCCAGCAAATAGATTTGAATGCGTCTTTATCCAGTGTAAATATATTTTCTTCTGTACCGTTCGCGTCTTCATTCTCAGGTATTATTTCGTCGACAATATCTGCCTCATTATTATTTTCAACGTTCGAATTGGTTAGTTCTACACCATCTAGTTCATGCTCAAAAATAATTGGAGTATTTTCAATGTCCAAATTGGCGTAATCCACAGGATCTTGAAACTTTTGAGCAGCCAATTCTAAGCAATTATCAACGTTTTCACTTAAATTATCTTCATCCAATTCTTCCAGATCATCGTCACTTTCAAGAAAACATTCTGCCAACTTTTCCAACTCCTGGATTGTCAAAGGTTTTCGAAAATCCCTTTTTTTGTCCATCGCCCTGAGATTAAAAAAAAATCATTAAATGCATGTTGTAGCATATTTGCTACATTTTATTAGAATACCCGGTAATTTATTTTTATGAATTCTGGATACGCACTGATATAACAAATAGTTTGAATACTTACCAAATTTACCAAATTTATCGAGTTTGTCTGCCAAAACCGCATCAAATGTTCAAAAAAACACAAATTTACTACGTCAGACACACACACCAACCGCCAAAACAACACAGCTGACATTAGAATTAAAATTCTGTACTTGCTGCGCCATCTATTGCCAGCAAAGCAAAACCCGATTTAAAGTGTGTATATAGTATGCTACACTATGCATTTAGGTGTATCATATGAATATAGAATAATGAAAATAGAATTCTTCAATATTTTATATGTAGCAGATATGCTACATGCATTGTAGGGTTAAGTTTTATTATTATTTTACATTTTTTACCGCAAGCCTCTGTGATGAGTACGTTCCAAGATCCTGTACCTCGCATTCTTAGTTTGCCACTCTGTACTTTATGTAATAAGTACTTAATGTAAAATAATAATACATTTACCATAACTTTTTGTAACACCCTGAATCAATCCTACTTGACAAAGTTTGTTCTTCGTACAACAAAATTCCTAATTAAATTAAGTCGTAAGCTTATACATTTTTGAAACTGGCATAATACTTATATTTAGTTATTGTTTTAGCCAGGTTCTACAATAGCTATTTTTTTTATATAACTTGGGAATAAAAAAAGTCGCAATTTAACGCTTTGTCAATCTTCCTACTATAAGTTCCGAAAGAATCACATATTTTTCCACTCATTTTAAGCGCACGATATAATAGTCATAATCAAATTTAAATTACCCGCTGTTGTGACGCTACAAACCCATTTGGACTTTCGGATAGTACGCGTTTACTCCTCGACATTCAGAGGGCGCAAAATTCAATCAATACTTCAGTGTCTTCTTGGCTCCTAAGGGAGTTTCCTATCTAAGAAGTTTTAATCTATGGTTCAGTTAGTTGTGCCGAAAAGTGCTTGAGCAGCTTATGGTAATTTTTGCCAAGTTAGTTTGGTTCACATACAAAATATAAACGCAATAGATTTAATAAGAAAAATTTATCTATTCAGAGAAGTTGGTTCCTCACACCAGTAAGTGAGTAGAAGAAAAACACCGTAGGCCTAAAATAATAAATCTGTGCTTCTCTCTTGGACAAATTCCAAGTAAATTTAAATTAGCCAGTTTATTCCTATTTTTAAAAATAAAGTGAAAAAAAACTGATCTAAACAATTATAGACCCATCTTCATCATCACGTCGTATAGATATGATTCTGGAATACTTATACCGTTTGTATTCCATGTTTTTTTTTTCTGTTTTCTCTACGTTTCAATGGTTCTTTGCCATGTGGGTGAGTTCATTTTGAGTCTGGCGAGTTTTTGCTTCATATTGGTTGGAAGTATATTACACTCACGAAAGTAGAGTGTTTTTGACTGTACTGGTGAAATTAGTGACACAGATCTGCATAAGTATTTTAACTGTTATAGATTTATCTATACCATATTATTTACTTTGGTACTTATACAAATTATGTTTCTATTATATTGCTTCTATTACAAAAATTCACATATATTAATTATTACGTAAAAGCGACAAAAAGAACTTATAACGTCATGCACTTGAATGATTTGTTAAATGATTGCAATGATTATATTTATATCTTATTTTGCATTCTTAAATATTATAAGCTTTATTAACATTTTACTATTTATATTGTTGTAATCATTAAACAAAGCTTTACCTAACACCTATAATTGAGTTATATTCTTTATTTATAAATTTTTTTTTTACCTTCTGTTATTTTATCACAGCATACCTACCTATGATTGTGTTATTTAATTACACCTATATTTTTTCTGATTACTAACTAAATCGGCAATAATTTTTTTACCTGCAGCTTATTTAGAGAAATCAAGGGGATACAATAATGTTTTTAAATTTATGACAGTGAAATACACTGACCAATTAAATAGTTTTGAACAACTTAAGAGTTTATTATTCGTGATGAAGGGTTATAAGCTTAGGGAATAAGAGAATTAGTTGATATTCTTTCTTTGTTGGCATTATGTTATTATAATTACGTGGCATCCTCATTTTTAAGCAACAATCTAACAACAAACCCCATCCTATTGTAGCTGAAGATCAGAATATTTTCCATTCTAGCAATCTCAGTACTAAAGGGTAAGTAACTTGTGTTTTTTTAGAATTCAAATTTTCAAATAAAAGAGGGACTTAAACACGTCGGCAAATTCTTTTTCAATGTATTTTTGCAATATTTTGTAGTTTGTTAAAGCTATCTCATTTAGCAATACTTGGTATGTTTACGTTACTTCCTGGAATTTTTTTTTAAAAACCTATATATAATAATCTATAACCTATATAAATGGTAAAATTTAAAAAATTTAAAATGCGAAAATTTAAATGAAATCCGTGATTCCAAGCATTCTAAAAATTAACGGACCACCCGTAATTGCCTCTGTTTCATTTTCAACGCGTCACCTTGTATACTATTTCATATACTACTAGTGGGCTTTATACTAAGTTTGAATAATTTTAACACATTACTTTTGTTTAATTTCTCCCGAGCCTTTTTGCGCTTAGAAATTTCACTTTGTTGTTTACAAATTAAGGAGCATTAAAAAAATGTATAGTATACGAACTTAAATATACATATTTAATTAAAGTGTGTTGTTCATAAAAATAACTTATAATTAAAGTTTTAAACATGCATTTAAAGTAAAAAATAAAAAGCGTTGTTTTTTTTTTAATCAATGGAAATTTATATGAACCTACCTACGCGTCCTTAAGTTATTAGCATGCCTAGTAAATTCACGAACAGCAATAAAAAGCAAAAAGATATTGCCAGGGCATCATAATTTACTGGTAATTTACAATCAACGCCTACTTTAGAACGTTCTGCAAATAATTAGTCAAGGTCATCAAAAGAGGAAAAAAAAGTGAATAAAAGCTTAGGCTTTGCTTCTTCACTTTGCTAGGAATCATCATCATTTAGATTAGCAATTTTGCACCTACGCTTTTCTTCTTATTATTTATTATGGTGTGCGAGACTTTAAAACGACTACAAAATTTAATGATGTTTAATAGTACCCATGGTGGCATGTCTAATTCTGTTCAAGATTTATTTTCAGTTATTAATAACAATATTGAATATAATTGTCTGTGTATGGGGAAAAATTATTTAAATCTGCTGAAAACTCTAGATAAGTTTCAAAAATTATCGTTTATGGTTGAGATTTCGTAACAGATTTTTTATGCATATGAATTAAATCTATTTCACTTTATTGTAAGACTTTGTAACAGTATCAACAACGGTTGGCTTTGCCGATGTAAATTATTTAGCATCATTAAACATCCACCTAAGCTCAACTAGAATCGATTCCCTCGCATAAATTTACAAAAAATAGATGCATTACCATAATCAGCGGTCTATATAAAACTAATTAAAGTTTCCTATATACTAAATAGGTAATAAATCAGCTAAGCCAGAATATTTATGCATTAGAACAAGTCCTTTCAAATGGCATATTACTCTATAAAACAAAGCATTTACATGTGTAACATTTTTATACATCCCAAAAGTAAGCAAATACATTTATATAGTTGAACCCTTATGGGAAATTGGCAACGTTATTTTTTTTCTTTCTATGCCATTTTAATTAAACATAGCTTCAAATAGATATAGTAACTGGAATTAAACTAATATTGATTGACTTTATAGAGCTAAATAATAAATTCTGCGCTGTGCGAACACATATATTATGAATCTATCTATAAAGATCCATTCAAATTTCATGTGTTTATTTCATATGTAATTTATTTGCAATGTTATTTACAAAATAACTAGTTGCATACATTTAGTTAAAAGCCATTTTATTGAATTAGACTATTTCGACTATTTTTAGTCTTTTATATCCTAAAACTCAAATTCCATTGAGAAAGTTTAGAGGGCTGTTATATTCGGAAACTTTTGTGCATTTAATTTGACTAACTAGTAAGATCCTTTTTATTTACTCCTGGCTCAATTTTGAATTTCAGAAATGGATTTAAATTTAAATTGCACATGTAGGTTCCTACTTTTTCCCACTACATGCTTTAAAAAAATCAAAGTATCACCATTGACAATAAATCAAAAGTAATTACTATACAGGGTGCCCCTTTCAAATGGCCAAAAATTCTAGAGTATATACAGGAGCTATAAAGAAGTAGTTTGAGAGAGAACACCGACGATCGAGAGAGCGCCATTTTTAAAATACATGGTATTGACATTTAACCCTACAGAGGTCGCGCTAGTTTTCAGACGCAAACGCTCGCGATGGGTAAAATTTACCCATATTTAAACAAAGAGGTTTTTCAAATATTTATTAAACCTTCAGGTAATACGAGTAAATAGAACTAACTAAATACACAAAAAACTTTAATATTAGCGTAAAGTTAAATTATAGATACGTTAAATTTTCAACTTATAATCTAAGAAACATTTTTTTTGCACAATTTTCACAAAAACAGTATTGATGCTCTCGACAAATATAAATTTTGCAACTGTAGCAACAAATTGTAGTTTTTTTGTCTTTTTTGTTTGTACAGATGGCACATCTTCCTCTGATACCAGTTGCTATTTGAACGTTATCGATGGTTTTAATTCCAGCATATTTCCTTATTTTTTGGAGTAAGTCTCTTAGCAACTATTGTTATTGACAAATTACTATGTATAATTAACTATGTTCTTGACAAAAAGAAAGCCCCAACTACTTTAGAAACTTTCTTCTTACCACAGTATTGCCCACATTTTCTGCATAAATTACTTGCGCATTTATTGCGGGTATATTTAGCACTGAAAAAAAAATTACAAGTGGCCAACGATTGGTTTTTCGGGAAACATTGTAGGATCCTTTTTTTTCATCTACAACATCAACAGCGCCTTTTGTCTTGTTGTAGTAAGTAATAATTTCAGGTTTTAATTTTTCCTTAGTTTCAAGATCTATAGCATCATCATGGTGCATTGTCGAGAGTAGTAAAACCAATTTTCCTTTTGGTGATGTATGCGAAACCAAAGTTATATAATTTTTGAAATCAAACGTATTACAAGGAATTTCAGACTTCTTCTTTTTAGGGCAAAATTCAACTGGTATTTCTCTTTGATTTTTCCTTATTGTACCTACCATGGTAAGGTTATGGTCATTAACTCTTCGGATAAAGGAACGCTAGTGAACCAATTATCCATGGTCACGTCACGTCCTGTACCTGAAATGGGAAAAACCAACCTCTTCACTACTTCAAATGCTGAATTATCAAGATAGTATGGTCCCGGAGGCTGTTTACCTGCATATATTTTCAAATAAGATGAATAAAAGTTTTTTGAATCAACCATGGCAAAAATTTTTATCCCGTAACGGGCCGGTTTATTTTTGATATATTGCCGAAACCCACATCGCCCACGGAAGGCTTCTAATATTTCGTCTGTTGTCACATTCTCTGATACGGTGTACATGTTTTGACATTTTTGGACAAAATCTTCAAACATGTCACGAACTGGAGCTAATTTGTCTTCTAATTTTCGCTCTTGGCGATCCAAAATATTGTCGAAACACAGACATCTCATCAAAAATTTAAATCGAGATATCGACATCACAACAGGAAATATATCCAAACCCATACCATCAGTTGCCCATAAATCGTATATGTTGATATGTGACGACTTAGCAACTCCAGCCAGGTGCAAAAGCCCGATAACGGCTTTCATTTCATGTAAATTTGTATGCAAAGCATCCCGTTCACGTGAGTACTGGCGTTTAATTTTATCAATTTAAATGTTGGAGTAATCTACAATTTTTTGAAGCAAATCATTAGATAAAAAAGACTAAGAGATTCTAGAGGCGTCTTTGCATGCTTCGCTTCAGGACGTACTCCTGGTTTGTGTCAATCAGTTACCTTATTGTGTTTAGGCGTCCGCACATTTTGACTTGGTCGATCTTTATTCCATTTAATTCCGTCACGTCCGACATAGTTCCGCACAAAATTGGAAAGGGGAATATCATCAGGTATGTTCATTATTGCTTCATTTTCTTTAAAAGGATCCTCCTCTGAAGCCGAGTCGTGATCACTAATGTGTAGATCATCTTCATCTGTTTTCTGACCTCCTAGAATATCTTCGCCTTGGTCTCTTTCTAACTCGTCGTACCTTTTTAGCAACCGATTTTCAGTTTTTTTATCCATTTGTTAGAATAATATTATGCCTGCAAAAAATATGTCAATGCAGACATCACTCATCACATCACCGAAACGAAACTGACGAAAATTCTATTTTAGGAAGGTATATAGGTGTATATAGGTGGGGGGCGGATATTCGCACGTTTCACAAAGATACGGACCAAAGAAAAAGGCATGGGTATTTTACCCAAGCGCGTGCGTTCTAGGGTTAACAAAAAAAATCGATTTTTTTCCTTTGTATTAAAAACGCTTATAGCGATTTGAATGAAACCTTTTGGTTTTTAATGATAGGTGATGAGGCAACTTTTTGAGCAATTGCAAGGGATTTGACCTGTCCAGGCAGTTGCAGCACATGAATGTTTTTTATAAAAAAAAAAGATACGCCATTGTTTTTTTTAAAAAAAAAATTTTTTTCGATATATTTTGCTCATTTTTAATTAAACAAATTCCTTACATTTTTGCGCTCCGAGGCACCGTTTTCGTGCAAAAAACATCATTAAAATAAATAATAAATAATTTAACGAAACAATAAATAATTTAAATAAAAAACAACTTAAAAAGAACAATTTAAACAATAACAAATTATTTAAACAATTCAAACCAAATGCTCAAAGTGGCCTTCATGCATTTCCACACATTTTCTGCACCTGTTGACCCAAGATGTACGCGAGCATGCTCGCATGCAACTAGAGAGTGTGTAGTGCAACTAGATGCAACTGGAGAGTGTGTAGTGCAACTAGGTCTTCTCTTTTGATTATAGGTGTTGCGTAGATAAGCTGTTCCAATGTGCCCTACACAAAAAAGTCTAGAGGTATCAGATCAGGTGATCTTGCTGGCCAAGGCACTGGATCACCTCTACCAATCCACCTGTTGTTGTATTTATGATCTAAGAAATCCCCTACAGTACGAGTGAAATGCGCTGCACAGCCATCGTGCTGGAACCAGAGTTTTCTCTAATCTCTAATATTCTGACATTATTTGCAATTGGTTATGGCATCTCGATCTTCTGCAAAAATTGACTTCCGATCCGATCTCCTAAAAAAAGTGACTCACATACCGTAAAAATACGATAGTAGGTATGCACCGAGACTAAGCATAACAAAAACATGTACACACTTTGGTAATATTATTTTTATAATTTTTTTTTTCGAGATTATGATGAAAAAAATGCCTATTTTCGGGAAATAAAGAAAAAACTAATAAAATAAAGATCTCTGGTTTGGATTTAATTTTTTTGCACCAAAACAGTGCGTCAAACCACAAAAATGCAAGGGTTGTGTTTTGTTAGAAATAAACAAAAAAGTTGGATTTTTTTTTTTAAAACAGTAAAAAACAGACCTACCTGTTTTTTTTTTAATTAACGTGCTTGTGCTGCAAGTCCGTCCCAAAGTGGATAAGTCAAATTACTTGGAATACCTCAAAAAACTGCCTTACTACCTATCATTTATAACCTAAAAAATTTATTTAAATCGCTTAAAGCGTTTTTAATACAGTGGGAAAAAAACGAATTTTTAAAAAAATTTCAACATGCAGTATTTTGGAACCGAGGCACTTTCGACCATCGATTTCCTATCTCAAACTACTTTAAATACAAGTTTGTCTGTATAACATTGTTTGTTATAGCATTAGGTTTCTTAACTCCGACTACTTGAGAATAAAATATATGATAGAATAAAGAACGGAAACCCCTTCCCCCCTTCTTCAAAATTATAAAAAAATAAAATATTGTTCCTAGTTGCGCTAATCTCCAACCCTATACTGATCTTACACTCAGCATCGCTGTCACTACACAAAATTTCTCAAAAAAACTTCCCTCGACAAATTCATCTACTGAAAACTACCCCAACTTTTTTTTGTCAAATGGCACCACCATTATTTCTTCTAATGTTTGGAATGCTTGTAAAATTATTAATTTAATTTTATTAAAAAATCATGTGGTAACAACATCAATGTAAGGCACATAATATCTTTTATTGATTTTCTTAATACTTTACTCATGCCTTTGTACAAAAACTTAGCAAATCTTGAAGTTACTAGTAAGCAATTGAACACGTGGAAAAGAACAAGTATTTTCCAATAACGCTTCAAATACTACTGACATTAGTTAAAAATTATCAGCGTATTTTTGAATCTTTAAACAAATAATTTAACTCGGTCTTTAGTATAAAATATTTAGATATAAGGTATTTTTAAAAAGTAAAAAAAAAAATTTTGTGTATAAAAAATTGTCATGAAGCAGGAATGGTTTATCGAGAACGTTTTTATAATCGTTCTACATCCTCATATAAGTCGTTTTCAAAAAAGGAGGAAAAAATACTCACCGGATCATTTTCAAATATAAAACATTCTTATTATCTTGTTGCAGTAAATCCATATTTCCATTCGCTCTATTGCAAGAGAATGTAATATTGCAAAAAGAACTAATTCACCGAATTCTTCGACAACATCAACATCGCTTAAAATTCAACTATACTTGGGTTACCGAACAGATGGGGTGGTCACGTGATCGTTCTGCGCCGGAGGTGTGGCCTAGAACCTCGATAGGATTCATGACTTCGGGTTTTATTTAATTTTATTAGTCGAGCGGCTTTGGATCGTTTTGTTGAATTTTCTGCTATTCGAATATTTGAATCTTCGCAATATTGAAAAGTTGAGATTGTGTTTATTTTTTTGTTAATTTGTTAATTTGTTTGTTAACAAATAATGGCTGACGCTCCACGTACACCCCCATTGTCACCCCCCAAGAAAAAAGTACGAAAACATTGGACCATTGCTGAATAGGAAGTGATTATAAACATATAATAAAACATGTGATAACGAGCATCCAGCATACAACAAAGTGCAAAAAGTCCAAATTACAGCAGAAGCAGTAGGTAATAACTATTTTTAATATACAGTGTGTCCCAGGATGGAATACCTATCCCTTTTCGGTAAACCCCAATATATTGACATATTTGCATAACAAAATACTTAAAAGGGATTATTATATCATTACCTGGCACAATCTTAAAATCGGTTTGGACCCATTTTACAGGTGACCGTATTATATTTTAAAAAAAACTGCTTACAAAGCAAAGCTGTACGGTAAAATAATTTAAAATAAGTAGGCATAATTCTCCTCGCCTAAATCTGCCAAGGTTGTATCGATGGGCGGGCCTATATTTCGCGCACATCATTTACTCCATCTGTTTGGTAATCCGACTATAGTACAAAGACTCCGCTCTACTGATTACCAACGAAGGTTTGAGTTTATTGCATCCCTTTGGGTTTTAATTCATGCCAATCCTGAAGTTTTCCCGTAAATCTGTTAAACTGATGAAAGTAGATTACATAATAATGGGATAATTAATAGATATAATGCACATTATTGGTCTGAAAACAATTCCCGGTGGATAATGGAAACTCGTTTTCAAACTATAATTGGCATAAACGTGTAGGCCGGTGTATTTGGACTAGTGTAATGGATATTTTATTGGACCGTACTTTTATGAAGGTACATTAACTTTAGAATTCACTGTGTAAACTATTAGAAGACGTGCCTATTTTAGAGCGCAAGTTATTGATTTGTAAATATAATGTCCAAATTTTTACAGATTCTTTAGATAATAGATTTCTTTAAAAGTGGATTGGAAATAAAGGTCCTATTAGGTGGCCATCCCGCTCTGCAGAAATTACCTCAATGGTTTTTTTGGTCTGCGGTTATCTAAAGGATTTTGATTATCAACGACCATGCAATGATCTTAAAGAGCTTAAAAACCAAATTCGTGAAGCCTGTCAAACAATTACTGCTTCAATTTTGTAAAACCTATTAATATGATGTTAAAATAATGTATAATAAATAAACTGAATTTAAAAAGAAACATGCTATTTTAATTTTTGAAATGGGGTGGTTTTTAGTGGATGAATTTGTCGGGGGTAGTTTTTTAAGTAATTTTGGGTTGTGGTCTTTAAATATTAAAAATAGTTATAGGACCACAACCCAATAATAATACAGCCTGTGACGTTGATTTTGGGACAGCCTGTATAATAAAGGTGGTACTGAGCCTACATTGAATCATTTTTTTTAGATTGATAATTTACGTCTTATTAGAGTAATATATTGCTATGACGAAAATTTAAAAACCCAAAAAAATTAAAAAGACATTAATGTGGCCTGATTAAATCCTATCTCTTTAAAAGTGTAGACTGATGGATAAGGACAGAAGTTTTTTCTGACTAAGTGAACCAAATAATAATAAAAGGTTTATATCAAAATTATGGTTAATTTATGATGCTTTTTGGTCAACTTATTTTCTATAATCAAAACTAATGATCATTAATCAATAAAAAATATTATTTTAACAATATTCTTACAATATTGGTAACGCCGCAAATACCAGCTATTCTGCATAATTTTTAGGACCGAATCATGGTCAGCAGAGTATAGAAGGAGGCATGTCGGCGCTGGGAGGCAAGTGGAATTAGTTTGGAATATTGGCGCGTAATAAATACGGTGTAAATAAATATTTCTAGTAGACTTTAGTGATCTTATTTAGTAATGTAAGTCTATAAATAATAAGTGAATTATTTTCGTCAATCGATGTTTTTGTTGATGCCTAACGAAAGCGCTATATTGGTGTCAGGTGTGGCGTGTGAATTAGACGTTAATCGTTAAAAAATAAATAATACTGAAATAATGCAATTCGTATTAAAGTGTGTGAAAATACCAAAGCTGGTGGGTTTAGGCTTTGCTAAACTGTAAAGTGTGCTGGAAAAAACGGACTGCGATATGACTTCGGCACAGAGTGATCTGTTGTTTACCTTTAGATAACCGATTATTTTTGAATTTTCGCAAAGTGACTTTTTGCAGATACACCAATACATAACCTTTATTTTTAATTCCGCAGGATTTAAACTACGAGAATGATTATCAAATAGGCCTAAACTAATGCCTCAATATAAAGTAGATGTTATTTTAAGGTAGTGATCTATGTAGTATTATAAATCTTGGTGAAGGCCAATAAAATAAAGTATTGGAAATATTATGGAATGCCGCGTAAGATTCTATTCATTATTCTGGTAAGCTAGGAAATAAAGTGGAATCGCAAGAGCAGCTTCATAACGTATTACTAGAAAATTCTGCAAAGCTATAAGAAAAGTCTACCACACTCACGAATTTAGTTGTGAGCTATTGGATTTTCGGCAGTGAACTGGAAGAACAAAATTTGTACCAATACGCAGTTTGTGAAGCTACTTGTTTGTGAAACTAATGCACCTTAAACCACCTTAGTTTGATAGTCCAAACTCTTGGAACATTTATTAGCGTGAGTTACAAGCATTAATATCAACCAGGGTGATAACTAACAGATATCACAAATAATATAACAATTTTTGAGTCGTAAAACAAAACAAAAATAATTTTTACAATTTAATACAAATTTAAGTCATTTGTTGTACATACATTATTATTTATATATTTACTGGTTCTATCTAGTTTTTAACGCAGTTTTTTGTCATATATTTTAGCTTGGAACTAAGTATATACGTATATGCGAGGTATATTATAAATTTTACCATATTTCTTTAAGCATGGACATTTTATTATTTTAACTTTTAAAATTACTTAAGATTTACTTATATTAGTAGTGTATTTATAAATTTATATATTATTTAACTATTTTATTTATTTATAAATAACAGGGGCCCTAAAAAAACTAAGAGAGAGTCCATAGCATGACATCGTAAGGGACTGTCGCAGAAATGCGTTGTACGTGAGGCAAGGAATGGACCGCTGAGAAAGCAAAAAGCTCTGATGCATCAGTAGAACATATGTCTATTTTTTTAAAACACATCACATTAAAATATTTTTAAAAATCATTTAGTGTTAAACAAATTATATCTAAACATTAAATTAAAATTAAATCGGAACAATAGCTAACGCTATTAGTTATCGTATTTTCTTGATCCTGGTTATGTCCAAAACGTAAACAGAATTATTTAAGTATTCTTGAAAAACCTGAATACCAAATTTAAATTATATTCGGATAATAGATAACAGTAATAGAGTGAGATATGACTATTTTTTTAAAAAACAATACATCAGAAAAATTTTAAAAATAATTTATAGTACATCAAATGAACTTCATAATTTAATTGAAGTCATATCGGACAATGCTAAAGGGATTTATTGTTCTATTTTCTTTACCCTGGTTATGTCCAAAACTTAAAAAGGATCATCATCACACCCAAAATGAAGGGGATGCTGTGCATATCATAATTGAGAAAGAAATAAGGAAAACAAAACGCTCTGGTCCTATTTACGTCCCGGCACAATATTTAACTGCTATAAGAAATTCAAAAAAACATGGCAATCCTTTCAACGTTAATGAACTATCTTATGCAGATTTTACTGATATCAAAAATTTAGCAAGCGTTTCATTGAAGAAGAATGTTAATGGGGAGGTAGTAAAATTATCAGATATTAAAGTAATGAGAATTGAAAAAACTGCTAATAATGATATCCAAATATTTTACAAAACATCTTATTTTGATAACAACTATAAAGAAATAGCTCTACAAAGAAACTTTCAGCGTATTTGTAATCAGCAAAATTTAAAATCTTTATATCAAAAAAAAATTAAAATATCAGAACGTAAGAAAAATGATATACAAAGCCTTATTAAGGCCAATCTCATTCCTTAGTTCTACCGTTCCTATTATAATAATATTTTAAAAAAATAAGATGATTAAGCTTTGTAATTTGTCGCCTTGAAAATAATTTTTGGAAGTTTGGTTTTCTGTTTGTTTAATCTCCTGTTTAGAATTTAGTAGTACCTATAATGTAAGTTTCGTTCATATTTTGTTACCCTTTTCTGTGCAGAATTTAATAGTAAGTTTTGTTAATATTTTCATATCCACATTTCTAATAAAAACCACAAAAAAACTAAATTTTTATTATCTTTTATTTCACAATGTACTCCAAAACTAATAATAATAGTGCCTAGCAAAACATGTCACTATTAGAAAATATTTTCCAAATCTTTTAAAACAAAAATGACACTAAAAACAAAAACCAGTTTTAGCTTAGGTTCTGACATAATATTTTAGAAGATTATACCAGGTGCAATATTTAGCAATAGAAAACATTGCAAATCATCATTAATAGTAAGGAAAAAACTCCCATTCAAATTAAATTAACTTTTTGAAATTATCCCTAAAATTAAAACCGCTCTACTGTAAAATTGTAAATTTGCCATAGTGTCACTTTTATTTTCAACGTGCGATATGAAGTCGCTTTGAAAGTTTAAAGACGTTGATCCATTTTCCGAATCAGAAATACAGAATACGTATATCGTGGTCGTGAAAGACTATTTCAGAAAACAGGTTGGGCCATATAAAATGATTACCAAATTAGGAAGCCTCTAGTATCGCCAACGTTTTAATTTTAAAAAAATGGATATGCTGATTCGGTGTATATGCCCTTTGGAGCATCTTTTGAAACCATCTTGATTCAGAAGATCGGTAAGATGACTGAAATCATGAAAACGAGGAGCACGGCATTACATCCGCAGTCAAAAGGCATAAATGAACTGAGCCATTAATCGGTATGTCACTAAAGTAGTCTCTAGCCACCAAGAAAAATGTGATGGTTTCTTGATTTATTCCTAGTGACTTATCTATTGGCCATCGATAAAAGTTCTGATGTTGTAAGACTCCCCAATGTCATTTTCCGAAAAAAAGAATTGATTGTTATGTCTACAAGAGGTCCAGTTCAGATATCAATACTCACCATCTTTGAAGTTAATTCAAGAAGAAAAGAGCTTAGGGAGGGGTTCGTGTAGATTTGTTGGCAATTCCAGTACCAGCTGGTCTCTCTCATTTCAGAATGACACAAACAGACACACCGCACGAAGTCTCTAAAGACGTGTCGAAGGTTAGCGAATCTTCTGGAATCGTGGTCAGCCGAGTATATAAGAAGCCGCGTATATAAGAAACCGCTGCTGGGATTCAGTTCAGTCGGCAATATTCCCAACGATATTTAAATCGTACATAAATAATAGTTAATAAATATGGTGTAAAAATATATATCTAGTGGTTGTGTTTAGCAGTATAAGTGTGGAAGTAAATCGGATGACTACTTTTGTGATTTAGATTTTGTGAGCTTATTTGTTTATAGGTATCTAATGATTTCTTCCATTTTTGAACTCTCATTAGTGGGTAAAATTAATTTTTAAAAAAGCAAATATTTAAACAAATGGTCTTTTGGATTAATAAAATTATCATTTTTTGAGATTTATTTGCATTTATTACCATATGCTTTCCCAGTTTCTTAAAAATTTTAAAAATTATCCATAATATTCAATTTTTTTACAAGTGTTGCAAAATCTTTAAGACATTTAAATAGAAGTTACAACAATAAATATACATTTTTAATAAATTTTCTTATAAATTTTGTGGACTGCTTCTCTTGCAAACAACTGATTAAATATAATTAATTTCTTTTTGAGTTTTTTACTTTTTTCTGCCCATGTGCTCAATATACACAAAATATTTCCATCTATATAAAAAAATAGCTTACATTATTAGCATTATCTATTATTATTCAACCTCAAAAAGAAATATGGCTAAGGAAATATTTTAGTGTATATGAGTTTCCATTGACAAACATGTTCCTATTCGGGTTTAAATTATAATTTATTGCAAGTAATGTTTACTATCTTGTTAAAAATTTATTGGCCTACTTATATAAGAGTGTAAATTAAAACTTATCTTATCAATACTTATTTTACTTTGGATTCTGCCAATATGACTTTTATCGTATAATCTCACAATAGAACCATTACATTTACTTTATATGCTATGAATGCTGGAGAGTGTGTAACTGAAAATAAAGTCCTCGTTTCTTAATTAGTTCTTGGTGTGTTCCTTGTTCTGCAATAACTCCGTCGTTTACTACACATATAAGATCAGCATCTTGAATTGTTGTTAGCCTGTGTGCGATAGTGATGCAAGTACGACCCTGTTTGGCGTTATCTAGGGCTTCTTGTACTACCTTTTGATAGAAAATATGAATTAGTAAAATACTTGATTAATTTTTAAGATGTGACGTTATATGTTTAACGTTTTAATTGCTTGAATTTCCTGTATACCGTTGTAATACCTAATGAGTTTGATTTTCTTTTTAATTTTCTTATACGTTTTACTTTTTAATTAGGAAAAACAGCTATTGTACGCATAATGAAATTAGGATAAAACTATTAGCTTTTAATAAAAATAATTTTCATAAATTGAAAAAACTTAAGTTTTTTTTTGCACTCGCTGTTATAATATTCTCTTTCATCAACATATATTGAAGATTAAAGAATGGGACGTTTCAGACAACTTTATCACCTTTAGATTAAATAAAAAAATACACCACAAATTATATACAATTATCTATACAGCAGCACCGAAGGATATATGCTGATTACAATGTTCCGAGGAAGTAGTTTTAAGCAAAATAATTTATAAATAGAAATAAATATTCTTTTGTAAGAAACATGCATGTAATTTCTATGATAAAGAAAAAATTTTAAAATCAAAAACAAATTTAAATAAATTTAAATGAACGGGCTCCTATTACTTAATAATCCTTTTTTACATTAACCAAAACTAAAGAATAAGAAATCTTTATTTTATATAATTTAGTTAAAAGATTGTATGCATCAATTGATTTACTCTGTAGTATTTAAACATCAATTATTGTAATATAGTTAGTTTTTAATCGTAGTTTTTACATTAAAGTCTTTTCTTAAAAAGGAACGTTTTTTTTGTTTAAAATTTTATATAAGTGATGACTTAAACAAACCTTTTCACTTTCAGCGTCAAGCGCCGATGTTGCCTCATCCAGAAGCAAAATTTTTGGATTTCGTATTAACGCTCTAGCTATTGCTATCCTTTGTTTTTGGCCTCCTGATAGCTGAGTTCCTTTTTCACCTAGTTTAGTATTATAACCCTAAAACAAAAAAAGCCCTATTAATAATTAATATTTATCTGATTATCTTCTTAAGGTCAAAGAAATGTAGAAGAAAGATATATTTATGATACTAGTACAGAATTTATATTTTTATTTTATTTCAGTAGAAATAAAGAAGATTTTCGTAAAAAAGTCCCAAAAATTCGTTCCTTCAAAAAACAAGAAAAGAGGAAAATTATTTACGATATTTATTGATGGTTAAACAATAATTATATTATATTGTAATATTGCAAGGAATATACAGGTTGTTCCGAAACTATTGTGCTAAAATGTAAGAGTGGGTAGGTCTCGCCAAAACAAATGTTTTTTACTTTTTAATCCATAGGCGCTAGCGCCTTATTTCGGTATTTGGTATCATATTTATCATAGGTACATATTTAGGTATCATAAGAAAAAAGTTTAACATATGAACATACATGCATAATATCGATATGGAGCGCCCAGCTCTATCGATTTTGACGTTAGAGACCAAACGCCGCGTGCCGGACATGTGGTAATATGTAAAACTTATATTGTTAATCTAATTTTTAGTGTGACCGTTAAAAGTTTAAAATTAAGAATTTTACATTCGCTGAATTAGCAAACACCTGGGTTATGTTGCTGCTAATGGTAATGGAAGACGAGCGTTGCGGATTTACCAAGAACGGTTTACGCAGCGGCGCTTACCAAGTCGGGCACTATTTGCAGGATTGAATTTAAGATTGCGAGATTACGGGTAAGATTTGTTAATGTAGTGAAATTTATCCGGATTATTTATAGCAACGAAGCATTTAATTTGCAGAAGCCTCATAATGTGGGGGGAGGACCACGCACAGTGCATGTACCAGGCATGGAAGAAGAAATCTCGGAAATTGCCAAATCCTACCATAAGTACCCGGGCTGTAGCGCACTCATTAACCATGTTCATGTATGGTGGGTTTTACTTGAACAACAACTGCACTCGAACACTTCTGCCTGAGGATTATACCCATCGGGTAGAATTCGCTAAATGGTTTTTACAACAAACGAGGCGTAACACCAAATTTCCGTCCTTTCTGATGTTTATGGTTGAAACCATCTGTTGTTTATAATGCTTTGGTTGGCCCGTATTTCTTGCCATCACGACTAAATAGAGAAATTTACTTAACATTTCTGGAAGAAACGCTTCTGAAATTGTTAGAAAAATTTTAGAAAAAATTCGCTGAGACAAAACATGTGGTACTAACACGAAGGAGTCCTAGCAAATTACCCATTAGCTGTAAGGAAACATCTGAACCAGGCATGTCAGGAAAGAGTAATTGCTAATGCATGCCTTCACGTTCACCAGACCTGACCGCATGCGACTTCTTTTTATGGAGTTACATGAAAGCGCTTGTGTACGACACTCTTGTTCAAACGAAGGAAGAGTTACTAGGAAGGATTGTTGCGGCTACTGTTAAAATTCAAGAAATTCCGAAAAAGTTTTTTAACGTGTGCAGAAGGACATGGTATGACGCTGTCATGCTTGCATTGAAGCGGGTGGTCAGAATGTTGAACATCTTTTATATTAAAACAGGTTTTTTTTTAATAAATTCTCCCAAACATTCCTTGTATTTTTATGACATTTACTAAGACGGCTTCCGGTATAAACACGTTTTCTCGTGTCCGAGGTTGGATACCACTGCATGGATGTTAATGCGCTATTATCACTGAACGCATAGGCCTATGGGTTAATAAATAAAAGCCGGTTATTTTGGCGAGGTCTATCCACCCTTACATTTTGGAACACCTTGTATTAAGCTTTTAAAAATCCTTACCAAAGGCAGTTGATAGATAAAATTGTGAATATTAGCCTTTTTAGCAGCTTCGATGATCTCCTGTTCTGTGACCTCACGTGAATTATCACCATAGGCTATATTTTCTGCGATAGTTCTACTGAATAGATTTGGTTCTTGAGATACTATACCCAAATAAGACCTGCAGAAAATAAATACAAACAAATTGTTTTAAAATATATTTAGATTAAATATTACAGTTAAAACAATGAATATTGTACGACGTGACATATTAATTTATATATTTTAATATATATAAATAGCAGCAATCAAACATTTTTTTATTTGCACATAGGTATCAAGTTCAAAATATTTAACTTCAACAGATATCGAATCATCAAACTTTGCAAAATATATAAAATTTTAAGTAATTAGGACATCCCAGGTACGTGAAGGAAGCACCATTTTTCAAAATAAGTGAATAGCTGAAGGGTGTCTAACAAAGACCAAATCCCTTTTCTTTTGCTTAATTTTAATTCCACTTATTAGTTTAAGACATATTACTAAAAGATACTTAGTCACAGAATACCAAACGCTTATAAAAAATATTGAAATATACCAGTAGTTATTAAAAAGTTCTTAAAGTATTGTGTTCTACTGCAAAAATCACAAAGTCCTTAAGACAAATGTTTTAAGATTTTTTATTATATTGTTGGCTACTTAAGATCGTAAATATTGTTGAATTCATTAATTATAATAAATTGTATTTAAAATAGATTTCTTCATTTATCTGGTCTATTTTTATTATGTTTGAATGTCTAACCAATAAGAGAAAAAAAGCTGAAATAATTGAAACCTGATTTTTCTATTAGCATCTACTATAGTTTTGTAAAAAGAAACTATATACTGAAGTTTTTAAATAAAAATTAAGTAGCCATAAGTTTGTATATAAATAAAAAAATTACTTAGTTATTTTAATATTCGGTAAAATAATGGCAGTTAAAAAGACAGCGAGTCCAATAACTAGAGGTTTTTTAAAAAAATTATAAGAATAAATAAATACCAATTATATCTAAGTAAAATTAAAATATTTCAAATATTTGTACTTTCTACATTAAAGAAAATTGGTAACTTATATATTGAAGTAGGTATGAGATAAATAAACCTAGTATTTTTAATTTCTTTTTTAAATATAGTTGATCTGAGAATCACTAAAATATTCTTTTTTACTTACCTCAAAGACAGAAGAGTTATGTCTCTAATATTATGCTCATCCAAAGCTACAGTTCCTGATGACGGATCATAAAAACGTTCTATTAATTGGATAATAGTCGATTTTCCACATCCACTGGATCCAACTAAAGCAATAGTTTTGCCTTGCATTACCGTTAAATCCAAACCCTTGAGAACTGGTATTTGATCTCTCGTGGGATAAGAAAAGTGAACTTTATCATATGTAACATTGCCATCAGCCTATAAATACTTTCAGTAGAGGAAATTTTAAAAAAAAACACAAAATATCTTACGTCTTTTTTAATTTCAGCGTTAGCTTTGTTTTGGATCTTCGGTATTCTGTTAATAAGGTTCATTACACTTTTCGCTGCTACTAGTCCCTTTTCTAGGTTAGGTGTAAAGGCGAGCGAATTAGCGATCGACATAGTTCCCATTATCAATGATTGAGCTACCCTTTAGAATATTTGTTGAAATTATTATAATTATTAAATGTAAGATGTATTTATTTACACACAGTTTCCATGTATATCCACATAAATCAAAATAAATTAACATATATCAATTATATGCAACACACGTGGTAGAGCAGATCAATTAATTGAAATACCTTTAAGTCGAAACAACATCAATTTCAAATTTATTACTTGGCTTGGGCCAAAAATTTACAACATTTTACCAAAACAAATTAAAGACATAAAACATATAACCTTATTTAAGAGAAAAGTAAAATCATACATCTATTAGTATTTGAAGAAAATTTTTAAAGTATGCTAAATTAAATTAAGATGCAATGAATGTATAATGTAAATTGATATTATGTGAACTAATTTAAAATTTATATATATATATATATTTTTTAATCTTGTTAACTATAATAAATTATTTATTTTGTTTTTAGCACACACAGGTGTTTGTACACTTAGGTGCTACTAAGAAATTTGTTATTTTTTTACTATAGCACTTATATTATAAAACAAATTATGTATTAATTAAATGATAATAAACGTGGAAGGATTAAAAAAAAAATAAAAATAAAGATCAGGAAAATAATTATATAAAAATACATACAGACAAAAACCTTAGAGACAAAAAAAACTGGACTTAGAACAACTTTAACAGTAACGTTATAGACAAGTAATATTCCGGACAGGCAGTTCTTACGCTGTCTAGACTTGTCTCACGTTAGAACCAGTGCGGTAATATAATCGCATGCACCCTTGTTTAAGCTTTATTGAAAAACACAATAGGAGTTAGTTCATTTAAGGAACACAAGCACAGAAGGCAATTAGGGCACCAATTTGCTAACTATTGCTCTTAAACCACCAATAAGCCGGACCCTTTCGTGGGTCTAACTATGGCGAACATCAGTGAGCTAATACAGACACATTCTCATACAAATCAGTAAGATGCTATATGACAGCAATTTATCGAAGAATCTTCAGAGCTACCTGGACCAATCTGGGGCGATTCGCAAATTACCTCTGAATAAAAGGAATTGCCTGTTAATAAATATAGCTTAACTAGCCGCTGTTAATTAGATGGAAATTTCTTTAAGTTAAAATCTTAGATTATTGAATGCCTAAAATAAGCCTAGCTGCAAACCATAGGCAAGGTTGTTTGAGTTCACTACCTCTCAGACAATGATGTCAAATCGACTTTTCAATTTTTTATTCAATATATAATTTTCTTAATCCACTTTTTGTATGTGGTAACAGGTAAAAACTGTAATCTTTAAAAGTTTTATTTATTTGCTGACTGATAATATATACTTTCAGAGTAATCAATAAATTTTTCAGAACAAAAAAAAGACTCCTGACAAAAAAGTTAATGAAAAAAAAGCAACTTGTCAACGTAGAATACCTCCATGTTTACAATGCGCGTATCCGAAATTGTCAGTTTGTGTTGTTTTTCTAGATATTTTTTCATGTCTGTAAAGCTAGCGCCCGATCGATATCCAGTAACCAAAATTTAGAACACAGCACATGTCGTTTGCCAACAACCTATTAGTAACAACTATAGTCCGCGCCCACTGGTATTTAATCGATATCAAGCCCGTATCTCCTGAAATTCCCCAGGAGTTTTAATATTTTTTTTATCCAGATATTAACAATCAATAACTAAATTGATTTATATTGGTTATAAAACTCTACAAACTAAAGCTTTTTTGTAAAGATTACTTAAAAAGTCAAATGTTAAAGAAATGAAAAAGGCTCCAAATGGATTTGAATTAATCTTTTTTCTATAATAAATATCTAAATGCATTTGAGATAGTTGCAAGCCTCTACAAACAAAAGTTTTTTGATAAGAAATTAATGAATTGTTTGATGTTAAAAAATATAGAAAGTTATGTAACTCCTAACTGCTGTAAGGAAAAGTTTTATTTATATCCTTTGGTAGCTATAGTCATTTATAACATCTTACTCAATAATTTTTAATAAAAAAACTTTCGTTTGTAGAGGTTTCCAACCATCTCAAATCCGTTTAGATTCTTTATATTACAGAAAAAAGTTTAATTTAAATCCTTTGGAAGTTAACCTTTTAATTAACTTCCTTAGTTTGTCGCGGTTGATACCCACTATAAACCGATTTAGTTATCCATTGGTAATATCTAGACAAAAAAATTAATTAAACTCTTTTGTAATTCTAGGACATACCGGCATCATATTGATTAAATAATAATAGGCGCTGACTATAAATATATGTTATCTTACGTCATTCCGAATCGCCTTATCTCCTGGACCGTCGTGGTGTTCTCATTTTTTATATAAACAAAGTCATGGTCGTCGATGTGACCTCCAGGCTCCAGAATTTGCTAATGTTGCATTTTTTACATGAGCGAGTCAGTTCAAGATTAAATTGTAAGCCGGCACGTTGTTTTGATATAATAAAGTGTTTTTGAAGTAATTGGTGATTCATTTAAATTAAAAAGATTAATTTAATTGTCATTATTCTATCATCAGAAGTGGGATATCTTTGTCTGATACAATCGCCAAGGAAAGAACCTAAAAGTTACTCTTAGTGCGTGAAAAAAAAAATGGCTGACGACGGTGAAAAATGCGAACGCGCAGTGAGTCCGGTCATTACGAACAATGAAAGTGAATCAGAGACCGTACCAAACCACATTGAAAATGACGTAGGCGCCAATAACATGATGGTATTATTTCAAATGCAGCAAGCAAGTAATAATAGTTTCCAGAAACAGATAATGGAAATTCTGTCAACAATGGCCAACGCCCAGGTTAGTCAAGCTTCGTTAAATGCGCAGGCGCAATCCGTTCCTACGCCAGTTTCAGATGTTATGAGTGTAGCTTTGGCGCAGTTCCGCTTAGTAAGTTTTGACCCTGACGATACACCATTTACTATGGTCGAGTGGATGGATGACTTAAGCCGAATTCAACAGGAGCTTGGAATATCAGATACAATAATTGTCTTAAAAGCTGGCCATGCTTTGCGAGGTCGCGCAGCACGTTTTTATCAACACTGGAAACCTGTTGGTCGAGATTAGCCATCTTTTAGATGAGACTTTGAAATTGCATTTCCTGAGTTAGGCACTCCTGAAACCCGTGTTCGAGCCTGTCTGAAGATTACCAGCTTAAAATTCGACTCGCTGGTAAAATACGGTAATGCAAAACTGGCGTCTATCAGAAGATTTTAATCAGACTTCCCATGGAACATTGTGTTAAGTCTGATTGAATACGATATTCAAAATCCGGAAGTGAAAAATCGAATCTACTTGCAAGCTCCTGCATGTGATTCTAAACTATTAAAATTGCTGGCTGCCTGTGGCGCCAATAAGAACGTTGGTGAGCGAGTGCATGATGAATCACGAAAACGACCGTATAGTTCTCGTGATGAACGTGTTGTCTTTCAAGGGAACTGCCGAAGATGTTATCGCTATGGACATAAAGAAGTGAATTGCAGGTATGAAGTAAAAAATTTAGTATCGGAGAAAAGTTTTCCTGGTCCCTCCGGTGTAAAACCAAATGTTCTTCCCGGTTCCTCTGGAGAAAACAAAAAAAATTTGCTTCTGGAAATAACCACCTAGTGAGTGTAAAAAGTTGTAAAATCTGCTAAAAGAAGGGACATACAGAAGATACCTGCTATCGTAAACAATGACATGAGGCATCAAAACAAGTGCTCCTATCACAAATAACTCGTTTTATTCATTCATTTCCCACAGGTACAATATCCAACAACTCATCGATTACCTCAATATCGTACTTAGTAGATACAGGTGCAGACATCTCAATACTACACGAAAAAGTAGCGAGATCGTTAAATTTGCAAATTCGATTGTCAAACTCTATCTGGGATAGGAAATTGTATGACAAAGTCTATTGGCCGCAGCAGTGCTCTAATGTTCACACTAACCATGACCTTAGAAATCGATTTTTTAATTGTGCCAGATGGATGCATTCCGGGAGGTGGAATTGACGCTTTAATTGAGTTTGATGTGTTAAAACGACCAGGTATTAAAATTGAATTTAATGCCAATTGTGTAGATATTGTACATGATCCATTAGTTCCGCACCGGATTTGTACGATATATTCTTTCGAAGAAAATGAGATAAATTTGTCAGGATTGGACGAGCGAGTAATTAATGAAATAAAAACAATACTCCAGAATGCAAGAAAGCAAACACCGGCCGCCGTAACAACAAACAAATTAAAAATAATATTGCGTGATTCACAGCCGGTCGCCTATAAGCCTCGTCATTTGTCATATGGCGAAAGACTGCAAGTGAAGCAAATTATTAAAGAACAGCTTGAAAATTGAATAATTCGACACAGCGAATCTGCTTACGCTAGCCCAATAGTTTTAATAAAGAAAAAAAACGAACTACAGTGCTACCTGATATTGAGGATGACTTTAATGTAACCGTTCATAAATCGAATGGTTTCGCACCGTGGATGTTAATGTTTGGCGAAAATCGTCGTGTAAAATCAACCGATGATCTGTTAGCTAGCATGCCAGCGCAAAACAATGTTGTGGATGCAGAAGTAGTAAGGCAGCAAGCTCACAGTCGCTTGTGTGAAATAACAGATAAAACCATTACTAATTTTAATAAAAAGAAAGTTTCGGCTATACCATACGCTGTTGGCGCTAAAGTGGTTATTGAAAATAGTCAAGTGGCAAAAGGAGGGAAACTTAAGGCAAAGTTTCATGGCCCTTTTAAAAGAATTTGACAGTCGTGGTCGGCCTACAGTAGCAGCACATGAGCAGTTACGAATTTGACCGGATAGTCAAATAACATAAGGTACGAAACTGTAGATAAGTTAATAAATAGTACTAAGGTCCCTGTTATAAAGCAGGCTTTGCTAAAAGGTCCCTGCTATGCAGAAATTGTATTTAATTTTCTTTTTGTGTGTTTTGTTTGTTTTTTTTTTAAGGTCCCTGATGTATCAGGCTATATTTAAAGATCCCTGCTCTATGACAGGCTTTGCTAATAAGGTTCCTGGTGTATCAGCCTATAGCTAGCAGGCTATAGGTCTGTGGTTTGGGCAGATTTAAGTGCTGCTACGTCAGGATACATTTAAGAAATGGTCAATTTAAAATCAATTAAGGACCCCAAACCTCTGGCTTAGGTATAATTATTACTATGTGGCTTGTGTTAAAAATTTGAGCTACAGTGTTGTTAAAGCCTAACGTCTTTAAAAGTTGATTTGGCAAAAATTAAGATTGTTTAGATTTAATTTTGTACACCAGTAAAACTTAAAAATATAATGTAAACAATTAACTGCTGTTGATTTTCTATTGCAGACTGCTACCGACATGTGAAAAGTGAAAACTGCAGACGGTGCGAGGACGCCCCTACGTCAGGAAGGCCGTGTTAGCTTACATCATTCCGAATCGCCTTATCCCCTGGACCGTCGCGGTGTTCTCGTTTCTTATATAAACAAAGTCGTGGTCGTCGATATGACCTCCAGGCTCCAGAATTTGCTAATGTTGCATTTTTCACATAAGCGAGTCAGTTCAAGATTGAATTGTAAGCCGGCACGTTGTTTTGATTTGGAAGTGTTTTTGAAGTAATTGGTGATTTATTTAAATTAAAAAGATTAATTTAACTGTCATTATTCTATGATATGTTGCTAAAAAACGACATATGCTGTGCTCTAGATTCTCGATTTTGGTTGCTGGATATCGACCAGAGACTACCTTAATTTTTGCATACATTAATTTTGCGGCATTTCGGGTTCGAATAAGCAATAAATTTACTAGATTATAATAATATACTTAATTACATATTTTTACTAATATTTTGGTATCCAATACTTTTTTCAGCAAAAAGGGAGTTTTAAG
The DNA here is from genome assembly GCF_022605725.1 of Anthonomus grandis grandis. Classification (NCBI taxonomy): domain Eukaryota; kingdom Metazoa; phylum Arthropoda; class Insecta; order Coleoptera; family Curculionidae; genus Anthonomus; species Anthonomus grandis. The sequence continues at coordinate 14,577,765 of NC_065546.1, forward strand.
TCTTAATATTAATTTTAAAAAATGCACTGAAACCACTCAAAACATCTTTTTAATACTAAAACTGTACGAAAGGTGCACCAACCAAGAATAAACAATGAGGGAAGTTGCCAAATATCTTTATCGTGAGAATATTTCTGGGCAAAATCTACAGCGCTGCCGCTGTGTGTGGAAATTTGACGATTAAAGGAATCAAAATTAAAAATATTAATTATTATTAGTGTTTAGTGTAAATATAGTACAAAATAGTGTTGGTTATTAAACGAGTTTCACTCTTTCTTCTGCCTTATAATAAAGAATGCTACTCAGTTTCTGCTAATTATAATAATTTATTATATCACTTTATTTTCTTCTGTTAAAATTGAGTAATCACTAGCAACGTGGAATACTAAGCATGGCTATCAACGAAATATCTCCTCTGCCCCCTGTGTAGATGTTGCGCTCAATCCAAAGCAGTCAATATTTATTCTTGTGTATTTATTGTTCTAAGGTTAAAATTAAACATTAGCCCACTGCAACCAAAACCATGCAACCCCGAAGATGAGGGATTAAAGAACATACTTTGCGTTTTTCAGTGTTTCACAGAAACTTTTTTGAGCGATGACATCGTTCTTCTTGATTCGCTGTATAATGAACTAAAAATTCCTACTTTCCCCTTGGACCTCCCGAGGCCTAAGTATACCTTAATTTATCTAATTAATATTAATTTATCAGAAGCGCAAAAAACTGTTATAAGATGTCGTGTATACAAAATTAGAAATAACCTATATAAATTTCTCATAAAAAGAAATTAATCTTGTTATTAATAAAAGTAAAAATTTTCCTTTTTAAACAGTAAATGATATCTGTTTGACAAAAAGGTAGCAGTTATAAAATACTATCAATCTTATTGAGTTTATTGAAATTTAAAAATACCAAGATTAACTACTCTACTCTACATTGTAAATGCGCCTAAAAAATTGTTAATTTTTACCAGCACCCTCGGCAAAATGTCGTCAAAATTAATTGTGCAGATTTTAACTCGTAATCTTATTTAATATTTTCCCAAGAAATGAGCAGTAAATAATGAAAATGATTTGAACTTACTTAAATACAACGTCATATGATATTCCCTCATTTCTAATAAGAGTTCCTCCATAGTAAATGCAAGTGGCAAATGCCCACATCATTACAGATCTCGAGAGGCCTATAAATAAATTTATTGTATTTATTATAATAATATAATATTTCATTTTATCTTGATACCTAAAACAATGGCCCGTCCGTGTGAAATTCTTAAACTGCGTTTTATATGTGGCCTCAGCTCATTGACGTACAAATTATAGAATGTTTCCTCACATCCTAGAGATACCACCGTTCTAAAGTTTCCTACAGCCTCGACTGCAATCTTTATGACAAAAAAAAAATTCACGTAATTATATAAAATAAGATTCTGCTTACCTTAGTAGATTTTTGTAAGGACTTTTTATAATCCTCATTTTCTTCAGAGGTTTGACGCCTTTGCATAAATACTGCAGCTAAGATAATTGGAAAAAACGCAAGTGCTACTAATGCTAGTTTCCATTGATAATAGAACGATAGCCCCACACAGAGAACGAAACAAGCCAAAGAGTTCATTATGGCCCCTATTCTCTGACCTGTAGCCTAAATTAAAAAAAAAACTAAGGTAGGCTGAGAATTCTCATATTTCATTTACTCACTCCTTGTACTTGCGCAGCCTCATTTGAAAGTTTAGAACATAAGGCACCCACACCATTAGATTTTCTATCAAAATAAGCTATTTCTTGCCGAAGCAACGATTCAAACATTTTGCTTCTAATCCGTAAAGTTAGTTTTTCACCGGCTATTCCAAACATGGACATCTTTAAAGAATAATAAAAAAATTATTATATTAATTAACAAAATATATTTTTGCTTTTATGCACCTGCAAGAACGTGGATACCATCGCAAGTACACCGGTTAAAACAAATATCAGTGCGTATTTATTTGTTTCTGATCTGACATAGTCATGGTCTGTATTTTGTAACACCTAAAATAAATTTTTGTTCAGTAAAAGGTTGTAGAAACGGTGTTTAACATACATTTAAAATTTCTCCAAATAGGACAGCGAAGATAGGCATGGCCGCTCCCATGGCTGCGGCTCCTATACAACCAATTACAATATAGAACCACTCCGGTTTATTAAGTTTTGTGATTGACCAAAGACTTGCCTTTTTAATGTAGTTATCTACTTCTACAGACTCGTCCTGAACCTAATTAATAATACTATTTAGGATAAATGAATAAATAAAACTACAATATTTTAGTGCAAAACTACTGCTTCTCTTATCCTGCTAAAACTTGAGTTTTCGCCTTTGTTAAAGAAAGTTCAGACATTATTCTCAAGTTACTAAATTTACAGCGAAATTCAAATAAATTAAATAAACTTAAATACAGCTAATTTGACAATTATTTTTTTTTAAATACCAGTAAAAAAATTAAAAAATCGTTGTTAAAAAGATAATAAGGGAAAAAAACAGTAAACAAAAGCACTAAAAAATATCAAATTTAGTGTAATCTTTTCGTAATTTTTTGCCAGTAAAATGAGTTGTATATAAAATTTTACCGAAGTTACGATATTTTAAATCATGATGATCGAGTTATATACTGGGTGGTCCAGAAAGTTGTTAGTTTTATAAAATTAAATAAAAAAAAACCCGTTGATCAATTGTAACAAATTTGTTCTAATATTTACAGAAAACTTGGGAAATTTATGTCTTAAAAATTACGTTGTCCAAATGTGCTCCATTTCTTTCCTGGCACTCCTTAAGCCGAGCCCTAAAATTTTCAATAACGCGTTGGCAAGTTTCTCAAGTTATCGCTTCACAAAAGTCTTGCAGGAGGGTCATTTTCCTTTAATTCCAGCACTAATTGAATTTTGTAAGGATGCATAGTTAAATCTTTGTGAAGAATTCGCAGCACCGACGATCTGGAGACATTAAATGCCGCTGCGCGCTTGCGAGACAAGGTCGGTTCTTCGACGCTCTTACCCGAGCAACCATTTCGGGAACTCTCGTTGTCCTTGGCCGACCCAAATTTCGTTTGTTTAACGTCGAACCGGTGTCGTTAAACTTACGTACCCATTTTACGATCAGCTGTGGGCTTGGGCACTGGTTAATGTCATGCAAATCAAAATGTGCCCGATATTTACGGCGCACAATGGTGGCCGAATTGTTGTTACGGAAATACTCTCGTACACAAAACGAGCGTTGCTCTCCCGTATAGCGCTGGATGGTGACTAAATTTCCCTGAACCAAGCTATCGATTGAGCATGCGCGCACGATTCTAGCCCCCCTACCAAATTTTATCCGAAGCGTAAAAAAATGAACAACTTTCTGAACCACCCGTTATATGGCAGTCATGTTTACTAATTATTTTCATAAAACTAAGACCTTTTGCTTAAAATATTTCCTTATCAGAAATGACCATGCGAGATTTATTAATATAAAAAACCACTATCGTTGTCGATGTCAGTTGTTTAGAACTTGTCAATATTATAGATCACCTCCGTCAAGAAGACCTTGATTTATCATATTAATTTGCTTGCAGAAGAAACTATAAAAAAAAATTATAAAGGCTGTTTTCCAAATTTGAAATTAAAAACAAAATAAAACTTGACTGTGCAAATACAATATATTTAATACTAAGTATTTGCTGTTTATTTTTAGTTTGACTTTTAGGACCGCCAAAATCTCCCAAAAGGCAATTTTTCCGCATATAACAGAAATTTTTGTAACATCTGTTAATTTTTTTTGCAATTTTAAAGTTAATTTGAGTTCTCTAACCTCGAAAACACATGTATGCACATTTTAAAATTATGTAAATTATATTTTTATTTTCAGCTATCTTGTTGGCTGTTTCCTGCCGGTGTGAACTTGGTTAATAGCATGATATTTACCGATGAGCTCATTTGCTCGAGGCCATAACTTGCGGACTTCTCGTTCTTTAAAGTCGAAAATATTTAAGAATCAGTTATTTTAAAAATATGTTTCCTCTTCATCTTATTTTCTTAATTAAAAAGATAAGGTTTCTTACTTGAATGGGAGCCATATCAATATCGTCACTTTCATCCAATAACTCAAATTTATTCTTATGGTCAGATTTGTCTTCATTAGTTTCAAATTCTTGATTTCCTTGAACTTGTGTTGTAACTTAAAAAAAAAGCCATACTTAATATGTGATAAAAAATTGCAATTAAACAATTTTACCTAAAGTATAATACTCGTTACCAAGCTGCATCAGCTCGTCATGAGTACCTTGCTCTACTACTTTCCCTTTTGACATTACTACTATCTTATTAGCACCCCTAATAGTCGACAATCTATGCGCTACAATTATAGTAGTACGATCTTCACTAGCCTAAAATAAAATATCTAAGATCTGAGTAAACAATATTTCTGAAAAACTTACTCTATCTAATGCAGCCTGAACTTTTGCTTCACTGTTGGTATCTAAAGCTGAGGTAGCTTCATCAAGTAATAAAATAGCTGGATTTCTTACCAAAGCTCTTGCAATTGCTATACGTTGTTTTTGACCTCCTGACAGTTGTGCACCTTTAAATATTAATTTTTGTAGTGAAGTTATGTATATGTTTATAGTTGAATATGTACCAACCTCTCTCTCCTACTAAAGTTTCATATCCATTTGGAAGACCTTTAATAAATATATGGGCATTTGCCATTTTAGCTGCTTGAATAATATCTTCGTTTGAGGCATCTATATTACCATATCTATAAACCATATTAAGTTAATTATTTAAAATAAGAAAGAGAGACAAATATATCCTAGAGCAAACATCTTCTTAAACGCTACTTATGAGTGATAGACATTGGAAATTATAATGAGAACTCCCTTTAATTTGTTTGTTATCTCTTGTATATAACGAAATTCGGATATAAATTCTAGAAAATTAGAACTACAGAGATTTACAATAATATAACCTAAATAACCTAAATTGGGGCCAAAATGGGGCTCTCGAACAAGATGAATTACTTAAAAACTAAACACCATAGATAAAAATAATAAACCAAACGTAAGTAGAACCCTACGAATCAACTTTAACTACAGAATACTAATAAAAATAGTACAAAAATTAGGAAAATAATTAACGTATTTACATTTTCATAATACTGCTCCCCTATTAAGTTTGATCGTCCCGATTAAACATAGGACCACCTGAGTCATGATAGGGCGCTAACCGGACGATGATTACAATTTTCATCTTCGTTGTCGGATGTCCCTGGATACGGTACACCACGTCGTTGATTCTGGTGACCACAATGAATGGACCTTCCCAATCCTTCTGGATCTTTGGTGACTTGCCCTTCGTCCTCCGTGGATTGTATAACCAGACTTTATCCCCAGGATTAAAACCGGTAGAATTTGCCTTTATGTCATAACGTGATTTCATTCTGTTACTTTCTAAATGAAGTTTATCCCGTGCTTGTTCGTGAACAATTTGTAAACGCTCTTGTAAATGGTCGACGAACTCCTCAAGGGTTTCAGACTTATGGGGTCTTCCAGTAATAATGTCCAAAGGTAAACGAAGTTCATCACCATAGACAACTTTTGCCGGGCTGTTTCCAGTTGACTTGTGGATAGAAGCACGATATGCCAATAGGAATGGTTGTATACAGGTATCCCAGTCGGTTTGCTTAGAGTTTAACACCATCCTCAAATAGGTTTCAAATTTGCGGTTAAATCTTTAAACCATTCCATCAGACTGAGGGTGTAGTGGCGTTGTACGGGTCTTATTGATTCCCAGCAACTGGCATACTTGTTGGAATATTTGTGACTCAAAATTCCTTCCTTGGCCTGAATGTATCTCTCTGGGTACACCAAATCGACAAATCCAGTTCTGGAACAGCATTTCAGCTATTTTCGTTGCTTCTTGGTTTGGAATCGGATAAACCTCGGGTCACTTACTGAAGTAATCCATAGCAACAAGAGCATATCGGTTTCCGGAGCTACTAGTAGGAAAGGGTCCTGCTACGTCTACGGCAATTCATTCAAAGGGTGCACCAACAAGATACTGCATCATCTTTCCTCTTGTCCGGGTTCTTGGGCCCTTGCTTGATGAACACTCCTCACACTGTCGGCACCAGCATTCCACATCTTGATGACTGTTCAGCCAGTAAAACCGTTCTCTAACTTTTGCCAAGGTCTTACTAACTCCAAAATGTCCTCCGCCGACACCGCCATGAACAGCTTCCAGAACTTCCGGAATCCGTTTTCGAGGAAGGACTGTCAGATATGTCTTTTCTTTTCCATCTACGCTCTCCCAGACTCTTTTTAACAATCCATCTTTTATAACCAATGAATTCCATTGAGACCAATAAGCTTTTAGTTCTGGAGATTTGTCAGAGATATCTTTCCATTCTGGTTTTGAAATTTCTCGAGATTTTAGTTCGTAAATAAGACCAAATACTGGGTCATCACACTGATCTTGGATTAAACTAGCTACATTTCACTCTTTTGAACTGTGAAGGCCAATACGCTTACAAGTAAATATCTCTGGATGCTGTTTTGATTCCTTTTTAAAACAATGTTGACATGTTTCAATACAGGGTCTTAAAACATCGGCATTTTGGTGATATTCGCCTTTCCTATGTTCTATTGTAAAGTCGTACTCTTGTAATCGTTGAAGCCACCTTGCTATTTGTCCTTCGGGGTTTTTAAACTGAAACAGCCATTTCAACAAAGCATAGTCAATTCTAAGGATAAATCGTTGACCATACAAATATTTATGAAAATGTTCAATAGCTTTTACTGCTGCCTATAGCTCATGTCTGGTCACACAATAGTTTCTTTCTGGTTTTGATAACGTTTTACTGAAATAAGCTATCACTTGCTCTCCATCTTCATATTTTTGTGGCGTCCTCAATTCCAACATAACTTGCATCGGTATCCAAAATAAAAGTTTGTCGAGGAATCGGATATGTTAAAATTGGAGATGTGCATAGTGCTCTTTTTAACTGTTGAAATGCTTCTTAACAATCTGTTGACCAACTAAATATCATTTTGTCCTCCGTGAGCTTATGTAAAGGCTTTGCAAGATTAGCGAAATTTCTTACAAATCTTCTGTAATAGGTACAAAGCCCCAAAAAGCTTCTTAACTGGTGTTTGTCAGTGGGTCGTGGCCAATTTTCGATTGCTTCTACTTTATCTGGATCAATCTTGACACCTTTTTCTGATATTACATGGCCAAGGTATCGAACTTCTTTTTGAAATAAGCAACATTTCTTAGGACTTAGCTTCAGGTTGGCCTCTCGGAGTTTAACAAATACCTTTTGAATATTCTTCAAATGATCTTCAAATGTTTTTCCCAGTATGATGACGTCATCCAGATAAACTAAACATGATTCCCAAGTCATTCCACGTAAAATTGTTTCCATAAGTCTCTAAAAGGTAGCTGGAGCATTGCAGAGTTCAAAGGGCATGACTGTAAACTGCCAAAGTTTTGTTCCAGTCGAGAATGCGGTCTTTTCCTTATCTTCTGGGTGCATCTTTACCTACCAGTACCCACTCTTTAGATCGAGTGTTGAGAACCATTGTGAACCTGATAGCGTGTCCAGGGTGTCGTCAATTCTTGGTAGGGGATAACTGTCTTTCTTGGTAATGTCATTCAGTCGCCGATAGTCTACACAAAATCTAGTGGATCCATCCTTTTTCTTCACTAGCACAACTGGGGATGTCCAAGGACTTTGAGAAGGTTCTATCACTCCTTGTGTCCTCATTTCTTGAAGCATTGAGGAAACTTCTCCTTGTTTAGCTATCGGAATTCTTCGAGGTGCTTGTTTAATCAGAGCATTGTCTCCAGTGTTAATTCGATGGTGCACTAAATCAGTTCTTCCCAGGTCATTATCGTGCAAGGAAAAAACATCCTGATTTTCTTCAAGAAGACGTCGCAATTTACTACACTGCTCTATGGTTAAATTGGCAGAAGATTCTTCAAATAGGTTTTGTAAACATACAGGAAAAGGTCTGTTTGAATGACAACTTCTATCAGCATTTTTCATGACTGCCACCACTTCAGAGCATACGCCAATGTTCTCTCCTTGTTTCAGGTGTTAATCATATCCTTTTAAATTTACCATTTGAACCAAAACAGTAGATTTCTTCTGCGTAGATAACGTCTTGGCTGGAAAAATTCCTTGACCACATAGTTTGCAGTTTTCCATGGGCTTAATCAGAACAGTTTCTCCCTCTTTTCCTCCAGTTGTAGCATTAACCACCACTTCTGAATTTGCTGGTATAGTAATATCCTTGAATAACTTAACGACTCTGGTATTTAATTTATCTTCATATAGGTGGTGCTTAAAAATCTCTTCATTTCTCTTTGTCAATATCCAGATATATACATCCATTTTAAACTGCTGAGCATTCATAACATCTAATCCTAATATGATATCATCCATGATTTCTGCCACTAATACTGGCTGTTGGAATGTTGTTAAGCCAATGGTGACTGTAGCTTCATGCAATCCAAGAATCGGGATCCTTTTTCCATTTGCAGACTCCAGAATAAAGTTGGGTAGCGCTGAAAGCCTACAGTGTGCTACGATGTTCGGCTTCACGATAGTATTACTTGATCCTGTATCCACTACCATCTCACATTCACGGCCGCATATTTTTCCCGGTACTACCAAGCTCTCTCCAGGATGTGGCAGCCGGTTTAGTCTTATACGTGGGGCTTGGTAGCATCCAGCCAGCTTGAAGTTGAAGTTTTCCTGGTTCCTTGGATCTCTTAAAGGCTTGGGGCATTGACGTTTAAGGTGCCCCTCCTCATTGCAATTCCAGCATTGCAATAGTCTTTTAGGTTTCCTCGCTAATAATGATTCAATCTTCTTTAGGCGATCTTCGACATCACTTTCCGAAGTTCTGATTTGTCTTATTCGTGTCTGCCTTCTAGTTGCTTGAAAAGCTGCCTCATACTCTAGTCCATGGGCCAAAGCTTCTGAAATACTTTTATGATGAGCCATCTTTAGAGTGTGGTTAGTATCTGGATCTCGAACTCCGTCAATAAAACAATTTATAGAAATTTGTTTGCGGAACTCTGTTGGGGCTGAAGGGTAAGTCAGATTTACTAATCGAGCAACATTGCCTTTTCTTCGTTATCCCAGTGATTTCCCCTAGCAGCGGCCTCAAATTGATTCAAATAGGTACTCCATGCTTCTTTGCCGTCGAATTTTGGTGGCTTTACTTTCATCATTGTTTGCATTCCAGGATCGGGATAAAGAGGAGTCCGTTTTACTTTCATCTCTAGTTTTTGGATTTTTTTTTGTACTTGCCCCAATTCTTCTTCTACCTTTGCTTCAAAGTTAGTCATTCATTCTTTCTGATTCTTTTCCAGATCTCTTTAAGTTGTAAAACTCGTTCCTCTTGTTTTCTGTCTCGTTCCTTCTGCTCCTTTTTAAGATTATCTTTTAAATTCAGTAAGTCATCTTTCATGGTTCGAATCAGGTCTTCATTTTCTTTCTTCAGGTCAGATTTAATTGTCTTAAGTAAATCTTTCTGTTTCTTGTCTCGTTCTTCTTGTTCTTCCTTCTGTTTACGGTCTCGTTCTTCTTGTTTGCGGTCTCGTTCTTCCTGTTCTTCCTTCTGTTTACGGCCTCGTTCTTCTTGTTCTACTTTTTGCTCGTCAAACTTCCTTAATAGCAGCTCCATCAATTTCTCGGTCTCCATCTTGGCCTGACTTCTTGTTAAAGGCATCCACTAAAATGAGCTTCCAAATATCCCACTTCTGACACCAATTGTAACGAAATTCGGGAACACACCTTTATTGTCAACGTCAAAAACACGAACCTAACTCGCCTTGACTATCGTTTAATTGATTCCAAGGTAAAAACTGACTAAATAATTAAAACTGAATGAATTGTCACGAAGCGCGTCCTTTTTAAAACCCGATGGAACAGTTTCGAAATATTTGGAATTATCTTTATTGTTTTTGCCGAAAGAGACCAATAATTTTAGGAGAATACTGACAGTCAAAGCAAGCAAGTATACAAATTCTATAAAATTAGAACTACAGGGACTTACAATAATATAACCTAAATAACCTAAATTGGGGCCAAAATTGCGCTTTCGAACAAGATGAATTACTAAAAACTAAACACTGTAGATAAAAATAATAAACCAAACGTAAGTAGAACCCTGAAGAAACCCTACGAATCAACTTTAACTACAGAATACTAATAAAAATAGTACACAAATTAGGAAAAAAATTAACGTATTTACATTTTCATAATAATATGATTATACCTAATGTTCTCTGCAATTGTGGTATCAAACAAAACCGGTTCTTGGCTGACCACACCAATATTTTGACGATACCAGTTTAAATCCAGATCTTTTATGTTTCTATCTTCAACTAAAACCTATAAACAATTTAAGATATTATTAGAAGTTATTGGTAATTCTTTGGTTATCACCTCTCCCTCCAAAGGATCATAAAACCTTTGAACCAGCTGTAAAACGGTCGATTTTCCACAACCTGAGCTGCCAACTAGCGCTACTGTTTCTCCAGCATTAATTTTTAGATTAAATCCTTGCAAAATCTGAATAAAAAAAAATAATTTATTAAGGTTTCTTGATAATATAAAGACTACTTACAGAAACTTCCTTTCTCGCTGGATAATGGAAGTGCACATTTTTAAATTCTATATTGACACGTCTTTTAATAGACGACAACTTTTGTCCATTACCCTTTGATAAGTTAATGGTTGGTGGTTTATCAATAATGTGAAATACTTTTCCGCCTGCGGCTCGTGCTTTGGACAATGCTTCTATAAATGGTGAAGCTATTCCAAATGCTTGACTGCCTGACATAACGCTAAAAAACACCTAACAAACGTTTCAGGTTATAGTATTTATTAATATTTTTACTCCTTACTGTAATCATATTTCCAGCATTGTAGCTACCATTCAAAATAAGTTTGACGCCATACCAAAAGGAAAAACCAAAACTCGAGTATATGCAGAACCATAAAATTCCATAACCCGTGCCTTCGAAAAAGTGTCGCCTGATATTGTTATTTTTCGCAAAAATTAGACCTTTGTCGAACCTGATAATGTAATTTTGTATATATGTTATTATTCTATTGGAGTAGCATTTATTTTACCGTTGTTTTTCCAAGTTTTCCCCTCCAAACGCTATTACAGTCCTGATGGATGTGAGTACTTCTTCGGCTATTGAACCAGCTCCACCATATGCATCAAGTTCTTTTTGTGAAAATCTAGTTGTCAACTTTTAAAAATAAAAATTACATATATGTATATTTATATACTTAAATAATTATCTTACAAAGCTGATAGTTCCAATAGCAATCAATGAGACAGGTAAGGATATTAGACAAATCAATGCCAGCTCCCATCCTCTGACCAACGCTAAAGTTATAGCTGATACAAACATGGCTTGTAGTGTGATAAAAAGTGGAATTTTTTCACCAATACCATCTTCAAATTTTGACAAGTCACTTAAAGTAAAAAAATATTTAATATTTATGTTAAGATTTTAGTCAAATAAGTTAATAATTACAAATTATTTTATTACAAATCTAAACTTTGCAAGGCAGGCAGTATCCCTCAAAAAAACTATCCAATGCTGCAGAAGGAGGTTAATCAAAATAACCATATAAAAAATCCTAAATCATCTTTTTGCATATCGGAGACACTAGTAAAGTAATATCTCTGTATGTATTTAAATTTCATCAGTTTACAACTTGATAACAGTTGAAAATACCTATAAAAAAAAATACTCTATTTCAGAAGTGTGTAGAGCAATAAAACCCCATTAGGTATGCAAAAGTGGTACCTGGTGATCCACCAATATTTTATGCCACTACCTTAGTTGGGTATTAGTTTCAATGTAAAATTCTTTCTTTTCGTTGATTGCAGGTAGTGCCACCCGGTTTTGGGTCAATTTATGAGTTTTGCCCATTGTTACCCACTGATAAACATTGAAAACGGTTCGCCAAAGGCGTGCAACTGGGACTTGTTTTTTACCTTATAATTAATGTACTTAAATGCTATTTTATTTTAGAAAGTTACTTTTGTTTAAATGGAATAATATATTTTTTTCACAAATTTATTGAACATAATATGTAGAGTAAAACAGTTGAAAATGTCACTTTTGGATCTGGCACTTTTTGAACAGTGTATAACAATTTTAAATTATAATAGATTGTAGTCTTCTTCGTCATCTGACGAACTGTCATCACCTCTTGACATTATAATTAAAGGATCGACTGTCTGATCGATGAGGTTGTCAAGATCCCACATTTTGTCCTCTTGCTTAATTACATGCTGGACTGCTTTTCGCCAATTCTCTGGTGTCGCTTCCGTAATGGCTTGATCAAACAGTAGCTTAACATCTTTCATTTTAAAAGTCGTGTTTTGTCTTGCTACAAATCCTTTTACCTGCGCCCATATCAGTTCTATAGGATTTAGTTCGCAATGATATGGCGGTAAGCGCAGTACAGTTATATTATATTTTTCGGCTATATCTTCCACGGCGTATGAAACGAGTTTTGTGTAAGTTTGCTATTGCCAGCAGTTCTTTTTTTATCAAATTTGCTTCAAACGCAATAATACCTTTTGCAGTCAGCCAATCGATAATTTCTTGCTTTCTCCAACTTTAAGTTGGCGTCTTCTCTATTCGCCGTGAATGATAGCTTGCGTTATCCATAACCACCACCGAATTAGCTTGGAAGAAATTTTATCATTTCACCAAAATAGTCCTCGAAAACGTCTGAGTTCATGTCTTCATGGTAATCTCCTGTGCGAGTCGACTCAAAAGTTAGCAGACCTTCTTTTAAAAATCCCTCTTCGCTTCCATTATGTGTGATTATAAGTCTTTTTCCTTTTCCCGAAGGTACCTTAATACCCGTAGACAGGCCTTCTATGAAAGCTTGGCGAGCACTGGTTATATTTTTGTCTTGCCACATTTTTTGGACTATATCACCTTCGTTAATCCACGTCTCATCAAGATAAAAAACTTTCTTTTGCTCCCTGCGGTACTGCTTGATACTTCTCAAGTATTGTCGTCTCCAACAAACAAATCGTCGCTCTCCAGTAAAAGTGCTTTGCGGTTATGCTTTTCCCAGGCAAAATCCATATTTTTTAAAGTTTTCCATAAAAGTTTTCTACTTATCAACGGAATACTGTCATCTCGGCCAAGCTCCATTAAAATTTTGTCTAGGGTGGGTATTTCCATTTTAAAATAAAAAGAGTGAACTTTTCTTCGAATTATACATTTAGCATTTTCATCAAGGACTTTTGTAGGTCGTCCTGGCTTTTGCTTGGAAGATTCCACTTGACCTGCTACTTTTCTTTCCCGCAACAATTTGAAAATGGTGGACTTTCCAATTCCACTCATTCGAGAACATTTTTCAACAATTTCTTGCACAGTAAAACTAGGGTAATCGTGTTTTATGCAATCATGTACATTTAAAATAATAACTTTTTCACTCAGCGATAGTGGAGAATTTTTAGTACATCTTTTCGTTGGACTGAATACCTCCATTTTTTAAATATTGGGATAATAATATTGTGATTACACTACAGCGTAGCAGTGACTACTAACGTTTAAAATATGATTTAAAAGTATTTATAGTCTGTATATATTACCTGACCCCATTTTTGCATGTTACAAAGCGTTAAAAGATAGGTACCTATACAAAAGGATTAAAAGTATTTATTTAGTATTTAATCTCTTTCAAAATAAAGGCATTTAATCCGTGAAAATTAAATTCATAAATATTATAAGTACCTGGGCCTATGAACTACCACGAAATGTAGCCAAACAGAACGGAATTCCCCAGTTTATTGCTCTATACACTTCTGAAATAGAGTATAACAATTATGATAACATCGTGACTTTAAAATTAAATAAAGATGACATTCTTTTTCACTTCAAGCATCAGTTTTACAAGCATTTAAGTTTGATGTGAGATTTATTTGAGCCTTACACGATATAAATAGAGAGATAAACTGTAAAAAGGAATCAGATTGATCACGCTGATAATGAGGATCAGATTTAAAAGGGGATTTATGCTCAAAAAAACCAGCGGATAGCGCCATTGTCATATCACATGGTAAAAAACGATAAAATACGCTCCTAACTTTAGAGATTGATTAAGCTCTTTGTGCCACATACATATATTAACTTACTTAACCTAAGTCATCAAAATTTTAAATAAGAAAATCGTATTACACAATACATATAGTAGTATGTAATTGGATGACCATTATATTATAGTAGTGAAAAATATTAAGCATGTATCGTGTATGGTCATCATATAGAGTATCTCCAGCACACACTCCAAATGTGTATTTATCTTAGCAATTCCCTAAACTCTGGATATTATAAGCTTAAAGTATACAAAACTTTCCTAAAAACCAAATAATTTATACATACTCTGCCATTCTGCTAGCAAAATCTCCAGAATTATTAACATCGAACCATGGTACATCCTTGTTTAATAGTTTTTCTAAATATTGCGATCTTACTTTAAATACCTGCAATTTCAAATAAAATTATTTAACTAATGATTTACAATTAAATAATAATTGCTTACCTGTTTGATGGATGTGTAATTAAAAGTTTCGGCAGAAATATATGCGGTGACAAATATGCCTAAGCCAATAACCGAGTTCCAAATGGAAAAATAACTAATACCGGCTATGAGATCATCTCCTGCTTGTGAATCACATGTCGGTGCAGTTGGAATATAGCATTTTTGAGCATAGTCTATAACACTTTGTGTAAGATGGCCAAATAATAAATTATTTAAAGGCTGAATTGCTCCAGATATTAGGGCTGCTATTACTCCTATTGCTAAAAGGACTTTGTCTGAGTTGGTGGCGAATCTGTACTACAAAAAGAGCAAAAATGCAACTAGAATATCCAACATCTTAATTTATATCAACAGTTAGATAAACTGATTTGCGGAAAAATGGTTTTTGTACAATAACAAAGAGGTATTATCTTTGCTTCAGATTCTGATCAAAATAGATTACATCTTTTTATAGATTTTCATATTATTTTAAATTAAATTTAAAGTCTATTTCTTCATTAAATACTAAGTGATTCTGCTAAGGTATTGGTATTTTTTTTAATTTCTAGTATACAGAATGATTCATTAATAATGCACGAAAATTTAAGGAAATATTCTTTGGGTCAAAATATTAAAAAGCGTCCTATAAACCAATGTCCGAAAGTGGTTAGTATATTTCGAAAATAATAAACAGAAATAAAAAGTAAACTTCAAAAAAATATAAGAACATTCATTTAATTTTTATTATCAAAAAAAGTAAAAAATATCTATGTACGTCAGAAAGAATACAAGAAAAAAAGTCGATTGTTTGTCAAAATTTAGATACACTCTACCCTGAAGTTTTTGTTATTGATATTGTTCCATTTTTGTAATCTTTTCCAGTAAGTATAATATATATTTATTAAATGCTAGTAGGTTTTAAAAATTTTCATTTCAAGTTATAGTAACAGAGAAATGTGTGAAGTGCATTTTGTGTACGGTATTGAGAAACGGCTATGCCTATGAAGCAGCGCGCATTTACGAAGGAAGATCCCGAATCGTGCTATTTCACATAGTCAAACGGTTATTCGCCTTCATCAGCGACTCAAGGAAATTGGGCGCTAATAGTGAACGAACTCGGACAGTTGCAACTGTAGAAGTGGAAGAAACAGTGCTAAATTGAGAAAAGACCCTACAAAAAGTACAAGAAAAATTGCTACAACACTAAATATTAGTCAATCGACAGTCCCCGGAATAGTGAAGAGAGAACTCTTACATCCGTGCCACTTACAGCGATTACAACCACTTTTACCAGGTGATTTTCCTCAAAGACCTGCAATTTATTAATGGCTACAACAAAAAATAGGAGAAACTCCTCAGTTCGTCGTATGCATACTATTGCACAGATAAAGCAAATTCTTCCAAAAACGCAAATATGAATTTTCACAATAATTACATATGGGTATACGAAAATCCGCATGAAATTATAAAAAGTTAGCACCAGCAACAATTTTTGGTTAATGTATGGGTGGAAATTATTGGAGATAACTTAATTGGTCTATTTCTTTGCCAGAACGATTGTTCAAATGGAGATGTTTACGGCATTTTCTCGAAAAAGAACTGCCTGTATTAGTAGAAGAAGGATCCCTTTACCTAAGATATCAAATGTATTTTATGCACGATGGTGCTCGAGTGCACTTCAGTCTAATTTCCAGAGAATAATTAGATAAATAATATCCCAATCGCGGAATAGCCGCGCAGGTCGACAACTCGTCCCGTCAGTGCCAAAATCACGAATGTGCAAATTTTCAATATTTTGCCTACATGCCAAAATAACGAATGTTAAAGTCAAAGTCAAAAAAGTTATTACCAAAAAAAAATTGTTATAAATATATATTACATAAAAAAAAAAATTTACAATTTTTGGTAAAAGGAACTGCTTCGCGATTATATAAAACCGATAGCGCAAGTTGCGTGAAACAGGCCTTAACAAGAAAATGACATTACAAACCATCATACTGAAACTGAAAAGATTATAAATAAACAAAAAAAAAGTCCGAACTAACCTAAAAAAGGACAAAACTAAAACTAAAAAGGGCAGAAACAAAAATGGCAAACCAATTTGGCTAGCATGCGACGGAAGGCAACAAGAAGAGACAAAAGAGAACTACAAAAGAAAGATTAAACAGGCCAGCTTATCTTTGTGCTGAACTGTGAATGTGCTTTCTTAAACAAAATAAATAAAAAAATTAAAAATCAATATAAATTTAATTTGCGACTCCAACAGTGACCAATCCTAATTATACATCAGTACTCAAGAAAAGGTGTATTTTTAGTGCTCATTCCAATATCATGGACGTTTTCTCAAAACTACTAATTTGCACATTCGCGGTTTTAGCATTAAAGGAAGGAAATAGAATAGTGGCAGGTTGCGCAAGAAATCGAAACAAAGAGGCATTTATGAACAAGTGCGGCAATCAATGGATAGGATAGGTGCCTGCATTGAAGTCGGCGGACAACAATTTTAACAACTTTTATAACCCCTACTCCTAGTTTCTGTTTTACGTTATATTAATCGCTTTTCCCTTTGGTAAAAGCCTTTAATTTTATAAGAATCAAATTGAATAAATAAAATGGTTGTTTTCATTGTTTTATTTAAAAACTCAAAATATAATACGTGGCGCCCTCTACTAGTGACATCATAACTATCAATAAATTTAAATTTAGCACTATGTGGTATTCTGGTGTGAATATCTACTACATAAAGCAGTTTGGATCAACTTGCATCTATTAATTGAAATACTTTGAGTTACGTCACCTAAAACGTAGCACACAGAATTTTAATATTATGCTATTAAAACATTTTGATGTCGCGATGCGCACGCACCCTCAAACCATTGGCGTGCAAAATGTTGAGTCAGTTGTGCTGTATTTTTAACACAAATTCCTGTTATATATTTACTGACTTATTTGAGATCATTTTATGAATATATCATTCCAAAAGAGATAGCTTTTGCCAGCGTCTTACACTTTTCAGTGGCAGATTCTCAGTATTTAAAATTGTTAGACTAAAAAATGTGTTTTAAGCTTAAAGAAAGAAGTGTTACAAAAATTCTGCATCAATTAATAAGTGTGAAGATATTTATTACTACCACTGGATATGAAGTCGCTTATTATCTCTGCTTAGAAAATTTTATTGTGTATGAATTTCTACTACATATTGATTAATACAGTTTATGAAAATTTAATTATTTAAACATAAATATAAAGAAAACTAATAACAACCTCTTCAATAATTAAACAGATTTTTTCTAATTATTAATCATCTACAATATATAACCACCTAATACTACATAGAATAAATTATAGTCAAATACATTAATTTCTAAAAAATACTTCAGAAAATATACATGATGAGCAGCAGGTTATAAAATTAATAATAACACACCTTTAATGAATAACTATACTTTACTTATATTAATAGTTTATGGAAGAAATTTAAATTGAGAAAATCGGTGTCTATTGGTCCCATATGGGATATGGAAGAACTTTAAGTTGATAAATTCTTTAGATTGAAACGTAATTCTTCTTATTCGGATCTAAAGAAGGGAATAGGACATAAGGTCTGCATCAATAAAGTGCGAAATGGTAGTTGCCAAAATCTCCAGGATTAAAGTTCCCTATGAGGAGGCTCTTGAAGTAAATATAGTAGGCTTATTTCTAATATGAATGAATAAGAATAACATATACAATAAGGCAATTTATGAATTTTCCTCTGTTATCACTAGCAGTGGCCATTCATACATTTAATTTCAATGCAAAATTAATATATACGATAATTTTAAGAAATCCTATTAATATATCTGCGAACCTCGGATTAAAATACAGTGTGTGTTATATGCAAAGGTATTGACAGCAACAAAGTATTTTGTAAAAAGAGATTGCACATCAGGCGAACATATTTTTTAACATGAGTAAGGAAATCTTAAGGAATTAGTACTAACTTAGGAATTTCTCTGAACAACATTTTTTACTCATTATCTGGGCCTCTGACTACATAACGATAATATAATAAGAGTTTTCAGAATAGCCTTATTACTAAAATGTTAAAAAAGTAGTTTTCTGCTTTCGCCCAAGTCAGCGTAAGATATTTATGTTATAATGTCGAAATTAACATCACCTATATCCTTGTATATTAATTCTTTTAATAATAACAATTTGCAAGCTAGAATTTTAGAATTAGCTATTGAAAAGAACTTACCAATGTAAAAAATGAGACAGGAGGAATATCTTCTTTTGGTTCTTCTTTCGGTTCTTCTTTAATTACAAACTTCCTAAAAATTTGTTTTTCAATAAACTAGACATATGGTGTAATCGATCACATTTATACTAATAAACAATCAAATTAGCTCTTCGCTTTATAGACTAACTAAACCCGTTATACTAGATACATATACATACATACTCAACTTTAAACAAACTCATGCTATAATTATTATTAAATAAGAAGATCGAATTACACAATCTGACTATGACATAGAATAATAAAAAATACCTACGGACTTAAGGAATTTTGTTTTTCAGTTCCATTACTATTCTTCTGCAAATCATCATCCATCTTTTTCTTGCTACTGCTTACACAAATATATGTTATATCTCACTAAAAAAAAACATCAACTTTAAGTCGAGCCAAAAACTGTATGCGAATTATGTTAAAGTTTTCATTTGGTCTATGCTAAAAATAGATTAATTTGTATTGAAACAAGTGAAAGCTCAGACGCATATGGATAAACCTTAGTATATTTTGCGGGTAAGATATTTAATTACTGACGTTCGTAAATTTTTAAGGAATAATATTTATTTTCCAAAAATGTCTCGAACAAACAAAAGTTTTACAGTTGCTTATTATAGTACTACATTGTCTTTTAAAACATTAAATAAAATTAATTTCTACTGTTATTGCTTTAGTTGGTAACTCGTAATAGTTTTTAATAATAGTTAAAGTTTTTTTCGTGTAAAATGCTGCATGTAGAAAAATAACTAATAAATCCTAATTCATAAGTTTTTTCTTAATAAGTTGAGAAGTATATTTTTCAAGAGATTTTTCACTCTATTTTATGACTACTAAGAGAACAAAAATTACCCTAATCAAAATCATGTACCTCGGATCAAACCCAAATAAACATATTTTTGAGATTCTCAGGTTAAGAGTCTTACAGGATTTTTTAAAGCGTGTCACCAGCTGCTGAATATACTGTGCTACCTAAGTTAATTGCGATAGTATTAACCCACTCAGGACGTGCGCCGTCCATGGATTTATTTTTCACTTTGCAGGCTTTATTTTTTGTTTATATAAAAATTTTCGAATTATATATACAAACAAAGAGCAACATTACAATCCTTGGACATAAAATGCCAAAATTCCTAAAAAAATCGACTTGTTCCAGCTTTGGGCCAGAGGACCTAACTATTGATTTCAACGTGCGTCCCTATATGGGTTACGGAGAGGTGGACAAACTTAGCTACATTAACTTTAGAAAATAATTCTCTAAACTCAATTAAATTTGGTAATTAATTTGTCCTACCTACTTTAGATATCCGTACCATTTTTTACTTAGTCATATCTTATGTTAAAGGTAACATTATTAGTAAAATTTCTCTTAACTTTTCTATGTGTTATCAGATTATTTACTAATACGAGTTGTTAGTATAAATAACCGTGTGTTTCTTGGAATGATTTAAGACGACGAGCTTGGTAAAAAAAGTAGAAGGTATTCTGGCTCAGCAAAGTAACAGAACTTTACTTTACGAACTTTACGAACTTTTTTCGATTTATACACCTTCAGGTATTACAAAACCCCATAATTATGACCAACCAGCAGCCAGAAAGTGGGCTTCAAAATGTTTTTGGCGTACAGTACCACTGCTCAAACTATAATATAGGTTAAATAAAAATAGGTTAAATATAATAGATGCCAGTCGTGCTGTTAGGGCTCGCCACGAACTAAATAAATATACCTGGACTACTAATGCATATGGCCACGATACCCAAAAATGACCACTGCCTGGTGGCCGCCATTTTTATAGTGGTTGTGTCCTTGTTGGTCACTCTGAACGTTTTTAGTGTTGCCAACAAAAAATGTATTAAACAACGGTTATGAAGTTGACGACGCTGACGTTTGACGTATGAGTATAGTGGATTGCCTAGTTTTTGGCGATTTGTAAACAATGCTTGGGTTGAGTTGGATACGTGGATAATGTATCACCATCCTTATTTAAACGTATTTGGTTCACTGTTTCTCAAAACCGAATTATTGTAAATTGTCTATCTGTGTTTGTGATAATAGAATAATATATAGAGTTGTTTATTTTGACTATATAAACCCTTGCTAATTACAAACCCTTATAAAATAATGTATATTTTGATTTTTATAGATGGTTCTACCTATTAATGTGAAAACACTATAAATAGAAGGAAAGTAAAAGTCGTAATAGTAAAAATAGAAAGAAAATAATATTATTGTTATTACGAAAAGAATATTAATTGTTTTGTTTCCCTACAATTGGCACAACTGAAGTTTGTCAGAGTGACCAACATCGAAAGGACAAAATCACGCAAATGGTGGCCCCTTAGTAGTGGTCATTTACTTTTCATTGAATTGGCAGTCCAGGTATATTTGTTAAGTTCGTGGGGCTCGCACAAATACTAGGACTCTTAGGACCTCAAAATTGTCATGAGCATGTGCTTCTTACCATTGATCAAAGACTGACTCACGACAGCTGTAACGAAAACTGTGCGTCTCACTGGCAAACCAAGTACCATTGCAAAACTTTGATGGTTTGCGCTTGAGTTTTCGAACTAATGTGTTCCCATTGAACGGTTTTTACTACCAAACGAATATCGGAATCAAGTTCAGCAATGCTTTCAGTATTTGATGAAAATTTGGTACTTATTCAAGGCAATGTACGTCCGCATATTGCAACAACCGCTAAAAACTATATTTGCATTGCAATAGACTGCGCAATGCTTTGACTCAAATCCTATCGAGAGCATTTAGGATATATTAAAGAGGCGTGTTTTAAATTAAACAATAGTGTTCCCGACAAGACAAGAGTGGCTGAATGTATTCAGGAACAATATCTATAAATTGAGAAAATCGACATTAGTTTAGCACTTATTACTTAAGACTTTTTCTTTCTCTTTTCTATCAACTTATCATTAAATTTTGTTATTTGATATTGCTGATATTTTAAGTCTTTAAGTTATTATACAGTAGTATCCGGGTATACTATGATGAATTTTTCTAATTTTGGTAAACTAATATAGAGCAGTGTCTCCTAAATGCATTGAGATATATTTAAATTCAATTTTCCAAGTAAATTTTAACTTTTTATTTTTATTTAAGCGTCTTTTAATATCCTTGTCCCCTAGGCATTAATAACATTGATATAAGTGAGAAATATGGTAAAAGCAGAAAGAGAAGGAAAGCTGAATTTACATCGACTAAAGCATAGAACAGAGTTGTGAGGAATTACTTATAATTTTTGATGAATTTAATTTGGAAATATTTGATATTAATTATAAGACAAATTACGAGACAGTTTTACCACTAATAAATACTCTTTTATTCAACGTCCTTCATGCTTTATGCAACCAAGCGGAAATATGAAGGAACCTAGAGCATAACTATTGCAGGATATTTAATTAATCCGCATCTGCAATTTACGAATTATGGTATGGTCCTTCTATATTAAATATAAGCGTAAGGCATGAGTTGGTCATATCAAAAACAAAAAATTAATTTGGTCTTTTATTTGCAGAATTATACTCTATTAGGCGATGACTTGGAACTCGCATCTTGACCATTAATCAGAATAAAAAAGTAGCACTCTGGCCGTAAGAAATGCATAAATTCTGTGAAATATGCGGCAAAACCTAACCTAAAAATACACAAAATAGACACTAACTACAGGTACCTTCAAAATGGCATCACTATTTACCATGTTACTTTTCGTTTAAACACCCACGCACTTCTCTAGGAAAACCTCCGAGCATTACATATGGGCATATTCTCCAAACACTAAGTAGATTAGAACTGACGTTAGAATTATATATTTACGACTGTTACTGTATGTACGACTAAACCCATCGTGGTCACTATATATCAACGGGAACATAAAAATATGGCAGAATGTTTCTGAAAAAATCCAACATTCGGATGTACACTAATAACACCAATGTGGCATGGTATCCCCCATAGGGTGGGTACAAGTGCAAACCAGCTAGCTATTAGTCTTGGCAAACACATGTATATACAGGGTGCGGCATAATTGTCTCCCTCTTTTTAAGGCTTAATAAAAGAAATGTTATTTGAAATACAAAGATTTTATTTTTTTATTTTAAAAGTATAGCTAAAACATTTTTGTCCTATGTGGTTTTGAAGAGAATATCTGGCAAGCGGTACTTGCCTGATATTCGCTTCAAATCCATTATTCACTATCTAAGCACTGGTGCAAGCGACTTCTGAAGTTTCGCATAACTCTTGCAAGCATTTCTTGGGGTATTCTGCGAATTTCCAGGCCGATTGCATCCTTTAGTTGTCTAGTAGTCGTTGGACGATGTTTGAAGACTTCAGCTTTTAGGTAACCCCACAGAAAGAAGTCGCAGGGCGTTAGGTCGGGCGAGCGTGCAGGCCAAGAAATATCGCCTCTCAGGGAGAGCAAACGTCCGGGGAACATTTCTCTCAATACTTGCATTGAACCCCGAGATGTGTGAGCTGTTGCCCCATCTTGCTGAAACCAGGCATCTTGCACATTGAGTCCTGCAAAGGCTGGGGCGAAAAAATTGTGAATCATCGCTATATAGCATTCCGAATTGATAGTAACAGCGTAATTTTCTTCTTCAAAGAAGTAAGGGCCGATTATCCCCATTTCAGACACGGCGCACCAAACTGTCACTTTCTTACTATGTAGAGGCTTCTCATGTATCTCTCGGATTATCAGCGGCCCAATACTAAAAGTTTTGCTTGTTTAATCAGCCAGACAAGTAAAAATGTGCATCGTTACTAAAAAAAACTGCGCCCTGAGGTAAATTTTAAAGCATCATTTCACATGCAGCACGTCGATTGTTCCAATCACGTTCTGATAATTCCTGTGCCAGAACCATCTTGTATGGATGAAAACGAAGATCCTTGTGAAGAATTCTTCGCACAGTGCGGTCAGATAAAAGAAGGGCAGCTGCGTGTCTCCGTGCAGAACGTCTAGGTGAGCGTAAAAATGAGCGTCTCATAGTCTCGATATTTTCGGGTGTCCGAGCTGTCCGTGGCCGTCCACCTCCTTTTTTGATAACAGATCCAATTTCTCTGAAGTTCTTGACCCACAACACAATTGATTTTCGGTCCGGGACTCCTTCATTTCGCGAAATTTGGAACCTTATCCGGAACGCTCGTTGCGCAGCAATAACTGACCGATTTTCGCGGAGGTACACTTTCACGGCGAATGCGCGCTGTGCGTTGGTCCACACGATACTTCAGACTAAAACATGTTTAAACAAAACTATTTCCCATACGGCTCTTAGTAGCGGTACCCCCACTATTCTGCGACGCCAGACGGCATTACGAGGGAAGGTTAAAAATAGGGAGACAGTTATGCCGCACCCTGTATGATATGATATTTCACGTTGAAAGTTAGCCATTTTAAATTCATTATTTCTTACTCAAAGAGTCAGGTCGGTCTAAAAGAGATTTACTTTCACACATGCATAGCTAGACCCCCGAGGAAATGCAAAGAAACTTTGGGCATGAAAAAAAGATTAAATATAATTTTCCAAATACGGATATCAGGACACACTGGACCTTTAGGGAATGAGAAAGTAGACAGACTAGTAAAGTCTAAAGTAAACGGAATGCCATTTATTTAGAACCAGGTGCTTTACCAGAGTAAAACTTACAATCCAGATCAGAACGCAAATCAAATTCAAACAGTACAGGGACCGTATAATAGATTTGAACTATACGAAAGCGTTAATCGAAAACAAAAATACTAAAAACTAATGCATCAATTATATAAAATTGGTCTAGAAGACATTGCTAAGTGCAGATTGTAAAAAAACTTAGAAATGAAGACATTCTATGTCTGTCTAGCACAGGAGAGAAACAGCTTCCTCCAACCAACAGATAAAACTCCCCAACAGGGCTTTCCTCTCATTTAGAAAATCTAAATAGGTCTAAGCCACAGTAGTATGTCGCAGTATAGGGCTTTCAATCCTTCATATATCATATAACACATTACATAAACATAAATATAGATATTCAAAATAAAGATTAAAATAGATAATAGGCCGCAAACATATATTTATGTCGGATAAAAAAGATATTTGAAAAGGAACTATGTCCACTACGCTTATTTCTAGACACAATTAATAAGTGCTTTCATTATTTAAAATTAAGTTTATTTATTTATTTGTTACATTTTGTTTTGTGATTTATTTATTTATTGCTAAGATACCTTGGATTTTTTACCGAAAATATTTTCAGATTATATTTAATTATTGTTTACAAGAATATATCATAAAATCATACAAGAATATATATTATTAAGAAGTAACTTTTCTAAAAGGAAAATAATAAACGCCTCTGTGCCTAGTCCCGAAATTTCTATTAAAAAATGCAAGAAAAAAAATATCTGTTCTAGATATAAAAAGAAAAGAATAAAGGATGATAAGAATATAAAAAAAAAACAATACAAATTGATAAGCCTTGAAGGAAAAATGATTGTGCATTTTAATATAATAAGATGAGTGAGATTTTATTATCTATAGCGTATATTTAAATTTTTTGTAGATTTTCACCTTTTGATAAAAATAATTTAGGTTTTCAGTTTTTTTAAGTGAGCAAGGTTAAGAGCGTAATAAAATTATATAATTCTACCTCTATAGAGCTTTGCTGATCCTATCAACATTTAACCCTAATTACTAAATAACTATATACTTCTACTAGTATGCTTGTAAAAAAAATAAATGTTTTTATTTTCAGAAGTTTAATAATTTTTTTCATTTGTTGTCACTTTTTAAAATATAAAAAAGTATTAATATTATTAAAACATATAAATTTTGTTTTCAGATGTCTTTGTGATTTTTGTCTTCTTTTGTGATCCATATATAAAATTATAAATTTAAAGCAAATTCTAATATAGTTTTCACTTACCTTGTTATTAATAAATAAAATATCTCAACTAGTACCCGTATGACTATAAGATTCTACGCACCAACAACCGATTCAGAAGCAAAAGGCTTCTTTAAAAATCAACTGATTTGATCCAAATACTCACAAACACTGTTTGACGGTCTTCGTTAATAAGATCAATGATATCGCATATAAAATGTCTGATTATTCAAAAAGCTGATAAGTTTTAATCACATAACGTGTCGTTTTATCAATAGATACCAAAACTGGCGATATTATAGATTACCATGTTAAAATATTATATTGTTTTCCTAATTTACGATAACTGATTATCCTCAATTTTTGCAAGTTCATTTAATTGTATTAATTAATCGAATTAAGCGTCTGTTGTCAAATGTTCATTCTAGGATATTTATTACGAATGGTGACTTAATACCTATTTTTAGAAAAAGTTCTTACTTTTTCCAGATTCACTTTTCAACCAGGTCTGATTAAATTTTCAAACCTTACTACAGGTCAATCCAATTATCTTTAATAGTAGGGAAAGAAGGTTTACAGACTTTTTATAGTAGCTCACTTATAGGCCAAGATACCTAGATACTTAGATAGTTTTCTAAATCTAAAAAAAGTAATAAAATTAGTATTGTACGTACGAGATATTTAAAATTTCTGGATATTATCAAAAGTTTAACCTTAAAGGAGTTTTTCCAATTGCTTCTTTTCGTCTTCTTTTTTAATATAAAAAGTATAAACAAATTTTTTCCTTTTCTACGCTACATATATAATATGATGTCCTTTATTGTTCCTTACAGGCATTTAGTATTCAATAAATAGGTTAAAAACAACAGTTTTAAAATTAGTAGCTGTTTTAGCTGTGTAGAATTTTTAATGTTTACAGGTATAATATTTTTTGCGATAATATTATATTCATATTCAGTCCGAATATTTAATTTAATTTTTTTTTGTTTAGTACTATTGCTTACATAGTCCGCCCCTGGCTACCCATAGTGAACCACATTTTAAAACCGGAATAAAAAGAGCTCCGCTCTTCCCATAGACTAATATTTCTTAGATAGAAAACTCCCATAAGAGCCAATAGAACATTGAACGCCGTTCGACTGTTGCGCCCTCTGAATATCGAGGAGTAGTACTAACCGAAAAAGAAATGGGTTTATGACGTCATAATAAGTAATTTAAAATTTGATTATGGCGCCAAATTTAAATTTCGCTCTAATATACCGTGCACTTATCATTAATGAGAAATGTCTGGTTCTTTCGGAAAATATAGTAGGCTGATTGAAAAAGTGTTAAATTGGGCCTTTTTGGTCCCCCTATTAAATAAAGTCCTTGATTTGTCACTTTTTTTGTTTGCGTACTATAACTTCTGAAATACTCATATATTTTCTAGTAGATATATAGGTCTGGGTCTCAGAAATTAAATAGAAAGTATTCACAGATTGTATTACTATATTATAAAATAAATTCACAAGTTATATAATAAAAATTAACAGTTGTACAAGCTTGTTAAGAAATTAATTAAAATATAAAAATTTATTCAAATTCCATTATGTATAAATTTATAACTTAATTTAAATACGAAGTTTGTTGTATAAAAGATACACCTTGTAAGTTAGGGTTTATTCAGAGTCATACAAAATGTTATAGTAAATGTAAGGCCAATCGGAATCTAATTAAATCACCAAGAAATTACTGCATACTCAACTCACCATAAATGTTCCTTAGTAAATATTATAAATGAAATAACTTTCAACAAATTAGCATGAAAGAGACAACAAGTAAGCATAATAGCAGCAGAAACAAAAGATAAAAAATTGACAATTTACAAAATCAAAATTGTTACAAAACAATTATACATGCTTGTTAAAATATTAAATAAAATATAATAATTCTTCTAAATTCCATAATGTATAATGTTTATTGTATAGGATCCAAAAATGCTCATCCATTGAAACTCTTGAATTGCTCTTCTCTCAGGTTTCGTGTCGCATTTTGAGTAAGTTTTGACATTGAGTCTATCAAAAAGTCTATACAGAAGCAAATGAATTCTGCTAACGTATGGAGTTTCAATGGGTAATTCAATATTTTAGAATCCAATATCTTGAAATAGAAATCATATTTTGAAGTATTAATTCCTAAAATATTTAACTAGAAAAAAATAAAATATTACCCCATTTTGCTATATTGTCCGCCTAAGATCCTATGGTATTACTAATGACCTGGGCGCAATTTTTAACTTTGAATCCATTATCATAATTTGTTGTCAATTGCTGCGTTATATGATCAAAAGTAGTCAGTTCTTTATATCTGAAAAAAAAAATTTTAAATGAAATTTTCTATACCTCTTGGACTTATAGAAATAAAAAGGTAATATTTTATTGATTCCAAATATATCATACAAAATATCATGTGGCCACACAACAGTAGTGTCTTTCTAAGAGATACATTACTAAGTATAATATTTCTTTACTATGATAGTGTTAAATTATTAGTTAAAGACCATAGCTTAACCCAAGCAGTTTATTATTAAATTAAGCTTAAGCTTAGAGCACTAGTGGGGTTACCTGTTGCAAATACAATTCTAGCTTACCTTGTATTAAGCCTCGGAGGTTCACCGAAGGTATGACATCTGGTTCAAGGCCCCTCCTTGAATTGCAATTGAATGAATGTGGAGTATAAGATTTTAATACACATAAAATGATTTATTTTCATGGTTTTAAGAATTCTTATGATACAAATTGAAACTTTTGTGGATATTAGTATTCATACTACTATTCACAAAAAACATCGTCAGCTGCGTATATGTTGTTGCGAAAGTCGTCAGCTGATGCGAAGAAGGTGCTAAGCGCTCGACCATCGCGCGCTTGCTTGCGTACATCAACTAACAATGTTTATATTATAATACAAGCAGCTGACGATGTTTTTCAGGTATATTAATATAAATATTAACATTTACAAAAGTCTCACGCTGTATTAAATGGTTCTCATCCTGGATTGTGAAAAAAACATAGTCCGAACTGAAAGTAAGAGGAAAGAAAAGGAAGCATCCTTGGATATTTTGCTTTCTCTCCACCTACCCTTTATTGTATATGTCTTGCTCTCTCTCCCCCTCTCGGATTTTCGGAGCAGAGGGCTCGACTGCGCCTGCGCTGTAGTGGCATCACGCGACGCTTCACTTCGCTTACGTCGCAGTATTTAAGAAATTTTACTTACAGAGTGCGTGTATTTTTCACTTGAGAATGTCAACGGTCAAAAATTTTGTGTTATTTGTAAAAAAAAAGAGAGGCAAATTAAAAACTTTTAATAACGAATAACTTAATAAATGTAAAAATGTAAATGGTTTGATGGCGATCAGTTACCTCAAAATGTAAAAATGATTACTCAGGAACTTGAAAACAATACATCAGGTATTTATTGATCTTAGATTGTTTATTTAATTTTAATCGTTATTAACCCTGGAATGCTATTGTACGTAATATTTACGTGCGGACAGCACTATTTAGCGTGTCACTACAATTTTATTACCTTCTCCCACCTTAGCGCTCAGTAGTGCTTTGAGCGGTCTATCAGGAGTATGACACGCCTGAACTAGTTTGATCTGTGTATTTACAGTGTTGGTTGAAGCCGAATTTCTAAAAGCCGACACGTATTTTTTACGTAGCAATAGTATTAACCGTATTTTATTTAGGACGTAATTTTGACGTGGTAATAGTGATAAGCAGTATTAGATTACCAAAAAATATCTCAAAAAAGTTTAACAGATGTAAGTGGTTAGGTAGTGACTCTGACGATAGCGTAGCCGATCCTAATTTTGCTTCTGGTAAGAACGACATTGAGAAAACGTTTGAGAATAACTTGAAAAACACCTTTTGTTAGCCAGGTACTATTCAAATTTCTAAAAGACGTCAAAACTCTAATATTGTTCAAGCTAGGTTGTCTACCCCAAGTACTTCGGTAAATTTGTTTTTTGCTTTTTAATATACAGTGCTTTTCTTTGAAGTCCCCCCCCCCCCCCAATTTATTTTTTGAACGGGTCAAAAAAATTTTTTTAAACTTGGCATAAGTAAATCGGTCTATAGATACTATTTTTCACTGTAAACTAGGTAGTTGTAAATTCCAAGATGGCGGCTGGGCGACATCTTGAGAAAAAATTTTAAATAGAAAGGGGGGTCGAAGAATAAGAATTAATAATTTTTAGAAGAGAATGAACAAGGGAACAATGATCTGGCATCTGTTGAGCTTGAAGAAAACGATGAATCGGATGAAGACGATAATATTTCAGAGTGAAAAAAAAATTTATGAAGTGGTATTTTAGAGTTGTGTTAACAATAATTTTTTTCATAAATGATAATAAATGTTTTCATTCATAAATATTGTTTTAAAATTGAAATTTAGTGCTAAAAAAGTGTTTTACACTGACATTATAATTCATGCGATCTGTGTCTTTTTAAATATCAGATATATAATAAGAACCATTTGATACAGCGTGAGACTTTTGTGGGTGTTAATATTTATATTAATATACCTGAAAAACATCGTCAGTTGATGTACGCAAGCAAGCGCGCGATGGTCGAGCGCTTAGCACCTTCTCCGCATCAGCTGACGACTTTCGCAACAACATACACGTAGCTGACGATGTTTTTTGTGAATAGTAGTATGAATACTAATATCCACAAAAGTTTCAATTTGTATCCAATAATTCTAAATTTTCGTGATTTTTAATGGGTTTGATACGTCAGCTGACGGATAAAGCAACGCTCTGTGGCCAGCTGACGGCTTTATATGTTAATTTTATAACATAAACTTACGCTCATATGAGTTTCAACCTGTATCAAATGGTTCTCATATTTTTTTTACGTTTTTGTAATACCTTAGCAATCCTACGCAACGTAACCTGGCCAGCTGACGGTCGAATCATCATCCAATGGTATGTCGTCAACAAGTTTAAGTTACTTCCAACTTGTACCACATGTGTACATGTTTCTACACGGGCTCCTATACTATTAAATAGAGCAAGACACGTCACGGCCACGTTCGAATTCTCGGAAATGTAAAGGATCCTAAAGGTATAAATTTAAATATAAATGAGGATGATTCTCCTATAAACAAAGGAACAAGTTTTAATACCAATGGCTGGTCGTATTTTTTGTAAACTTTTTAACTGTATCAAATAAAAAAGGATAGTTTGTTACTCCTATAAAGAACAAACAAATAAAAAATTTAGAAGGAAAAATTCCACCAAAAAAATATGTATTCGGATCTAATTTGAGAAAAAAAAATCAGGCTTTAAAGTCAATGAAAAAGGTGGAAAAAGCAATACGACCAGTCGCTTGTTCTACTCCTCGTATTCCGAGAATGGGAGTAGAGGAAATAGAGTTGCTAAAAGTACGCAGGAAAACTGGTGGAACCGGTTCTCGGTTTAGTCATGGTTTGGTTCATCACTGGCATCACAGAAGAGAGATAAAAACACAAAAAGGACAATCATCGATATACAAGTCAGTTCCTCAGAAAAGGCGTTAACGGTTATTATTACAAAGTTGCGCTTTACATCTACATTTTCAAGTTTTTAAAAGAATTAAAAAAAAAATTAAAAATAGAATTAAAAAACACCACATTTTTAGGAACAAAACAAAAGAGCTCGTAAATACACGCAACGGCGACTGCTGTAAGTTAAAGTCCTGTTGAAAAAATTTTCTTAAATTTGATAACGATAAAATAGATGTAAAGCGTAACACTTCATAATATTTGCTTATTTCATCACTGCACATATAAACAGTAATAGGCCTGAAGATGGTCCAAATAGAAGTTGAAATATCGGAATTTCTTCTAAAATAAAATCAGTTTTATTTGAACTGCTTAACTTTAGTCCTAAGCGACACTTTCATTCCATTTCACCCTAAGGACATTAAATTTTATTATTGATTATTTGTATTTTTTTTTTGTTTGAAGCTATTTATTGATTTTTAAGGTCTGTTATTTTTGTGCTGTCGGTCGAAATAGATTCAAATGTTGTATTTGTATTTAGTGCAATTTATAAATCATGATTTAAATTTAACATATATTACCTTTAAAAGTATTTGGATTATTCTTTGTCACACTTAACACATTATATGTTTTTTTGAAGCACGATATCTTAACGACTCATTCTTTTTTTTATTCATCTTTGATCCTCCCACTAACCAGACTTATTGAATTTTGCTAGATTTTAATTTGTATTAGGAACTGATTCCTATGGACCAAAGCTCTAGGAATAAAGCGAAGATATGTTTATTTTTATTAAGCTTAGTATTTTCACTTTTTTCACCTATTTTATTAAAGTAAAAAAAGTAATGAAAAATATCGATCAATTTTTGTTTAAAGTGTGATAAAATCATAAATATGCTTGGCCTTAACCTATTTTTCAATTTATAAATAAATATTATAGTAAGGAAATACAGTCATTGTTTTACCAGCCTCGTGTCTTTAGCATAATAATAAAATGTGACATACACCTCAATTTTCTCTTATTAATCACTAATTTATATATGACGTCGAATTAAGAATTAGGAAAAGAAATATACTTATTATCAACTTAACTTTAATGACATCTTTTATTACAATAGTAATTCTTTCAAATTTATATGCATGTAACACGGAGTATTAAGATGCTTAATCGCTTATCATAAATCCGTTGGACTGAAAATAATATATAAATTGATAACTACTATCCTGAATAATCAATATTATTTTGATTGGATAATAAAGTTTTAATGAGTAGGCAAACCTTTATCTGATATAGATAAATTCTAAATTAAACTTCCGTGGGATGTTACATCTGATACGAGAATGGCGAATCATACTTTGCATACTTAATAAAAATTTGATAGTAATCATCTGATTTTTTTTAGTGAAAAAGTACAAATGCCATTTAAGTTTAATTTTTTTTAAGGGATAAAAAATAAAATTAATAATTTTACCTATATTTACTTTCTATTCCAATTTTTTTTGACAACTTTAATTCTTATAATATCTGAGCAAGTTATATCAAGAGCGGAGAATATTAAATGTCATTAAATAGTAATTAGTAACTCGATGAATAATTAAAAAAATGGGCAAAAATGCTTACACAATAATGGTGGTCATTTCGAATATTTAGGTTAATAACAACTTATTTCATATTTATTTTAAATAAGTTCTGGATTTATTTTTGGTCATTATTAAATTGTTTATTAAAAATAAATCATTGTTGAAATATATTTTTTTTTAATACCTCATTTTAATATTAATGTTTAACATTTATTAGCAATATTGTTATTGAGCAGATGACTATTAAATAAATAAATTGATAACAGCTAAATAAATTGTACACTCTTTAAAGGTTATTTAAAAAAACCAAGTCATTTTGCGTCTAAATTTGAATTCTTATTAATATTACCACTTTTATGTTATTTTAGCATCTGTAAATATTTTTAAATAACAACCAAAAAGATAAACTTTTTACTGTATAAATAAGTAATTAACTAACAAAAACTAACAAAAAGACTTAGTATATAGGTTTCAATTAACAATTAAATGACTCTGGATAAGGTAGAATTAAAGAGGCAAAAAAAAATCTTAACAATACTACCAAATTTTTACATCAAAGATATGTACACACCTCATGTTCTAATCTGATAAATGTGATAAATGTCATAATTTGCTATTAATTAAAATATGAATAATGTTGATATGAATAAAATAAGTTTGCAAAAGTAACATTTAAATTATGATTTCGCTACTAGGTAGATTTCAGCACTTGAAAATTTAATTGCAATTATTAAAGTTTTTAGTATATATTGATATTACGCAAGGAAAAGTTCATAAACCTTTTTACCTAAGACATATCATCCTTAACCGTGTTATATCTACTTAACTATCAAAAAGGTTACTGAAAAATATTGAACCAAAAATAATTAATATCATAGATAAGAAATTGACGTATTAAATTATGACATTGATTAAATATTTGTAACATTAAATTGAAATAAAAGGTATATTAATAAAAATTTAAATAAGTGAGACAAATCTATGGTTAGTAATATTTAAATAAATGGAATAAACTGGCCTGCATATTCCTCCAAGAAAT
The DNA here is from genome assembly GCF_022605725.1 of Anthonomus grandis grandis. Lineage (NCBI taxonomy): Eukaryota > Metazoa > Arthropoda > Insecta > Coleoptera > Curculionidae > Anthonomus > Anthonomus grandis. The sequence continues at coordinate 14,611,641 of NC_065546.1, forward strand.
GAACTGCTAGTCTTCAAAACCGAGGTTGTAGATGTATGCCATTTGTAGCTCAGCTATCCGGACTGGGAATCTCTAATACTAGCTCTAAGTTTAGCTCTAGCTCCACCGCTTTCAGCAATTTTCCGGGGAAATCAAGAGCCTGCAGCCATGAAAAATTGAAAAAGAATAAAGAGGAAAACGGAAAAGTAAAACCACAGATGTAAATATATTATTTATATATATTATTTACATCTGCACATTTATTTTATTTATTTATTTCAATACACGGCAGAGCCATTTTGAAATTTTCATAATAATATATTATTTTAAACGATTGTTTGGATCGCTGAGGACATGTTAGGACCAAGTCGTTAGTCAATTCCAACTCCCCACATTTATAATTTCATAATGGTGATGAGACGTGGTTTCCCAATTCGAGGTGCAAACCAGTCAACGGCTTCGGAATGGCCCTTCCAGCTAAGCCGAAACCGAAAAAAGGTCAATGTCGATCAAAAGTGAATGTGAAAATGAAAAAAAAATTAAAGTGACTGTCAAAAGTGGTGAAGTTACCATTTACTTTACTGACTTTCTAGCCAAAAACTTATCTGGATGTATTCATATATGGCTCCTGTTGTTGCCTTGAGAGCTTCGGAAAGGTGGTGCTAAAAGCTGAAAGAAAACACTATTGTTTTTAAATTATTCTTAGTAGATTTCAGTTGACTTACTATAACGTTTTAAACGGTATTTCCAACTTTTGTATTTAGTTATCTGTGTAAGTTAAATTTTTTCATACAAGGTATTAAACTTTTGAAAAACAACAATTTCTTCATTGTTTACCACATTTGTTCCATTTTTTCAAATCTTCTATTAATTGTTAAATGTTAGGTTTAATTATAATAATTTTATTTTTAACTACTAGAAACTTATTATCGTATCTTACGTATTATTAATCGTATCTTACGTCACGATTTTTATTAATATTTTTTATTTTTCCGTGCTGAAAAATGGAGGAGAAAGTGGATCAAAACAATACTAATCTTTCTTTACGTGAATCTAACACATAACGGACAGTTCCAAAGTCCATGTAGGATTGTGCCTCTGTTCCTTTCTCTTTCTGCCATTCTAGATCAAAAATAGTTTCATTGTCCTGAGTGAGCTCATCCTGCTTTATTATATTTCCAGACTTGACAGCAGCAGTTAGTTACAAAATCTTTTCGGAAAGACATTATGAAAAAATACTACCATTAGTTTCTTTTTTAGCTTCCGCCGACAATTATAAGCTTATAATAATTATAATTTTTTTGGTTTTCCACCAAGATGCAACCGTTTTCCATAAAAAACTAAGCTTACTAAGTAACCAAAAATATATTTTTTTAAATCACTGTTAAGTAAAGGACATCATTATTTCTTCAGATTTCTAGTAATTGGTACTAGGTACTTATAAACATTTGGCACACGTAAACGGGCATTTGCATCTAATAATAAGTGAAGAAAATCATTGATTGACTGAAAGCTTAGAACATTAGAATATGTTAAAAATGTATCAGAAAAGTGTTTCTAAGTATGTTGCGCCCTCTAACGTCAGAACATAGAACCACGCCTTTCTTTTGCATGAGAATATAGCAGTGTGCTGCATTTCGCACGCAAAGCTGTTTTGTATTTTATGTCATTCACAGATTAATGTAGGACAAATAATGTTATTGTAACTGTTATTCTAATTAGCATTAATTGAACCATTGTTTATTTTAAAGTAAGAGAAAGTAAAATTCGTTTAATAATCAAAACTATTTTATATTATATTTATACTTCTCAATAGTAATAATTATTAAAATTTATAACTAGGTTTGTTTGAATCGTCAAATTTTCATATACAGGGTGTTTCAGAAATATGGGATCAAACTTCTGGGGGTTGTTCAGTGCAACAGAAAAATCCATTTGAGTATAGGAACCCATGTCCGGAAATGCGTCACTACGCCACTACGGCTCTAAGACGCGTTAAAATTTATAAAAAACATTAATTAGGTATCTAAATAGGATCTGCTGCATTTATTTTTAACTTTTGTACATGATACCATAACAACAATTGTTTAAAATCAACGCTTATGAATGTCAATTCTCAATGTCATGTTTAAAAATTTTATAGCTTTCAATTTTTAAACATTTATTGCTAATGGAAAACTTTACCAATCAAGAATTGGCGGATATGCATTTGGCAAACGGAGCAACATACTGCAATGCACGAGCAGCATCGCGGTTGTATCATAAACGTTATCCCGAACTACATCATCCTGGATACAAAAAGTTTATTGCGGTTTATCGGCGGCTCGCTGAGACAGGCATGTTTAAGACCAAGATGCATGATACTGGTGTTGCTCGAACCGTAAGAACGGTCGAATTTGAAGAAGAGGTGCTTTAGCGAGTTGCCGATGAATCATCAAATAGCACACGTGACGTCGCGTCGCTAAGAATATGAATACGAGTAACGCTTCTGTCTGGCGGGTACTACACGTAGCCGATCGATAGTTCTAGCCTGGACACTTATCCCCGCTTCCATCGATACCTCACAACAGAAGCCGAAATCATGCGAGGCGACGACCGCATCGCGATGGCAAAAATTCCGCACTGGGGCACATATTTTGCGTTGATTCGAAATAATATTTTACTGCAGTTATTATTGTAGTTTTTAGTAAGATTACGCATTTAAAATTTTAAACTACCAAACTATTTTGATACTCGCTTTGAGTTTTAAAAAGAATAAAAATTCGGTATTTAAATTAGGTGGGTAAATTAACAATTTTATTTTTAACTTACATTTTACAATCTTAATTTTATTTAGAATAATGCCTACCTCTTGCTGCATTCCTGTTTAAGCTCAGAAAAAATTAAAATGGATTTTACTTTTTTTTTTGGTTTTTTTTGATTATCTTCGGAATCATTCAAATTTTTGATTTTTTAAATAAACAACAAAAATTTGGCGTAGGTACCTACCTAATTTTGTTTTCGGCATATACATTTTTACGAAAAAGTAATACAGCAATACAAAAACTTTCCCATAGCAACCAAGATTACCCACAAAAGTGTCAAGAATAAGTTTTTGGAAATTTGTTTTTTTTTCGAAATCTTCAAAACCACACAAAATATAATATATATATTTTTTTATATGGCATATTCTTTTACAAGTAAATCATATGCAACTTTGGGGTTAATTATCCATTTTCGTATTTTGAGAGTAGACGAATTTGAAACTCTGTTTATGTATATTTTTCCAATAAAATAAATAATAAAAAATATTTAAAACATTTATCATATACCTAAAAATACGTAATAATAAAAAAAATATATTATCTTGTATAATGTAAAATATTAGGTCCCGCGGTATCTCCACTAAGTCGTTCCACTGTACGGCGTGCGCCACCAAATCTCGGCTTCAATTTTGACGCCCCGAAACCAGTGTCACGGCTAGAACTCTCGATCGGCTACGTACTACACGAGCAACAACTCCATCCTTACCTCTTCCAGAAAGTTCAAGGTTTGACTGGAGCCGATTTTCATCCTAGAGTTCAATTTTGTCGATGGCTTCTGGATCACATCATTGCACAACCAAATTTTTTTCGATATGTTTTGTGGACCGATGAAGCCTCATTCACAAGAGACGGTATTTTTAATAGTAGGAATAGCCATGTTTGGGTCGAAGAGAATCCTTATGCAATTTTTACAAGAAAACATCAGAATCGTTGGTCTGTCAACGTATGGGCAGGTATTGTTGATGATTATTTAATTGGAAACGGAACGGTTAACAGGACCTATTTATCTGCGTTTCTTAGAGGAAGCTCTTCCAGAACTCCTTAAAAATGTTCCACTAAACGTTAGACAGCAAATGTGGTTTCAGCATGATGGAGCTGTACAAGTACGCGAGTATTTGGCTCAGCGGTTTGGGCACCATTGGATTGCCAGAGGTGAAGCAGTTCCTTTCTTTCTCCTCCTAGGTCACCCGATTTAACGTCTCTCGATTTTTTCTTGTGGGGACAAGTAAAGTCTTTATTCTACGAAACTCCAGTGGAATCAGAGCTAGACTTAATTGGACGAATATTAGCAGCATTTGAAATCATTCAAAACGAGGATCAAATTTTTACTGTAGTCCGCCGAAATCATGTGCGGCGTTTAAATCGGTGTATTGACGTTGGAGGAAGTCATTTTGAACAATTGTTGTGATGGTATCAAATACAAAAGGTAAAAATAAATGCATCAGATCCTATTTAGGTAATTAATATTTTTTCTAAATTTAAACGCGTGTTAGGGCCATACGTAGTGACACATTTCCGGACATGGGTTCCTATACTTAAATGGTTTCTACTGTTGCACTGAACAACCCCTAGAAGTTTGATCCCATAGTTCTAAAACACCCTGTAGAACGGCAATGCTTTAAATTTCGCCCGGAGTCTCTTAATAAAGGTATTTGGCAACTGCGCTCATTTTTCTATAGTATTAGAGAAGAAGGTCCGAATATGAGCCCTATTTGATTTTTTTAAATATTAATGGTGTCATTGGACGAATTAACCTGTAATTTGGAAACCTTATTACTGGGAGCATCCACTTCAAAGTTATAAACACGGTTTTAAAAAAATACTTACTAAGAATTGTGTCATTTTCAAAAATCAAAATGTATAAATTTTTAAGATTCATTAAAAGTTTTTGAAATATGGGCCACGCTATAAAAGTAACAAAGAAAATTTATATTTTCAAAAAACAAGACATAAAAATACTCATTTACAAAAATCGCAAACATGTTCGCCGCGTTCTGTGTCCGTCCAAGTCTTAAGTGACCACATATTACGCATCAAACAGCACACCCACGACTCGCCCTTGACATCTTCAGAGAAAAGCCTTTCACAATAAATACATGTTGCATCTTCATTTTCAGGAGGAGTTTCGATTTCTTCAAGGGCGTTATCTTCATCATCAGGAATGAATATTTCGCCATCTTCACTCTCAGAGTTTCAACCATTCAACGATCTTTTTTCGTATTGAAACTTTTGGTTGGGACTTATCCTTACCCTTACTTATCCGACTTACTATTGGAGAAAGTTTTGCCAAACACATTTTGTTTTCCTTTTTCACAAATATTAAATTTTTTTCAATAGAAGTTTCTAACTTATTTTTGTATGGAGACGCTATAATTTCAGACTTAGAAGACTTTTCCACGATTAGTTACCTTTCTTTTTATGAAAGGGAATGGGGAAATCGCTGTGGAGCCAGAAATATCATCAACATATCTAGAGCATCCGGGTTGGGGATCATTATTTGAACATCAGTAGATTTAGCATTTTTATTTATTTGAGTTGCTGGACTGGACACAAGAGAGAAACTTTGATCTTGGGAAGTATTGTTGTTGTTGCAGTTTTCTTTTAAATCGCTACATCTTTTAGCTGCTTCACAAAAAATTAAAGGAGTAAATACCTGTCACTTGAAAACCCTTGATTATGTGACTTGTCTGTGACTTTAGGTATGCCTTTCCTAATAGCTCGGCTATTTCATGAACAGAAACAAGACGCTGATTTGCACGTATACAATTTCTTATTTATTTGCTATAGTGGAGCTTAAAATGGACCCATAAAACTTTTATCTAAGGGCTGTAATTTATGCGTAGAATGAGGTAGTGACAATATTGAAATGTGATTTTCCCTGGCTAAGCTAATAACTTCCAAATTGCGGGTATGGCTGTAATGTCCATTCAATAATAACAAAACAGGTTCATCTTGAGATGATTTAACGAATTTTATAAAGTGACAAAACCACTTCGTAAAAAGATTTTGTTGAATACCCCTACAAAAGTTGACATATGAGCTGTCATTTTTTTTAGAATGTCATTTTCTATCAAAATATGTCAAAAAAATTGGGGGATCCTATTTAAAATAGAATATTAGGGTCATTTGCGGTTAAACCAGAAGTAACAGATAACAATTGGATACGTCAGCTCATCCCAATTTGGGTGCTACATCCACGTACCAAATTTCATTTTTTTTAATTAAAAAATAAAAAAGTTATAGGAGCGAACCACTTTCCTAAGACACCCGGTATAATAATCAAGCCATCTTGCTAAAGGCATAAAAATCCCTGTGCATTGATTACGCCGGTCGTATCTACATTGTATTTGATAATATGTTTTAGCTACCGAAATATTTATACCATATATTATTATGAGGTTTTACCTGTTTATAATTTCAACTTAATCCGTCGAAGTTAAGACTGATTTTATGAAACTAAATATACTGATATTCAGATGACTGGACGGTGACATTAGTGGTGACTTAACTTTATTATTGTCCTCTTTGGAAAAAGTCTAGTTGTCTCAGCCAAAGCATTCAGTTCATTGCAAGCAAACATTCAAAACAAACTTTTCTGCTAAGCATTATTCTAGTTAAGGCTGATATTTCCAAAAACTAGTTTAAGCTATAAACAGGATATTTTCTATAATGTTTATAAATCTACCAAAAGCCAGCTCTTAAACTTAAACTACTTTTGAAAATAGACAATGCGGATGTTGCGCCTTTAAAGTCCCTTTACAATTATGGAAGATTTCAATTTATAGAGGACAGCTATAATGAAGTAACTAAGAAATTAATTAATACATAGTTGTGTTTTGATGTTTGATAATATATTCTCATGTTAAGGTTTTCTTAATGAAAAGTCGACACATGGAATTTTTGCATTCGAAGACTTTGAAATCTGCAACCAAATCGAGCTCTTGTTTTTACGATACGGGGTAAATCTTATAAGATGCCAGTATCTTATTTTTTCACTTAGCATACAATCAAAACAAGGACTCTAAAAATATTGATTTTCATCTGTATTAAAGGTCTAAAGTCAATTTGTTACCAAACCGGCTTTAACAGAGCAGCTCTATGAGAATTGACCATGGAGTATTCTGAGAGCAGACCTAATATCATATATCACTTTCTAGTAAATGGACGGTTATCTTTGATATATCCATTTACTAAAAAAGACTAGAAATGCTTTTCTAAGAAACAAAATGAAATTTGCGAAAAGAAAGTTTGCTACTATGCAGTACATTAGACAAACTTTTTAATGTGACAATTTAAAAAAGTGCCTTAATAAATTAAAGGATAATCATTTAAACTTCAGTGACACTTTTTAGCAATGAAAATGCTCACACTAGCGAACTTTTATTTGATAGTATAATTCACAACATATTAATGGTGACAGCAAACAATATCTTGGTGCTTACCTCACTGGAAACTCTGGTCTGTAAATTAACTAGAAAATTATTAATGCAGAGGAAAAACAAAGAACAGATGTCAATTTATACAGGGATGGCAAAGAAATATAAGAGCCAATATGCTAATATGTCAAAATATCAAAAATATGAGACTTACGTATTTACTTCTTAGAAATCTTAACCAGGATCCCATTGAAAATTTATTTGAGCAAATAAGGTAACATAAAATTAAAAACTCTAATCGAAACTGTTTGCACTTCCTTGCAGCGTTAAAAACGTTGAGGATAAATAATCATAGTTTTCCAATTTAAAAAAATTTTAATTGTGAAAATTATTTCTAAAACCCTCTTGGTAACGTTGGTGAGTTTTTACAAAAATATTCTAATAATTCTTCTGGTAAATTAACTGATAACAATTCGGACGTCAACATTATCTAGCCTTCTGCTAATATTGATATAATTTCTAATGAGGATCATTTTTTTTCAGAAGATAACTATGCGACACCATATGCCACTGGTTATATTATAAAAAAATAATTTTGATAATTGCACAACATGCCGCAATCATTTGTATTTAACTGAAGTACTGAGAGGGCACTGATATATTCAGTTTAAGAATAATGACAATACAACAAGATTAAATGATCCTTCAAGTCAATTAGTACTTTTAATTGCTACCGTTCATTATAAATTATAGAACTTTTTGGATGAATTTGGACAATATACAAATTTTTTGTCTATTCATTAGAAAAAATTTAAGGACTTTAGTTTTTGTAACACAAATGATATTGTTAAGCCCATTGTTAGAAGCTTTACTCTATTAACTATCTATAAAAATTTAAAAGATAAAAATCAAAAACCTATAAACAGGGATGGTCATGCAAAAAAATTTTAAAAAACTGTCAGTTAAATATTTCCTAGCATTGGTACCATTATTTCCAAAATATTATTATTATTATTAGAGCTTTACACTATAATTCATATTTATTCCTTTTATCTTTATTTTCATATAAGTCTTTTAGTGAATTTGATTATTAGGGTTATTAAGGTTTGCAATTTTTTTTAATTCATGCTCATATCATCACTAAGACAAGTCAGAGGTATAGAGAATAAGAGAACTGAACACCCAGATGAGTGGACCAGAATGAATATTTTTACTCCAGTGCCATATTGTATTTTAATTTGTATTAGGAAAACAGCATGGACCCTAGTTTATATACAACAGCACGTGGCGGGTAAGTATTGTTTTCCTTTTGAGTAATATTTTGAAACCTAACGCCATAAAATTTGGTTAAAATCAAAAATAAGGCATTTGATTTTGTATATGTCTTTATCTTATAATAAAATTTTAACAAATTTTTGCCTAAAACGACTTATAAATTTTTCCGTCCCTTTTGAGGGACGTCATGCATTTTAGCCACTGAAGTTTTTTTTCCACGGTTTATTTTCAGATTGAGTCTTCATGAATTACTGCTAGAATTAGAAGCCCGAAAAAGCCTCCATTTACTTAATTCCTCCCGATGACGGTGCTTTAACGAATGAGGACAGCGATAAATCGGATGATGAACATGAGGCTAACCCAAACCATTTGGGAGCGGCAATATTGAGAACAGAATGCGAAGCAGTTATTTACACCAGAAGTCCAGCAGAATATGATTCCGAAGATGACCTTCCCCTTTCTCATTTTGTAAAAAAAACTAAAACACAAGCAGAAACCTCAACAAAGAAGAAAAAGCTTGGAAAATCAACTGAAACATTACGAAATTGGAATATCGAAAAGCCGTCTTTTATTATAAATTCCACGTGTGCTCCCGAGCAGCCACCAGCTGATTTAGTGAATATTACTTCCCCACTAATATTTTTTCAACTTTTTTTTGATGCATCGATGTGTGAACATATTGTTACTCAAACAAATCTGTATGCATCTCAAAAAAGTTTAAATTTATATCATGACGAACTGCATGTTGTATTCGGTGCTTTAGCTCTTTCTGGGTATGCTAAATATCCAAAAAAACGAATGTATTGGGGAGCTAATAATGACATTCCAAAAATATTACCAGAAAGTATTCGCCTCAACCGTTTTGAGACAATATTACGGAATTTGCAATATTGCGGACATGAACGATAATTCCAAAATTGATAAAAGTTATAGACTTTATAAGCTTCGACCGGTTATTGGGCGGCTAAATGAAAATTATATTTTAGGTCCAGTCCTCAATATTACAATAATTGTTTACTATGTAGTACATGCTTCTTCTACTCTAGAGCACAATGTTTAAAGAAAATGAATCCGGCCCTGCTCCATTACCTATCCCCATCTCCTTGATGCCCCGCGTCCGATGTGTCATTGTGTTTCTTGTGCTTAGAGCATCCACACGTTGCTGCTCTTCGCGACGTTTATTTTATGGCCAGTCGGCCACTCAGAGTGAAATTTATATCTGTTTTTTTTTGTTTACGCAAAGCCCTGGGGTAAGTACGTAACCTTATTAATTTTACCCTAGCTGGACGTCTTGACTGATATTGCATTTCAAATGTAAAAACCTATATTAATTTAATTCCCTTATTCGGATTATAGCTGTTTTTTACAGTTGGAATGGGTAAATCAAAGAGGAAAAGGGGTCGTAGTTGCTCTTCGACCAGCGAAGATGATTCTGTATCCACTCGGCAACTTGAAGAAGTTGAGAAGGGAAATAAAGAGTGTCGTCAAAGAAAGAAAAAAAAGAAATCGTCAACCTCGTCACGAGGCTAGGCGACGGGAGTCAAGAAGCCCACGCGCACGCTCGCAGGGACGAAGCAGATCAAGGAATTTTCGTCATCACGTCCACTGTGACCGTGAAACGAAAAATATTGCGCCATTGGCTGCGGCTCCAACGCGGGCTTCGCTCGAAATTCCGACGTTGCCACGTCCAGCTAAAGATCCTTCTGATCGTGATATTCAAAATGACGCCTGTAGCGTTGTTTCAGAGGATAGTTTATTGAATTTGGGTACCTGTAGTGCTCAATCACATTTAGGCGGTATAAGGGATGTATGTAACGCCCCTCAGGGAAACAACATTGACGACGCCCGTAGCGTTTTGTCAAACGAGTCTCGAGGAAATGAACTTGTAATTCATAATGACGTATCCTTACCAGAGGATGTCATTGAAATGCTCGGGGTTGATCCTGAACTTACAAAGAGGTGGAAGGCTATTCTGCAAAATGGCCTTAAAAAGGATAAATTATTAGCGATCCTAAATAAATATGACACACCCTCAAATTTGCCTTTTTTAACCCCCCCATTACTCAATCCGGAGGTTAAGGCCGCCTTACAAAAGTCTAATCTTTCGATAGACTATTCACACTCTGAGGTACAGAGTCAATTAGGAAAAGGGCTCGTTGCTTTAGGCAAAGCAATCACGAATGTCCTTGGAAATATTGAAAATATTCCTGGATAAAAAGCGATTTACTTACAAACCTTTTTAACTAAAGTCTCTCAAGGCTATTGAAAATGCAAGTAAAGAACTTAAAACGGTGCAAAGACCTTTACTTATTAAAAAGAGGGGGGGTGATACTGTAAGTAACCGAAATAACCCTGGATCGAGTCAACAAAATCGGCCTTTAAACACGTACAGGCCGGTCCGTCATTACACAGAGACGCGGCCGGCCAGGCAACAAAAATCTGCCTACCGGGCAGAACCAGCCAAAACTTACCGCAACAAAAACCAAAGCACCTGGAGGAAGAGAACCTAAAGGTGAGAGAAAATTTAAAAAATAATGCTCTTTATGCCGGTCGCCTCTTTCATTTTTTGAAAATTGGCTCTTTATAAATCCTTCCTCAATTGTATTGAGCTGGATTAAAGGATATAAATTACCTTTTATTAAAAAGCCTAAACAAGCAGTTTTTCTACGTTCAAAATCATTTGATCATAGAGAAAGTTGCCAAATTAGTATTGAAATTTCCAACTCACTAAAAATAGGGGCAATAAAGAAATGTAGTTTTTCAAAAAATTGATTTCTGTCTCCAATATTTTTAGCCGATAAAGCTAATGGGAAAAAACGTTTTATCTTAAATTAAAAACGTTAAAATAATTACGTTTTCGCCCCCCATTTTAAAATGGAGGACACCAGAACGACAAACAACTGTTAATTCAGAAAAACTCATATGCAGCCACTCTCGATTTAAAAGATGCATATTATTTACTCCCAATAGCACCCAAGCATAGAAAATATTTAAGATTTTCTTATAATAACCCCCTTTATGAATTTACCTGTTTGCCGTTTGGTTTGACAACCGCGCCTTACACGTTCACGAAGCTTCTACGGCCGGTAGTAGAACATGTGCGGTGTACCAGGGGGGTACTTTGCGTAAATTTTCTTGATGATTTTTTGGTTCTAGGGTCATCGTAAGACGAATGCACTCAAAGTGTTCAAATTCTTATGGTCACATTAGAATCATTGGGATTTATAGTAAATTTGGAAAAAAGTGTGCTTTTTCCGGACAGAAGATTTAAATTTTTGGGTTTTATTTATAATTCAGTTTTAAAGACCATAGAGCTAACATTGGAAAAACGAGACAACATTTTAAAATGGTCTCAACTGTTAATTAACAGAAAAAATTGCAAAATTTTTAGGTCTTCTAACGTCAGCATGCCCAGCTGTTAAATACGGCTGGGTGTATACCAAAATATTAGAGAGAGAAAAACATCTAGCATTACAACAAAATAGTGATAGCTGTTATGCAAAAATTAATATCTCAGAACCTATGCGGAACGATTTAAAGTGGTGGGTTTCCAACATTTATACCACAAATAATGATTTGAGGAAAGATTCTTTTGATCTTGAAATCTTTACAGACGCAAGCTTAACAGGCTGGGGTGCATTTTGTCAGAGCGAAACTGCCAATGGATGGTACGATATCCGTTATAAAGACGAACACATTAATTTCTTAGAACTCCAAGCTATTTACCTTGGGTTACAATATTTTGCTAGAAATTACTCAAGCTGTACGATTTTAATTCGTACCGATAATACTACTGCGGTTTCTAGTGTAAATAAAATGGGTAGCGTAAAATTTTTGAAGTTAAATGATATTACAAGGAAAATTTGGTGTTGGTGCGAATCCAAAAATATTTGGATTTTTGCATCATACATACCCTCAGCTGAAAATTATGAAGCTGATAAAGCTTCTCGTGTCTTAAATACGGAAACTAAGTGGGCCCTTAATAATGACATATTTTTAGAAATTACAGAAAAGTTTGGTTTTCCCGAAATCGATCTTTTCGCCTCTATGGAAAATCGTAAGTGTAAAAGGTTTATTTCTTGGCAGAGAGACCCAAAAGCTAAAATGGTTGATGCCTTCACTATAAGTTGGAATAGTTTAAGATTTTATGCGTTTCCGCCTTTTCCTTTAATTTTAAGAACCTTGCAAAAAATTTTAAACGACAAGGCATCTGGTATTTTTGTTGTACCGTATTGGAAATCGCAGCCGTGATTCCCTTTATTCGAAAAAATAATTGAAGGTGATCTGCTACTTTTTGGGCCAGCAGATAATAGTTTATTTTCTCCTTTCAGCGACCAGAAACATCATCTTGCCTCGGACCTTATCCTGGCTGTAGCCAGGTTATCAGGAAAGCCTTGTTTAATACAAGGCATATCGGAAAATACTGTAACAGTTATGGAAAAATCCTTCCTAACAGTTATGAAAAAAAGTGACAACACATTAAGGCAGTATAATTCAACATACAAGAGATGGTGGGAATTTTGTGTAAACAGAAACTTTTCACCATTCGAAAAGAACAGTTCTCATATAATATCTTTCTTGCAAAACGCTTTTGAAACAACGGACAACATATTTGGTACGTTTAACTCTCACCGTGCTGCCTTATCCTTAATAACTTCATCAGATTTAGAAGAAGATCCCCAACTTTAAAGATTCATTAAGAGAATTTTTAGACTTCGACCACCGAAGCCAAGATACAACTGTACATGGGACCCTCAAATTGTTTTAGTTTTTTTGGAAAAAACAGAGACAGATTCTTTAAAGTGTCTTTCTCATAAATTAATCACCCTACTTGCCTTAGGAACTGGCCATAGAATGCAAACATTTTCTTTTATAATTCTTCCAAACATTCAATTTACTAGCGAAGGAGCCAAAATATTTGTTCCTGATTTAATTAAGACATCTAGCGTCAATTCAGTACAACCATGCCTAGATTTGCCCTTTTTTGATAATCCCAACTTATGTGTAGCATCAACGCTTAAGAAATATTTAGAAGCTACACAAAATCTGCGACATAAATGCCTCAAACTGTTCATCACATATAAAAAGCCTCATAAACCTGCTACAAAGCAAACTTTAAGTAGATGGGTAAAGGAGACCTTACAGGCAGTGGGAGTCGACTCGTCTGTTTTCAAACCTCATTCGGTTCGGCACGCATCGACTTCAGCCGCATTAAGAAACGGACTCTCTCTGGACTCCATAAAAAAATCAGCAGGTTGAAGTAAAAACTCCAACGCATTTGCTCGGTTTTATAACCGACCACTTAAAGATAAGAGTTTCCTTGATTAAATTCTTGAAACACAAAATAATTAAATTACTGTGTCTTCTAGGATAAGTTTTTTAAGGCATAATAATATTTATATATCATTTTTATACTTACCTACAAACGGTCAAGTACTACTAAAGAGTTTAATTTTTGTTTTGTTTTTGGGAAATAAAAGTTCAGTTTATTTTTATTTTTATTTACTTATAGGTTATTTTACTTAAAGCATTAGATACTTGGGTATGTATCTACATATATTTTAAACGCACTGTTTTTCGGCTTCCGACTTTAAATATCTACATAGTAAACAATTATTGTAATATTGAGGACTGGGCCTGAAATATAATTAATCAATCAAAATAACTTACCTGAAGTTTGATCGTAATTATATGAAGGTCCAGTCCGAAAATATTACAACCCACCCACCCTCAACCAGAGTATATGTACACCGAAAAACAGGAAGGGAAATCCTTAAAACAATGACACATCGGACGCGGGGCATCAAGGAGATGGGGATAAGTAATGGAGCAGGGCCGGATTTATTTTCTTTAAACATTATGCTCTAGAGTAGAAGAAGCATGTACTACATAGTAAACAATTATTGTAATATTTTCGGACTGGACCTTCATATAATTACGATCGAACTTCAGGTAAGTTCTTTTGATCGATTAATTATAGGAAGTACGGAGGTCTTGCTGAAAAACTAAGTATTGATGAGAGCATGATTCCTTATTATGGAAAACATTATGCGAAACAATTTATTAGGGAGAAGCCCATAAGTGTCAAAAACTGGGCTCTTTGTAACAGAAATGGGTATCTTTTAGCTTTTGATATTCATATTAGCAAACAAAATAATTTAACTTATTCCGAGAATAAGTTAAAGCCACGTTGTCTTATCCCTTATTCTACAAGCTAAAATACCACCAAATGAAGGCTATCAATTTTACTTTAATAATTATTTTACTTAGTCCATAGTCTCAGGATGGTTACTGTGCCACAGGTACTTTACGTGAAAATCGAGTAAAAAATAGACTACTAAGGTCAAAGCAAGAATGGAAAACTGAAAAAAGAAGCTCCTGTCATAAGTCTGCATCTCAAGATATTGTAGTTGTTTAATGGAAGGACAACAAAGTTGTAGCAGCTGCTTCAAATTTTGACGAATCTGCAAACAAAACAGCTCCAAGTTATTGCAGAGAAACTAAATCTAAGGTAAATGTTCCACAACCAGGCATAAAATATATTTATAATAGAGGGATGGGTGGGGTAGATAAATTAGACAACATGGTTGCCAACTATAGGACCCGAATAAGACAAAGAAAATGGTGGTGGCTAATTTTTGCCCATCTTTTTAATGTGTCCATAGTAAAGGGGTGGCTACTTATAAGAATAATTCACCCTGAGGATGCAATAAGTTCTTCTTTAGTTATATTACGAAGAAACATAGCCCTAGCTTTGCTGCATTTATATCGCGTAAAGTCTGTAAAAGGGAAACTAAGACCAACCCTACCGCTGGATGTTAGATTTGATAATATCAATCATTTGGTGGAATATTCTAAGACTGATAGAAGGTGTGCATTTTGCAAAAAAAAGGCAAATTTTGTTTGCGTAAAATGTAATGCGGGCTTACACCCCAAAATATGTTTCAAGGCTTATCACGCTAAATAGGCATATCAAAAAATAATTTTTTTTTTGATTATCAGAATATTTTCAGAATTTTTATTTTGTTATTTTTATCATAATGTCCCTTATACTGTTCTTTTTTTAAAATGTATACATTTCTAGTTTTTTTCCACATTTGCCTGCTTATTTGAAGTACACTAAACAAATGTTTAATAAAAAACTTATGTGTTTCTTATTCCATCCTACTTCATGCACTAATGGATTAACGAAGAGTATGTATTTAGTTTATGCTAGACTAGCTCGGCGTAGGTATGTTGAAAAATTTTCTAAAGTCAAACAGAAGACATTCATTGCAGTCTATGTTGACTGCACTTTATCAGGGGCTGAGAAAAACAAGATCAGTTACTCTAAAGAATCATGAGACAGAAAGACAATCCAATATTAATGTTGATGATGATGAAATTATTTTAGCGACCATTGAAATAATATCCTAAAATTAGTGTCAGAAGCCTTGCTACGGTTAATCACTTGTCAAAATTAAGCGTGTGAAATATGTCAGATGAAGAAAATATCTATTAATTATATTTTCAAAAAGTTCATGTACTTTTGGAACGAGATTTCCCCAAGTTTGGAATTTTCCCAATGAACGCAAAATAAAAAAAAAACGAACTTCAGTTTTTTTTCCAGGATTTTGTTTACTGATGCTCTCTTTCTACTTAGAATAGAATTCCTTATATTCATAACATCAATTATTATTCAAATATTCAACAAAATCCTCACGTTTTTAAAGAAGTCCATTATCAACACTGGTTTAAAGTTAATGTTAGGATTAAATGGTAATTTTGGCGGGTATCAAAATGGCGGTAATAAACTATAGGAACCCGGAAATACTCCTCGACCAAGAACAAAGTAGGCTGGTTCAGGGGAAGCTTGGAGAGGAAATGGAATTTCTGGCATTAACGAGCCAGAATCCAGTACAGTTCCTGGAGGCGTCGTTCTCTTCACATGGATCTCTATGGATGACCTGCGCAACGGCGCACACTAACGAGTGGCTGTCGACGACCATCGGCAGGCTGAAGAACATGTTAGAAGGGGTTGAGCTTCAAGATATTGAGGCCAAGGACCTTGCCAAAAGACCAAAAGTCATCGGCTGGTTCGCCGACCATGCCTAAGAACAAAGGGTCGGGATCTGTCTCAAGACACAGAACCTGGACTTGAAGACGGAAGACTGGCACCTCTGAGCCGCAAGACAAAGAGAACCCTGGTCTACTCACTGGATGCGGCATCATATAAGGCCCTGAAAAAAGCAGGCTTTACGGACTACTACTAACTGAGAAGAGTGACCCTCAAACAACTGAACTTAGAAAAACCAATAGCTAAGGGTCGTGCAGATCAACCTGCACTGCAGTAGGCTAGTACCTGCTGCATTTTGTAGGGCTATGGATTCGCTTGACATAACTCTCTTGCCGTAGAGAGACTAGTGAAAAGCTGCAGGCAACCAGGAACTGAGCTGATCCTAGGATGTGATGCAAATGCACATTATCACATTTGGGGCAATACCAACACGAACCCTAGGGGTGAGTCACTATTTCAATCTATAATGGCAAACAACTGAAATATTCTAAATAAAGATAATAACCCCACTTTTGTAACAAGACAATAAAGTAAGGTTATAGACTTAACTGTATGTACTAATTACACAAATAATACTATTTAAAACTGTTTTCAAATTACGGGTGTTGACCGGGAAATAACAACATATTGAAATCCGAAAAGAATCGATTGTGATAACTTTAAAATAGAACTTGATCGCGAGCACGTGCGGGTTAGTGTAAACATAAGTGACACAAACAAACTAAATAAATACGTAGAGAAACTGACTGACACAATCATTAAATGTTACGAAAATAATAGTCCAGAAATCAAAATAATTGAATCCGATAAAACCGTGTCGCGGGGCAAAGACCTTGAAAAGATGAGGAGGACTATTAGAAAAGAATTTAACAAAACCAAATACAGTGGAAGATGGGAAACTTATAGGACATGTCTAACTGACTACAATAAGCGGCTAAGGGCAAAAAGGGACTCTCGTAGGAAGTACTGCGAGGAACTGGAAAGCGTTCCAGACTGTGCTAGATTCCAAAAGGTTCTTATCAAGGAGCAAGGCTGCACAATTGGCTGCCTACGAAATGGCGATGGTGAGTAAATAACCTCAGGAAAAAAACCACTAACCGAATATTTTCGGGTACATTTTCCTGGGTGCGTTATAAAAGACAACATAACTGGCAGTCAGCGCAGTACAGAACGACGTCAATAGCACGTCGAGAGGACTAGGAAGCTGCAAGAAAATTTGTGACATATGAGAAGAGTAAATGGACCGTCAACTCATTTGAGCCCTACAAATCTGCTGGCTCAGATGGAATCATTCCAGCAATGATGCAAGAAGGACCAGATGTATTAATAAATAAACTGACTGAGATATTAAGGGTCAGTCAAGCTTATGGATAATATATCCCTTTGAGATGGAGGCCGGTACGGGTTGTTTTTATACCCAAGCACGGAAAAACTGACTATTCTCAAGCCAAATCTTTCAGACCGATAAGTCTTATGTCTTGATGATGAGATGTTACTAGCTCCCATCCTGTACGGCAAAGGAGCTTTTGACAATACACCATTAGACTCTATTACAAGTACCGCAGGAGAACTCCAAGGAAAATTTAATACAACGGTGAGAGAAAAAATGCAAATTGCTCTGAACATCGTGAAAAACTGGACAGAGAATGTAGGTTTTAAGATCAGTCGCCTTAAATCCGCAATTAAACCATTTACCAAAAGACAAAAGATTGAGAACCTTGTGCCACTATTCTTGCATATTAAAGAAATTCCTAATTTGGGAGAGATAAAATATCTGGGGGGAATCTTGGACTCCAAATTAGGCTTGAACCAACATCTCGATAAAGTATCCAAGCGATCGGAATCAAATTTATTAACGGCCAATAGCATGCATAGGCAAACTTGAGGATGACATCGCAAAATGGCACACCGGATCTATAACAGAGTAATAGTGCCCACTATAACTTATGCCACAATAACGTGGTGGGCAAAAACCCTGCAAGTAGGAGCAAGACTTACGTTAAGCAAAATACAAAGGCTCGCATGTCTAGGCAAAACAGGAGCCATGAAATCTATACCAACCGCATCAGTGAAAGCTCTTCTTAACCTCCCACCATTACATCTGGTGATTTAAGGAGAAGCAAAGCTGGGACTGGAGCGAATGGGAAATAACTTGACAGAATACCCAAGAATATCAAGTATCTGTGAGGCAATTAAATCATAAATAATATCGGATCACATGATTCCAAAGTATTGTTTCCGCACACCATTCAAAGTTGAATATCCAAGAAGAAAAGAATGGAATGACAGTAACCGCAGACCAGACAGAGATCTTATTTGGTATACAGATGAATCCAAAATTGACAAAGGAACCGGAGCTGCAATTTTTGGAGAAAAACCTATGCATGAAACGTCCCATTTGCTTGAAAGACATGCCACAGCTTTTCAGACAGAAATATTTGCGATACTAGAATGTGCTAAGGAAAACATTAGAAGAGCATACAGCAGATCCTAGTACTAACAGATAGCCAAGCCGCCCTAAGGACCTCATCGAACCCTAGGGTTACATTATAGCTGGTTTGGGAATGCCTCATAGAACTGAAAACCTTAGCAGACTTAGTTATTAGGCTTATATAAGTTCCGGGACATACAGGCAATAAATGCCAGGAAATGAAAAAGTCGATAAACAACACTGCTGGATAAATTATTAAATCTCCGTGTAAATTATTGTTTCATGCATGCTGGCAATTCCGCACACTTTGGCGGAAACGGTTTACCGATTGCTTGGCCTCGTAGATCTCGTGATTAACATCCCTCTGATTTTTGCGTCTGAAGGTAGTAAAAATCGAAAGTTTATGTCGTTTTCATAGAAACTCGAGAACAGTCTTAGGAAAGAATTGAGCAAGCTTGCCATAAATTCCTAAATTACGAGACAGTTTTACCATTTACCAAAAGTCTTTATTTTTAATCTCGACATGTGTTTCGCTAATGATATTAGCATCTTCGGGAGAAGATTAAAACTGGTTAGTGGTAAAACTGTCTCGTAATTTAATGATCACACAAAAGATTTCGACCATAGGACTATAAATTCCCAAGTTAAGTGGGGATTTTTCAAAGAATTCGCTGTTCTTTATCCAAAATAGCAAGATTGTGTATTGAAGCAGATGACCATCATGAAGAATACTTAATATAAACATTTTGTTTTGTTTTTGTTGCTGTTGCTATTGTATTTTTTTAATAAAATAACGATTTTGTACTAAGCTTAGAATTTATAACAACTAAAAATGTGTAAACACTAGAATTTACTACCCAGAAATTTTTAATTAGGAATATGCACTTAAAAGTCGCTTGCGGTTTGCTTTTTCTCCTATTTTTCGTACAAAATACTGCAAAATTGTATTGACCTGCCAAGAAGAAAAAGTTAATTAATTTTAAAATATTAAGCTTAAGAAAAAGAATTTTAATTATTGGTGATTGAATATTATCAGTTTGAGGCTTCTTATAATGGTTTTTATTAATTTACGCAAAAAGTGCTTTAAATAAAAAACTAAAAAAATAAATTTGCTTAAAAATAAATAAAGGTTTAAAAATTTTTTTTTAGATGCAGTGGAGTACTGTTTTGTATAAAAAATTATTTAGGATAAACCTCTTATGGACATCATTGGTAACTTTTTTTTCTTGTATGCCAAAAAATGCTCCCTAGTGCATAAAAGACATCATCTGGAAATTAGAAAAAAATATTATCGTGCTAGTAAAGTTATTTAATTTTTTTTTTCATTTTTTTTTCAACACCCTGTGGATCTAAAAGTTTATTTAGGACATATATTCATAACCATTCTTTTTAATTTTTTATTGGAAAATTACCCTGAAAAGTTTGTCACTCTAGTAGAGTTCCTTGACACTCAGTATAATTTAATAATAAGGTTTGACTCTTTAGAATAAAAAAGAAAACACTTTTTTTTACAAAAACAGAGGTTTCGAAGAAATTGCTTAGTGTTTTCAGAAAAAAGAACTAAAATAGGTCTTAAATAATTTTGTATTATATTATTATAATTTAAAATTAAATTTGCAACTAAAAATTTAAAACTTGTATTAAATATTTTCCATATATTATAGTTCACACAGTACAATTCAAGGAAACCTATTTAAATGATGCACTCCCTATAAATCAGATTACAACATTAATCAAATTACGTTCATCAGTCTAAATGTCTCTGAAATCAAAGGCATAATAGAATGAGCCCATAATATAAAAATAATTATTATCATTATGGTGAGGAAATCGTCCTTTATGTATAACAATATTATTTAATAAAGCCGGAACATTAAAATATTTTTGTTTATGAGCGTGTGACGAAAAGTTCTTTTACCATTCGAAAAAAAAAATGAGTGCAGCTGCTGGAACTGTATTGAGTTTGGCTTTGCTTGGTTTTGGAGCACTTTTTGGTATATCAAGTAAGTAATACCTATTTTGAAATAATAACCAAAATTCTCAAATGTATGCATTTATTAGAGCATTATTGTCACATTTTAATATTAAAATTTAACATAAAAAATAATCGCATAGTTTTTCGTGAAATCAATGCCTTAATTTTGGATTGTAAATTTAAAATGAAAATGACATTGTCTTGGATCACAGATTGTATTATATTTGACATATTATATTTAATAGAATAAACTTTTCAACAAATGCTTAATCATAATAATAGTGCATATTTTTTATTTTAATTTTTATAATTTTTTTGTAGCTTACAATGTTAAAGTAAATAAATACAAAAGTGACTTGTTGGACATATTTATTTTAATAATAATAGTTGCTGAGATATTTATTAAAAATGATTTGCTTATTATTTTACGTTACCTGCTAAGTATTTGTTCTATAATTTATTTCTGACTTATTCTTCAAATTGAAAAGCTGAGAAAACTGCTAATAGTTTTGGTTTCTGAAACATTTTAAAAGAAACTCAAAAATAGCTAATTATAATTAATTTTATTTTCTTATTTGCAGCCTTAATGTAGTAATATTTTTTTTAATTAAAAATACTTTTAAGCCAAAACTATATTGATTATTTGACTGTTTAGCCTCCCTGATAATAAAGATGAATAAATCGGAACATTGCTAATGAATACCTAATAGATTTTTTTATTGACAAAAATACTACGAAAAAATCTGCTTGTTATAAAAGCATCAAATTACAAAAGAGAGTGTAGAAACACACAATAAGAAAAGTTTAAGCTTAATTGCGGGGTGCTGTGCTCATTTACCTGTCTATAAATGGTAAAATACATATTCAAATTAATAAAATGGATACGAAACAAAAATTTAAATTACACTAACAAACATTGACATAATAATACCAGAAAGCCTCCAATAGATATATAGATTAAATAGTGTAGCCTTTTTCCCGTTGGTTAGGTGTGAATTAAAACAAACGAAAATAGTCAACCAATCTATTTACCCACTTCACCATGAAAACACGATCACTCACGACTATTAGATATATAATACAAATTTAACTTTAATTTATACTCGGCAGAAAGCTTTTTCAGAAGACTCCTGATAACCCTTGAAGCGTCGTGCGGTGTACCACTTGTATCATAAACTATAATATTTTTTCACTAGGGTAAAGGGAAATTATTAATTGAAGAGTTTAGTTTTGTTTTTTACAAATTTCTTTATTCTCAAATATATTACAATCATATCTTTACAAAACCAAAATCCTTACAACAGTGCCAATGCACTGGTACCAAGGATATGTAACGTTCAGAGTGTACAACAACCTTAACCATATATACAGATATATTAAATATACTATAAACCTTTCAAAAAAAAAGAAAACAAAACAAATCAAAATCCCTGACGATGTCAATTACATCACTACCCTTATAAATCCAATTAAATCCACTTAAATACCTACAATAAGTGTAATTTTAGATATTTTTTTTTAAGTATATTTATAGCAACCAAGCAAAACGAAAAAAAAAAAAGAAAAACTATTCTAATATATGACTTAAAAGTTTCGCTGTGAATTTTTCAACCGAGTCCATGTTCTTAATGACTACTGGAAAACTATTATATACTATTATAGCCTGATAAACTGGATTACGTAAACCTACATTAGTCCTGATATTATTGTCCCAATAGATGTCACGTTGAGCCCTGGTATAATGATCGTGAATATTTTCAGTAGAGACCATTCTCACATTAGTCTTTTGTATGTTATTAGTTACTTTAAACATATATTTGCCCTGTTTAATAAGTAACTCTCTCAGCATTAAGACACCCAACCCCCTATGTAGGTCCACAGTGCTTGTACGCCAATCAATTTTGAATAATCCCTTTAATATTTTATTTTGCAATACCTGCATTTTATTAAAATCCACCTGACCACAAGAGCCCCACAAATGGAGAAGGTATCTAAAATGCGACAAGTAAAAGGAATTGTAAATATACATCTTGCTTTTAAACGTTAAATAGTCTCTAGCCCTGTATATAGCTCCTAGCATTGGTATAATTTTATTAGTTACATGCATTAAGTGCTCTTTCCAGTTTAAGTTATCATCTATGATTAGCCCTAAATATTTAATGTGTGACACTTTTTCAATTAAAATATTGTTTATTTTTACTACCGGATTTCTAGAAACTTTGTTTTTTTTGTTTAAAAAATAGATAATTAGTTTTAAGAATATTAATTTTTAATTTATTGCACAGTAACCATTTGGAATATTTTTCAAGATCTGTGTTAACAACATGCTCCAGGCTCTCAAGATCACTATCACTGTACAACATAGCTTCGTCATCCGCAAACGTAAAATATCGACCAGTCAAGCCAGCACTCCTAAGACTGAGCACGTAAAGAGCGTAGAGTAGTGGCCCAAGAACAGAGCCCTGTGGAACCCCACACTCACTTAGTTCAATTTCGCTAACTATTTGATTAATATTCACAACTTGTTGTCGATTATATAGATAGGATTTTAAAATGTTATAAACGGGCCCTCTAAATCCCATATTATGTAATTTAGCTAAAAGCACATCCCAACTAACGACGTCAAAAGCCTTTTTCAGGTCGATAAAGACAGCCACTACCATTTTTTTACTTTCTAGTTGAGTAATTATTTCATTTAAGAAATCCATCGTAGCACTTAGCGTGTTAGAATTTTTTAAAAAGCCATACTGAAACTTGTCCATGTGCAAATATTTATTTATAAAGTTCAACATTCGGCTTTTTAAAACCCGTTCTATTATTTTCGAAAAAGTACTTATTAAACTAATTGGTCTGTAATTACCCATAGAATCTTGAGATCCCGACTTAAAGATCGGCGTAATTTTAGCGAATTTGAGTTCGTCAGGAAAAAGACCAGAAGCAAAAATATCGTTAACCAGTTTTGTAAGAATTTTGATTAGACTGGGACCCAATACGCAAAGATTATTAACTGTAACTTGATCATCTCCAGGAGCAGAGTTACGTTTCAAACTATTAACTGTGTCTAATATTTCTTTATCAGTGACTTCTTCTAAATAAAAACTATTTGCATAAATGATTTCATTGAAACCAAACGTGTCACGAATATTAAAGGGAATGCCTAGTATTTCAGTTTGAACCTCTTCAGTAATTTGTTTACCTATTCTAGCAAAGTGGCGATTCAAGCAGTTTGCAATTTCGTAAGTGTCCGAGACTATCCTATTATTTACATTTATCTCCTTAATTTTATTTAAATTAAGGTTTTTTCTGCTTAATAAATTATTTATCACTGACCACTGTTTTTTGGTATCGGAACCTGCTTCTGCCCATTTTTTTCTAAAATGAGTATTTTTAAGTGTTTTAGT
The DNA here is from genome assembly GCF_022605725.1 of Anthonomus grandis grandis. Classification (NCBI taxonomy): domain Eukaryota; kingdom Metazoa; phylum Arthropoda; class Insecta; order Coleoptera; family Curculionidae; genus Anthonomus; species Anthonomus grandis. The sequence goes on from NC_065546.1 coordinate 14,635,938, forward strand.
TTTATTAGTAATTTTATTTTTTATGTTACGAAATTGGTTTTTAATTTCTCTGTTATTATCGTTATTACGCATGTCTTCAAATAGTCGATCTCGCTCTCTTATTAAGTTTACAAGCTCCTCTGTTATCCAGGTAATATTATTTATGCATTTTATTTTTCGCTCGTATTCAGCTGCAGCCTTGCTAGATTGTATTATATTAATAAGATACTGGAATGAGGTAATTTCTGTCTCTTTTATTTGTTGTTCAAATAATCTTTTAAACTTTCCATTGTTAATCCCTTTCAAAGTATGTGTCGTTTTTACGTTAGCCGGCCTAACTATCTCATCCAAATGTATAGTTAGTTTTTCATGATCTGATAGCGCATTAGATTCGACTTTTACTGAACATTTTTCCTTACATTTAAAATCAGTTAATACCTGATCTAAAAGTTTATTGGTGTTTTGCGTAATTCTTGTAGCATTTAAAATATTTGTTTTATTTTTAATATGAAAGTTATTAAGGGCTAGGGTGTTCTTATAATTAATTATTTTTCTATTACTAATATCTAATAAATCTAAATTAATATCACCAACAATAATATGATTAATTGGATAGGAACTCATAATACTTTCTAACATATTTAAGGTTTCACCATATGAATAAGATGGTGGTCTATACACTGAACTAACAATTAAATTTTTATGATCTATCTGAATACATGCCCAACTAAAATTATCATTTTTTTCTGATATTTGTAGTATCTTAAATTTTAAGCCACTCTTTAAATAAATAGAAGCTCCACCCCCTCTTTTTTCTTTACAAGAATGGATTGATTGATACCCGTCCAACTCAAATAGATGCGTTTCCTCAGAAGATAGCCAAGTTTCAACAAACATAAAAATATCTACATTACGGTCCTTTGCATAACATTCAATCTCATCGAATTTATTTCTAATACTCTGTATATTTAAATAAACAATATTTAGATTTTTTTACTAAACCAAAGACTAACCATTTTAGACCCATTACTAAACCAAAGGTATTTATAATTATTCTCCTTTCTAAATGTTTGTGTCTTTTTAAATAAGTCTAGGTTATGTTTAGTTAGATCATGATTTAGATACACATTATGATTTTCAGTAAACCCTAACACCAAAGTATTTAAATTATACCTTTTAGGAGATTTCATAAGTTTTTTCTTAATGTCCTCAGTTTTTATGTTAATCTTGATGGGTGTCTTCTTTCCTTCTTCTTTGGCTCCTACTCTAAGGGCTGTAAAATTACTCTCTAGATCTACTTGAAGCTCCTTTCCAATGTTACAAACCAGCTGCTGCAGATTTTCTGTGGTTTTATAAGGGACCCCATAAACAATAACATTATTCGTGAGCTCCCTTTGTTCCTTCTTATTTAACTGGTTTTTTATACTACTAAGTTCCAGTTTCAGCTCTTCATTTATTTTGACCTGCTCTTCATATTTCTGGAAAAGAACATCGTACGTTTTTTAAGGCATTCATGACATCATTAATTGTTTAATTAGAAGTCTGAGACTCCGGCTTCATAGTTCTTTTCACACACTTGCTACAAATCCATTCTTCTGTTGATTTGCTTAGCTTCTGGAAATGTTTTTGATTCATAGAGAGGCACAGCCTATGTTTCCAAACAAGACATTTATCACATAGTAAACTTTCTTCATTATCAGCCACATTTTTGTTACATATATCACAAACTTCTATTTCCGGCATAATGTTAGAAATTTAGCACGACGTTTGGCAACCTCGCGGGAACGGAACAATCGCAGAATGTAAACAAACACACGTTGGCTATCACAAAAATCACGTTATAAAGGATCTTTTATATCTAAACTCACACATGTATGCTGTAAAGATATTGCCTATAAGTTTTCTAGATTTAATTCGCTGTAAAAACTTGATAAAGTAACAATTATTATGCACGCTGAAAGCAAGCAGTTGCACACCGTTGCCACTTACTTTAAAAACGTAAGTATAAAAAACGTTAGTTAATCATAATAAAAAATAAATCTATGCTTAACATCTCTGGTGGAGTCACTTCTTACAGGAACTACTGCAGCTCACCTTGTATTAAGCCTGGGAGGTTAACCGAAGGTATGGCATGTGATTTAAGACTCCTTTTTGAATTGGGCACGAATGAATCAGAGTAAAATAATTTTCACATACATAGAATTTCAAATAGAAGTGTTTAATATTGAGATTTTCATGGTTTTAAGAACAATCTTAAATGGTTTAAGTATCTGCCTAAAAACACATACCCTCTGTGGTGCAACCCCGAATTTTTGATTTTAGTTTTTTAAGTAGAATAAAATTTTTGTGTTAAGAGAACAATAGTCTCTTTTCAGTTTTTATTATTTTCTGTATAAAATTGATCTTTTGTTTTCTATATTTTGTTATATTCCTATTTATTACAGATATTTATTTTTATTTGTTGTTACTTTATTTTAATGCTTATGAAGTACAAAAATAATAATCAAGGGCAAAATACATATATTTTTATTTCTAAACATTTATAAAAATATATTTCACAAATCTTAGGTTTTCAACTCTAGGCCAATATTTGTCCGTTGGCTCCAAGTAAGTTTACTTAGAAATAAAGTACTGAGTTTCTACTATACTTAGACTACAATAACTATTAAGCCTATATTTCTAATTCAGTTGATTTAAATATGCAGCACTAATAAGCCTATAAAGGGAATGAAACAAATGGCATGGATTGGACGGCAACAGTAAGCTGTACTGTAACAATATTCTCTACCTTCGAAGGAAACATAAATATTACTTTATTTTTCAAAATGTTTCTTATTCCTTAAAAATTTTATTATTTCTATCTGTTGGTTGCTCATCTCTGGTTGCCCATTCTATATTTAGAGCCTCTTCGAATAAGAAAAATGAACTCTTCTATTACATGTAAAAAGATTATAAGTTACTAAGGCATATTATACTTTAGACAACCATAATTTGTTGTTATGTAAGTTGGTACCGTACTAGTACTTTCTTCTTTGTTCGATACATTCTTCTTATTAAGGTGCCGTGTGGGTGGCTTCTTCTAAACTTTCCAGTTTAGGTATAGGATTGCGTCTATTATTGACAGGTTTACCTGAGTGCAGGTCAGTTTTAAAATTAACGGTTACTTATATAACGGAGTCATGCTATTTTAATAATGAAATGCCTAAAGTGTATAGAGTTGTTGTATATATTTAAGTTCAAACACCAAAGTTTGAAGGTACCAGAAATATTCATACCCCGGAGGTATGTGAGCATGATAAACCTAAAAGTTTCAAGGACCTATGTTTCTTCTTGGTTTTGTCCCTCTGAATCCAATGAGACTACTTCCAATATTATATAACTCCTTTATTAGCTGAGATATAGGAAAAATATTCATATTTCGAAAAATAACAAAAATCTTTCAAAAGGTGTGTATCTGGGAGTCTTAAGAAGTGTGTGTTTGGGGTAAAAGGTGCGACCTTCGAGACCCCTGGAGGCCTCTTGGGGTCATAAGAACGGTTCAAATTTTTTCGAGAACTATTGGAAATGTGACGAATTTTCTTTTACTGTTGGATTCCCATTCAAAAACAGAATGAATCATGTAGAATAAGAGTTTGCTGAAAATCGAAAAATAAAGGAGTTATGAAAGGTTTTTGGAAAAATTGGGAAGTTTTTGGGTGATAAACAGTGTTTCCTCATTTTCTCGAAAACTACTAGGAATTTGAAAAGTTTTATTTTGGCTTCTGAATTAAAAAGAGAACGAATAATAATGAATAATATTTATCCGGAAATCGAAAAATAATGGACTTATGGGAAAATTTTGGACAACTGGAAAAATAGTATATTGTATACCTAATAGGAAAAGCTTAACTTTCCCGGGCGATCGTAAAAATTGCCAGTCGAGGCGCAAGCCGAGACTAGCAAGAAGGAGTCCGGGAATGTGGCTTTTCCTACGAGGTCTATATACTATTTTTTCAAAAATCGGGAATCATTAAAATTACGGTAAATTATTACTAATCATGTTAAAAATTTCAAATCAACATTATTATTTTTCCCTTAAATAAAAGAAGCCATGAAACATTGTTTCGTAACTACGGAAATGAAGTACATAATTTTAAATTGTCAAACTTGACGAGTGAAAAGTTTATTTGTGGCGTCTTTCCAAAGTGTTGATTTTTTAACGTTTTGAAAAGCCAAAGTAACGTGTAAAATGATGAGTGATGATGATCCATTTCTGGAACTACTCCAGAACTCACTGAGGCAGTGATTGCTGCATCATGGGAATTGTTACCAGTAAAATCTAGAAATAAATATAACTATGCATGCAACCGCTTCATGGACTACCGTACGAATAAAAATGTAACTTCTTTCTCGGAAAATGTTGTAATGGCATACTTCTTGAAGCTTGGTTCTAAGATGAAATCTTTAACTTTATCGGCCAATTATTCAATGCTGAAGGCAACCCTTGCAATTAGACATGATGTGGATATATCTAAATATTCAAAACTTCGGGCATTCCTGAAACGGCAAGCACATGCCTATAAGCCAAAAAAATCCAAAATTTTTACTAAAAAGAATTAAACAAATTTATTCAGGAAGGTCCAGATAAGGAATATTTAATGATTAAGGTAACTTACAAAACTTCAAATTATACTTGGATTCTTTACATGCTTATTTATTGTTGTAGGTAGTTGTAATATGAGTTTCCGGAGCTTGCAGAATGGACGAGCTGGTTAAAATTACTGTACAAGATATACAAGATCTACTATCTAAACTTTTAGTTCCCATACCGGATTCAAAAACCAATACATCAAGATCATTTATAGTAAACAAAATGTACTTAAATCTATACCGCAAGTATGTCTCTTTAAGACCGCGAGAGATGAATACCACTCGGTTTTTTTTAAGTACCAAAATGAAAAAGGTTGTAGACAAGTAGTAGGAATTCACCAATTTGGAAACATGCCTAAAATAGTGGCCAGTTATTTGAATTTGCCAAACTCGAAAGAATATACGGGCTACTGTTTTCGTCGGTCTTCTGTCACAATGCTTGTTAATTCTGGTGGAGATATTACTAGTTTAAAGAGACTGGGTGGATGGAAATCAACAAACGTCGCTAAAGGATATATAGAAGAGTCTCTTACTAATAAGGAAGAAGTGGCAAATACAATTTTCACAGCAGAAAAAAATCACAAAAGTAAATCTAATATTGTAGTAATGCCCAATATTAGTTATTGTCATATAAATAAAATTATTAGTTTGGAAAATATTCAACAAAATAATGCTTTTAGTTCCCAAGTTCTTAGAGTTTTGTTTAGGAAAAAACCTGTTCGCATTTATGTTCTAAAGTTTACTGTATGGACATAACATTTCCTTACAGTACAGAAATGAATATTTCCTTACTGTTATTTTCGGTTGCCAGGCAAGAATCAAGTTGGAGGAAATATTGACTTTTTCTTTCAAATATGTCGTCAAAAATGTTATTAGTTCTTATCGATTTTTGGAAAAAAAAATTTTTTTAAGAAACTATTTTTTTTAATGGATAAATTGCTTAAAGGACTTTAAAAAAGCCTTATAAAACTTTTTTAAAAAATGTACCAGAAAAAAAAGAAAAGTCTTCCTTAAAAAATCCAAAGGGGTACCTCTGGAAAAATGTTCATAATTTCGGTTTTTATTTTTTTTCTACAAAACTATTAAGAGTTTTTTAATCTTGTTCTGTCCTGATTACCAAATATGCATGCGTGTTTTATGTTTGACTGCTTTAGATTAAATAAGGCTTTGTCAATAACTCGGTTTAGGGCAATAAAGCTACTTTTTCAATTTTAAATTAATAATTTGCGAGACAAATTGGTCATGAATGTGTAGTACCTGCATGCCTTAAATTCAAATCTCCCGCCTTAAACTAAGTTCGGATATTTCGCCTTTTTCTTGACACGATTTAGTCGGTATTGTAACTATCTGCAATATCGATTATTCATATTAATTTCTCAAATAGTGCCAATGGCTGCGAAGATTGCGCTGTAGTCGCATCGTAAACGTAATGCCATCCTGGGCTGGGATTCTAAAATCAAGATTCGACACGATTACTCGATATGACTGATTCTAAATACAATTTTCAGTCGTGAGTGTCTTGCGGATTGCCTAGTTTTTAACGATTTGTCGACGACACGCTTGGGTATATCGTATAAACCAGACGATATAGCTTCTTCCTTTTTTAATACGTGCATAATGTGACAGCATCCTTTTTTAAACGTATTTGTTTCATTTATTGTTTACCAATAGTCATACCAGGTTTTTATTAGTATATCAAGCTTTCTTAAACACAATAACTAATATATTTAATTCGACCCTATTTTCCACAACCTTCTGTTAATAATAGAGGCAGAGGAAGTAGAGTTATCATGGAATTAGCGAAACTACTGCAAGTCGTTGGATCCATAAAATTACTGAAATTATTGACAATCACCTTGCTGACCGATTAATTTTTCAAATATAAGAGATGAGAGACATTAATTAATTAACATTTATAGACAGATCTAATTTCCCTGGTGTTATAGGTCCTATTGATTGCACCCATGTTGCCATATTAAAACCAAAAGTGGATGAACACAAGTTTTTGTGATTTTTCATGAATTGAATTATTATGTTTCATTATTGGATAGTGATAGTTTTAAACGACATTTTTTTATTTTAAAGAAATAATATAGGCCTATATTTAAATAAAAAAATACGGAGGCGAAAAAAATTAACAAAATAAATGAAAATTCTTAGTGTTTATTAATAGAAAAGACAATTGACGTTTTCATCTGTCAAATATTAGGGAAAATAACAAATATATACCAAGAAACCTAAATCAAATCGAATAAAACGAGTTTAGCCGACGACTGAAATTTAGAATCACCTTTCTCGTCACGACCAAGTCGCGATCGAATTCGAAGACGTGATCGTATCGAGATCGAGTCGTGATTTTAGAATCCCAGCCCTGGATACATTTGATTAACCCCTCTTCTTATTTTACTTTTTCTATGACTTTGATGCATTGAAAATTGATAATTAGAGGTTAGATTATTTTGACAACTGAAATATTTTCCCTCTCAATATACCACAGCTGGGCTTACAAATTACCGTTTATGTTTCATTTTGCTAACTTAAATTATATGTGGATTACTTACCTACAGTAAAATTGCCTGCTTTAGATTCGGAGCCACATTCAGGGCTATATTAAGGCATGATTTCGGGTGTCATTCCAGCAGGGTATTTAAAGCAGGTAACGCATAAAGCGTCGTAAACGTGTGAAGGTTTTTAAGGTGAAATTTGGTATTAGTTTTTTTATTTAAATCTTATAATATCGCCTATTCTATTAAAGTTCTTTTTTTATCTAAAGGAACAAGCGTTGTTTTTCTTCTTCAATTTATCCAAGTTAAAAAGTTATGTACAAGGCCTTAAGTAGATAAAGTATAGCTTTGATTTTGAAGGTGATGTTTTTTTCATAGTTTTGATAAAAGAACTAATGTGGAGAGAATTTGTTGGAGTGAAAATTGTTTTAATCTTTTTTTAATTTTTTTCAGGTTTTCTTATGATATCCTAGCCCAAAGCAAGAATTCTTTAAGGATAAATTTATTGGATATAATTAAGCTGAAAATTAGTTGAACAATTGAGTATTTTTGGTGCTGTCTAAAAATGATATCCTTACTTGGATTGTTTTTCTCTTTTGTTTTGCGTGTTGTCGGGTCATTTTACTTTGTTTTTAGTTAAGGATATAAATAATACAACATATTTTTGACTTGTTTTTTTGGCAGAGTGCTGTTTTAATTTTTTTTTCTTTGCGACAATAAATATTGATACGGATAAGCATGTTAGGCGGTGAAGAACTGAGATATGACTTGATATTTCAAGTTTTTCTGATTATTAAGAACTTTACTCATTAATGTTCGAGTTAGCGAATAACAAAACGCTTTACGCATAAAACGTGAAGGTACGTTACAAGCCACTTCCCTTTTGAAGCAGTTAGGCTGGTTTCAGATGGTACCATATGGCTACCATTTATCGCGCGCTATAAATGGTATCGATATGGTATTTATTTTTCACACACAAGTATAAAGAGCTACCATATAATATAAGAGATCTTGCGTTGTTGCTGAGTTCAGTATGTTCCAAAGTGCCATGGATCAACGATTAATGGACGTTGTGCTTTTAACAAAACTCGGCAGTTCTGGGTACATCCTTTGTTACAAGCAAGATACGTAGATGGGGCTTTTTATACACTTTTTGAAAAATTGCTTTGTCATAAAATTTTTCAATTATTTCCGAAAGAGCCCAGAAACTTTTAATTACCTACTGCAGCGTTTATTAGACTCTATTAAAAAAGAAAATACAACGATGAGGTTAAGTATATCTCCCAAAGAAATGTTGGCAGTTACTATAAAGTAAGCAACGTTTATTTTTTTATTACAAATAACGTAAATGATACAAATTCTAACTAACTTTACAAATAATATAATATTTTAATTATGAATATTGGAAATGAAGTTATGGAAAATTATTATGCGCTGATAAATCCTAAAGTACATAATCTCTTGGGGAGTGGTACCTATATTCCGGTGTCTGGTTTGGATAAGATGACTGATGAGATGTAGACGTAAGGTGAAAAGAGCCTACTGATACAGGTCTGAGTTGACACTCGTATCTTTTTCCTTTAATTTCTTTAATCAATGTTAGTACTCCCACACGAAATTCTAGCTTTTCGTCCTCTGTAAAGTTTTTTACCGTAGATGTTACAGATTTAAAAAATGCTGTATCTTTATCTATTTCTTCTGGAGGATGCTTCTATAGCTCTTAAAATCTGTTTCATCCAATTCTGATATTTTATTTCGTTTTCTAGAGAAAGAAAAACTTGGTCCTGGCTGTGTACTTTTACCTTGACTCAACAAAGATGATTCTTCATCGTCATTCTGTTGATTATCGGAATTGTCAAATCGTGTTTGTAAAATTTTCAGCAAGAATTGCAGTTGGTCGAAGTACACGTACTTCTTAAGTCGCTTATCCTCACACTTTTTTTCAACGACGTTGCGAAAGCATCTCTAATGTATTTCTATTTCTCATTGATGGCTTTTCCTGCAAAAAATATATTTATTTGTTTTGAAAAGTTATACGATGGCGGTCAAAAAATCTGTACAATATAATATGTTTTTTTTTTTGACTATTTGTCTTAGGTAATATTTTTTATTGCAAGTTTTTACTTGCTCCAGAATTAAAATTAAAAATTGAATCATGGGTCTGCCAAGAGTTATGGAATCATTTTAGGGAAGAATACTTGCCTACACCTTTCCAAGGAAACTGGTTGGATATTATTATTATTTTAAATATTTTTTGAAAATGTCAAATTTTCCGCATTGCATTGGAGCGGTAGATGGAAAACACATTCGAGTTCAACATAGTTCCGACATAGTCGCTCCATGAACTTTAATTACAAACATTATTTCTCCATAATTCTAATGGCAGTTGCGGACTCCGAGTATAAGTTTGTGTGTGTTGACATAGGAGCTTATGGAAAAGATTGTGATTTCTCGGTTTTTCAAGAAACCGTAATTTATAAAAACTTATAAAATGGCACTATGAATATTCCCAACCAATCTGTTTTAAGAGATGCAAATATAAGCTTGCCATTTGCCTTGGTTGGGGATGAGGCCTTCCCTCTAAGTGAACATTATTTATAGGTCCAACCGGCTCCTTACCTTGGCAAATGACGAAAATACAATTTATTTTACGTTATGTATCCAGTTAAATTTAATTAATAATTAAATAAACATGCTTTTATTTTAAATTAATTATTTTTATTTTTGCCTTATTAACGACGGATGATTAGACCAACATTAGCAGACGAAAAATATAATTATATAATATTAAATAAATTCGTAAAAATATTACAATAAACTTTACAAAACTTTTAAAATGCCAAAAGTTTTTGTTTAACAAACTAACACTAAAATTAAATTTTATATTTATAAATATAAATTTTATACTATTTAGAACTAAACTGTGTCTTACCTGCTTCTACTTTTTCGTCTTCTTGCATATTGTCAAAACCATCTATTAAAAATTGATATATCTCCGTCCATGCATTTGTTCTTTTTACCCGATCTTTATAATCGTCTGTTGTTTTATCCCATAGACATGGCTTTTGTTCAATTAATCCGATCAGACTTAGCGGGTCATAGGTGTATTTAGTATTTTTTTTCGCCATGTTGACCAACACGCAACGCTGTCCAAATGATACTGGATAAATCGCGATAATATATGGTGAGTAGTCTGTAGGATTGTATAAGACATCTATAGCTACAAAAATGGCGACGACAAAAAATGGCGCGATTTTAGTAGAACAAATCGCGTGCACACGCCATAAAGCGTCGTCACCACCATATATTTTATGGTATCGCTTATGTATGAAAACGGCTCATTCATAAACATGAATTTTAGTATAAAAGCAATATCGCGACCATTTATCGCACGCTATAAATGGTATCGATATGGTGCCGTCTGAAACCAGCCTTAGTGAGTTATGCTTGTGTGGAGCTAAGCTTTACGTAGTTGAGCGCGATATTTTACACTTGTATTTTATTTTGGACTTGGACTTTGGAAAATAACAAAGTAAATTCGCTCCTCTTAAACATGTTCAATCTCGTATTTTCAGAATACAGTTGACTTGTGATGCGAATGAAACCATGAAAAATAACTTGAATTTCTTCTGCTTTGACTCTCCAAAACTGGTTACATGATCTTAATGTTTTTAATGATCTGATTATGGTGAATGATAATCAGGTAGATGTCAACGAAGAGTCTTTACCTCAACTTTTACTTGCAAATGTTTATAATCCAATAAGTCAAACAAGTCATAATTGCTTCGTTTTTTACCACTGCTGCACTAAAGAAAGACTTTTCCCAAGATAGTTTAATATATGATATCATTCGAGCTCTGGTCAATTTAATATCGGTTTTAATATCGATTCCGACAAATGCGCAGATAATTCGGATTTGAAGTACAGTAACAAATAGTCAACATGTCTTATCAATTACTAATATCTCATCAAATGATGAACTCCATGGTTCATGAATGTACTCCCAAATCCCAATCAAAGATTTGTCTAATTGAAAATGACAATAATTAGTCTTTTTTCCAATCAACGAGCCAACTAACTATCTTCATTCTTACCTTCCTCTTATCCAACAAGATCAAGGTTACAAGGACAATCAAATATATCCTGCCAAATCTGAAATCAACTACCAATTATTTTTTCGTCTCAACTACCAAATATCAACTCAAGCATGTACCCTATGGTTAATTCTGTTAGTAATATCAACAGTAGTCAGTTTTCATGACTTGGTGATTCTGAACATCAACCACAAGCTTCTAACTTTTTGTCACCATATAAAGTGTCGAAGTTCCACAAATTTTCTAGAAGCTTAGACTCTTCATAGGAGTTACAAAATAGTAATTGCTTCGTTAAGCCTCTAAACTTTTTACCGATGATGCATTAATTTGGTATCGCATGAATACTCTTCAAAATTGAAGTGATTTAGTAACACACGTTCAACAAACCTCAACCCAAATGTTTTTTTTTCCGATTCAAGTTGAAATTAAGTTGACCATATTAAGTTAAGCATCTTGTAATTAAATTTAATTGTAGACTAGAAAGTTTATATCACAATAATTGAAAAACATAATTCCCAACTTCATTATCTACATTACTTTTATTATTTTTAGCATAGATCATAGGAATCATGGCCAGGCTTGATTTTAAATGTATGTATACGTCAGTATGTAAATGTACATCAGTTTTAATGAGCAAAAATCTTAAATGGTTGTTTAAGGATTTTTTTTTTCGAGCTACACACTTCTCTCTCCGAACCAACTAAGCTCCAGTTGTTATAACGTAATCTTTTGACTTTCCTACAAATGCGACTAGAAACTTACGTTATTTTCTGTTAATGAGTTTATGCATTTGTGTCGAGCTCTGGAAGAAACAGAGACAGAGTTACATATTCAAAAATGTATAGGCAACTTCTAGAAGCTGAACTTGCTTATCGCAAATATTTACACTTAATCAACGATGTTGAAGCCTTTGTTATTGGTTATCCCGAAGAGAGAATAGAACTTTAAATCCTGTTATTTTTATTAAAAACTTTCATGATACTCATGTCGTATTTTGTTGACGTAGTTTCCTAAAATACAATCAGAAGGCGCGCGTTATGTTGGAACTTTGGGTAAACCGTACATCGATTTCGTCAATGTTCCCAACCAAAACGGTTATTTTATTTTCAATGCAGAAAGGTCAATCTTACCTCAACGTAGTGCCCTAATTGTAGTTTAAAAAACGGGGAAAAAATTTAAAACCTCTTTGTCAGCTTCATAAAAAATCATCTTAATGTGTAGCCAATGGGAATATTTACTATAAGTCACTGGTAGCGTTTATCTTCCTATACAATTTCAGGACTCTTTTACTCCTTGACATGCTTGCTGTTCATTTTCTTTCTGATTCTCTGATCCTCGACATAGATTTTTGTTTAAAAATGGATTACACATGCTCTTTAAGCTGGAGAGCGGCATTGAATAAGATTCCCGTTAGCATGCCTGGTATTTGAGCAATACAGAGCTAAATACTCTTAAAAGTGATCAACGCAATGCTATAAATAGTCATCAAAACCATGTCTAAATCAAAGGAGAAACTTTATTATACTAATTTAATGGAGCTCGTTAATATAACCGATTCTCCTATTAAACAAAGATATTACCCGCTTTTACGCGCCTTACAGACAGAAGTCAATTAGGAATTCTAAAGAAATGCTGACAGATGATATCATTGAGCCATCTCATTCACCCTGGCAAAAAATCTAATAGTTTGCGTTTTTGCGTGGACTATCGTTATCTAAACAAAGATTACGACCGCTTACTTCTTTTACTGTTTCCCTCTATGGCTTGTTTCAGTTTAAGAATGCTATTTAGACTGACCAATGTCCCCTCGATTTGGTAGTATCTAAATGATTGTGTTACTGGAGTTGACTTTAAGCGGTTTGTCTTTGTTTATATCGGTGACACGCCAATACAACCCCGACGTTTGACAAGCACATGTGCATTCTGTGAGAAATCATGTTTGTAAATCAATTTTCAAATTATTTTTGTAAATCTAAACTAAGATACCTCGGTTATACCATTAATTCATCTGGTTTTACATGTTGATTCTGAAAAAGTGGAGGAGTTATTGGTCTTGCTTCTTGATATAGAAGATTTATACCTAATATTTCCTCCTTAGTCACACCTCTAAGTTTTCTGACTCGAAAAAATCTAAAGTTTTTTTAGAGCGAAGATTATGGTTTGACTTTCTGAACTATCAAGAAGCATCTAGTTAAAACCCTCTCAAACTTAAACTCAAGAAATGCTTTATTGTCAATATAAACATAGTTGTAGACAAAATCGAAACATACAATAATTCATGGACATTACAATAAGTTATAATACAACTAGATTAAAATGTAAATTATAAAGAATACTTAAATATTAATCATTAAACAATAGTTAGATTTACTGGCGAGAAATTTCTTTGTTTTTATATGTAGGCTCTTTTGAGTCTTAAGTTTTTTTATTTCTAGCGGAAAATTATAATATAATTATTTACCTTCATATACAATAGAGTCACGTATAAGTTCAGAGTTAGGAATCGGTAGCCCTGATTTTGAAAAATCATTAGCCGTGCAGTGTAGTGCATCTGATTTTGGTCTAGGTGCTATCTTATCTCAACTGGACGATGCCCATGAAGAACTCCCCATTTGCTATCTATCCCATTCTCTGACCAAATATTATACTCGTAGAGAAATTGCGGCGATATATAAAAGACACTAAATTCACATCATAGTATAGTCAGAGTATAGTCTTAAGTAGTTAAATTCAACTAAAAAGCTGGTAGATTAAATAGATCATTGGGCCGTTAGTTTGCAACAGTACGCTTTCAACAAAATTCATCGGAAGGGTAAAGAAAATATAATTTCTGACACTCTTTCTAGATCAATCCCAATAGTCGAACCTGTACACATTGCTAAGAATCCTCTTGATTCAGTTGATTGCTTTTTATTCTTCATATATTGAAGACAAGTAATATCAAGGTGTTATTAAGGAATCAAAGATACTTCTGCTAAATTTTCTGTTTGGTGGTATGACAATAATCAATTTCAAAAAAAAGAAAGGCTTAAAGTTATGAAAGCTCGTCATGACACTTTTTCTACCCACAACAAAATGGTAGCCTTTCAAAATCTTATTTTCCGTATTTTTATTTCCATTTAATATAATTGAAATCTAGGTAACACACTAGCTATTTCACTACAAAAGATGTGAACCATTAACTTCAAGGCAGTAAAATAATCTATTGGAGATCTCACGAACATTTTGGAAAGTGGAAACATCAATATTTCGACATGCATCAATGATTCTTTGACGTAGATCGAAGATAGATTCTGGCTAGGTGACGTAGACTTTTTGATTCAAGTAGCCCCAAAAAAAAAGTACAGAGGTGTAAGATCGGGCGACCTGGCTGGCCGCTCGGTAGGCCCTCGACAACCAATCTACCAAGTTGGCTAAGTATTAGTCAAATATTTCTACTAAAGTGAGGCGGTGCCCCATCTTGTTGACAATCTGTTTTTAAATTCAAGGCGATTGTCTTCGATAATCTTAATAATCAGTGGCTCTACTGCATTTTTCAATATGTTTTAGTAAAGGTCCTCTGTTAAACTTTACAAACAACAACACACCTACAAACAAAATCACCTGAATAGGTGTAAAGAAAATAAAAAGAAATAAAAATGCGAATAATAAGATTTTTAAAGGCTTCCATTTTACTATGGGTAAACGTAATGACTTAATATTCTAGGACTATAGAGCATTGAGTGGGAGCTTTTAAATGATGTATCTCTTGACCTCCCTTTCTATTTAATTTTATTCTTGCCATTTCAAAGTTTTACAAAATAAGCTAGGGACCAAAAAGTAGTATACTATAGCAATATATGATGTGTGCAAATTTTAAATTTTTATATAAATTTATTTACAAGATAAGAGGGGACAATTATGAGCCGTACTGTATGTGCTTAAAACAATAGCCCACATATCACAACGATTCTATTAGCCTCGAATGAAACAAGATGCTTCTCGCTATATAATCGTTGAGCTTAAAAAAGCCTTTACAAAAACGTCCAGTTGGACAAATTTAGAGCCAACCCACTGTATTACGTCTATGGCAAGCTCTGAGTATTAATTTCGAAAGACCTTTACTCCGTTCTACTTCACGTTATTTTGACATGCAACAGTACGGATTTTTTATACTGCTAATGATCATCCACAAGCAACTCCCATTAAGAGAGTTCATAGAGTCTTCAAAATAATTTTATTCAGTTACTTGAAGGACGAACATATATTTGGGGATAAATTCTTAACAAAGGCAGGTTAGGCCATAAAATCTGCCAAACACCGAAATTTACCGATCATACTTCAAATTTCATAGCCATAAATTTTGTTTGCCCTTGGGAGTTCCAAACAACAATATAACCTTCGATATAGCGATGATCGTTTTCGAAAGAATTAGCAAGTGTGGTTAAAAAACTAAGTACTTTTAAATGCTGCTAATTACTTCACCTCAAAGTTTGCCCGGAAATATATTTTGCACTTTGCGTGGTTTCCAAAGTCGTTTCTCCTTGCTTATACAAAATTAAAGATTTTTTGATGGTTACTAATAAAGAACGTTTATAAACAAGTCGTCTTTTTTTATTTAATTATTTCTACTATGTATGTTATATTTATAAATATATTCCTTAAAAATTAACTGATAATATCCTAAGAATACTAAAATTTTTGAGACAGCATCTTCTGAAAGGAAGAAAATATCCAAAGCAATTTTAAAACTTATGCCAAAAATGTCAAATTTAGGATATATGAAAGATTTTTTTTTTAAATATGTATTATATTATCTATATATTACGTATAACTTTTTGTAGCTCAAGCTAAATAAATACATTATATATTATTCATTCATTTGTCAATACTTAAAAATGTAGAGCTAAATATTTTAATATTACACTCCCGTACAAAAACCCACTTAATATACATAACAAATAGCATAGTATTAGACAGTCAAGATACTGGAAAAAGCTGTATAATATAACGGTAATAAATAATGCTTAATGATTTTTTGAGCACCGGAAAATAGCAAAATAACTACCCTAATTTTTTTTATTTTATGATACTGTATCCTGTACGTTATTAAATAAATCTATTTATTAGAATTTATAAGATACTTACTGTAATATTTTGTAGAGTTATTTGAAATTTCACCTTTAAATCCAAATGATGAAACGGTTCTCGGAACCCAAGTTGTAGAAGTTATTGATCCAGATGGACCCGAGGTTCAATTTGTACTTTTTCCAAGGTAAAAGTATACTTTTTGATTATTTTAAATGCTTTATTTTGTATATATACAAGATTCTTTACTTTACTTCTCTTATTATATAAAGAAATCATCATGCAAAATAGGCATCTACCAAAAAACAATGTTATTATTTGCCAAGAGTCTAAATTTAAAAATATCACTTGGTGTATTTATTTCGGTATTATTTTATAACATTCATGCATAAAAACTTGAAACGTTGATATATTCTGGTTCTTATAGGATTGGACAATAAAAACAAATAAAAAATTGAAATTTTACAATATGTTGTAAATCCCAAAATGTATATTAATAATGCAAATAATTTCTTATCTTATATCTCACCTGATTAATGACTAACAAATAAATGAGTAAGCTCAAAGTCTGATGTTATAAAAATTATTTTATTACGAAAAAATGTTTGTTTTTTAGGCTTAAGAATTTTTTAAAAATAAATTTGTCCAACATTAATTTTTGTAAGCTTAAAATTTTTTTTTAGAAATAGCACGCCATATCTGTTAAGATATGAAAACCAGGAGGCGCTTAATAATTCTGAATTTGATCCAAGTAACCCCACAAAAATTATAACTCACGGTTTTATGAGCAGCATTAAAAATGATGTTGTCACTTTAATTAAAGATGGTAAGTTCTGAAAGGGGCCCTAATTGCTTAAGGCTCCGCTCCTCAGGGATACGGAAATTGCTTTTTAGGGGTTTTGCGCTTATCATTTTATTTAGACACCGTTGCCCTTTTTGGCTTAATTTTTTTTTTCAGATAAATTAACAGATTTCATGCCTAAAACTAAATGTGAAGTGTAGTGAAAATTAATAAATATATGCATTTTTTAACTAAATATTGGCGTACTCAAAGACAATTTAAAATTTACTATTAAATTAAATTTACTACTAATGCGAGTTAGGGATAAAGTGAACAAAAAAGACATAAATAATAAAACTGAAGCCAGCCTTTAATATTATAGGGCACTTAGAAATTTTACAAAGCATGCAATATTTCGCGAGAAAAGCGTATATTTGAACATGCTAGCAAATAAAAATGGCAAAAAATTCTGGTCTCATATGAAATAATTAAATCTTACTTATAGCTCGTCTGTTGAAATTCCTTCTGACCTGGCGGACCCAGTTGCCTTAAATCACTACGTCGAGTGAACTTAACTGATAAAACTTCTAGAGATAAACGATTATTCTATAAACCAAACAAGCACCCTAAATATACTAACTAACTAAATTTTAAATCTATTGAAGCATCATTTTTAAGCATTATAAATTCTATATACAGGGTATTACTTAAAGGTATGTTATAATTTAAAAGAGACATTTCTGGACCGATTTTAAGTCAAAAAGTTCATATAAACATGGGTCCTAAAATGATTAGTTTTTAAGATACAGGGTGTTAAAGTTTTATTTTTTTTTTCGTTTTTAATAAATTTTTCAAATACGGTTTAAAATATTGAACTGAATTTGGCACAGAATATTATGGCATAAAAACACATTTTTTAGATGTTCACCTACTTTTTTTTAGCAACCAGTGGCGTAGCTATGATGAATTTTTCATACAATTTTACAAAAAAAATACTACGCCATTGACACTGACGAAAAAAATTATAATTTTATCTTAATTATCAATCAATTATAAACAAAAAATTCCTCTATGACTTTTGCTGTAAATCTTACCATTTGGGTGTAATCGTTAATTAAAAAAACGTCTTTTATGCATAAAATGCATCTTTAAAAATAATGGAAATAAATCAAGTTAGCTATTTTTTTGCTGTTGTAAACATTATGACACTGACATTAATGATTATTTTTGATTGTGTTAAGTTTGATTTTATTTTCAGTTTTTATTAGGTACATTTTTCAAATATTTATTTTCAAGCTATTTTTTACAAACTGATGAACAAAAAGCAACAATTAAATACAATACATACATACATAATTTACAACAAATGTTGGAAATGACCACCTCTTGCCTCTATGCAGGTTTCTGCTCTTCTTCTCATAGAATCACGAACTCTTTCGAAAATTCCAGACGTGTTTCCTATAGTTTCACATCCGTCAATAATTCTATTTCTTAGTTCTTCTAATGTCACAATTGGTGTCTGATAAGCCCATGTTTTTAGGTGTCCCCACAAAATAAAATCTAGGCTATTTAAGTCAGGTGATTTAGGTGGCCAAAACTGTGGTCCTTCACGGCCTATCCATTTATTTCGGTAGACTCTATTTAAATGCTCACGAGCCAATATGCTAAAGTGGGCTGGAGCACCATCATGCATAAACCAAAGTTGTTGCCGTAACTGAAGAGAAATATCTTCGAGAAGCAAAGGCAAATCATTTTGGAGAAAATTACAATAATTCTGTCCGTTAAGACGTCCTGGTAAAAAAGATGGACCAATTAAATGACCGGATACGATACCGATCCAAACGTTTATTGAAAATTGTTTCTCAAAATGTGTCTCTGTAATCGCATGAGGGTTTTCTTGAGCCCAGTAAGGATTGTTATGGAAATTGATTATTGCATTTCTGGAGAAATTAGTTTCGTCCATAAACAAGATGTTCGCACCAAATTGAGGATTTTGTGTTACTTTTTGGAGAAACCATCTACAAAATTGCGTACGCGGTTCATAATCTCTAGGAAGCAATGCCTGAACCCTTTGTATGTGAAAAGGATATAACAAAGAATCCCTTAAAATTTCCCATACCGTCTTGTAGCAGATGTTCAATACCATACCAGTTTTTCGTGTACTTGTGGTCGGATCCTCTTCAACTGCATGTAGGACAGCCTCTTCAACTGCCGGTGTCCTAACTGTACGGGGCCTTCCCTCGGCAGAATTAAAACTCCCAGATTCAGCCAGACGACGATGAATGTTTATAAATATTTTTCTATCTGGGACAGCGCGATTAGGATACCTTTCTTGATACAAACGCCGCGCCTCCATAGCATTACCATTGGCAAGTCTATAAAGGAAATGCATTTGCGTCATTTCCAAATTAGAATAATCTACCATTTTTTAACTAGTACAATTCACGTTTTAAGATCCAAAGGGTACTAGAAACAAATTGTCAAGAATAATCACTAACACAAGTGTCATAATTTTTAAAACAACAAAAAACAATTTCTGGCAACGAGCAAAGCTAACTTGATTTATTTCCATAATTTTTAAAGATGCATTTTATGCATAAAAGACGTTTTTTTAATTAACGATTACACCCAAATGGTAAAATTTATGGCAAAAGTCATGGAGGAATTTTTTGTTTATAATTGATTGATAATTAAGATAAAATCATATTTTTTTTGTAAGCCAATGGCGTAGTATTTTTTTTGTAAAATTGTATTAAAAATTCATCATAGCTAGGCCACTGGTTGCTAAAAAAAAAGTAGATGAACATCTAAAAAATGTGTTTTTATGCCATAATATCCTGTGCCAAAATTGAGTTCAATATTTTAAAACGTATTTGAAAAATTTATTAAAAACGAAAAAAAAATAAAATTTTAACACCCTGAATCTTAAAAACTAAGCATTTTAGGACCCATGTTTATATGAACTTTTTGACTTAAAATCGGTCCAGGAATATCCCTTTTAAATTATGACATACCTTTAAGTAACACCCTGTATATGTATATACAAATGCTTCTATTGAGAATATTGAATTTCGATAAAGGACTTTTGGAATTTTCTATAAAACCTCTTATAAATATAATAAGTTCTTGTATTATAGAAAATGCATATTGCGTTATTTGAAACAATTTATAATTAAGCCCATTGCAAAACTATCTAACCGCACAAGTTTTAATGATTTAGAATATTATTAATATTATCAAAAATTTTGGCCAGACATGTTTACCACCAACTTTTTTTATTTTGTATCTCGCCGCACATTATTACACAATATCAATCAAGTTTTAGGAAAAATTAAAGCACAGCTACTAGTCTCATAAGTTTGGTAAATGATGTTCGTAAAGATGCAGAAAATAAAAATGTTACATGGTTTGGTCTGTTAGACTTTAGTAAGGCTTTTGATACTATTAGTCATGAAATGCTTTTAGCAAAATTAAAATATTTTGGCCTGTCAGGAAATTTAATAGATTTTTCATTATATCATAAAAATCACTCTTATTGTGTCATTGTGTTGCAGTTTATAAAAATATTAATAATGAAAATATAAATAATTTTTACATACTGAAATTAAATGAAACATGGAACTCTTTCAATGCCTTGACCATTTATTTGCAGTACAGCATCATCATATGGCTGATCACTGTAAACCATATCTTAGTTTTAGTGGTATTTAGAATTAGATCCATCTCTTGTTACATCCATTAGACCAAGTCTAAGAGACTTTGAAGGTTCTGGATATCATCACATAAGATTGCGGTGTCATCGGCATAGTGGATGGTATTGGTGTATCAGTACACCGTTAATCTTAACTCCACACCTCTGATAATGCGACGCCTATTTAGCTATTCTATCAGAATATAGATTGAACAACAGTGAATAGTATACATCCCCGAATATGTTTCTGGGCGTACTACAAGGTTCTATTTTAGGTCCACTAATATTTTTGATATGAGTCGCAGATATACGTGTTTATATGCAATATTGTAAAGTGCAAAAATATAAAGACGATTCAGATTCATTTCTCTTCCTTTGAGTATGCTACTAAAACAAAGTTTTATTAGGATTTAGACAACCCAACCCTACAAAGTCACCAACTATATTTTTTGGTGGAATAAATTTTCAGCTTATTATGCCAAATTTTGAGAAAACTACATTTTTAAAACTGATAAATATGTGAACTTTATACGAGGGTCATTTTAAAAGTTTCCGCCTTTTTTAAAGAAAACACATAATTCAAGCCGAACAAAAATTTATTTCTTAAAATTCATTTTTTTGGTTATATACCGATTATAAAAAAATGGAGATCAACCATATCTAAGGCCACTTTTTGATGCTTGTGAGCACACTCAATCTACTAGAAATTCTATTACATAAATCAGCCAATTTCCAAAAATCTTTTAGCTATTTTGTAATACAAATGAGGAAGATTCTACCTTATGATGTAAAACAAATGTCGCCTAACCTTTCCAAGGACTTTATTAAATCGCGTCTTCTAGAAGAGCAAAGGAAACAATTTAATCTTATTTATTTTAAGGATCTTAATGTATTTGTATTGCATATGCTTTAATGGTTTATAAAAGCTCCTTATAATTTCAAATATTATGTAATTCATTTTTATTTTTTGTTGTTGTTAATGTTTGCCTGCCTTATACATATCTTAAGTTTCCTGCAACAATTATTAAAATTTACATTTTATTACTTTATTTTTTCCCTTTCTGTACACTTTTCTCAATATTTTTTTGCTCCCCTTTGGACTTCTTACCTTTAGGATGTATACCTTTTCTTTCTTACACTTATATATATCAGAATTATATTTATTATATATAATAACCTGGTTCTAATATTTTATATTTAAACTGTACCTCTATATTACTTGTAAAAGTATTATAGAGAGCAGGGCTAATTCACACAAGCTTGTATTTAAACGAGTTTTGTGGATCGGTTATATAATCGCAAGGTGGTCCTTATTTGTCATATTTTTCTCTACTATTCTCGACATAGTTCGCATTACTCAATACATTTAATCAACCACTTTTGCCAACCCTTCAGACCATCAGAAAAATAGTCTTTAGGTAAACCTAAAAAATTAAAGTTAACTGCCTCGTTTACCATAGTATTTGACCAATATCTTTTTAAAGTTAGGGAACAAAAAAAGTCACTCGGGGCCAGGTCTGGTGAGTACAGTGAATGTGAAAGCAGTTCGAACTTTAATTCTTCTAATTTTACCATTGTAACTCGCGCATTGTCCTGTTGACACAGCATCTTTTGCTTTGCTAATTGTAGTCGTTTCTTTTTGAGTTTCGCCTTCAGCTTGGTAAGGCAGCGTAATAGAGTCCATTGATAGTTTTCTATTTTTTAAGGTAATCAAGCGTAATTACACCACGGCTGTTCCACAAAACTGTAGTCACTACTTTTCTGGTAGAAAAAAAGGACCTTTGCCTTCTTAGGAGCTGATTCTCCACCCCAATCCACTACAATGATTGTTGTTTAGTCTCCGGAGTATGGTGATGGATTCATGTTTCGTCGACAGTAATAATTGATCGTCGTAAAAACTCAACACGATTCTTTTGGAACAGCTGAATAGTCTCGCGCAACTTATACAACTTATCCGTACGCGCTTTTGATTAACAAACACGGCACCCATCGCGCGGATAATTTTTCCATGCCATTTCTTATGCACCCGTTCAGTCGATATACAGTAATTCTCAGCAATTTCTTTAAGAGTTAATCGGCGATCTTCTATCACGGTTTTATGCACTAATCTGATGACATCGTCCATGGAAATAGTTTTTGTACGCCCAGAACGTTCATGGTCAAAAGTGCTCGTACGACTGCGTTTAAACTCGGTCATTCAATATTTCGCAGTTCCAATAGAAGAACTTTATCACCGCCCAATATTCGATTTTATCCATTTGTTTAAACAATTTTTAACTGTCAACTTTGAATGGGTACTATTGTTTTATACTGACCGAAATGACTTGAAATTTTTATGCCGTATATATGTAAAGACTATCTATTAGTAAGCGAGAGATCTTGAATATACAGCAACATTGTGCCGTCGAGGACGGGAACTTTTTAAATGATCCTCGTATTTTAGGTATATAAAGTGTTTGACATTAATAAAAATAATAATAATGACTTTATTGCAATAAAAATTATTACAAAACAAATAGAAATTAAATTTCCTATTTACAAATAATTTTAAACTTAACTAATTTCTACATATATGAATTTCAGGAAAATTTTGGAAATTTCTTTTTTAAACTTTAAGTTTGTAAGTCCTTTTAAGTTATCTAGAACCCTGTTATATAAGCTATACACCTGATAACTAAATGATCTTTCATATAGTATTGTTTTATGCAGAGGTGATGAAATTAACTGTTTGTGCTTTAAGTCTAAATTATGAGCATCAAATCTCAATTTAATTTTCTGATACAAATAACTTGGTCGCGCATTACAAATTATTTTATTATATAAAACTCGACTATTAAGTAGTCTTTTCTCTTTCAGGAAAAGCCATCCGATTTCTTTAATCTTTGCAGTTACACCTCTATCATATTTTCTTATACCTCCAATTAAACGAATCCAGTGGTTTTGTATACGTTGAATACGCATCTCATCCTGTTTTATGAGATAGAAACTATACACTACGTCACAAAATGCAAATTGCGAAAGAACAAGGCTCTCCAATATAAGTTTTTAGTTTGACATCTAATAATTGACGCTGATTGTATACAGAGTGTTTCGGGAGGAAAGAGAAATATTATACTATAATGATATTATACATACAAATTATACATATTCAGAAGGTCAAAATAAGATAAATTAACCCATATGTTTTAATTCGATTCATAACCCTTTTTGAAATAATCGGCTCTAAAGAGTTTTTTGTAAATTTTTGGAATAATTACGTTCTCGGTATTTCTAACTCACGTTGCAGGTATTTTATCTTTATTTGTTAATACTTATTTTCATGGACTGCTAGTTTTGACAAGCATGGTTGTCAGGTTGATTGATTCTGAGGGTTTCAATTTCAAAACCGCAAAGTTTCCATTACGTAATGCCCACACATTTAGCCATAGGGAGTATGTTGACATAATATTTGTGTATGGTTTCTGTGATGGTAGCGCATTACATGCTGTTGATGAAAACCGACGTCGTTTTCCAAATTGAAGAATTTCTAATCGAAAAGTTTTTCAGACAGTTTTTGTAAATGCTTAGGAAACAGAAATGTTTCCAAGCGAATTAATTCTGAACGAGAGGCGGGACTAAATGTCAAAAATGAAGAAAATGTTCTGGATATGGCTCAAGAGAACTCCGGTGTTAGTAGGAGGCGAATTATAAAAGAACTTCGATTAGCATCACATGTGGATGTTTGAAAGACACTTAATAAAAACGGTTTTAAGCTTTTCCATATTCAACCGGTTCAACATCTTCAAGAGGGTGATTACGGCTTAAGGGTTCAATTTTGCCAATTGGTCCAACAAAATCGAGACCTACATAAATAGTGTGATGCGATGAAGCTCATTTTACCCGCAATGGAATTAGTAACCGATATACTGAACATCGGTGGTCAGATGAAAGTCCTCATGCCACGTTTGAACGAAACTTTCAACATCGATTCAGTGTTAACGTGTGGTGTGAAATGATTAATGACCAGTTGTTTGGTCCTTTTGTATTAGATGAGCGTTCTACTGGAGAATGACGCTTTTTGGAAGACCATTTAATACACATGTTGCATTATGTTTCTCTAAATGTTCAACACCGAATGTATTTTCAATACGATGGAGCCTCTGCTCATTTTTGTCGCTGAGTGCGTAATTTCTTAGACAATCGTTTTCCTGATCGTCGGATTGGCAGAGGAGGACCTTAAGTTTGGCCACCGAGCTCACCAGACCTAATTCCACTGGATTATTGCCTCTGGAGGTAAATGAAGGCTCAAGTGTACGAAACACCAGTAGAAACTGTAAAAGGAGTCCACAATCAAATTTTGAATCCTTCAAATATTATTAAAAATAATCCCCAACCAATTAAACGTGCAACACGAGCACTTAACAAACGTGCTGCAGTTGCCTTGAATTAATGCATGCCTTCATTTTAAATTAGTGGAATTTTGTTTTTTACTATGCTTATGGTGCTTTTAAAATAAAAACTCTTACCAAAAAAAATCAGAACCGATTATTTCAGAAACGGCTGAGAATCGGATTAAAGCATATGGGTTAATTTATCTTATATGACCTTCTGAACATGTTTCCAAAATATTTTCCTTTCCTCCCGAAATACCCTGTATGAGTTTAGGATTAGTGAATGCCTTTCTTATGCATTTACTTATATGCGATGAGAATCTCAGATCAATATTCATCTGCAACCCCAGGTTTCTAGCACTATTGAAATGTTCAACCTTTTCCGTACCTATCAGAATATTAAATTGATTCAAATACTGTTGCCTAGAAGAAGGTACGCCCGAATAAGAGAACTTGACATTTCTTTGGATTTAGCTCTAAACAATGCTTTTCAGAAGCACTAATTAAAAGTTTGACATCCTCGTTAAGCTTATTGTTAACTTCTAAGATTTTTTCCGGTAAAAAAGAATAATATATTTGGGAATCATCAGCATAAAGATGAATACATGAGTATTTAAAGCAAGTAACCAGTTGGAAACTGTATAGGGTGAAGAGAAGAGGTCCGAGGAAAACCCCATTAAGAATATCCATTTTACTAGATTCTCGCCCATTGAGGTTTACAGACTGTAGCCGCCCCGCTATATAACTCCTCATCAAAGGCAAGCGTCAACGCTGACTCCCCGACATTGCAAAATTGCTAAAAATAACTCATGATTAAGCCTGTAAAATACTTTGGAGCACTCCAACAAGACAAGCACACTAAGCTTACCATGATTTTCAGGTTCCAGATGTTCAGACTCAGTGTTCAGACAGTTGTACAGCTGTACAGCTATCATCTCTGCGGAATCCTGATTGTAAGATGGTAATATATCGTATTTTCAGCATAACTACGTATTTAAAAGTCCAAAACCCTCTTTAGGATCTTTGACATAGCTGGCAAAATGCTTATGAACCGAAGGTCTTTGAGTTCGTTAAGAATTGATACCTTTGGAATCGGAAATAGAAATGAACTTTTTTAAACATCAGGAAATATATGTGTATCAAAACACGAATTAACTAAAATTATTGGCAATATATGCGAACAACAGTACTTGAGCAGTTTAATTGCAATACCATCAGTACCAATGGCCTCCGATTTTATGGAGAATAATGCTTTTCATTCAGTGATAATTGACACTAAAATGAAGTCACCTGCAGTACTTTTTTTTATTTTGACGGTAAAAGTTTAAGGTATCTGATAAGCTATCTAAGCTAATATTTTCCACGTTGTCTATCATGGCAGGAACTGTATTTTTATGTTTACAATATATATTTAAATCTTCAAGTATTTTTCAATTATTTTTAAGATTATCTATCGTTATATTATTTGAAAGATAAGTTTTTCTTGTAGTTTTCACTGTAATTGTAACCTGGGTCCTAAGGAATTTATATCCCTCTCAATTTTCAAGGGTTTTCTGTTTTTTTTTTTACTATAAAGTGCCTTGTTTCGAAGTTATATTAAGTTCTTAATTTCTTAAGTAAGCCAGGGAGATTCTTTTTCGAGATATATGTTATTTTTGACGGTGCGTGTGTCAATGAGATTACTAAGGTAGGTTTTAAATTATTTAGGTTTATCGTTAATATCGGTGGTGTGAAAAATGCTACGAAATGATATAGACAAAAGATAAGGGGAAAAGTTTTGCTGGTTAAAATTCCTGTAATTCAAGTAAAAAGGTTTTTGTTTAAATATCTGTCGCTTTAGTTCAAATTTTATTAATACGTGACCTGAGATATAGGGAGCAGGATCGACACCGGAGCTTAGTATATAGTCAAGGTTTGAACATAAAATTAGATCTATTAGAGTAGCATTTGATTGACAATATCTATGACTCGGTTCATTTATGACTTGTTAAAGGCTGCAGGATTGTAAAGCTAAAAGAAATCTAGGTATATATTGAGTCCAAATCCAAAACATTGATATTGAAGTCCCTGAGACAAACTTGAGATAATCTTTATCAGATGCCAGTAGATCTGGAGAGATATTCAATTCAAATTCATCTAAAAACTCTGCAAAATTGGCAAATCCTGGAGGTCTGTAGATTACATCTAAAATGGATTTAATGTTTTGTTTTTTAAATCCAATTCAAACTCGTTTAAAATATTTAGTTACTTGGTGGTTAAGTGTTTCTCAATGGAATTAATTTCGCACATACAGCAAAATTCCTTCACCTCTGCTTTTTCTATGATCAGCTCTAACAATTTTGAAACCATTAACATTAAAACTTAGATCATTTTTGTTAAGTTAGTTAGCCATGTTTCAGTTATAGCTGGAAATATCAAAATTGTTTGCTTTTAGATAGTTATTTACATCATTAATTTTGGGAAACAACGATAGCATATTAACTCTAGTAATATGCCCAATTAGTAAAGTTTTCATGTCTGTTATTCATTATTAAAATATAAAATAAATTTAGTTATATTTAGAAACAATAATTATGACAAAATAAAAGATAAAGGATTTAATCAAGTAGCTTTCAGTGGTCTTCGTTCTTGATAACGATTTAATCATCTCTGCGCCATAATCTTTTCATTTTTCTGCCAAACATATTTATAATATGTTTAGCTTCATGTCTAAGACGTTTGTATTTTTTTGGAAGATTATAAGTATCTTTCGTAAGTTGTTCTGAGATATAGATCACTGCATGACTATCATCAAAACCTACATTGCATTTTTACCTTTTTTAGCTTTAGCCCTCAGAATTTTTTGTTTTAAGTTCAAGTCTGTTACTTTGACTACTGATTTAAATTGGTTATGAGTTTTTCAAAGTTGCTTACCAATGCAGGTGCATTTAGGAAATTACATAATGAAACGAGTTTCTTAGGAGTAGATTTTTTTCCAAGTCATTGCAAATCAAACCGCTGAGGCATATTATATTATTCTTTATTTTACCTGTTTCTCGCACGCTTACTGTTTGTTTCAATCTGGAAACCTCTTCCTTTAATTATTGGTTTTATTTTGATATTTTCGAGAATATTTCCGTCATAACTTTATTACGTTTTCTCTTTCCCTCATATATTTCATTGAGAAACTCTTTCATTTTATAGATCCTTTAGAATGGTTCTTACTTCATGGATGCTTTCCTCATTTTTCCTATCGGGACTCGGATAAGTAGGTATTATGGAAGTTCTTCTAAGTCTAGCCTGGTATGCCAGGCTTATCCTCTTATCATCAGTACAATCTTCGCAATTCCAGGCCTCTTTTTCTTAGTGCATAACACGGGAATCAATCTCAGTTACATTTCCGCATTCCAAGTGAAAAATACCTTTGCAAATTCCACAGAATATAGCTCTAATTTCACTTTGCCAATATTGCATTAACAAGATTTGCAAATGTTTTAATTTGTCATTTTATTAATAACAACTCAGATTTATTTTTCAACGTGACAACAATTGCAAATTGTCTAGTGATAAAATTATTAAAATTTGGTGGATCCAAAGTCTAACTTAATAAAATTTCGTCAAGAAGTTATATTAAATAAAGGTTTAGAATAAAACATTTTCTTATTTTATTCAGTACCTATTAACATAGTTGTAATAACTGTATTACTACACCGACCATTTTAAAGTTTTTTTATTGTTCAATTGGCACCGTTGCCATGCTAAAAAAATTATTAACGCCTTCAAAACAAGGAATCATACTCATTTCAGTTTTAATTTTTTATATTAAATAGTTTATTTCTGTCGTTCTTTATTAATATTCGTACTTTTTGTAATATGCACGCCCAAGGCTCAAATCAATACATTAGTTTACTAAAATCTCTTCGTCATTGACAAAAAAGTTTGTTTAATTTTTGTCCCTAATCTATCCTTTGCCATTATTCATTATTACAACAATTTTCAATGTACTAATGCTCACTCATAATGGACCCTTTCCAGAGTTCAACTCTGTAATCTCTTTCTCTAACCAAAACATTTATTTTTTTTAAGTTCTTCTTAATGTAAATTCAGCGATTTTAATTAAAAAAATATTATTTAAATTTCGAAATTTTGAGCTATTTCCATTTAGGCTTAGGAAATATATTATAAATTTTA
This sequence comes from Anthonomus grandis grandis, assembly GCF_022605725.1. Classification (NCBI taxonomy): domain Eukaryota; kingdom Metazoa; phylum Arthropoda; class Insecta; order Coleoptera; family Curculionidae; genus Anthonomus; species Anthonomus grandis. The sequence goes on from NC_065546.1 coordinate 14,665,223, forward strand.
TGTGTATTAGTTATGTCATTAGAAAATAAGTTATACTTGCAACTTGCTAAGTCCGAGCATCCAGGCCGTTACCTCAATTTTAATATTGCATTTTTGAATTTGATAAATATGTGAACATTATATTTGAGGCTTATAATGTGTTTGTTAAAGCCTGCAAAATAAAAAATCATACTCTTTAATTTCACATAAAATGTTTATCTACTGGATGATATAGGTTAGAAAGAAGTTAACCTAATATTATACCATGAAACGTATATTGAAATTAAATTATTATAAATAAGGGATTTACAACTCTAAAACTTATAGCATCAGATATGTAGCATCTATTTATCGAATTACGCATTTTGCTTTATGAGATCATCAAATTAAATAAATAGCAAATAATAAAATAGCTATAGTTAAATATCGATTAAAGAAAAAACGTACCTCATTTAAATACTATAAAACACACCGAAAAGTCACTTATAATAACATAAAGGCTGGCATTAAAGTAAAAATAAAAATCAACATCATTTATCGTTATTGTGGATAATATTACAAAGATCTGATTACGATTTTTCTATTGGCTTAGCCATGACATCATGCCTTTCACCTTTTTTGAGTGAAGTTTTTATGATAACCTAGAGCATAAAATTACATGCAGCGCGTTCGCCAAACATACATTATAAAAAATAAAATATAACAACCAAACATATATTATATCATATTTATAGGAGATTATGTTGATGATATTTGTGTTGTTTGGGGAGGCAATGAATATCAACTCTTCAGTTTGCAAATAGTCATGACAGATTTTTTTTACTTTGGAAAGAGAGCTCAATAGGGGTTTGCATTTTTTGGACCATTTATTAAGAAAAAATAATAACAAGAATTGAAGTTACAGAAAACCATCCACAACTGATACCATCATAAAATTTTCTTCGAATTCACTACATACAGATATGCTTCTTCTGGCTCTTCATTTATATAGAATGTTCACGCTGCCACTTACTAAAGAATCTTATAATAAAGAGTTTAGTATAATTAAGCAACTTGAATTTAATAATAATTTACACTTTCTACCATAAATAAACTTTTCGTCAAACTCATAAATAAATATGTTTTAGAACAATAAAGTAATAGAATTATTCTAACATATTTTACATTCAGATTCTTTGAAATTTGGGTGTATACCTATATGGTATATGCATATTTGGGTTTATATTTCTGAAATTGGGGTGAGTATTCGGCTATGAATGTTGGTCAGTCGGGGAGAAGAATTTCCGAATATAGAAATACCGATATATAATAATTATATTTTATAATAATATCTATGACATGTATCCAATATAATATATTAGTCATTGATACATGATGTAAATTTGTATTTAAATTTGACCGTGATATGATATCTCGTGTAATTTTCTCTTAAATCAGTACATATTTAGAAAAATTATCTCAAGAGATTTCTTTCTATTCTCATTTTTTATAAATTTGCTTTAAGATGGCGTGTTTTTATTATTTTAATTTTTTTTTGAAAATTTGGCAACATGGGTTTTAGCTGATGATCTAACGATTAAAAATATTTTTAGCGATGCAGCGTTGCCGCTTATACCAAAAAGTAGTAGCAACTTTGTTATTTTAAATGGAATACCCTGTATATTTTTTTATTTTCCGATTCGCTATCACTTTATGATTGGTTCTGTATAAGGTATTCCTTCACCTATCTTTAGTGGTTTTCGAGAAATTAACTATTTTCTTTATTTTTTGACGAAAACATAGATCCAAATAAATTTGTATTACTACGGCACTGGAACGCGCAGAACCTTGAAATTATAAACGTAATTTACGGAAGTATTGTACATTATTCTTCACTATGAAAATTTGTTCGACGTTATACAGGGTTGCTCAAAATTAGTGGTTTTACCGCTAGATACAAAAATTGTAAAAAGTGCATTTTTTTAAATGGAATACCCTGTATATTATAACATATTCTAAAAGGAAATTAAAATCCCTGTCTAAAGAGGTATTATGTTCCTATATCGAAGGAGTTCGGTTTCGGAAATAAAAGCTATTTCCTGTAAAAATCAGGATATTGTGACATATTTGCTTTAGTTGGCCATGAAAGGTCATGATAAAACAATGCTATGCTATTGATGTTTGACAGTGACATTTAGTTGATTAATAGTAAATACGCTTGGGTGTTTTTTTAAAATAGTGACTTAAAAATTTATTAAAATGGAAAGAAATAGTTATTCAAATGAAGTTTTGATGAATCTATTTATTATTCATGGACAATGTGACAAAATTGTAGCATGAACATGCAGAAATTTCAAAGAAATGTACCCGAATTTACAAAAAATGGATAAAAGAAAATTTGTGCGAATACAAAATAACTTTATACAATTTGGTTCACAACTTAAAAATGATACAATATTATAAGTAATTTACAATAAATTTTCAAAATGATGATTTCAGTCAATGATTGCCATTGACTTCTAAGCAATTCAAAATCCTGCGTTGTACAGCATGTGTTGTCACTGCTTGTATTTTAGAAGAATCTAGTTGACCAATGCAATTGATAACTCGTTGACGTAGTTCCTGTTTACTGTTTACCGGTGTCTTGTATACCATTTGTTTCAAATTACCCCAATAGCAAAAATCAAGTGGTGTAAGATCAGGTGATCTCGCAGGTTAGTCCCATGGTCCCAAACGCCTAAACCAGCGGTCTTCGAATTTCTCAAATAACTCACGTGTCACCTCCTCAGTGCAATGAGCAGGTGCCCCATCCAATTGGAACCAGCAAGTGCGATAATCTTCAAGCGTTAAATTTTCCAGAAAATCTTCTACTACTGAGCGCAAAATCTGAATGTATTTATGGGAGTTTAATGACCCGTCGTAAATAAAAAAAGCTATTTGATTATCTTTTAGTAAACAAAAAACATTAAAACTAAATTTTTCTTGAAACCCCATTTCATTAACCGCGTGTGGATTTTGATTAGCCCAAAAATGTTGATTTCTTCTATTAAAAATACCTTCTCTAGAAAACTTTGCTTCGACTGTCCATATTATTTTTTTTAGAAAGTTTGGATCCTCTTGAGTGCATGTCAGAAGTATCTCACAATATTGAATGAGACGTTGGTAATCATCTGGTTTCAGCTGATGAACTTTGAATATTTAAAGGGATGCATATTATTGTCGTTCAGAATTCTTTGCACATAATAATAACTTAGGCCTAAATCATCTGCTGCACTCCGGATGGAAGCTTGTAGATATGCGTGAAAGTAGGCTAAAACATTCACGATGTTATCCTCATCAGACGTTACAGGCTTGGGCAAACTTGTATCATTTTTAAGTTGTGAACCAAATTGTATAAAGTTATTTTGTATTCGCACAAATTTTCTTATATCCATTTTTTGTCAATTCGGGTACATTTCATTGAACTTTCTGCATGTTCTTGCTACAATTTTGTCACATTGTCCATGAATATTAAATAGATTCATCAAAACTTCATTTGAATAACTAATTCTTTCCATTTTAATGAATTTTAAGGTCACTATTTTAAAAAAACACCCAAGCGTATTTACTATTAATCAACTAAATGTCACTGTCAAACATCAATAGCATAGCATTGTTTCATCATGACCTTTCATGGCCAACTAAAGCAAATATGTCAAAATATTCCGATTTTTACAGAAAATTGCTTTAATTTTTGAAACCGAACTACTTCGATATAGGAACATAATACCTCTTTAGACAGGGATTTTAATTTCCTTTTAGAATATGTTATAATATACAGGGTGTTCTGTTTAAAAAAATCCACTTTTTACCATTTTTGTATCTAGCGGTAAAATCACTAATTTTGAGCAACCCTGTATAACGTAGAACAAATTTTCATAGTGAAAAATAATGTACAATACTTCCATTAATTACGTTTATAATTTCAAAGTTCTGCGCGTTCCAGTGCCGTAGTAATACAAATTTATTTGGAGATATGTTTTGGTCAAAAAATAAAGAAAATAATTAATTTCTCGAAAACCACTAAAGATAGGTATAGGAATACCTTATACAAAACCAATCATAAAGTGATAGCGGATCGGACAATAAAAAAATATACAGGATATTCCATTTAAAATAATAAAGTTGCTACTACTTTTTGGTATAAGCGGCAACGCTGCATCGCTAAAAATATTTTTAATCGTTAGATTATCAGCAAAAACCCATGTTACAAAATTTTCAAAAAAAAATTATTTTCCGTACTCCGTAAACGTCTAAGGTACCATCAACCATCAATCACCCTGTATATACCGGGTGATCAGTTAAGGGTAGCGAGCGGCCATATCTCATAAGATATTGGTCGTATAGATTTGAGAAAAAAAAATCATAATAAAAGTCGCCAAGAGAAATTGCTGCAAATTATTTTCGAGTTTGTCAAACGTCCGCTAGAGGGCTTAACAGCCAACACCAAGTAGAAAAATGGGATTTTTATAGAATTTTGTCTAATGAAAGTATATCGGTAATATCATTGTCATATTTACTGACCATTTCCCTACATTTTTTATCTAAAACGTTTTATTCTATCTATCAAAATAAAGCGGTGGGGCAAGTTCAATTGTTTTTTTAAATAAACCAAGATTTCTCCCGTTTCTTTTGACCGATTTTAGCAGACTTAGGCTCATATAAAAGAGCATAATTTGCACTACAAATTGCTTATTTGGTTTTGAATTTTTAACTTTTCCTGTCGCCGCTAGATAACGATAACTCAAATGGCATTGAATCGCAAATTAAGGGTATTAGCATCTATCCTGAATGTGATTTTTTTAAAAAGTATTAAGGAGACGTTAACTTTATTATTTTATAATACATTAAACATCTATGAATAAAACATCTCCGTTTCATATTAACACACCCGGTAGCTTCCAGTTTATGACTTACTGGTTGTCTACGGCGAATACCATAAATAAATCTAACTAATCTTAACTAATATTTTTAAGCTCGTTATATTTTCTCACAATACTCTGCAGTTAAACAAGGTCCATAAACACCATCACAAATGATTAAAAATAGAGAGAGCCATTAAACCGCATAAAACTTTTTAGTTTTTTGATTAAGGAAATGTCTGGAGTTATATAAGGCACGTAGATTCCTCTACATATTTTTGAATGCACATAGAAATATGTTTTTTAACCCTTAATTTATTATCTAAAATAAGCCCCAAATTTGTACATTCTGTTTTCATAAAAGAATCTCATCGCCAATCTTTAAGATAACTCGTTTAGTCAGATGTTTAACATCAATAGGCCTGCCAAAAAACATCACATGGGTTCAAGTGGAGAGCATTGTCTTTAGAAATTTTGTATAGTGTTTTTAGATCTTTAGTAACTGAGAAACAACTATGAGCCAGTAACGAGGGTGAAAAAGAGTAATATATTTGACTGTCATCTGCATACTTTTGTATTTTGCAGTGTTTTAAAAAGTTAGGAAATTGGAAAGTATATAAAATACAAAAAATTGGGCCTAAAATTGACCCCTGAGGGACACCTGAATTAATGCCAAGATAATATGATTTATTGCTATTCAAAACCACCCTTTGCTGGCAATTCATAAGATAATTCTGAATAATTCTTATTGGACTCTGATAAAAACCAAGATATTTTATAATATTCGTTTTCGGTATTGACACAATATCAACCCGTTTCCATTCAGAAGGAAATAGAGAATTTGCTATACAATTATTTATTATATGACAAACATATCTTAAAATAAAAGAACAGCAAAATATAAAAAATTTACATGTAATCCATCAGAACCAACGACCCTAGTCTTGATTTGGGTTAAATATTTAGGTTATTCAGTTTCTGAGGCAATGAGAATTTTAAACTTATCTATGAATGAAACTATCTATGAATTTCAGCAATAATATTACTTGGGGGTATATTATTTACAAAAAAATTATTAATGTCAGTAGAATTAAATATCGTACCAGATAAACTATCTTTTCTTTGTTTGAAAAAAATATTGAATTTTTTTAATATTTTTCAGAATTTTTTACTATTTCCATTATTAAGATGTTACTCTAAAAAGATTTTTTCTCTCTATGTATAAGCTTAGTAATATAATTTCTAAGTTCCTTATATTCATTCTTTATATTCACAGTCTTATTCTTTTTTAATTTAAATGTTGCCTTATCTCGAAGTTTTATAATAGTTTTTTTTTCTTTAATTTGAGGGTTTTTATAGGCGCAAATATGTCTATAAGCAAATTATTATTATTAAAAAAATTTTAGTTTGTCATCAATATTATTCAAATCAAAAATAATATGCCAGGGGATCGATTTTAAGGAATCATAAAGGCCCAATAGATTAACATTCTTTAAATCTCGATACGTGACTGATTCCACTTCTTTCTTCATAGTTTCCAAGCCGAAAATTGCATAAATCAATTCATGATCAGAAATGTTGAGGTTTAGCGTGCTTGATCGTAAAATGCTCAAATCCTCCGTAATTATTATATGATCTATTAGTTTGGAGGATGTTTGAGTAATTCTCGTCGGTTCATCAATAACTTGCTTTAGTCGCAAACAGTTAAGTAGCTGAATATACAAACCAACGCCATATTCTGCTGGATCAAATAGGTTAATATTGGTGTCACCCAAAAGAATCAAATGATTAGTTTGTGGGAGTAGATTTAGAAGCATTCCATCGATTTCAGGAATAAACCGCCTTACAGGAAAGTCAGGTGGACGATAGGCACATCCTGTGGTTAAACTTTCACATTTTAAATGTAATTTAACTCAAAGACACTCAATACAATCAGAATATTGCTCAAGCCCCAAATCATGTGACATAGAAGATTTAATATAGAGTCCATGACGTCCAAGTCTATCCTGTCTGTTTAGACTATAATTTACTTAGTCGCCGCGCCAGCCGCATGATATTAATTTAATATTTTATTACAGGCGGCATATTAAGTTTTATAAACAGTCTTAGCTTTATAAACAGAGTTATTAGATTTTAATTTCTTAAAACCGCTTATTCAATTTCCTTACTAAAGCCGACAAATAGTACAAAGATCCTCCTATAATCAAAAATGCAACGTTTCATTATGTAAGCATTTTACACAGCCACATTCTCCACTCCATCCATATTTTTATATACATACACACTTTTAACTTCAGGCCAACAGGTCATTAAACAGTTCATAACACCAGATTCGGTTAGAATCAGAATTTTACTTTGTAAAATTTTTATTTGTATATTTTATAGAACAATTAACAGAATTGTACGGTTAGTGCAGTGCTTTATTTAATTCTTCTAATTACACTTATTTACCGAAAAATTGGTGTTTTATTGAAAACAAATTATAAAAAAATCACAACCCAGAATACCGTGTGTGGAAAAGCCCATACACAAAACACTATCTATAAAAATTAAAATTTTCAATTTGAATAAGTGCCCTTAATATATGTGGCTTTAGATTTGTTTCTCCTGCCCCAATTACATGATAATCCTTATCTAGAACATGGTCCCTTAACTCAAGGAAATCAGCTGTTAAGAAAGCTATGTTTAAATGAGAAACCGTCAATTTTGTTGCATGCATGAAATTTGTAAGATAAAAAAAAAGAAAAAAAAATTACATAGCACTGCACCACTAACAAAACAAAAAGGATATTATCAATTATATATTTAATTGTAGAATTTTATCCCCAAAAAAAATTTTTTTTTATTCTTTCAAACTTATAAGAATATAATATATATAAAAGCATATCTTCAAAAAAAAAGCAAAGATAATAAAATATGAAGCTTAAAATTTTGAATCAACTTTTTAGACGTTTTTAGTATTACAGATGTATAGAAACTTACACTTTATAATAAGGAAATTTACAATTTAACGTTGATCATCCACTAAACTAGATATTGATTTTAGATATTTCACTTTGAAAATTATTCCACTGTGTTTCGGACTTAATTTGCACTTTTTTATTATTGTTAAAAATATAAACAAAACCACCTTTAGTCCAACAAGCATTTCCTATAATTTCACGCACTTTAGAAAATAGATTACGACTCGCGACGTCTTATTTTTTTTTTGTTTTTCCTATAAAAAATAATTTTTTTGAAAAATTAATAGGCAATTGATTGATTTATGCAAATTCATAAAATTACTACAGTTTTAAATTTATTTTAAACTCAAATTATTTTAGCCTATTTAGAAACAAGTAGCTATAACATAATAGGAATGGACTGGTCAGCACTGTGCCATACGGAATATGTATCAGCTATGCGGGGAGCTAAGATAGCTGGCCAGCAACTGGGAGATTTTCTAAATTACTTAGCATCAAGCGGAATTGACTTAAGAGACGTGCATATTATTGGTCATAGTTTGGGTGCACATGTAGCCGGAATGGGTGGCAGTAGTGTTGTTGGTCAACGTGTTGGAAGAATTACTGGTAACTTTTTTTTATATTATATGCTACTAGAAACCGTATCTTAATTACGTTTTTTTATAAGGCCTAGATCCAGCAGGTCCAGGTTATGGAGACATCAAAGAAGAACTCAGGTTAGATTCTCAAGATGCCTTATTAGTAGATGTAATACATACTTTTATGAAAGTGATTGGCACTTCCAGGCCTATTGGTCATATAGATTTTTATCCAAATGGTGGGAGATATCAGCCTGGATGTCCAGACTTAGCAAGTTGCAAGTATATCTAATTTTCTTATGAGATATCTAAGACACATTAATTTCACGATATATTTTCTAAGCTTCAAATTTTGTAATTTTAATAATATTTCTTATTAAAGTTTCTAAATTTAGATTAGGAAGAACTTAAAAAGATTTCTCAAACTCTACTTAAATATTTAGTTTAATTTAGAGAAAAAACATAAGTGAGTTAAACGTGAGTGAACTCTGGAAAGGGTCCATTATTAGTAAGCATTTGTACATTGAAAATTGCTATAATAATGAATAATAGCACGGGATAGATTAACGACAAAAACTAAACATACCTTTTTGTCGAAGGGATTTTAGAAAATTAAAAAAATAAATAATTATAATATTGGGCATGCACATTATAAAAAAAATCCGAAACTTGTCAAGAATGATATAAATGCACTGTTTAATATAAAAAATTAACACACTTTGGTTCGAAATAAGTCGATTTACAATGCACATGCAATAGAACTTCTAAATAAGATTACTATTTGTTTCTGACAAAAAAGCTAGGAGATATGATAATAATAGAGAAGTGTGAAGAGAGAAGAGAAGTTTTATGGTCTTAATTTGTCCAAAAATAAAAGGACTATGCTTTAGATTAGATTGGAGGTAATTACAGAGTGAATTGATATATTTTCTTATTGTTTTTTAATGTAATTAATATTTTGTTCAAAATCTACCTGTGGCGTTTAAAATTATTTATTATTTAAAAAACATATGAAAAAGATACGTCAAAAATAACCAAAGAACTGGATGCAGCTTGATCTAGTTTAAGTTCTGCAAAAGAAAATTAATTTTACCAATAAAAGCTCCAGAGAGGTTAGGACCAAAAAGAGAACTACATCAAAATCTTATTAGTAGTTTGGTTCTTTATCTTAAAGAAAAGGGAAAGTTGTAAAGAAGCGTTTTAGCGGTTATAAAAATCCTTACTTTTGAATCCAAATTTACTCCTCTCTTTCACTGGAAAATTTATTTTATTTAATCTTCCTCCTCATTTCTTATACAATTTTTTAATACTCGTTACGCTTCTTAAAATATTCAATTCTGATATCAATTATAATTGATATTAAAAACAACATATCTGTACAATAAGATTTGGAACCAGTAAAAAGTAATTGCTTGGGATAAATCCATATATAAAAGAAGTAATAAACAATAGAAAAAACATAGTGTTATGAAAATATAAATCTGCCTACTCTTTTCATAGTTTTTTACTGTTCTGCTTGAATTTTGTGCTTTAAGTTGATTAGTTAAGTTTATTTAGGATTCTACTTAGATTTAGTTAAGTATTTTTACGTATTGGGTCTAGTTTTTAAGAAACTAATTTTGTTTAAAGCCCTCATTTAGGCTCTAATTTAGGTTATTTTATTGCAAAGCCCTTTATTCTATATTTTTCAGAATTTGGATATTTACTCGCTTTGACTGTCAATATTCTGTTGAAATTATTGATCATGGTTCTTTCAAGGATTTCTTTATATATTATTGAGTTTAACTAATTTTATTGTTTACCTTGAAAACAATTTAACGACTGTCAACGCTAGTCAGATTTTTGACGTTGCCAATGAAAGTGTTGTTTCTGACATAAAAGAGCATTTATGAAGTATGTTTGTTCCAAAAGTAGTGTGTTCCTAAACTTTTTTATACTTAGTGTCAGAAGTAAAAGATATCTGAAAGTCCAATTAGATAGAAGATGCCTTTAATGAGAAGTAAGGGCAAAATAGAGAAACTTACTAAGCTTAAAATCAGATCTTAAAAAAGAGTTAGAAGACCGGGATAAAAAATACAGAGAAGAACAAGAGGAATGAGATCGACAACAAGAAGAACGAGATTTATAACTTCAAAAAGACCTTAAGACGAAAGAGACCTAATGACACACTTTGGAGCAAGAGTTGAGAAAGAATTTAGAGAAAATTATATGAAAATACGAGAAGTAGAAATAAAAGTAAAATCGATGACCCAGAAACGTGCAATAGCTACTTAAATCAGTTTGAGGCCGCTGCCAGGAGATATAGGATAACGAATAAAAACGCAATTTGTGGTAAGTAATGCCTAAGAGAAGAAGCTACAGAAATTTAAAAAATTTTGCCATCTGAGGATTAATTCAATTTTGACATACTAATGCGTACGTTAAAGATGAGAAACGGTGAAGCCTCTCTACAATAAATGTACCAAATTCAATTAAAATCTAAGAAGCAGCAACCAGAGGAGTTTTTGCGGCCGATGTTGCTTGATCAAAATAGAATAATAAATAATAAAAAACTCTGGCTTATCCTTCCGCCCCAAAGGAGTTTCAGGAAAAAATATGTATAAATTGTTTTATTAAGGGTTCGAAATCCTAAGGATGGCTCGCTATTAAATTATTTGGGTAGCACTGTGAAAAATATGCGGCCCCGAGTGTGGGATGGTGGTGGATACTGGATCTAGTCATACCATCATCACCCGAATATCGCAGCTCACTGTAGAATTTAAGCACCACCAAATTTAAATCTTTGGTGAGAAAATGGAAAAAGGATGCCGATTATTCGAGTCCATGAAGATAAAGTCACCATTGGCTCAACAGTATTGTAGCAGCAAATATTAGTAGCAGAAATTACGGATGCAGTTATATTAGGATTAAATGTTATAGATGCTCAGCAGTTTAAAGTGCATGTATGTAACCGCTCCTTATGCATTATCTACATGAAGATATTGGAAATGGCCGAGTCTCTAAGTTATCTCAGGATATTACAATACCAGCTTACTCAGAGTTGATGGTTAATGCCACAACTGGAGAAAAAGAGGCAAAAAATTAATTAAGCCCATGAACAACTGTAAAGTATATGGTCAAGGGATTCTTCTAAAAAAGACCCTTATCCACCCTGAAGGAATCTACGGTTTTCGTTCGAATAGTAAACTTGAAAGGTTTTTATCAACTCCTGAAAGAAGGACAGAACATTGGCGTATGATCTGAAGTAGCGGTAGTGAAAAATGCAAATAGAATTTGTCATTCAAACAGACCTTTTCTTCTATGTTAACAAAACCGGAACACTAAATTACGACTTGTCCTTGAAGAAAATTAAGATGTGTTTTCTTTACACGATGATCTCGGACGTATTTATTTAGTGCAGCATTAAATTAAATCTGAGAAAACAATCCGATAAAACAAGCATCTCGAAGGATTTCGATAGTTACACAAGGTAAAGTTTTTTCAATGCTTTAAGAAATGAGAACACAAGAATTGATAGTACCATCCCAAAATTCTTGGACATTCCAGTTGTACCGGTAAATAAAAAGGACGAATCTACCAGACTTAATGTAGACTATCAGTTACTGAATGACATTACCAAGGACACAGGTATGCCTTGCCAAGAATGGATGACACCCTAGATACGCTAACAGGTTCACTACGCAATGCTTTTCAATGAGAATACCTGCCCCGAACAAGGTTGTAACCAACAATATTTTAGAAACGATGGTAAACATGGAATAACGTTGTAACCGATATAATATAGCCGTTTTTACTGGAATCGACCTTAACATGTATATTATTATGGGTCATTTTAGTTTGCGAACATTGCATCGGCCTGAACAAGGTTATGACAATAATAGGTTTGTGCTATGTGTTTGTTTAGTTTATTGCAAAATGGCTTCAAGTGCTGTGCGTTTTACTTCTGCTGCAGAAAAGCAGCTGAATAAAGTCCGAAAGCGTCAAATAAACGATACCGAATGGAAATATATTAAAAGAAAAAGCTTGAGGGACAGTGGACAGCCATATATAAGTAAAAGAAATGTTGCCGTTCCTGGAAAAATCGCTGTTGATGATGTGAGTAAAGAAACGTTGTAACCATCACCCATGTTTCTGAGAAAACAGTGTTTTTAATGAGCGGTTATAAAATTATTGTTTTTTTTTTCAGGTACGCGTTTGTCGCTGTAAATATGAATGCCAAAATATTACTTTGGCGAATAAACAAAAGGCATTTAAAGATTTTTATAATTTAAACTATGACAATCAGACAAGAATGCTTGCGCAACAGTGTATGGATATTGTTAATATTAAACGAAGGTATGTGGATTTAAAAATTATACCAAGGCGCCTACAAAAGCTGCAAGAAAAATTAAAATTTAACGAGCCACTGGAAGATAAAAGAGGAAGACATTTAAACAGGCCTACAGCTATACCAGACACTATTAAGGATTTAATTAAAGCACATATTGAGAGTTTTTCTAAACAAGAAAGTCACTATGCAAGAGGTCGGACCGAAAAATTGTGCCTTAGTCCCGATTTAACGTTAAAGCAGATGTTTATTTTGTTTAAGGGCAAACATCCAGTAGTTAAATGCAGCGAGAAGCTATACAGGGATATATTCAGGTCTGATTTCAATTTAAGATTCGGTACACCAAGGTCTGATACTTGCCAGTATTGTGATAAATTCTATGTTAAACTTATTGAAGTACGATCGGAAGAAGAAAAAAATAATATCTCTCGTGAAAGTGAAATCCACCACAGGCGAGCAGAAAAAGGATATTCTGCACTGAGTGATGACATTAAATTAGCAAAAGAAAATAAAAATACAATAGTATTATGTACTGATCTGCAGCAGGTTCTTTTCTGTCCGACTTTAAAGCACTCTTCCGTCTTTTATCAAAGACAGTACTCCTGCTATAATCAAGCCGTTCACAATATGGGCACAAATGATGTGTTTTGGGCATGAAAGCGTAGCGAAAAGAGGGTCCGCTGAAATAGCATCGTGTTTACTTAAATATGTTTCGACACATTTTAAACCTATGGAAAATATTGCGACAGACAGAAAACTTATTGTTTGGTCGGACAGATGCGTCGGGCAAAATAATAACTGGAGAATGATATCTCTTTATCAGTATCTTGTTACTATGAAGTACTTCTCATTTGTTGAACAGAAATTTTTAACAAGTGGTCAGAGCTTTTTACCTTGCGATTGTGACTTTGCATTGATAGAAAGAAAGAAAAAAACGGCTTCTGTTTATCATCCTCAGCAGTGGATAGAAGTTATAGCAAATGCACGAACTTCGAAGCCTTTTCTTGTGTACAGTATGGAAAATAATGACTTTAAGGATCTTTCTCTGATTGAATCGTCACTGAAAAAGGATTCAGCATTTAAAATAACCGAGGTCGTTTGGCTCCAAATCACAAATATGACCCCACAACCATACGTGCAAGAGTGTCTTACAATATCTTGCAAACATGGGCAACTTATTCTATGTCAAAAAAATGAGGGGTGTTCGAAATAGATGCCTTCCTTCAGTGAGAATAGAGCTCGAGACACTCCCAAACTTATACAATACTGTTCTTCCTATCAAAAAAGAGAAAAAGGAAAATTTGTTGTGCAAATTTATTCCATTGGAATACAGGGAATTTTACAATAATTTGCTAAGTGACCATTAAAATGTAATGGCTTATTTTATGCTTAAATGTAATGAGTTAATTAAATTTAATATAAAAAATCTAAAAAATGTTATGTTTACTTACTTCTCATCATCTTTGAGACTCACACACATACATGCTTACACCACATATCCACACACCCACATACACCCATCTACACATACACCTGAACCCACATGCATTTACACTTGAACAAAGTTGTAACCAGCCTGTTACAACCTTGTTCTATGATATTACAACCTTGTTCTGCTAAACGGCTATTATTCTCTTTATTTCACCACTGTTACGAATCAAATTAATTATTTTTGTCCAAATAGTGAATTAATATACATCAATATGATTTAATAAATGATGTAGGTCTTTATATTTCAATAATTACTATTAGTATACAAAAAATACTTTTCCTGTAAAATTTTCTTTTTGATGGTTACAACCTTGTTCGGGGCATTCGATTAATCTAAAAAGTAGATATTGGCTGGTAAAAATGCATCCATAAGATAAGAAAAAGAACGGGTTTTTGAAATGGAACAGGTCCTTGGCAATTTACAGTATTATCCTTTGAACTCGTAATCCTCCAGCCGCCTTTAAGAGATTTATAGAAACTGTTTTACGTGAAGGGACATAACAATCATGCTTGATTTATCTAAATGATCTTAGTATACTGCGAAAAATATTTGAAGACTATTTAAGGAATATGCAAAAAGGTATTTGTTAAGGTCCGAGAGGCCAATCTGAGGTTGTTTCTTAAAAAATGTTGCTAATTTCAAAAAGATATCTCGGCCATATTATACCAGCAAATGGTGTTAAGATCGAACCGGATAAAGTCAAAGCAATCAAAAATTGACCACGACCCACTGACACAAATCAGTTAAGAAGCCTCCTGGCTCTTATAATATTTTGGATACGGATGCAAGCAATGTTGGAATGGAAGTCATCTTTTCATAAATATCTAAAGAAGGGAGCAAATGATAGCTTATTTCAGTTAGAGACCAACAAAACTTAAAAAAAAAATATTATGTGACCAGATAAGAACTATTAGCAGAAGCAAAAGCTATCGAACATTTTCATAAATATTTGTATTGTTTATATGGCTGGTAGTTGGTGAATGGCTTCAACGATTCCGACAAATCCAGCAACAACCGACAACGTCCAGCTTCACGTCACAAACAAATTGACTTGACTCATCGATGTGGTCAATCGTTACCAAAAAATACGCTCATTAACGCGTAGTTCGATTTTGAACCAAAAATTGACATATGAGAGATAGTTAAAAAAACATCAGCTCAATGGCTTTTTATCGTCATTTGTCCAGTTGCTTCTTTTTTTTAAACCGTGAGATTAAAAAATTCGTTAATCTGTCGTACGGCCTATAAATTTAAGACAAATTTTTCGACTAATCTTTTGGAACGTCAGTGGAATTCTACTGGACAAAGTCATTTTAAAGTCTATAGGATTACCCATAAGCATTATCCTTCTCCATATGTTCATTATTAATCCATGGATATTTCGACTTAGTTTGGACCAATACTAGACATCCATTGAAGGATATGTGATGCCTGGGTAACTCGTAAAAATTATCCACATTTTAACAAGAAACCGACGTGCAATTGTATTTTAGGCAAAAATGTAAAATCTACTAACACATTATATGTGAAACAAGAATACATAATGACATATTCCGTTCCACTAGGGCATTATGGGACCAACAAATATACAAAGTTTTGACGTGAAAAATAAATTGAAATTCAACAAAAACCAAGAGAGCAGTAACGGGATTCCAACGGTTCCTTGTTGCTATAGGGATGTACAGAATGAACAATAGAGCTATTGAAGCTTTCTAAGCGAGCACGTTACTAACTTCCAGGTTAAAGTCTTCGATGTATTAAAATGCAAACAAAAAATCCTGAATTGCTGTCAACGCAAACGTCTGTCGTATTAATCTGTTTCGATATCAAGGCCTGCCATTAAGACTATTACGACCGAAAAAGGAGCTCCAGATTCATATTGGAATGCATACAGATTTTCGAGGAAATAAAAAAAGGTGGGCTGCAGGATTCAGCTTGTCTGGGTGTCTAGTCACTTGGGCTATGCAAGTGACTGCAAAACGAGAAAGCTGACTCCCTCGCTAGACTAGGATCCGCGAAACCTGTAAACCAATAGTTTCTTTGATAATAAATATATTACAAGATAGAAAAAAAAAGAATCATGACCTTGTGAAAGTCATAAAAGAGACGCAGATAGTGCCCTCTCTAAGTAAGATCTAAATTAAAAACAAATTTAAATTTCTTATGCTTAATCACCTGAGGTACCAATTTTTGTTCAGAAATCGGCATCATTTAGGAAATTATGCAGAGAACATGAAAATAAAAATAAGTTGAAACCAAGTATTTTAGACCACACATGTATATAAACTATGCTATATGAACTATGCTATATGCTATAAAACTCTTTACCCTACAAATACTTAAAAAAATCACTCTGCGAAGGATCTGACCCTTATTTAATAACAGTCTGTAGGAGTTACAATACTCAAAAATTAAAATAAATAAGCTAAAATTATTTAATATACTTCGTGATGGAGTAACAGTGAGCAATATGATACTTATTTAATATTATATTTACTTTTTATTTATAATATTTCTTTACATGTTCCTATTTAATTATAATTTTAATTGATAGTAAAACTAACTGATGGAATTTTCTGCAACCATGGACGATCCTTCGAGCTCTTTGCAGAATCTATTCGATCTCCAAGAGCTTTTAAGAGTATGCGATGTAAAAGCTTAAGGGATGCCCTTGATAGTAGGTGTCTGGAAGAAACTGATGTTTACTTCGGAGATCCTGAGACTTATAAGTATCATAACCTACGCGTTCTTTCAACACATTAATTAATCCAATATTTTATTTTAGATATGGCATCTACTACTTCAAAACAAGACATCAGTCACCTTTTTCCATGAATTTTCGTAACAGTACAGGAAGTAAATAAGTACACACTTTTACAATTGACATCTTTTTATTGGAAATTACCCCTTATATAATAATGAAATTTAATATATATGATTAAAGTTAGATTAATGGTATTGTATATACTCTTATTTTTATATTTAGAAATAGAAATAATCTTATATTTAGAAAAAAATAAGTTAAAATATTCTAATATATAAAACTTTAAAGGGAACAAAAAGGTATTTCTTTAGTATAGAATATATTGTGTGTGTTTTTTTTGATCATTTAAATACCATAAATTGGTAAGACAAACAAGATAAAAAGATTGATTTTCAAAAGTAATGGGAATGTCAAAATACCTATTGGTTCTTTAAAAATAACGATGAAATATAATTTTAAAATTTGGTGACGTTCTAGGGACTAACGATAGAGAATCAATCAGCGTAATCTTAGATTGGTAGCTTTTATAATTATTCCTCTTTTATATTATTTAAAAATTAATTTCAAATGAAATACGAGAGTAAAAGTGACTCGGATTTTTTTTTACTTAAAGGTAATTAAAACTGTAAATTATTATAGGATTCTAGCCGAAATCTTAATATGTAAACATTTACGAGGTTTTTCTTTAATTGTGAAAGAAAAATAAAAAATTCTGATAAAACTATAGAAAATCATTAAATTTTTCTGTTTCCAAAACTTTATGTTTTTTGTACTTACGGTGATAAAAATTAAAAATTGTTTTTAAGCTACCCTATTTGCTTTAACTTTTCTTACTAACAAAAGTTAAAGTAATTTTTGCTGGTTTATATTTTGATATGTTTTGTTTTAATTTGTATTCAAAAAACTTAAAACATTGTCTAACAAAAAACCCTTTTCTCAGCTCATAAATGTCCTATAAATATCTGAATACTATCATCAATACTATTAGCAATTCATAAAGAAAATTCATTCTTTATTAATTGCTAAATTCGTAATATTCTTTAAAAAAATCTTTAAAATTAATAAAATAATTCTTTAAATAGTAATCAGGGGAATATTCCAGAAAAAGCTTACGAATTTAAGGGATATTCTTAAAATATTTTGCATAATTAAAATGTATATCACTAAATAGTTCTCATAATGGCCTGAGATATTACCAAATTTTTTATATTTTTTTCTGGTCTTATTTTTTTTAGTGAGTGAGTAAAGTTTTCATCACATAGAATTTTTGCTTTTTTAAAATATCTAAACAAAAATTTAATTTAAAAAAATACATATTTTAAATTGACATTAAAATTCACTTGATATGGTGTATAATAGTTAGTTAAAAGTTTTTGAGTTCATAAATTTTTTTGGTATATTTAAAGTAATAGATTATAAGAAAATAAATAAAGAAAAATTATTTCAGCTTACATCTAAAATGTTATATATGTTCGCACATTAAAACTTTTCCTTCTACCAATTTTCTATCCAATAATACTCTATTTCTAACATATAGTCATCGGTTGTTCGCTTCTACTAAAATTATGCACTTTTTTTAATACACACTTCTTAAATACATACACTTATGGAAGATACTGTACCCTTTGTAAGCAGGCAAAGTAACTACTTTGTTCTTGGTGTTACAGTTCAGATTTAAACAAAACATTTAAATAATTAAACTAAAAATTTATCGTAATAATGGTAATTTTTATAGCTAAACACATGAAATAAAATTAAAATAATAAAATGAACAAGATGCACAAAAAATAAGGGTTTTAATTACAAACAATTAAATAAATAGAAAAAGAAATCCATTTTTCTTGACATAAATTATTTCTAAGAATTTTTAGACAATAAGCAAAATGTAATTTTAGCTTAATAATAAAGTTGATAAAAAAGGGAAGAAATCTGAGAAATGGTTTTGAACATTGCGTATTTCTACTTGCTTACAAATTTAATTTCTACTTTCCTTATATTTAATAATATAATAATTCTTAATCTATTATTTGATTTTTTTTTATGTTTTGATGTAGTAAGTTTTAAATTAAATATAATTAAATTTATACTCATCATAGAAAAAAGAAAATATTTTTTATTAACATAGACATTACATAGGTATATTAATGAGTGTATGAAGAAATGTGAAGTATGAAAATCTATTTCTCATTATTTTAGATTCAAAAAATATTAAAAAAAACCACTCATCAATAATTTAAAGATAAAAGTGTATCAACTAAACTTAACATAACGCTTTAATAAAACCGAAATTAAATTTTGAATAATCATGAGAATAAAAAATAATTCGTATTTAGGAAATTATACAAGAATTTCTTTTTCCGTGTTTATCCCTTATCTGCTGTAGATGCTGTAGCTGGACAGCACTTGGAATCATTGGAGCTGTAGATGGATGGGATGGAGTTCCTGGTCCAGTTGGGCCGGTCGGTAAAGATTGTCGCCTGCGTCTACGTAAAGCGGGTGAGAGGTTGTATTTAACCTAAATAAAAAAACAGAAAAGTTAATGGGGGAAGTATTTTTTGTTTACAAAAAAATGATAATCCTATAAGGTTAAAAAAAAACATAAATAATAAATCAAACTCCCTATAATTAACTTATTAGGAGCGTTAAGTCCCTCTTTTACTTTAAAAATTGAATTCAATAAAAAAACACTAAGTTACTGACCATTATGGTGGCCCCAGCTACAGTCGGATAGGGTAGCTTACTAATAGAGAGAGAGAGAGAGGACGCCACATAATTAAACACCATTATGCCAGCAGAAAAATGTCAATTCTATTCTCTTATTTCCTTAAAACCCAACCTTAATCATGAACAATCAACTCCCAAGTTGCACAATACTATTCAGCTGGTCAGCAGACCTTCATGTTTTTAAAAGAAAGAAAAAAAATTATAACTATTAAAAAAAACTATTGAAGTCCCTAGTTGTCCGATACAAACCTAGTTGACAGCCACACTCTGTATGCACGTAATAGAAATACAGAAACCTTGGTTCAAATACTATATTCTTTATTTTAACTTTAGTTAACAGTTATATAAATGTAGAAGTGCAATGTAATAATAATATTCTAAATAGAGGATGCTGCTACAATATTAACTAAAAAAAAACAAGAGAAATTGTTAATAAAAGAACTAAAATTAAATATAGGCGCGAGGTTAAGCTATGTTTAAATAATTACAACCATATAAGTAAAGAAGTTTTGATATAATTTATAATTTAAGATTTTTGATATAATTGCATTGAAAGATTCATAAAATAAGATTTTAAGTTTAAGACCGCCATAAAATATATAAATTTGGTCAGTTAAGCGTAATTTACTGTGAGTGCATGACGTCATAAGCTCCCAATGTCATATTTACGTATGACATATCATAAGTACTATATGTGTATTTTGATACCAGTAAATCCGTATCATCAACCTCGCCAGTAGGGTCAAGCCACCCTACATGCGCCCTATATAAGTACGCTTCAAACCACAGCGAAGCAGCCACATGGAATAGTATAGTTACAGCGGAGCAGAACTCTCCAAATAGTGACCACCGGGTTGATTCTTGAAGTCGTACAGCCACAGTACGACCCATAAGGCAGGTACAGGACCATTAACGGTGGTAAGCCCCAAAATTTAAAAGAAAAAAAACCCTAGTGTACAATCATCATAATTATTCCAGAACCATCCTTATAAGAACCAAACAAATTATATTTTATGACTCACCTCCACGGAGGGTTTTTCTTTTTCTAGTATAGCAAATATTCTCCAGACAGATCACTCTGTATGACCAAGTTATTCCAGCAATAGCAAAACCTCTAAAGTAACAATAATTCTTTCCCCGATAGTTGCCGATGGAGCTACAGAGAGCGAAAAGATAAATAACCTATGAGCATCAAGCTACTGGCCTTTAAGCCATAAAACCAAAAATAAGAAATTACTGGAGTAGAGTAATAAAACCTTGGTAGCCCTCTTTCAAAGAATCTAAGTCCAGTAAGCCGTTGTTAAGGCTGGCAAATGAGATGAGTAGTGGATCCTTGCTTCGAATCCTTAAATGAGTATGGATTTCCCCTCAACCATATTAGAGTAAACAAATCAAATTTTCGTATTTGCTCCGCCACTGCTACTAGCCCGGGAGCCAGTGACAGATTTTTTTGACCAATTTCAACCTTGACCAAACTTTGTGGAGTACTAAATTTCGTTGTGCTTTAAGGCAAAATGACCATCAGCTAGCGCACCAGCGGTGGGTGGGCCAATGGGAGGGCCGAAAACACGTAAAAAAAATTTCAACTTTCAGTCATTTCAACCCTGCCGAAATTTTTGTAGATGGTAGTTTATATAATTATTTAAATAAAAAAAATCGTCAGCCGGCTGTATGTTGGTGGAAAGCCCGTCAGCTGACCATGAAAACATGTAAATTTTTTTTTTAATTTCAGTCATTTCAACCCTGCTGAAATTTATAGAGATGATAGTTTATATAATTATTTAAATAAAAAAAATCGTCAGCCGATTGTATGTCGGTGGAAAAGGCGTCAGCTAGCGCTGTGAAAGGTGTAGCGCGTAAATCACATATGCTACCCACCCGCGTTGTTAAGTGTATCAGCTGACGGGCTTTCCACCGACATGCAGCCGGCTGACGATTTTTTTTTATTTAAATAATTACATAAACTACCATCTATAAAAATTTCAGCAGGGTTAAAATGACTTACATTATTATTATAATATTATTTGACGTAAATTTTACATGATACGTACAAACCTGTTAGTGATACATATATTTCATGCATTGTAGCAGATATTTCTCATTATAAATTGTTATAAATTTTAATTAATTGAATTTTTTTATGAAATTAATGAAATTTATATATAATTTACAGTTTAAAAAAAAAATTATTAAAAAATACATTTTGTAGTGAAAAAGGCAAGTTTTTGTCAAAATAAAGGCTATTGACTGTTCATCATCAATTTCATCTTCACTGTGACTGGTACAACTATCGTTATCTTGATCATCGCATTCAGACTCACTATTAGAGCTTGCCTGTGATATTAGGTCATCATCATCACTAATGTTATCTATAAAAAAAAATAATATGCATACTATGCATGCAATAAGCATTTACGCACCGTATCAAACGAAATATAATAAAAGTATAGAGTAAATTAAAAAATTTTCACCTTCTTCAGGCTGCATAGTCATGTCATCGACAGAAACTGGTAACTGTCCAGATCCAGTAAACCAGATGTACCTAAAAGTATCATTGACTTGTGTCCATCCATATTCCGATGGATCATTTCCATTGGGCACTTTTAGGTGTGCATGTGCCCATGTTTCGGATATGTAACATGCTCTTGAAAATTGATTGACTAATTCAGCTTGGCACGGCGGTAGACTTGACCCATCAATATTTGTTTTCGGCAACTCAAAGACGTCATTTCTACCAATTTTGTAATTTTTATGAAAAGTTGCTTCTCTTGCCTGGTTAACTTTTTGTAATTTTTTAAATCCGTACACAGCACAGATATACTCTTCAATCACTTTAAAAGGTTCACTCTTCTCATGCGATGGCATCGAGATTTGTGTGAATGCTTCAATGAAGCGAGAACTTTCTCTCATTATTGCCAGCGGTCGCTTTTTTCCTTTGCGGAAAAATTATGGATTGAAGTCGCACCCGGTGAAAGCATGGAAGGCAGGCAGCGCTTCGCTCACATCTTTTCCAAGAGTGTCGAATAATTTCGTAACGTCAATAAAGCGATGGTTATTGCCGGTACCAACTTCCATATGAGTGTGATGGTTGTAACGTATTTGAGACATATTACCGAGCATGATGATTAACACATCTGTATCAGAGCAACGAATTGTAATATTCGCATCGAACTTCAACTGCGAAACGTGAAAAATCATTTTGGTATCCGCCTCCTCGTGCGCGGGGCACGTCAATGACGGCTCCAACGTTTTGACAATTTTTCCATCGTTCACTTGATATTTATAACATGATTCACAGTTGATATAAATCTCTTTATTATTCATATAAGATGCCATGTGATTTTCAGCCCAGTGTTGAATGAAGAAATTGACGATTGCTTCTTTGAAATTCGGATTTTTCAACTCCATAGCCAAATCTTTCGTTCGCAACTGATCGGGACCATCAATCCGATAATCAGATATTTCCATACCCCTCATCTTACGCTCCGTATCTTTTATGGACGGGAAAATGTATCTGTCGAATGTGACTATAATAACTTTTGTTGGAGTTGCACAAATCCACTGCAGAAGTTGTAGAGAAATGTTTCCAAAAGTATTTGGTACTTCTTTCATCAAGTGAAGAATGAAAAATCCATCGTAGATAATCACATCTGTGTTTGTAGGTGCTTGTGATTGAACTTCTTTGTCCAACAATTTCATCAGAGCCGATTTTTCAGTCTTGCAAATAGAACCATCAAGATGGCACATTGACAAAGGTACTGGGTACGCAAGATTTCAGCAATTGACAATTTTTTTTTCTGATGATACTGGCAAAAGTATGAAGTTTATTTTGTGAAATAGCCTGATCAAACTTACTTGGATCGTCTACACACAATTGTATAATTTTTTGTCTCTGCTGATTTCCAGTTTCTTCAACACTCAAAAAAAAGTCAGCGACATTTTCTGGTGCAGCTTGGCCAGTAGAAATGTTGTATAAATTATTTTTGTTTAAAACTTTATCAAACGGGTTGATATTTCGTTTTATTCCACTAATTAATCGAGCTAGTTGACTGCTGTTTTTTTTAATCACACCCTTTGACAAATCTTGTGTCACGTCTTGTTTTTTAGTTAAATGTGCATCATCTAACGTATGACTAATAATCGCAGATTGAATGGTGTGGCTGCGGCACCATCGCTGTCTAGCTGCTATCGAACTTGTGATATGAGAAATTCCAGTCAGCTTATTAGCAGCATCTGCATTAATAGTTTGCTCAAGAGTGAGATCAACTGATTGCCTTGAAAACGGTTTCTTTATCCTTTTAACGCCGAATGATCCCTCCTCTAGCTGCAAACGCAGGCCAGGATGTGTGTCGTCAATTTTCAGCAAATGTTTTCATGGTCAGCTGACGGGATTTCCACCAACATACAGCCTGCTGACGACTTTTTTTATTTAAATAATTATATAAACTACCATCTACAAAAATTTCGGCAGGGTTGAAATGACTGAAAGTTGAATTTTTTTTTACGTGTTTTCGGCCCTCCCATTGGCCCACCCACCGCTAGTGGACCAGCTGACGGTCATTTTGCTTTAGAGGACAACTAAATCTAACACTCCACAAAGTTTGGCTAGGGTTGCGATGGTTGACAAAAATCTGTCACTGGCTCCCGGGCTATACCGTAGGGGTTCTATTTTGAATGTACAAATAGAAGAACTTTTTTACCAGAGGCAACCGGATCCAGTCTAATTTTATTCGGGTATACTTTAACCAAAACCCTGAGCTACTTTACCTTTATTTAGGCTAGACTGCAACTAGTAAATAAAACACCAAATTATTACATTTGTGAGAATATTTATTTGTTGTAAAATAAATATTTCTGTAGTCACCCAATCAGTGTTAAAATAAGAAAACTGGGGTGTATTTCAACGAAAACAAATAATCTTAAATTTAAGTCATACGCTCATCAATGTATGCTTTTCTTAACTAAAATAACAACAGTAAAATTATTAATATACAACAAAACAAATTATCAAAAATACCAGCAAAATTTGATACCTTTTTTTTACATCAATTTGGTATCAAGTTATACTTCAATTTAATTTAAATACAAGGAGAGCGAATGAAAAACTGTCTATTTATTTCTATAACACTTATTGAGACACTAATTCATCAGTAAACTCTAGGTTTAAATCAGGAAAGCACTACACTGAATGTTTTTGATTTGTAGGTACTTTACATTAACAACATTATGAAATCTGAGTAGATTGGTCAGCCATACAGTACAATAAACTTAAAAGGTAACGTTGTATGGTTTTCTCACAATCGGAACCCAGAACAGGTAAGTATCAATGCACAGGTACCACAAGCAGCAGCCATCACCATCAGACCCAATTAACGAGACAACGTCGTCTTATGTTATCAATTGGTTTAATTACCGAGCCAAAAATAACTATCGTACAGTTATTTTTGCACACAAAATGGTACTTAAATTGAGGACATTTCGCATAAAAATAGATAGGTTTAATATAAAAATCGTTATCTTAATGATTAAGAGCAAATAAAATATTTAAATTGCAATTTTTCTGCGATGAGAGCAAATAATTGTCACTCGACAATTTGTGGCGAGAGGAAAATTTGAGCTAGAAACAAGAGCAATGTGTCTTCGAGCGAGTGTGAAATGTGACTGTCGCGACGGGGGACGGGGGCTGTAGTAAATCGTTACGTACTTGTCCGCGCCGCATCTAATTCGCCCCGATTTCGGGAATTTGGCGGTTTGATTGTGTTAAAGAGGGACGAACATACGTAAAAGATTTCTTTGTCTAAAACACAGTGGCGGCACAATTTTGTTTGGGGTTTAACTTGTTTGGAATGTGTTTTCCAAACACATATCAAACATTAAATCAAATGGGAAATACCACCAGTGGCAGCGCCAGTTAGATTTCCCTTAACTGGGAGCCACAGCAACAACGAACCTGACTTAATTGGCAAAAATGATCGCACGCTGCTCAAGCAACTTCTGGCACCACTTACTCGACTGAACTAAGATAGCCGAATCGAAACTCCCTATTTATAGAGACGACGAAACTACCGAAAATCTAGTGCTATCCCTCTTCCTCGTCAAAACAAAACTATAGAAAAAAAAACAAATTATTTACATCTGCCACAAGAGTGAAGAACAACAGCTTCAGCTCAATCCCGGTGCCAAGCATCGCCGGCGAAAACACAACATACCGGTGAAAGACGTCATGCCTGAGTCAACACGAACAAGAGAAGACAAACTCAGAACAGAAATCCGGCAGCAATGCCCTACCGGAAATGACGGTCACAGGCACCGCTGCCAATAGTTTTTAGGGAGACCATGGTGCTATCAGAAATTGTGTAATTATTATATTTATTTACACGAATTTTAAAAATACATACACCAAAAGATAGCCAAATCCCTGCACATTCCACTGAAGCAACATCTCAGAGAAGTCTATCGCGATCAGCCAAATATCCTGTGACAAAGAATCAGTTCCAAACGTGGCGTGACAAGATGTCTCAATTTAAAGTAAGATTTTAGGGTATACTTTGGCAAAGCTGTGAGTACTACAGCGCAACAAGGCAAACGGGGAATGCATGGAGGTAGGTAAATAGTCACCATAAAATTATGTAAGCCGCCATCACATTTCGAACGATTCGCTCACAACCGCTAGGAATCTCAACACTTCCACTCCACAAACTCTGTATAGGGGTTATAGGATAACAATGAAATTGCCCTTTTAGAAAGGATATCGTAGCCAATTAACAATCGATAACCAGTCAAAAATACGAAATACCGGCACAACAGAGTGTCAACCAAACTAAGACCACACAATAGCGAAAACAAACAGATCAGTCACGTCACAGGGTGCAAAGCCACAGCGAAGGGACTCGTAAGGGACAAGCTCAGAAAACGCATAGTCTCGGGGTAATGTTTTACATTGCCTCCATAATGGCCCCTCAAAGAGAATGTATTAATAAGGTACTGTACTTATTATAGTCAATAAATATTTAATTACTATCACAATATTGTATCTTTGTGGTAACAACCTAGCAGATACAACTTGTTTGACAACTTCAATCCTTTATAACAAGAAAGGCGGAGGCACTTAGTAATCCTCGATTTCTGAGGTCCCTAAACAGAATTGACCCGTTACAAGCTACATCGGCTAAGGATCCTGAGACAAAACGAGAGTTGGCAAAGTATGTGGATATTGTTGAATTATTAATTGATAATTTTTTCCTGGCACTCCATATTCAAGTTTAGTTAAATAACCAAGAAAGGAATAAAGATGTCAATCATTAAATAATTAAAATAATTTTCTTTTAAAATTCATAAAGAGTAAGACTTTGTTTAGATTCATAAAGTATAAGTTCTTGTAGTTAAATAAAAAATGAAGTACTATGCATTCATTTTTCTGAAAAGTAAATTTTTTAGAAAATTTGTAAGATTTCCGCAATTGTAAAAAGTAATTGAAAGGTGTGAATATAAGTTCAATCAATTTTACATTAATATAGATTAATTCTTCAGTCCTATTAGACTCGGAGTTTGGTGGAGTCTCCTGTCTGTGTGTCCTGCCCGGCTGAGTTAAACTGAGTTAAGATGTTGAGATGTGTTACTTTGGTGAGTTTATTATTTTTTTCATTACTAATGTGCATTACTGCGGTTTTACATTAATTACAAACTCTCGATATTACATTATTTTAATGACAAGGCTTACGTAGAGACGGTTACCAGATGGAAAATGCAATAAAATCGGCTCGTATGGTCGTCAACTGTGCTTGCCTAATATAATTTTTTCAACTTAATGAAATAAATGCAAGTGCATTAAATTAACAAATTTTACAAGCAGAACCAAAGATTTTCATTAAAAAAAAAAGCACAGTAAAAGAACATCTTACTTAGGGTGATTACTTTTGCCCCACATTATAAAACAGTTTTAAACTCATTTTCTTCATTTGATATAACTTGCCAGTTAAAAGTAAGTATCAGATCTAATAAAAACAACAGATTTTTCAAATAAAATCAAATCTTAGAGAGCATCTCAAAGAAAGTTTAAACTAGCTAGCAAAAGAAAATTACATTTTGTTTATTTTTCTCGATAAAGGTCGAAGAAACTAAAAGAAAACAAAAAGTTTCATAATAAGAGAGAGAAATTATTTTGTATTTTAGAAATCGCCAGCAACGCCTAATAAAAAAGTTGTAACGGACAAAAGGCAATCTTGTACCTGGAAAAAAATTACTTTATAGATTTTGACATGCACCGTGCCAAATCTCCTATTGCCCAATCCATATTCCAAATTTAAACAAAAATCTTTAAATTGTTTTTTTTTTTACTTTAATAGTATCGGTTTTTCGTATCTACGAACGTTCCTCATTTTTACGGGGTATTCCAAACTTGAGCTTTATTATTGGATGGTTAAATAAAGAAAAAAAGTTTTTTAATTTGGTGCTTTATAGACCATTCTTTGGCAATTTAAAATAATCCAAATACGTCCGAAGATTTTTGGAAAAAACGAAATATGATATTTCGGTAAATTTTTTGTTTAAAAAATTTAGAAATATAAGTGTAAATGCGGGTACCACATACCGCACCGGAAAATCTTTCTCAATATTCTAAAAAGAGCGGTCAGCAGTTTTTGAATTTCGATACAAAGTATAGTAGAACCTTATAACGCTGTTTTTCTATATTCCGTTGCCAGAATGCACAATGCATCGCGACTTGATAAATGGCTAAAATTTCAGCAGATCTCCTGGTCTAGAATTTAAGGCATATCATTTATAGTTTCTTTAAAGAGCCGGGATGCTTCGATGGATATTTTAAGTTATATTTGGCCTCGTCTTCAGTAAATCAGATCACTGGTCGTAGTCCCTCTTCCTGCTCCAAATCACACATTTCCAAGCTAAGCAAAAAAAAAAATTCGTTGCTCTCCGCTCCCGTCCCCGAATATCCCATAACCAAGTCTCATTCTTTGTTTGTGGGCCGAACCGTATAGACGTTAATCGTTGGTGATAAAAATTGCTTATTCTACGTTTTTTATTTTTGTTATTTTTAACTTTTAAGTATCTAATATGCCTAAGCATCGTGAAGTGCATACGAGAGATTCGGGAACCTCTTTACAAGAGGAAGTGCGCGTAATACGAAAACAATTACGAAAATTAGAAAAGTTAGCGGAATCCACCCAAGGTTATCAGTGATTCCAGGAGCATGAATTATCGCCGTGCGCGAGAATCACCGCGGTCATCGCGTTCTCGCAGCAGATCAAGAAGTCGAATTGTGCCGCGTCATCGGTATCCTAAGATGAGGCGACTTTCGAGTTGCAGCAATTAGTTCTTTTGTTTTTAAATTCATTTGGCTGCTTAATAAAAATATGTTAAGTACATCATTGATGTTAGATATATACCTACCGGAAACTAAGGAAAGTTTGTTTATTTATATATTTTTGAGGTTTGGTAAAGACCTCTGGATTAAATAAACTGCTGGTGAACACAGTAATAATAGTATTAGATAATAATGTATAGTTGGCAACATATACTGTTGTGGGTTGACGTAATTTTTTTTATACATATGGGTATTTCTGCATGTTGGGTGAACACAGTTTCAATACACCCAAAATTGCAAAAATAAGAATACTCCAGTATTTTAGTTTTTGGTTAGGACTGATTAAAATGATTTAATTTAGGCAACTGGGTTAGCACAGCACATGGTTAAACTGTTTGGTGAACACAGTTTTAACAAATCACACTGCTTGGTGAATACAGTGATTTAACTGAAAGTTAGGTGTACATGCTACGAGCTACATTTGTGCCTCAATATTTTTTAATTCATATATTTATATGAATATAGAAAGTACACTTTTTTGGGCCTGTTTGTTTATGGGGTAATTTCTTTGTTGCAGTTGAACCGGAACAAATCATAGAATCAATTTCTAGCAAGGTTTCGGGTCAATTCCTTTTTGGACCTAAGGTGTCGAATAATACAAACAAATTTGAGCCTTTATTACATGGGGAAATGGCAGAGACATGGTCAAGTATAATTGATAATGGAATGGATCAGGAAGAACCAATCAGTTTAATTTCAAAATACCGGGTTCCAGAAAATATCCCTCGTTTATTGGCACCAAAGTTAAATGAAGTTGTTTTAAAAGCATCTTCAGAGGCAGTATACGCCGAGACTCTCGATTAGTCGATCTGCAAACTCAGATAGCTGCGAGTATTGCAGCTGTTGGAGAAGTCATTACAAAGATGTTAGTTGAAAAGGAAGGGGAGGGAAGTAAGGAATATTTACAACCCCTTTGTGATGCAGCTCGCTTATTAACGGATGTTTTGAATATGGAAACCATTCTCGAAAACAACTAGTTTCTTACCAGTTAGACAAAAATATAAAGGATACGTTGATTTCCTCTCCATCAGACGAATGGCTTTTTGGTACGGAACTAGATAAACGAGTAGAGACATCCAAACAATTGGAAAAGTCAGCTAGAACTATCAAGATTACAAAAACTAACTTTATCAAAAAAGGTGCAGCAAACACAAAATATTTAAATTCCAGGAGTCTGCCTCGACAAATGCGAGTACAAGGGAGAGGTCAAGGCAGATGTCAGCAATATCAAAATCGGATTCCCAGTTTCTCGAGGAATGCACCTTTCAGGAATCAAATGAATCAGGACCGCAGTTACAGAAGATCGGGCCCGTCACCAAGAAAGGACAGGGCGGTATACCATCGTTAGTGACAGAGGTTAGTAAGACGGCAGACAGACTAAAACAATTTTATAGTAAATGGACTAAAATTACTGGTGACAAATTTATTTTAGAATGTATTAAAGGGTTTAAATTACCATTTATCAAAATACCTAATCAAGTTATAGCTTCCCGGGCCCCCAAGTGGTCGAAAAGTGAAATTAAAGAAATATCTAGATCAGTTGATCAATTTCTGGAGATGGGTGCATTAAGAAGGGTAAATCCCTGCGAAGGCCAGTTTTTATCAAATATATTTTTAACCCAAAATCAGACGGCTCTTTTAGGTTAATTTTAAATCATAAATCCCTAAATAGATACGTTAGGGCCGAGCATTTTAAAATTGAAGACCATAAAACTGTAATAAGACTTATCAATGGAAATGATTTTTTGGCAAATTTAGATTTAAAGGATGCCTATACTCTAATACCTGTCCATAATGGGCTTGTTGCCGACTTTTTTTTTTCGCAATTTTTTTCATAGAATTCAACAACACTTAACATCCTAAATAAACTGTAAAAATTTCAGCTTTCTATGTATATCCAATCTTTAGATATTCGATGTTAAATATTGAATATCCGAAAAAGCCGCTCCCTCCATTTTTGACGTCACGCCGCAGCAGCTCTCTGCGGGCGGCCGACCCCGAACGCATTTGAGTCGGACATTTCAGTGTTTTTGATGTTATTATTTGTATTTTGTTTGATGCCTGAATGTAATAAAACACTATTATTATTAGTTAAACTATTGTTTTGATTAGTGGAGTTTTGTGCAATGTTTTCAGTCGAAAGAGGCTTCATAAAGGCAGATTCTGGGAATTTGCCAGAAGTAGATATGTTCATGGTGCTGGATTATTTTAATAAAAATAAAGACTTTATAAGTTCAGAAATGCGTGGAATAAAATTGATAAGGTAAGTAGTCAAGTTATAGGTATAATATACCACTATAGTAATAGGTAAAAATAATAGAGTAAAGAGTGATAGGTACCGGGCGTCTCATTTTAAGTAAGATAACAAAATAACTTGGAAAGTTTGGCGCTGGCGACTATACTGCGCTTTTTTCACATAAATACTAGTATTAATGTGAAAAAAGAGTGGGTTGCTCGATATATGAAAAAAAAATATGGCACAAAGCGCCCCACGCTTTTTTCACCTTAATACTAGTATTTTCCGTTTATTATTGTTTTCAGCTTATATTAAAAATTATTTTTTACTTTTTAGTTTGATATGCTCTAAAAGCGTGTTTTTTTAAACTATATTTATTTATTGTTATTATTATAATTATTTCTTTTTGGATAATTTATTAGATTGCTATCTACGTATTTAAAATAATTTATTTTGTAATAAGTGTATTGGGTTAGGTAGATTAGCTTTGGCTAGACTTCGCCTATGTACATTTTTGGTACTAATAAAGACAATAATATTTATTTATTTAAAATAAATCTTCCGATTTGATAGGAAAACCATTAATTTCAGGTCTGGTAGAAAAGACTATGGTGATAATGCCATTGGATATGTACAAGTCAAACAGCAAGGAGTACTTTGTGAACTAAAAGCTAAAATTACGCCAGAACATAAAATAAAGTCAAAAAATTACGACGTGTTCTGTGTTATTAACACTAATGAAAAAGAAGTAGTGGAAGCAAAATGTCAGGGCTGTGCAGCGTCAGAAGGAGGATGTAAACATGAAGTAGCATTTTTGATGTGGTTGCATCGACGTAGTGAAGAACCTTCTCCAACAGAAAAAGTATGTTATTGGAAAAAGTCAAAGTTATCATCTGCTCCGATAACAAAAAAATTTATTTCATCATCTGATTTTGGAAAAGAAATTAAAGCGGTGTATAATGATTCGGTACTACAAGAATATATATATACAGCTAAAAGGCAGAAAATTGAAAATACCTTAATGCGATATGAAAACATTAATAAATATTCGGATCTTTCAATCCATAGCTTAGCAATTTCATACAAAAATTCATTACAAGCAGAAATAAGCTCAACATGCTTTGTTGAATTTATTAAAACAAAAATGAAAAATCAGTTAATTTTAGATGTAGAAAAAGATACTAGAAAACAGAGTGAGAGCAATATTTGGCAGGAAATGAGATATGGGCGAATTACTGCATCAAAGGCTTATGCTGTGACCAGATGTCGAGTTTTAGATGGATGTTTAGTCGAAAGCATTTTAAGGGCAAAACTTTTTCAAACAAAAGCAATGAAGAGGGGATTAAATCTGGAAAGTGACATTTTAAAAGTATTGGAAAACCAAATGGGGCAAAAATTCTCGAAAGCAGGAATATTTCTTTCTCAAGAAAATCCTCTAATAGGTGCCTCTCCTGATGCTATAAATAGTACATCTGTAGTTGAAATTAAAAGTCCAACAACCGAAAAATCATGTTTAAATTACATAGATTCCGACGGAAATATTAAGAAAAAATACTTGTATCAAATTCAGATACAAATGTATCTTAGTAATAGAGCTCATGGAATTTTTGTCACCTCACATCCCGATTTTGAAAAATCAAAAAAAATTACAATTAAACATTGTGACTTTGATGAAAAACTTGTGAAATCTGTAATAAAACAACTGAATAAATTTTGGTTGGAAAACATTTTTAATAAAATAATGTAAAATATTACTCTGTGTACTTATTTCACTAAATAATCTTGTAAATTAATAATTCCACAAACTATTTGCACTATTAAATCTTAATATTTAACTAAACTTAAATGAACACTAGCATGAGGTTGAAGAATGGAAAATTCCCTTATTCGAGAAATCACTCGTTCAACATGTATTCTTAAGCTTGCAATTCTTTTTGATTCTGTAACTTTATTCTTCGAACTTTTTTGACTTGATGAAACAGGTGGTGGTCTAACCAGTTGATTATTATTGGCTAAAAGTTGATTTTCGAGATGCTTAAACCCTCTGTTGGCCATTACTTGAGCCCCTGGATCTAATTTTGCCAAAAAAGTTGATTCTTCAACTATCATTTTATCAGTAGTTCTATCACCAAAGCCACTAGAAATGTAAGAAATAAAACCATTTGGTGTACATGCTATTAAATATTTCATAGTGTTACAACCTTTATATTCTGACCATGAAAGAGACTGTAGTATTGGGTTGCTTGGTTTTTATATCGATATTTCAAAACAGTCAATAATACATTGAACATTTTTATATCTATGCCTAAAGGGAATAGGAAGTTTTTCTTGGACATCATTTAATGATTTAAATTGCACAAATGGATAAAGGTAACCTGCTAATAAAGGTATAGTTTTTTGAATAATATTACATACCCTAGCAACTTGTATGCCAAAATCGTCAGCTAATATTCTATAGGATAAATTTAGTTTTATCTTTTTGAAAGTTAAAAAAATATCTAATCTATCTAATTTACATTTTTGCGCTAGAATATTTACAATTAACAATGAATGGCTAGGAATACCTATATAAAGTTTTGGATTTCTTTCTATTAAAAACGTAGATCTTTTTCGTATTTCTTCTGAAAAGTCTATATTCTCCATATATTGCGTATTGTCAGAATCCGACATACTTAGCTGTGACAAGCTAAATGTGGACGTAGAGCCGCTAGTGGAAATAGAGATAGAATTATTTTTTTCAGCAAACCGCATTATCTTCGAATCATTTTGCTTAAATGCACATTTTTTTTTTCTTCTCTTTTTCCACTGGCACCAAATCATCTGGCATACATTGAAATCCCTTGCTGCGACTTTCTACCTTAAATAAAACTTACATCTTTTTGTTTCGGTTCTGTTTCGCTTGTCACGTTATCTTCTTGCTCAACATCCTCGATTTCAGCAGAAGTCCCAGGAAGTAGTAAACTATGAATCAAAGACCGCTGTTCTTTTTTTTGTAAAAACTTCGACTGTTTCGCTTTATGTGCTGTTACTCGACTTTTTTGGCAATCAAAAAATCTCGGTACTACATTTGGCTTAATAAGAATATTACCTTTTTTCATAGTTTTTAAATACATATAATTTTCTATGTCTTCTTTTACCTAAAAGAGGTTAAAGATATAAAATATTTTTTATTCTGCGTTATCATCGCAAACTTTAACTTACATCAAAATGATCCTCACAACAATAAACGTGTCATTTACCAGAACCAAAAACTTCTCGACGCATAGCTTTTTGCTAAACCTTCCTAGCTGTAGGATCAGAAGGCACGTTTATAAATAGTTTCTCAGGGGCATTTTTTGAGGTATTAGGACACTCAGGTACAATACAATATTTCCTCGTAGTTTTTTTGTCACTCATGGTACACCAGAAATTAAATTAAAAAAAAGTTACAGAACAGAAAACACCACACGAATACTCGCAACAGACTAAACAAACACGTTTTTTAATTCGATTTCCACTGTTTCTGGCCGTCTCCCGATACCGCGGCGCGGTCGCACCGTCTCGTCTGCTGCATCGTGACGTCACCCAAAGCTCCGCCCCGTTTTCGCGTGGAGCAACTTTGTTAATTTTTTTAAGGGGTTAAAAGTAGGAATAAAAATCTAAAAATTTGGGAATTTACTTTATAGGTGTTTTTCTTTCGATTTGTAAAATAAAAAAAAATCGAGAACGGGACCATTCACATAAAAAAATTTTAAGATTTGAATTTGAGAATCAAGTCTATGAATACAACTGTCTTCTTTTTGGTTTAATTTGCGCTCCTTTCCTTATTACAAAACTAATGAAACCGGTTGTAGGTACCTTAAGATATTGGGCTTGTTGATAGGAAAAACACGCGCAGAAAATTTGCGAAAAATAGTTATATTTTTAGAATCATTAGGTTTTATAATTAATAAAACTAAAAGTATTATGATTCCATCACAGACATGTAAATATTTGGGGTTTGTGTATGATTCTGTAAAAATATCTGTCTCTCTTCCGGCAGAAAAGAGGGAAAAAATTATTGGACTTCTACAAAAATTTGTTTTACGTAAATCATGTAAAATACGGAATTTTGCTCGATTTATAGGCACCTTAACATCTGCGTGTCCTGCAGTTTCTTATGGTTGGCTTTACACCAAATCCTTCGAACGTGAAAAATTTTTAGCCCTTGAAAATTCAATGGGAAATTTTGATGCAAGGATGTTACTTTCACCAAGGTTATCTATGGATTTTTAATGGTGGTTATCTAAGGTTAAAAAAGCAGAAAAGTCAATAAAACCTCCTAAGTTTTGTATCGAAATTTTTTCAGATGCATCCCTGACCGGGTGGGGAATATCTTGTGGGGGTAAAAGATCCCAAGACTTTGGGTTAAGGTTCTATTTTACGTGGTTATTTTATTAGGTTAAGGTGTTATTTTGTATTATTAGGTACATCATATTATATGTATAATTTTATCTGCACCCGACAAGGGTTAATTTCTTTTTTATTATTTTTTGTTAGAAATAAAAGGTTATAATTCTTTTAGTATTATGGTGTATTAATTTATTGTTGTCGATTTCTTTAAACATCTATCAGTGATCTTGTTTACTGAAGACGAGGCCAAATATAATTAAAAGATCAAACGAACTTACCTGGAAGTGAGGTTCGATCTTAATTATATGTAGGCCTCGTCGAAGTAAATAAGTCCCCCCCAGCCCAAGTATTCCCGAGTGCAACAATAAAGCTTTGAAGAAATGAGACTTGGTTATGAGATATTCGGGGACGGGAGCGGAGAGCAACGAATTTTTTTTTTGCTTAGCTTGGAAATGTGTGGTTCGGAGCAGGAACAGGAGGTACTACCAGTGATCTTATTTACTTCGACGAGGCCTACATATAATTAAGATCGAACTTCATTTCCAGGTAAGTTCGTTTGATCTTTCAATTAAGCTTGTCGAATGCGTTTCTAATAAATTCCGCAGAAAAACGTTTGGAGATAAGAAACATGCGATTGAAAATCTGATGTCATTTTATAAAAGCCGTCAAACAAATTAAAACGAACAAATGTTGAAAAAACGCAAATATTTGATTTTTTCAACAATCCTTGGAACCTTATACATTTCAAAATAGCGTTTTAAATATCAAGAAACTGCGCAATTTTGCTTTTATTTAACCGCCCTCATATCTCTTATACTTTCCGAGATAATTATGATAGTTCTCGAATTTTGGATATTCTGTACATCATGTTTAGGAACATTCTAGATTTATTTTTAAAGCAAACCAATTATAAATACCTTTGCCTGCGCTAGAAGTTCCTTAAATACTTTACTGACATTTACGTTGTCCTTTGCAGAAGCTTCTACGAATCCATTTTCCCAGTCTACGGTTACTACTGATTCTGTAGTGGCTGTATCAACCTGTAAAAAAAAACTTTAAATATCTCATCATTACAAGTTAACTCAATTAAAAAACCAATTTTTATAGATATGTCTGTTAAAACTTTGTTGCCTTTTTTATTATTTTATTTTCAGTACTGACCTTGAGAAAATCTATTCCCTTAAGAAAAAAAGGACCACAATTTACTTCTTACACGATATTTTTAAAAATACAATTGATATAAATTGTATCCCTTTTCCAGAAAATGGGTATAAAAGAGCCTATCAAAATAAGCATGAAGCCATTAAGCTTTATTGAAGCCCAAGGTACTAAAATTTACACCTAAAATATACGGCCCTTTATAGCAGAACCGGTGAAGGGAAATTGTATTTTGTGGTAACATTAATAAAGTAATGTTAGCTAAAAGGCCTGGAAAAATATTTTCAATAAAAAGGAAGTCATTTTAATACCACGTTAGTAGATTTAAAATTTTACCGTTACTATAAATGACTTATACGAAATAAATATGTTAATGACTAAAAAGCAAATTAAATTAAAGAAGAAAAAATATACGACCCAAATATTTAACAATGAGAGCTATCATTTTTAACGAAAAAAAGGCCCACTATTAATTTTAAAGCTACCCCGTCTCTTAATTAGAAAAAAGGGAAAAATTTTAATTAATTATCTACTGAGATCGGACCTTTATATTCCTGTAGAAAAATTTGAAAGCTTCTGCGGAAGTAATAGATGAGAATGATCTTGTAATTAATTACTTTCAGGACCCCCAAGAAGCGATTTAAATACCGCGTTTATCAATCTTCTTTTTCTTACAGTTTTCTCTTTTAGAGAAATTATTGCTTTTTTGGGATTTTGCTATTTTCCTCTTTACAGTTGACCTATTTCTTCTAAAATTACGGTTGTTTTTCATAATTTTTATTTAGTACATATCACTTACAGAAATTATTCTTTCTAACAAAATGATACTTAATTTTTAAGTCATGTTTCTATTATCAGTTTAGTAAATAGAAATGTGGACGGTTTAAGGAAAACAGTATCTGGATGTAGGAAATAAAAAATAAGAATGATTGAAATACTAAATTATTATATTCTTTGTCTAACTTTACTTTAAAATAATTTATTATGAATAGATTTTTTTTTAGTAAGCTTTAGAAGCTTTATGTTGAGGCTATTTAAGAATATTGCAGAAGCAAAAGTAAATAACTTTGTATAAGTCTACTATATATTTTTTTTAAATCGTTAATAAGTTAAACATGACGAAAAAATGGTATTTAGTAGCAGACTGTAAATAAGTGTCTAAAAAGCCAAAAAGAAAACTATGCACATCTTTCATTTAACAATTTTTAGTATCTATTCTATATACTGAACGATATATCCCTACAGTACAGTTTATGCTTTTTTAAAATGGCTGTCTCATTTCAAAATTTCTAAGTAACAAATAGCAAGCTGAGTTCAATGAAATTCGTTGGGTATATAAGATGGATTATTAAAAAGAGTTTGCGAGAGCATATTTGGAAAAAAAAACATTTCTAGTAGTCCTTCCTCAAAAATGAATTACAGAAGTTGTTTACATTCCTTTTGTTTCCTTTATTAGATTTGAAGATTTATAATCCATATAAATCCATATTTCTATTTATATGTACTATTTACCACCTTTGTACATATTTTGGTGAATCATGCCTTGGCGCTGCGCCGCTAGATGGCTAGTATTTATTTTACCGTGTGGTATGACAGTCCACAGGCGGCCATGATGTGGGGCGAGGGCTGTTGTGTCTTGAGAAATTAAACAAACGTGATTTAGAGATTCCTGAGTTTTTTTTGAGCCTGAGTATTCTAAATATGGTCCTTCTCACCGTGATATACCTTAACCTATGGGTAATTGAGTAAGCTACAAGATGTGCTGTTTGTGAAAACGTTATTTCGGAAATTGAGTCGAAATTTCCAATGTTTCCTTTCCTTTATTGAGTAAACTGTTAGCTTCTGTTTAATTTGTGGTGTTTTCAAATAAATAAAATAAAATAAAAAATATTTATTTTGTTTCCTCATATTTTAAAGATGGCGGAGGAACTTAAAGCGTTGACAAAAAAAGAGGTATTATTAAAAGTAAGCAAACAATATTTAAAAATTATTTTGAGACCGTAAAACAATACATTTTAAGTATAGAACCTGAAAATACTGATAAGCATATTATTTTAGAGCTAGAAAATAGATTAAATAAATTCTCCGATCTACTCTCTCAATTTGATGATGTACAGAGTTAAATTGAGATGTTGTCAGAGTCTACTGAGGAGCAACTGCAGGAGCGTACATAATTTGAAGACAATTATTATAAGTAAAATGCACAGGGAAAAAAGATTTTAGATGAATACTATAGTGCTGTTAATTCTGGGGAAAGTAATAGTTCAGTCAATGAGAGTGTGCAAAACCCTTCAAGTTCTCGAGGTAATTATGTGCAGAGTGCACAAATGCATTCAATGGGTTTGAAACTTCCAGCAATAAATCTTAATAAATTTTTAGGTGATTATAAAAATTGGCTTGAGTTTCGAGATCTGTTTGAGTCAATAATTAATTTGAATGAGTCATTAAATAATGTTTTGAAAACATTTTGAGACTGAGACTTGGAGTTTTCATTTTTTTCTCTAGTTACGTAGGTCTCTTTGAGATAATGGTCGAGTTCTTTCAATTAAATAATGTGCAAAAATTTCACTACCTTCGAGCATCCCTAGAGGGTGAGGCGGCTCAGGTAATTCGTGGGATTAAGACTACTGAAAGTAATTATCAGATAGCATGGGATATGTTGTGCAATAGGTACAATAATAAAAGTATTTTAGTGCAAAATCACATAAAGTCTTTGCTTAATATACCTAATTTATGTTCTGAGTCTTATTTTGAGTTACAAAAAATGGTTGATGCAGTATCAAAACACATTCAAGTTTGAAAACCTTGAACCAACCCACAGTGTTTTGGGATACGCTTTTAATTTTTATTCTTAGTTCTAAATTAGACAAAAAGACAGAGAGTGAGTGGGAAGAAAGAAAAGTAATTTGTTCCGATTTAAAATCATTACGTCAGGTAACTGATACAGAGGTATTCGGTCAAAATTCTGAGTTTCCTTCTTTGAGTGAGTTTTTAGAGTTTCTAAAGAAAAAAGCTGATCTTTTGCAAGATTTGGATATTTCTAAGAGTAGAAAACAAGTGGGGTTAGAAGAAAGTGGTTATGGTAAAGAGGGTAATAAGGGTAATCGAGCTAATAATAATTATTCTTATAACTCTCATACAGTGTCAACACAAAATAGTATTTGTGCCTTTTGTAAGAAGTCGCATTCAATTAATAATTTCCCTGAATTTATTAAACTGGCAGTGCAGTCGAGAGTGGAAAGGATGCAAAGTTTGAAATTGTATTTCAACTGTCTAAAAGAGGGGCATTGCAGTAGATTTTGTAAATCTAATTATTCCTGCAAGAGGTGCAAGCTAAAACATCATACTCTATTACATTTAAATAGACTTCAACAAGAAACACAGGTTTTAAATAATGAGCCAGAGCAGAATAAGGGCACTGATGTGGCTATTAGTTTATCTAGTGGTGTAAGTAATTTTTATTCATATGTCTTGTTGCAAACAGCTTTAGTGAAGGTTATTGACTCATCCGGAGTTCCTCAAGTAGGCAGAGCTTTACTAGATAGTGGTAGCCAGGCACACACAGGGGTGTTGTGGGAGACTAGGTCTTGAACAAATTGAGTTTTCATCTGTCATAGCAGGAGTTGGTCAAAAGGTGTCGGAGTTATCCAATCTTGTATTAATCGATATTCGATGAGTCTTCCTTGTATCATAATTCCTAAAATCAGTGGTACACATCCTCCTTGTAAGATTAATACATCTTCTTGGAATATACCAAAAAATTTATGTCTAGCAGATCCAGAGTTCAACAGGCCAGGTGAAATTGATCTTCTAATCGGTGCGAGTGTCTATCGAACCTATTATGCATAGGCCAAGTACATTTATGTAAAAACGACATGTCAACATTGCAGAAATCGCAACTAGGTTGGATTGTAGGGGGTAAATTTCAATCTAATCTCCCTGTACCAAGGTATCGATGTAATTTGACAACCAACTTGGACCTTCAAGAGCAGATTTGCAAGTTTTGGGAGATTGAAGAGGGTTTTAATTAAAAAGCCCTTTTTTTCTGAAGAAGAAAAATTATGTGAGGAAATATTTAGTCAAACTACAACTCATAATAAGGAAGGCAGATTTGTTGTATATATTCCTTTTGTTATGTCATGTTTCTAGTATGTCATCTCATTTCGGGGGTATTTGGGAGGCAGGCGTAAAGTCATGCAAAACATATTTAAAGAGGGTTCTAGGAAATGCTTTATTAACTTACGAGGAGTTAGTTACAGTTTTGACAGAAATAGAAGCTATCTTAAACTCTCGTCCTCTTACCCCAGTCTCTCCAGATCCTAATGATTATACCGCATTGACCGCCTCCCACTTCCTAATTGGTTGACCCCTTACTTCCCTACCAGAGCCATACCTAGAGGATGTTAAGCAGTCCAGACTTACCCTTTTTCAACGTTTGCAGCAGCTAAAGCAGCATTTTTGGTCGAGATGGTCCCTAAAGTACGTGAGTGAACTTCAGGTTCAAACTAAGTTGGAAATTCTTAACAATGTTTTTCAACCTGGAGCCCTGGTTGTCTTAAAAGATGATAACCGACCACCCTTACAATGGAGTATGGGAAGAATTCTCTCTGTTCAACCAGGCCAAGATAGGGTAGCAAGAGTAGCCTCCATCCAGACCTCTAAGGGAATTGTGAAACGTTCGTTTTCCAAAATTTGCCCTCTACCAATGGAATCATGTAATACTCCAAAACCAAGTGATACGAGTTAAACTATAGACCAGATTTGTGCTTCTGCTATAGACTAGATTTAGTGGTTGATCAACTGAACTAAACTTAACCTAACTTACCTATTAAGAGTTCTTAGTTTTAAGTATGCTTTATTTAATTAGTGTGATAGGTCTATACTAAGTAAGGATACTATGTTGATTTAAGTCAATGTTAAACTTTTCTTTTGAAGGTTAAGCCCTTCAAGGTGGGAGGCATGTTTACATTCCTTTTATTTTCTTTATTAGATTTGATGATTCATAATCTATATTAATCCATATTTCTTTAATATGTAGTATTTACCACCTTTGTACATATTTTGGTGAATCATGCCTTGGCGCTGCGCCGCTAGATAGCTAGTATTTATTTTACCGTGTGGTATGACAGTCTACAGGCGGCCATGATGTGGGGCGAGGGCTGTTGTGTCTTGAGAAATTAAACAAACGTGTTTTGAAGATTTCTGAGTTTTTTTTTTGAGTATTTTAAACAGAAGTTCTCGAAGCCGTCTAGTGCGGTGCTGGTGTGATATTGTCAAGATAGTAAAACCTTGGTAAAGGTAAGATAATACTGGTTAAATAGTCATGAAGATGTCGAACGATGTTGCTGACGGTTACAGCAAATTTGTTGACGAAAATCCCAAGAATCTGCAGAGAGGTAAAATGATGTATTATTTTTTTGGTGTATTCCTCAAATGGATTTTATTAGACATAGCCGTATGTTTTCTACTAGCTCCAGAAATTGATATTCTAACGTTACTATGAATTAATTTTAAAAATTGCTCAAATTCCATTCTAAACCAAGAAGTAAGCTGAAGTAGAGTAGTTGAAGCTCTATTCTAGAACTAAATATGCCGACTGGATGCACCTAGAGAGTACAATAAATTTGACTAAATCAGAAAGGCAAGTTTGAGTCACAAATAATCCAGCAACTATGTCAATAATAACTAAATTTTCGAACTTGCAATTTTTAAATTTAATACAACGTTTCGGTTGGTGTATATCTGGTATGTGTAACTGTTATCGAGTGTAAACTGCAGTTAATAATGGTTGGAGATACACACCAACCGAAACATCGTGTTAAATTTATTAATAAAGACAATGCGAATTTGGAGATTTAGTTATTACTACTGTGCTCATATCTACCACCTTCAAAACTATGCCAATTACTGGGAATTAATGAGACTCGTACAACCACCCTACACCAGCACGTCAGTAGCACATCATTCTTTTATCCATGAGTCTACCGGCAAATGTTGTGTTTGGTGATGAACTTCGTTTACCTTTGAATGTTGCTTCTGGAAGACTCCACAATCCACAATGCTGAAACCCTTGAAGAGTTTAAAGATTGGGAAGGTGCATTCCATGTGATCACCAGAATCAATCACATCCAATAACAAATATGAAAATTGTAAATATCGTCTGGTTAGAATCTTACCATTACTCAGTTTTGATAAATCAAATTGGAGAGGGAAGCAGTATTATGAAAATATAAGTACGTATTTTTTTATATTTATTGGCATTAGCAGAATATTTTTAGCCTTATATGCCAACCTAAATAACGTCTACAAATTACATTGGACACTCACAAACGATCCTGACTAGGTCAGGGGTTCACGGCTGCTAGGCAGGTACGTATATAATACTCACCGCTCTGCCGAGACCGCTAAAATGAGAAAATACGTTAATTATGTTCAGTTTTTGTGCTTTTTTACTCTAATTTTTCAGTTTAAGTTGATCATTTAGGTTTATTTACACTAAAATTACCAAGCATACCAAAATAATTTAAATTAGTAATGAGAACAATGGGAAAAATAAATGGGTAATGAAAAGTCTAATTAAAAAATACAAGATAAAAATGAATTAGCCATTAGAAAAAATACTAATCAAATGAAAATGAAACCTCTATGGAATTGTGTTAATGATATTTGTTATAATAAAAAATTTAACCGAAAAAACGAACTTTTTTACGATGAAACGACGCCTACAGAAGTCACACAAATCACGCTAGCCTCAAAAAGGAAAAGGCGTCTGTTATTGATAGAATTAAGGCCGAAATCCTAAAAGAAATTCGAAATGAGAAAGTATATTCCCAAGCTTACATAATAAACAAATCTTTTGAGCCTGGTATATTTCCCCAATCTTTAAAAATTGACGTAATTATACTATTGCATAAAAGTGGCTCGGAAGAAGACGTTAATAACTACTCATCTCATTACTTTTGAATATGACAAAAACAGATGAAAAAATTTCAAGGACAAGGTTAATATCTTACTTAGCAAAATACTCTGTTTTTTCTTCAGATTAACAGTGTGGATTTTGAGAAAAAATTATCAATGAAAAATGCTTCTATTCAATTAACAACTTGGAGAAATCAAAGCCATTACTGTGCATATTTGTTGATCTCTCAAAGGCATTTGATACTGTCGACCATGGTGTTTTATTGAAAAGACTTTATTCTTATAGCATTTGTGGTATGGCTTATAAAATGATTAAAAGTTACTTAAGCAATAGAAAACAATTTGTGAAAATGACACTCAAAAAAATAACTTGCGGTGTACCTTAGGATACGGTTCTTGGACTTTTATTGTTTATTGTATTTCTCAACGACTTACATAAAATTTTAGTAAGTCGTAATAGTACTGCGTACC
Source organism: Anthonomus grandis grandis (assembly GCF_022605725.1). Lineage (NCBI taxonomy): Eukaryota > Metazoa > Arthropoda > Insecta > Coleoptera > Curculionidae > Anthonomus > Anthonomus grandis. The sequence continues at coordinate 14,709,466 of NC_065546.1, forward strand.
TTATTATCTGTCCCCAAGTACTCTACTGGGGACAGATAATAAGGTACGCAGATGATATTACCATATTTTACTTTGGTGATTCATGGCATTCTGTAAAAGCTGAATAAGATTAAAAAAAAAATTAATTTAAACGACTTAAATAATTTTTAGATTTACACTTAAAAATTTTATATTTTGCTTTAGTACAATGACACTTAACCTATGAACTTAGTGGATGGGGTGGGATAAGGAACCGTCACATGCGTTCTCCTAAAGCTGTCCAGAAATGGATAATAAAAATTATATATGATAAAAATAAAAAAGAATTTGGCCCTCCAAACAGCTTTCTACTATTACTGGGATACTTGATTTGCTGCAGTAATATGTCCAGAAATTGCTAATGAACCTGCATAAAGGAGTCATGTTGAAAATGTAGATCATTTCTATGCAACTCGAGCTTAGAAATAGAATGCATTAGTATCCCAAAGAACAAAAACTATTGGTCATTGATACAGTAAGCATTATAGTTCAGAAATCTTTAACTTTGTTCCCCAAAATATTAGAGATAAATTAAATAACAAAAATTGAAAAATGCATGTTACAAATTGGATATATCAGATGGACAGAGAAAGATTCAAGAATTTATTAGCTTATACCGTTGATTGAATATTTGAGAAGATGCTCAACCTTATGGACAAAAATGTACCTTCAAATGTACCCGACAATAAGATGGCGACACCGTCGCGTCGATCGAAGTGAACTCGAGAATTTTGCCAAACGCGTGTGCACAGTCACTGTCTGCCTGCTTTACATCATACGCCCTGAAAACTCGGGCGTCTTGAGCATCTCTTAATGTTTTCGACAGGTCTACTTTGAAAGATTATGTAATTTTTTTGTGGACATTTAGAGTGCTAGACATTGATTTATTTTCTTTAGTAGTGTAGCTAAAAGCTGCCTTTCTTGCATAATATACACAGTTAAGTGTTGTTTATAAAGGCCTTCATAATAAAAAAAAAAACAAAAACAATAATATAAGTTACTTTAAATCACAGGTTCTGAATCAAATACCATTTGAGTGGATTCAAACCAGTGCAAATATGGATATTTTTTTAATGAGGAACACACTGCTAAAATTAATGGATATGCGAAAATAATTTTTTTAAAAGATATTATACGATATATTTCATAGATATTTACGTAAGAACATACCAAACAAAACTAATGCGGAAATATCTTAATCAAATCTATATATAACTAATTTTTTTTCTCATTTAATAGTAAGGTTTATTTATTATAGAATTTTCACCAAATATGATAATTAAATTGAATTCAATATTTATAACATATTGAATTCAATTTAACCAATTAATAGCAGCTTATTTGTTTCAATTTTTCTTTTAGATACTTTAGCCTTTACAGAGCAGTGCCGTTCGTTTAATTGGTTTTAAAAAATGGATTTTCGAAAATCGTAATAATATCAATTAGGAATAATTTTTAGATATCTTCGTTCTGATCTAATTTGATTTAAAAAATATAGGTTCACAAACGCAAATTTAAAAGAGTAGACTTAGTTTTATAAAGATTGAATTATACTTATTCCAGTCAAGTAAGGTAAAAATTTTTAGCTTAACTGACTTATTTAAGAATAGTTAAAAAAAATACTCACTGCATTTAAGGATTTATTTATATCCTTAATTCAGTCATTATTTTACTTGAATATTTGACAAACTCCTTTCATTGTTAATATGTTTTAACTAGGCACCTTAATGAAGATCTCCTAGAGAAGGTGTGTAATAAGAATGAGATGTCCAAAACTTTACACAATTGGATGACAGCCAGACCAGTAAAGCTTTAATTTTAAATATTGAAGCTTTTGATATATTGAGTAAAAATTTAAATTATTGTTATTTCGTAATTGCATCTACAAGCAACATAAGTAGTTCACTTCTTCCAATCTAAAAATATTGAACAATTTAAATAAAACTGGAAGTTTGGCAACGTGTTCTAATGTAATGTTTCTGGATATTTCGAAATAATCTTAATAGAGAAAACGAAATAAGAAAACAAATATAAACCTTTTTTGTAAAAGGATAAATCAGAAATAACCGATAAGAAAGAGATATTTAAAATCCATAAAAATTACTAAATCAAATAATGTATTTTCTCTAATAAGATCATCAAACTATTTTTTTTATTTATCTCAAAACAATAAAATCATTTAATGAATTCATAATTAATATTTATAATACAATTTATAAAATATAACTAGATAAAATATAAATAAACATACTAAATCTATGTCCATGGTAAATTGATAAATATTTACAGTTATCAATTAAGATTCTGATTCATAATAACCGAAAATGGAAAATTCAAAACCTTTATATTCTAAATAAAAAAATTTAATTATAAATAAGCCTCACGAAAAATTATTTATTTTAATATCTACAAGAACTAAGCCGAGGTCTTACAAAAATTGTTTTTCAATTTTCTATGAGAGCCACTTTCGGTTTTTCTTTCTCTTACTTATTTAGGAAAATCTTAAATCAATTTATTAATTTTATAGTCGTTAAGTAATTACTAGTCAGGATTCAACAAGAAAATGTCGATAAATTATTACTTTTATTTCCGCAAGGAAAATTGAATTATTGTAATATGTTTATTTTTATTGTCTCATGTCAAATTATGGTTTTTTGCCCTATAATAAATTAACAACTAGATATGACTCAGACTCCCGCTTACATCCATCTTTTTATCAACACCAGCACAACAACAAAACATAAATTCTTAGATATCTTATAGATCACTCACCAATTATGGTGAATATATCGCAACATAACACTTGCACACAAAATTCTCTTTTAACAAATAAACAAGATAAATATACCAACTGGTAAATTTGTGATGTTGGGAAAAGGTTCATCGTAAATCGAAGACGTTAGAGTGCTTTTTACTATACATTTATTAGCATCTGACTTACAACTGCCTTACGACTACAATACTCCTAAACTAATAACCTTAATTACGCAGCGTCTAAGTGCTGTTTTTTATGTAATAAGCATAATATAAATTATAAATATATTGGTGTTGCCTTGACAATCTAGAACACCATACTAACCTACATACCTTGGACTACATTCCTTAATTAAAGATTAAACAATAATTATGTCATACATATTACACCTCAAATTAATGACTTGGAATTCTTAAAAATTAACCTTAAAAACTATGACTGGAGGTTAAAGAAATTCAGGACTCTGAAGACACTACCATTATTTTTGCTAAGAAACTTTAAAAAATTATAAAGGCATCTGACAGAATAGAAGTGTTTAAATACACTAAAACGAGGGTTAAGGAATGGATGACAATAGAATTGATTGCCTTAATTGAACACGTACAAGGGATAGACTGCAGAAGAACCTGCAAAAACATTATGATCATGAATTACATAAAACTTACAAAGCTTATAGAAATCCTTTAAATAAACTAATAAATATAACAAAGTATAAATTTTACAAAAACAAAATCAATAGTACCCACAATGATATGACAAAAGTATATAAAATCATAAATAATATAACCGGTGGAGGCAAGGCAAAAAAGCAATACACTGAAAATGCGTAATAATTATTAATGCAATAATAATTTTAAATTTCAAGGTGTCATCGTATAGGTGAGAAAAAGTGGCCACAATAATGTATTCATTTAATAAATAATTTTGTTATATATTTTCAAATATACGAAACTATATTGCTCAACTTTCCTCCAATTATACCACATCTATTGACGTCCAGTATAACTGTGATGTGGGGTCATTAAGAATTTGCCTGGGTCGTTTAAAACCTAAAATGTGGTCTTTTTTCCATATTTTATCGAGTGCTATTAACATCCTGAATGAAAACCGCTTACTTTAAAAATTTCACTACGCTGCACAATTTTTTAGATATTGAATCACATGACAAAATGAGTTAAGTCGTATGAATAATTTCAATTGTTCTTTATAATTATTTACGTCAAAACTACTTCTATATCTTAAAATTTTTCCCAACATATTTTTTGTTTATCAGTTTTTAGTTAATTAAGTGCAACAGGCTTTTTATTTAAAAACTTGACCTTCTTGAACACAAAATGGAGAAAACATCATGTTTGTTGTTGGAATTATAACTTATAGCAAACTTTCTTCGTAATTTTGTAAATTTAGCTTCTTATATGTATATATTTTTGTATTAATTTTTGTCTCAAATACATATTTTGGTAAGTAATTAATTATTTGTTTATAAAATGTAAGCAATTTCACCATGCCTTCACCCTTAAATACATCACTCATCACTTGACCACCTAAATGACACCACTGTGTTTGTTGTATGTTAAAAAAAAATTAATAAAAACGTAGTTGGCAGCATCATCAATGTCTTCAAAAAATAACCAACACGGCCGTGTAGCCGTTGATTTAAGCGTCGTTGAAAACTTCTCAGTATTACTCAAAGAAGCCAAGTCCATGCAGCTTAAATGAATCATTCCTAAATTTCAGCAGCATCACATGGTGCACGAAGCTGAACGGCAATCGATAGTCGACTGGGTACTTTTTTTTAATACAGGATTGCGTATCTTCCCAAATATTCAATCAACGCTAATAGATAAAGTCACTATACTAAGGAATAGCAAATTTCAGAAAGTAATTTATTATTAAAAAAAAAACTTAAAAACTAGTAAACAAGACATAAACGGACATGACCCGATCTCAAAATGAGACATTAAATTCTGAACTCGTCAAAATCTTGTAGATACGATCAAATTATCTGTAGCTACGACCCCAGACAAAAAAACAATTGTTATTGTTATCTACGTTTACTACTATTATGTATACGTTTAGGTGTCATAAGTTATCACATATAAGTAGTATACTACTACTTCTGTTTATTTAGTGGTTAATTGAATTAATCAGTTTCTTAGATTTTTCCATTATTTAAATAAACTTATTTTTTATTATAAGCCTTTACTTAGGTTTAGCTAAATATTTTTATCAATAGGATCTTTTTAGTAGTTTATCTTATTTGAGGATCCCATTTGAGCTCCAACTTAGATGCTAAATTTATCTTATTGGAAATCCTGGTAGCAGACATTTTTTAAACTTATATTGGTAAAATTCTTAAAAACTTAAATGTTATATCACATGCAGATGATACAGCTATTTTGTTTACTGCCAAAACGTGGCTGAAAGTTAATAGATATGTGGAACGTGGTTCAGAAAAGGTGAATAGTTTGTTATGTACTAGTTTATTAACCCTTTGCGTGCTAGTGTGCCTGCGGTGAGGACACTTACAAATTAATTTTTACTGACGGTCCTGGTGTGCTTACAGCAAAGATATCATTGATGACGTATGCGGAAGCGTGTCGCTCCTCTAAACTTAAGCGCCAATAAGAGTCGAGTATTATTTGGACAGTTTGCATATTAATATTCGCACGTGGTATTGTTGTGGTAACAAGTTTCCCTGTTTTTTGGTTGTTAGAGCAGTTTTTGGGACCATGGGTGGTAAGATTTGCTTTTATATTAGAAATAAAATATCTAGGATGATATTTATGTTATCACTAGAATGGAATTTTAAGAAAAAAGTATTAGTTTTATAGAAAATATATGGTGTGCCCAGGGCGGTGACACCAGTCTCTTAGGCAAATAATTTTCTCAAAATTTCATGAGTATTTTTTTAACGTTTTTTTTATAGGATTTTATTTTTATTTACAGATAAATTTTATAACAAGCTTATAAATCTCAACTCCAATGACCCGTATGATTATCCGGAAGAAATTCTTTGTGACAACATTAGCGAGTTAGGAGATGTTAGTGAAGATGAGATTAAAGGGGACGCAGAAATAGTAGGCCCAACGGCCTCGGCGTCGCGAGCAATTGATTTGTTTGACATAGAAAATATGCCTATTATATTTGGGTATTCAAAGTATCATTCTTTGTCCCAAAACGCTGATGCTGACTTAGCCGAATGGAGCAGTGAGGATGAGCTACCTTTGTCACTAATACGAGCCCAGGAAATTCGCAAAAAAACTATATGGACTAACTCCAACTCACACTGTGTTCCAAATTTTTAAGAATTTGGAGAAGAAATAGGACCAAACATTCCCACCGATATAGAAAACCCTACCGACATGTTTTCGCATATATTCCCTGAGCATCTGTTAGACCACATAGCTTTTCAAACTAACTTATATGCCTTGCAAAGAAACGGAGGTAATAGACATGCATTTACGCCTACTAATGTAAAGGAAATAAAGGGTTTTATTGCAATAAATTTGATAATGGGCATAAAAAAGCTACCCAGCTACAAGGATTACTAGTCCTCACGATTGGAAATGAGAGATCCATTCATAAGTTCAATAATGTCAAGAGACAGGTTTTCATAGATGTTAGCCAACCTGCTCCTAAACGACAACTCTGTACAGCCTGGCCGTGATCACCAAAACTTTGATAAGCTTTAAAAATTACGGCCTTTGTTAGATGTATTATCTGATACATATAAAAATGCTTTGAAACCAAGTCAACATTAAGCTATTGATGAGACGATGATCCGATTCAAAGGACGAAGCTCCCTAAAACAGTATATGCCAAAAAAGCCAGTAAAACGTGGCTATGAAGTTTGGATTCGTTCCGAAAATTCAGGATACGTATGTCAATTTCAGATTTACACTGGTAAAATAGGTCAAATGACCGAAAAGTCTCTTGGTGGTAGAGTCTCTCGTAAGGTCTCTTAGTTGGAAAAGGGTACGAAATATATTTTGACAATTATTTTTATTTAATCGAGCTGCAAAAACAACTGCAAACTTAGTTGATTTACGGTAGTTGTGGTACCGTCAGAAAAGATCGAAAGAATCTACCAACAGATCTACTAGATGACAAGTAGTTAACAAGGGGTGAATTCGATTGGAGAGTTAGCACTGATGGGTTGACATTTTTGAAATGGATGGATGATAGATTAGTGCATTTTTTAACTAATTATCTGGATCTATGCAAAAATCAATGGGTTTCCCGCAAAAAAAAAGATGGTTCCGCCGAAGATGTCACTTGTCCTGAACTAGTAAAGAAATACAATACGCATATGGGATACGTGGATAAGACGGACATGCTAAAAACTCTTTATGAGATTGACCGAAAGTCGAAAAAGTGGTGGCATAGAATTTTTTTCTATTTCATAGATTTATTCTTAGTAAATGCATTCATATTGTATCAAAAAAGAACGGATTTCAATGCGCAACTTTCGCTAAAACTTTTCGACTTTCAGTGGGCCTAGGACTTGTGGAAGCTGAACAAGGTTTACCGAAAAGGGGTCGGCCATCAGCAACGGCAAATTATTTCAAACGTACTGTAGCATACGAAATTCGGTACGACTCTTGTTCCCACACGCCTCTATATGGCAAGCCTGGAAGATGTGCTTTTTGTAGTACTAAGGCGGAACCTCACAAATCAAGATGGCATTGTACAAGGTAGCTGTTGATATTACATTGATAAATTAATAAACATAGTTAATTATTGTTATTTTTTTAGGTGTGATGTTGCCCTGTGCGTTTCAGATAAGAAAAACTGTTTCCGTCAATATCATACCAAATAATTTTTTTATAATCAATGTATTTTTCTAGCAATAAAAAATTAGTTTTTGCCATTTTTTTTTGTTTATCTGCCTAGTGTCCTTACAGTGAGCACACCTCATTGTAACTAACTCATATGCAAAAAAAAAGAATTAATATTAAAAACATATTAAATAATCTTTAATTAATTGAGCAAACCAAAAATTTTCACCAAAAGTTAAAAAAAAATAAATCCGGCCTCAAAGGGTTAAGTCTTAACGTAGTAAAAATTTAATTTTTTAGCTTTTTTCAGCAACGGTTTTAGATTAACCAATTACCAATAAAATTTATAATCATAACGAAAACTTTTTTCACCAAACAATGTTGATTATGATTGTCTGTACATCCAGAAAAAAACAAACAAAAATGCTTTGGTATATTTCTAGACCAGAATGTTATAAGACAAGAACATGTAGCTGCTTTGTGCAGTAAAGTAATTGAAATTCTAAAACAAACAGGTTCTTAAGGAAACAAATTATTACCAAAAGTGATTATTTAAATACATAAAGCTTTAGTAAAATCGCTACTTAGGTATATAGGGTTTTAGTTGGCTGCGTTTCTTATCACAACACATATTTTTTTAAGTAAATCATTTACATCAAACTAGGGTAAACTAAATCAAAGCATACCTTTACTTCATCTATCTTCATCACAAAGATCAATAACTTATTTTATGCATATAAAAATGTACAATTTTTTACCTCCCTAATAAAGAACAATTTTGCATAGACAGACCATATGTAAAAAGAATTTACGAGTGCTTATTTCTCAAAATCCACAGTTGTTGGCAAATCTATTTGTTTATAATATTGTGTAAATATTAGACTTTTAAACTAACAAATTATAGACATTTATTCTTAAACTGTGTTGGGTGGGTTTTGATTTTTATGCAGCCCTACTGACTTATCCTTACACTTTATCCATATTTTTACAAATTTAAGATAATGTGTATATGTGTATAAATGTGTATACCAACACTCACGAATAACCTTTTGACAGGTTGTTCCGCATAAGCCGAATCGACAGTGTTACTCAGTTTAAGTAAATACTGCTATACTATACTATTTTATAACGTAAAATATTATATACTAGGCTATAATATGAAGTTTAGATTTCGTATTTGATACAATTTTTAAGACATTTAATTTGATTTGAATAATCTGTACGGCTTCTTTCAATTATTACTTAAGAATTGCTGAACCGAATCATAACGTCCTTTTTTCTAATTAATACCATAAACATTTTAAGATAAATATTTGTGCATGGTATTATATAATAATATCTACGATAGAGATACGAACGAAGATACGAAGAGATATTAAAAAATTGTCAAATTGTCGAAGTTTAATTTTTATTAATATCTTATTAAATTGATCAGATTTAAATATCATGTGTTTGAGTTATTAGTTTCTTGCTTTTTGATAACGTTGCTTTTGTATCCTGAGCAGGCACATTCTGCAAAAGCCGTTTTGTTTTTTGACCGTACTAATATTTTGGGCTTGGCGCTTCTTTTGTGTTCCATTGTCATGACGACCTGCTTGACCTATTTCGACACCCTAATAATCGGAGCATGAAATTCTGTAAACAACACTACTTTGTAGTCCTTTGGATGTTAACGGTTTTTGTCTACTGTATAGTTGTTTTGCTGTGTACAATTTTTACTGTAAACTATTAAATGCGATTTTAAAAAGGAATTATTCAGAGTGTCAGCAAATTCTTAGACATTTTGTACAGATATAAAAAAGTTATTTTTTGGTAATTGGTTATAAGCTATTTTTTAGAAGAAGGATTTCGATGTTATTAGCATTTTATTTGGTAAAGGTTGAGTGTAATAATTTTAAAACTTTAATGTTATCTATACTGATAGGCTGATCTTATATTGAATGACTCAACTAAAAACAATAAACTGAGTCACCAAAATAACATTATAAATCTAAGTTTAATCTAAGCGTTACTTTATTAGGACTACAAAATATTCTAAATAATAAAATTCCATTGCGCATTTAAATTCCTGCGGGTATTCTAATAGTCAATAATTAACCAACATAGCCCCCAATGCTCGATTCAGTTTTCCCAATTGTGGAAATCTGATTAGCATAAATACGCTTTGTGTATAAAGGAGCGAGTAAATATCAATTTCCATTTTTGATTATATCTATTCGCGCTTAAATTTCGGTAAGCTGCTAAAAATTCGCCTACGCTATTTGTACCTCAAAATGGGCTAATATTATTAAGATAATTTATTTTAGGGAGAGTTTAATAAAATGTTATTAGCTCGTTTATAATAAAGAAGTTTATCTGTTTTACTTAACGAGAATACTTATATAAATGAAAGGCTCTTATGAGAGGGTATGTAATAAAAAGACTTATTTTAGCATTCCGAAGCGAGTGGAAAAAAGTATATTTACCAGTTTCTATCGCACCTTATTTAATAAAACATATATATGTGAATCTAAGTGATAAAACACTGTATTTGACTGATCTTGGCTTTGAAATACAATATAATGCTAACGAAGCTATTTTCTGTGGGTATCATGTGGCCTGGCTTGTGACGATATTTGTTACAATTTTTTAGTAATTAGAGTAAAGGCTAACGTAAATTAGCTAGCTGATTATATTTTTTTAATACAAATTAAATACCTTTTAATTTCACTTATCCCTAAATTAGATATTTAGGTTTTAAAGTTTTATAGGTAAATAGGTTAAAGTATCTAAATTTAAATATTTAGCAAAGTTTTGTTTAAATAAGTGTAATTTTTAGTAATTTTTTTCTTTCGACCAGCTTACTGTTGCCATTAAAGATAAAGTAAGTATATTATCTATATTTATGCTAAGTTAAGCGTAAATAAGAAAAAAAACTTAGGCGCGTTAATTTGTCGGTCGATAAAGAATAATTAAGTAAAAAAGACTTAAGGTAAAAGTAAAATTTTAACATAGTTCGAATATAAAATACCCTTTAAAGTTAAAAGCTGGATGAGTCAGCTACAAAATAACAAAGTAGCTTTTCTACTCAGAGTTTCTTCCTTTCAGTTAAAAACAATGTAATAAAAAGCGAACAAGGAACGCATTTATTATTTTGATAAAAATGATAATTAAAAATATTTAATCTATTTTCTTTTTTTAATTTTATATCTAAATTTTATACACATAAATCGTGAACCATAAGATATTTCGGATAATTTAGTATACGATTAGTACTGGAAAGAGAAAAAAACAGCAGACTTTGGAGAATACCTAGTACTAACGCACCTTCAATCTAACTATCTAGGTAATACTTTTAGTTTACCCATAAATATGTATTCTTTTCAACCAGGGCGCCTCAATGGCTTTCCTAAATCTAGTATTGCTAGATACGTCATAATGGGCTGATAGAAATACCTTTATGCATAACGGCTCTGTTGGAAACCCAATTTAATCCAGACAAATAATTAATATGATCATAAATCACTTAGTCTTGGATGTTGTCATTTCTGAGGCTTTTGTTTTAGGGGCCCACAAGGTTATATATATATATTTTGGTAAACAAAGTATATTCAGAGTACAAGCATAAACCTATCAGAAGTCTTATCTTGCATTTTATGATTTAACGTTAAATGAAATCGTATATTAGCAATAAAGTTTTGACAGAGATTTGTTCAATCTCTTTAATTTTATAGTAACAACAAAATAACAAGGATACTCCTAAAGCTGTGTACCGATCTAAATGCTAACGTGAACCAAAGGTGATATTCTCATTATCTTAGACAATTCATATAGCGTGATTACAACGCATCAAATTCCAAGCTTAACTAGCATTCGGTTGAGATTTACATAGTAATATTTGATTTAATCTGATCTAATCTTTATTGTTTGATTGTTTTGGTTCGGTAATTTAGTTCAGTGGCTTGCAAATTAATCTGTGGATTATTACTAATAAATAATCCGATTTTAAGAAATGTTCAAAAAATCAAAAACTTATTTATCCTTAAATTTATCCACCGATTTAACAAATCATACCAAACTATGGAGAAAAAACCTTATTTCAAAAATGCTTGTTCTTAATAAAGTGCTATTAAAAAAATAAAGTAAATGCCAGAATTACTGGTTTGGATATTTTAAATAGGCCTGTAAAAGATTTAAGTCATAAAATGCAATGAAAACTATTTTTCTCTGATTACTTGATTAAAAATTTAAACTTTTAACACATTCATACTATCCTATTTTAAAATTTAAAAAAATTAATTTTTCTATGAGTATAAAATAAAAAGTAAATGCAGCATCATTGTTCTCAGAATAATATTTTCTATCAAATTATATAATAATATATCAAGTGTCTCATTTAAAATAAGAAAATTAGTGTCACTTCCTGTTAAACTAGAAGTAACGAAAAATAACAGAATACATAATTTTTTTTATTTTGAAAAGTAAAAAAAAATATTAAAAGTTCCCTTTTTCCTATGTCGGCAGGTGGCAACGTTGCTTGCGAACGGTAATTTCTGTTTATAGTTCAATCTGATAATAATGCTAAAATTTGTGTTTAAGTAGTATGATTTAAATACTAAATTCTTATACATCCTAGAATTGAAGTGTAAAAGATCTATAACATAGGTTTGTAATACCTAAAACCTTCTCTTAGTTTCATATTAAAGTAAATTTGAATGGTGTAAATTTCCAATTTTACTTTAAACTGTACGCTTCGAGCTAATACCACAGATGTAAATAGCTCCGCACGGAACTATTTACATCTGTGCTAATACCCGGTACTAAGTGTTTCTTTGCTGCTTAGAACGTTAATCGGAGTTGCCATAATTTACGTATTATCCCATAATTATGAATATGCCAAAAAGTAAAACTGACATTTGTGACATCTGCCATAAAAATGTTCCATACACTACTCGTATGTGCATGGAACATTACTTATTAATTATATTAAATTTATGTTCTGGAAGAATGATTTCTAAAAGAAGAGAATTGAATTATCTGTTATTTTTAAGGTCATCGTTATATCGTGGTCCACGCCGGAACCAAAGATGGCTTCATCAAGGGTGCAAATTTAATATTCAAGAGTGGATTAAAGACGGGAGATTATCATGACAATATTAAAGAAGTTTCATATTAAAGTAAATTTGAATGGTGTAAATTTCCAATTTTACTTTAAACTGTACGCTTCGAGCTAATACCACAGATGTAAATAGCTCCGTGCGGAGCTATTTACATCTGTGCTAATACCCGGTACTAAGTGTTTCTTTGCTGCTTAGAACGTTAATCGGAGTTGCCATGATTTACGCATTATCCCATAATTATGAATATGCCAAAAAGTAAAACTGACATTTGTGACATCTGCCATAAAAATGTTCCATACACTACTCGTATGTGCATGGAACATTACTTATTAATTATATTAAATTTATGTTCTGGAAGAATGATTTTTAAAAGAAGAGAATTGAATTATCTGTTATTTTTAAGGTCATCGTTATATCGTGGTCCACGCCGGAACCAAAGATGGCTTCATCAAGGGTGCAAATTTAATATTCAAAAGTGGATTAAATACGGGAGATTATCATGACAATATGAACAGGAAAAACTTCGAAAACTGGTTAAAGACTCAGCTGGTTCCAAATCTTCCCCCAAAGTCATTTATAATTATGAACAATGCAAGTTACCATTCTGGTTTATTAGAAGAAATCCCGAGAAAATCTTGGACAAAGCAGAGACTGACCGAACGGTTGAAGAAAAAGAATATTGGCTTTCCAGAAAAAGCCATAAATGATAAAATATGGAGTATTGCATGCAGAAACTGCCCTAGTGAACAAAAGTACTTCCTTGATGAATATGTTAAACCTTTAGGACACACAATTTTGCGACTGCCACCATATCATAGCCAGTTTGATGCAATTGAAATGGTATGGTCGGAATGTAAACGAAAATATGATCAATATATTTCAAATTTTAAGGGGTCACCTTCAGAAGTTCTGACTACATAAGAAAGGGTAATAAACGAAATTTCTATAGATCATTGGCAAAAATATGTTTTTCATACAGAAAAGGTAATTGAAAAGGCTTGGGAGGCAATACAAGTGTGTAAACAAAATAAAGGTAAAGACACAAAGTCATTAGCATACGACTTGTCAGTCGTAATACAAGTGTGTGATGCCTATGACTTTCTGCCACTTGTGATTACGACTGACGATGACGAAGACAATATCTTTGATTCCAGTTCTGACTCTGACAATACTGACGAGATTGATTAAGCTTTTTTTGTTCTAGCAAATTTTATTATATGATCGTCGTTTAAGTATTCAATCATATCGTTGCAATTTCATTAACTTGGTAATGCAATATGACGTGCTTTTTTTGAGTTTGTATGTTTTATTTTTTGGAATAGTATTTTCATTTTAATGTGTTAACATATTCCGTCAAGCAGCATTTTTTTCATGAACAAGTAAATTAACTTATCAGTATTTCAATTTTTCCCAGTGAGTTAAAATAATTTTATACCATTATTCACAATTTTTGTAAGCTCGGTTTTGTTACGTCTACTGCTCGTGCCGAATGCTACTTTTCAAATATGTTGTAGATTTGGTTTTTGCGGTCTTTTGCTTGAAAAATATATGAGCAGCGTAATCCTGATCTGATTTTATCCCATTCTTCTTTATATTTGCGATCGTTGTTGTGCTCAATTTTGTTGCATCTGCGGCTGGCTCTATCACATTCTCAATTTTAAGTGCAATTCCGTTTCGGACTTGTTGTTTATGTTCCATTATTTATGATTAATTATAATAATATTTGTTAATTGTTAAGTTTGTTAATAATATAATAAATACTACAAGATTTTTTTTTAATTCTTTGGGAATGAAAGTGTATATACACGAATATAAAAATATGCTGCTAAAATAAATCATTTGTTAATTTCTGAACGTATAAAAATACATAGCAGACTATTAATTTCTGAAGGCTATGGTAAAGTTTCTAACCTAATATTGATTGGCAAAAATATCTACGCCATACGTTTTTTCTCACCTGGATGACGTAACTACAAATGGGTATAATTTCGACTTTACTCTGTGACAAATGCAATATATGGAACCAAATACTTATCTATGTCACATAAGACCTATCTTAAATTAAGAATATACAATGATGATTGGCATTCTGGTAGGTGTAATTCCAAGGATGGTTCAGATGTAAATTCTGCTTCTCACGCAAGGAAGGACTATACTCTGGCAAATGTCATGGCAAAGTTGAACGAGATGGATGCGAAGTACAAATCCTTATTCACAAAATATAATAAGCAATTAAAAATAAATGAACAACTACAAGTTGAACTAAGCAAAATTAAACAACAGTTTAACAAAAATGAACAAAGTAAACTAAAAAATAGTTTTTTGGTGCATGAAATACCATCCAAAGAAAATGAGAACTCACCAGATATAAATAAAATTGGTATTAACCTTGATCTCCCAAATAAAAACACGTTCACGGCTTTTCGCTTGGGCAAGGATAGGAGTAAGGACAATCCTGTCAAAGTCATCTTTGAAGATGAAACTATTAAAACAAGAGAAAAAAAATTGATTGGAAAAGAACTGATCTAGGATATACAAAAAATAATAAAAATATTCCTTAGCCATTAACTTTTTGAATAAAAAGAATTTAGATTTGTAAATTGCAGCTAAAGCTCTTAAGAAAGAAAAAAATGGAGATATTTTCTTAAGAAAGGAGGAATATTCTAAGATCCTTCTTATAAATGATAAAAGTTAGCTGCAAAACTAATAACGGCGTCGTGAACAACTAAGGGTTGCCCTCATGAACTTACAGAGTATAAGAAACAAACTAGATCTTGTGCAGCATTTTGTTATGAAGGAGGATTATAATATACTTTTGACAACCGAAGCATGGTAAAAAGAAAATCAAGTATTCCTTTTCCAGTTAAATGGTTAAAATGCTATTCATTCCTGCAAAGCTGGCAAAAGAGGGGGTGTGTCTATTTATGTACGAAAATCTATCAACTTCTGTGAACTTGAAAAGTCGAGCAAAGGTGAGGTAGTAAACTGGATATGTATTAGCTTAGGTGAATAAAACTTAAGAATCATTGTTGTTTGTAAACCTCTTTCTTTAAATAATGACATTTTTTTTCATTATTTAGAAACTATAGTGCATAATTAAAAAACATTTAATTGTTGGACAACTTAAAATTAGTTCGATTAATGAGGGAGCACATCCCTAGAACAGTTTATTAGAATCTCTGATAGACCAAGTTCTTAGTGACTTTAGTAGTAATCTAAATTGTAGTCCACGTTAAAGATAATTCAAAATTCTGATCACAAATCAATAATGCTAAATATTAAAATTTCTTTGCAATCTCATAAACCAACGGTAGATTATGAGGTAAAATCTATAGATTATAAACAATTTGGAAGCGTATTTAGACAAACAAATTTAAGCATAAATGTAACATCATTTCAAGAATTGATTGATTTAATTAAAGAGTGTAAAAATAAATCTGAGTATATAAAAAAAATAAGAATACGCAGTAACAACACTTGGATAAATAACGAATTGCTTGAGCTTATTAAATAAAGAGATAAAGTATACAAAAAAAAGATTAACCAACCTGAGCACTTAATTTTAGCTTCTGAGTTTAAAGACATTAAAAATCAAATAAATAATAAAATTTGTACTCTTAAAAATCATTAATTTCAAACTAAATGGAACTAAGCTGGACACAACGTAAAAAAATATTAGATCTTCATTAACAAATTAATAAAAAACAAAAAAAGTAAAGTAATTATTGGTTCATTGATAATTGAAAATAATATAATTAAAAATTAACAAGACATCGTCAACAATTTAAATAAATATTTTTTTCAGGTCGGTGAAAAGTCCACAATAACAGTTCTATTTTCTTAGCAATAACTTATGAAAAAGAGCTATTACAAATGAAAAAGGGTTTAAGACTGAACTCAGCACCCGGACATGACGAGGTTTCAGTTAGGGATTTAAACATTCTTAGAGAATACATTTTGCCTGTGTTACTTCAATTAATTAATAAAACTATGCAAAATAAAATATTTCCAGAATAATTAAAAATCAGCAAAATTAGTGCATTTTTTAAATAAGGTGATAAAAATAACATGAATAATTTTAGGCCTATTTCAGTGGTAAGTGTATTCTCTAAAATTCTAGAAAAAATCATAAAGAAAAAAGTTTTATCTTCTAATAATACCCATCTATTGACTAACGAATTTTAATATGGTTTTATAAGCAATAGTAGTACACTTGGTGCGGTTGTTCATTCTATAGACTATATTTCAAGCGATTTAGATAAACAACAAATAGTTATAGCAGTCTTTATCGACTTAAAAAAAAGCTTTGGATGTAGTAAGCTTAGATATTGTTTTAGACAATCTGTTTATAATGGGACTTAGGAGTGTTTGGTACAATTTGGTTAGGACATATTTATACGCTAGAAAGTAGTACATAAAATTTGAAAAGATGTTAGTGCATGGTTTTCTAGTACCTCTGCGGTACCACAGGGATCAGTTCTTGGCCCTCTGTTGTACAGTATTAATGTATTAAATTTCAATTTGAAAACAAGATATTTTACTTTTGCGGACGACACCGTCCTGGTGTATACGGGAACAGACCAAACTGTCCTAATTAATCTTATTATTAGTGCTCTCAATAATTATCTTAAATGACTGTTTATAAATAAATTAATAATTAACATTGAAAAAACCAAATACCTTATATTTATAACGCCTTTTTCCTTGCACATTTCAGATACCTTTTGCCCGTTTTGTGCAAATTGTCCCTATAGTGTGTAAATTTACGCCGAATTTAATTTTTAATAAAGGTCAAGTATTGCAAAATAAAATTTTAAAAATATTATTTAATTATAATTGGCTTACAAGTTCTATCATAATTTATTTAGAATTAAATTTAAACAGACTAAAAGAAATTTAGGAAATAGAACGATGCAAGCTAGTTTATTAAATTATTATTAATCTACAGAGATGTAACATAAATACTATATTTTATCATGATGTGCATGACTACTAAACAAGATCACTGAATAATGTTTACCAAGTTTCTACAAGAACGAATATAGGTTTAAAAAATCCAATTAGGAAAACAATTAAAAAAATTAAAAATTTACCTGATTATATAAAAGATTTAAATAACTATAGCGGTTGTGTTGGAAAATTGAAAGATTTAAAAAATGTGAATTAATTATAAGCAACATTGAAGTACAGTATACATGTATTGCAATATACATACATATATTAATTATTGTTTTGTTATTCTCGGGGCCAGTGTTTACAAGCACTATCATATTATAATTTTTGTAAAAATGTTCAAATAGTTTAAAAAAAAAAATATATATATATATATATATATATATATATATATATATATATATATATATATATATGAAGAAATACAAACTTATTATCGGGTAGCGGTCTATTTTTCAGCCACTATTTCAGTCACAGACCGCTACCACAGATGTAAGTAGCTCCGCACTAATAGCTCCGCAGTGCGGAGCTATTTACATCTGTGCCGCTACCTGATAATAAGTTTGTATTTCTTCAAATAGTACGGTCGATAACTACAATTATTTTATTCAACCACAATTATATACAGATCGTGTTTTCGTTCGTTACTTATAGGAAACTGCATAGAGGCGAAATTTTGCAACGTCGCGCGTGTACGAGTGCCTGCGACAGAGCACCGCCCCGGCTGCGCCGGTCCGAGGACGGGATTCAGCATTGCCAGGTCTACTGTTTTTGCAGTAGATCTACTGTTTTAGGCTTTCAGCTACTGTCCTACTGCCAAGAGGCTAAAATCTACTGTTATTTCTTAATACTGGTATAGACGAAAAATTACTTAAGTACAATATAAATTTTAAATATAGTTTATATAAAATGATATACATAAAATGAAGCCTAAATTCTAAAAAGTTTTTTTTTTTACTCAATACAGGCGGAATACACACACTCTGTAATTAGTATTCAATACTTCTAACAGATAGCGCAACCTGTGATGAAAATTTCCTTCGTATTGCATTGGGGAATCCCGCGAGGCTCTTTTTGGGGTTTACCGTTTCTTGTTTAGTTGTTTATTATTTGCATTTGCCTATAAATCTGTGAATTAGGTTGGCAAAATAACGTATTTATTGAGAAATACAATTACATGATTAGACAGTGAAGTGGTTTAGGGTTTATTGTTGTTTATTACTGGTGAAACTTAACAATGAGGTAAGATTTTAAAATAATTGGCTAATCATCTTGCCCTAAGTATATAAGGTATTTTAGCTACCTAGTATAATTCATATTTTTTAATTTTTTGATAGTTCGGACTTTGATTCTTCTGATAAAGCAGGACCCTCTTCCCCAAAAAAGTCTAAAAAGATTAAATACCAGCAAAAATATAGATTGGATTGGGAACAAGATGAAATGAAGAGAAAAAGAGGCTTTTTGTAAAATATGCAACAAAAATATTTTAATTGCTTCATCCAGAAAGACAATACTTTTAAAACATCAAGAAAATTCCCACAAATTTTCCAAGGGACTAAAGGGTCAGCAATCAGTACTTATAATATTTTTAAAGCAAATTGAAATATTGATGAGTCTGTAAAAGAGGCTGACTTACATTTGGCTGCATTTGTAAGTGAGCATAACCTGGCCTATAATGTTATGTAACATTTACTTAATTTATTAAGAACAGTTTGTCTGGACTCTCAAATCTCAAAGAAAATACAATGCAGTCGAACAAAATGCCCTGCATTAATAAAAAATGTGATTGGCAAACAAAATGAAATTAATGTTATTAATGATTTAAAAAATACGAAGTTTTCTCTTATTGTGGATAAATCTACCGATAGAGGATGTACAAAACATTTAGCTCTTGTTGCTAGATATCGATGCAACAAAAGGTAGGGAATTTTTTTCTAGTTCATTAGGCTTATAAAATGTACTTATTATTTTAGGATTCAAGATTGCTTTTTGTCATTAATACCAATGAAGGATGCAAAAGCCGAAAATATTTTTAGTGAACTAGTTAAGCTATTTAATAGTAATAAGGTCCCGTATAAAAACAATCTCATTGGTTTCGCCTCAGATGGGGCAAACGTGATGTGCGGTGGACAAAAGAACAAAAGTGATTAAAAGATTTTACTAGAAATGTTTACAATTATTTTTCATTGAGCCCTAAATGGGTTGAATATTATAAAGACTTTCAAATATTTACAAAAACACCAGTACATAAAATTCTCCATCCTGCCCAGACAAAATGGCTTTCATTAGAAAGTGTTGTTGGGTGGCTCTTAGAGCAATACAGTGCGTTAACTCTTGTTTTCACAGATGCAGTAGCTAATGACTACAACACTCATGCTGGAAATATCCTTGTTAAGCTAAAAATCCCCTTAACAAAATATTTTCTTATTTTCTACAGTTTTCTCTCCCATTTTTTAATAAAATTAATAGAGAAATGCAGAGCGAGAAACCTAAACTTCATGATCTGCACTCAAACATAAAATTTAACGATCAAACGAACTTACCTAAGTGAAGTTCGATCGTAATTATATGAAGCGTCCAGTCCGAATATATTATTTCTATTATTTTACCATGTAGTCCGCTCTCAGCGGCAACCCTGGCTGCACCGTTCTATTTATAGGTTCTAAATTCCAAAAAACAAATAATCTTCACGCGTCGCGTCTCCCTGCCACCTTCGTCCCGAACACGTACTCATTCTTTAAAGCTTCCAGGATTCCTAATCAGCAATTACAGGGGCAAATGGGAGGGTGGGAAGATAATATATTCGGACTGGACGCTTCATATAATTACGATCGAACTTCACTTAGGTAAGTTCGTTTGATCGTTAAATTATATTCGCGTCCAGTCCGAATATATTATTTCTATTATTTTACCATGTAGTTGTTTAAAGATTTAAAAATTGCTGATTAGAGAGTCTAATATCGAAATGTCTATTTATTTTATTTAATTATATAATTAATAAAATTACTAAACAGTATAGTCAGAAAAAATTATTTCAGGAATTTGTAATGAAAACTGCATTATGTTTATATGTATATTACATAAATGGGTATAACAAGTCAACTTATTTTCCATTCTTAAGATTTAAGAGAACAGTATTATAAAAAATGTTTAATTCCTAGTCGTATTCTTTCTAGCGACTAAAAGTTTTATCCTAATTAGGAACAAAAAAGGTAGGTATATATACCAAAAGAAACGTAATATTAACTAAAAATCAGGAAACTTAATTACCTTGAACGTGACAAGTTTAAAACAGCCTTAGCGAAAACAGTTTTATCTGATATAGGGCGATTGTAAAATTTCGCGAAAGTTGAAGATCGTTCTGACCATCCAGCTGTTTTGCAAATTGTGTCCAGAGGTACTCTTTCCCTTAAAGCCGCAGATGTAGACGCATGTCGGGTTGAATGCGGCTTAAATGTTGTGGTGTCAATACCAGCTGAAGATAGCATCCGTTTAACCCATTTACTTATGGATTGTTTACTAGCTGAATTATGAGGCTTTTTTACCGTTAAGAATATAAAATCCTGGTTAATTTTTCTCAACGGCTTTGTAGCATCAATATATTGTTTAAGTGTCGTGGCCACACAGAGTTTAATATTATCCTTAAAGAAAGGAATATACAATGTCGGTTGACACTTATTTAATCCCGTTGTCTTAATTGGATCTGTGATATTTATTTGGATTTTTTCTTCGTCCTCGACGATGTTTGACAATCTGATTAGTGAAATTGTCTGCAAACGGCCGCCTGTGATTAAGGCCAATAGGGTGACCAGTTTTCCTGAAAGCTGCTGCAAGCTCAGCGTTTCAGGTAGAGACTCTATGTGGGAAAGCAAAGTTTGTGGATCCCAAATGTTGTTATATCTAGGTTGAGAGGGCTTTAATCGAGATATGCCTTTCATAAACCGTTTAATTATGGGATCTTGTCCAATGTCCTTGGTAAGAATAAGGTTCAATGCCGATCTGTGGGAATTCATTGTTCCATGCTTATATTTATGCTCGTCATAAATTTTTTGTAGAAAAATTAAAATATCCCCGATGTTGGCCTCGTAGATGGAGATTTTGTGTATGTGGCAATAATTCCACCAAAGCCTATACGTGATATTATATTGAGTAAAGGTAGTTTTGGTGATCGATGACAAAATGGTTAAGATAGCCTCTTCTGGAATATTCTTGTTTAGCAACGAGTCCCACACAACTTTGCGGCCACCAGGAAAAGTTGGTGTGATAGTGGATGAACTGCCCTGGAAGAGGAAAGTAATAAATCGGATGATGCTGAAAAGTGTAAAACGTCGCCTACAGTCAACCTGGAAAACAGAGGATACCAGGACTGGCCAACCCAATTGGGGACCACCAATATTCCTTCAGCTTTATCCTGGATTATTTTTTGTAATGTCCGTATAACAAGGTTAAAAGGAGGGAAAGCGTAGAAGTAAAAACAACTCCAATCTATCGTAAATGCATCTACGGCTATAGATTCTGGATCACGTCGCCAAGAAACATATTTTTTGCATTTACGATTTATAAATGAAGCGAAAAGATCTATCTCTGGATCTCCAAAATTATTTTTTATATCATTAAACGCTTTACTGGATAATTCCCACTCTGTATTTGAAGCTGTCTGACGTGATTCGGCGTCAGCCTCAAAATTTTCTGAGGAACTAATATAGGACGCAAAAAGCCAAATGTTTCTTTGCTCACACCACTGCCATATCTGTCGAGTAATTCTGTTCAGTTCTATAAATCTTATACTACCCATTCTGTTAATATATGATACAGCAGTGGTGTTATCACACCGTATAAGAATGTTACAATGAGACAGTTGTTTCGCGAAACACTTAATCCCGTATAATATAGCCTTTAGTTCCAAAATATTAATATGTAAGTCTTTTTCATCATTATGCCAAAAACCGTGCGTTTTTTCTTGAGCGCAACACGCGCCCCAACCTGATAAAGAAGCGTCTGTGAAAATCTCAATTTTATAACTATCAGTTTTAATGTCATTGAAGGTTGCTGAAATATTTTGTTTCCACCAGGAGATATCTTTGAGAGCAGAAGTCGGAATAAGCATTGATGCTTCAAAATTGTAATTATTCTGAGAAAGTGCTAAAAATTTTGCTCGTTCTAGTGATTTGGTATATAACCAGCCGTATTTTACAGCAGGACAAACTGAAACGATAGTGCCAATAAATTTAGCAAATTCCCTTATTTTACATGATGGTTTTGTTCTAAACTGAACTGCTAGATTTTTAATATTTTGCATTTTTTCTTGAGGTAATTTAATTTTCATTTGCGTGGAATCGAATATAAATCCTAAAAATTTTTGGATTCTCTTAGGCTCTAGAGAGCTTTTTTCAAAGTTTATAGTAAAACCTAGTGATTGTAACAAGTTAATTAAAATATGCGTATTTTTAAGACAACCTTCTGGAGATTCCCCAAATAAGAGATAGTCGTCCAAATAATTTACGCATAAGATACCTTGTTGTCGCAACTTTGAAACTATTGGTTTCATAAGTTTCGTAAAACAAAATGGCGCTGATGAAAGACCAAACGGAACGCATGTAAATTCATAACAGCTGTCTTTAAAATAAAATCGTAGATATTTCCGGTGGGATAAGTGGATAGGTATCGAAAAATAAGCGTCCTTTAAGTCCACAGTGGTCATAAATACGCCTGGTCTTAACAGTCTTAACACGGTTCGATGGTCTTCCATTTTAAAATGGGCTGCATTAACAGATTTGTTTAAATTTCTGAGGTTTAGAATGAATCTTTTCTTGCCATTTGGTTTACTGGCTAAAAATATAGGGGAAATGAATTGGTCCTCTGTAGGTTTACATTTCACTATAGCTCCCAAACTCAAAAGTTCCTCAATGGCTACAGCCAATGAACTAACTTCGCTATCCGAAAATTTATGGTAAGAGGGACTAAATGAAGAAGGTGTATGATAAAAGGGGATTTTATAACCCTGAACCCAGGATAAAATTGTTGGACTCTGGGTTACTGTTTTCCAGGTTGAATTAAAAAATTTTAATCGACCGGCGAAAACGCTCCCACTTACACTTATCGCCTCTTGCTCGGTACAGGTGCTTTTTTCGGAAAGGAGGAGCGCCCTTGTTGTGTTCTCATCTCCCTCCTCTGGTTCTGGTGGAACGGGCGCCTCCAGTTTAACTTGCTCGCTCCTGAAGTGGTGGAATATGGTTTGTCTCCCCCTCCTGCTTTTCTTTTGAAGGATGAAAATGGCGGTAACGTTTTAACGCGGAACGAACTTGGTTCGTTTATCGGTCTAATATCTCTCCCAATTTTTTCCATTGATTTGACAGCTTGTATCTTTTCGGCTAGATTTGGCCCAAATAAAAATTCCCCCGGTGGGGTTTTTTCTATAGCATTTTTTATTTGCTTATTCATTAAAGGCATAATGAGCTGCCGTCGTTTCTGTGACATGTCATGAAAAATGTTGCAAACCATGCGGCCTGAATCAGCAACACACGTCAAAATTTTATCCCGCACAGGCTTGGGAATGTCAGAACTGCCTTCTAACAAACTGTTAATTGAACCGCCCAAAGCTGAAAGTACTCTACTTAGTCCTAATTGGTAATTAGTATGGGTCTGGTCTCGCATCATATATAAATTGTTCATACTAGGCTGTAGTTCTGGGTTAATTTTGGGAGGAGAAAATAAACCGTTTTGAGGTAAATCATACTTGCTATAAATTTTATCCAAGTCTTCCTTAGGTAAGCCGGAGGTTAGAATATTGGTCCATACAGGTTCTACCGCTTTGTGCAAAATAAATTGCGGTTTTTTATCTTTTTCCGGGTTATGTCCCAAAATATCTTGGGTTTCATCAGATACGCTCGCGCCGTTCGGCGGTTGTGTTGTGCTGTTGGAGATAGGATTGTCTGTCTCTGTAATATGCGTGTCGAGGCTCATTCGACTATATAAAGATATGCCCACACTAGGAGATCTGTTCGGTGTTAATGCCTTAGATTTTTGCGAAAACGAACCACTCCGGGAACGAACTACGCTTATAGAAGGTGAAGTCATACCTCTGCGTGAATCCGTCTCACTAGGAGAACGACTTTCACGGTGACGAGGTCGAGCACAGTAAGAACTTTTACGTAAGGAAGTTCTACTCTGAGAACAACCCTTACGAAGCGAGGAACGAGATCGATGTGAGTCTCTACGTGACCCAGCCCTACTAGATGAGCGGCTGCGATAGACACGTTTCGACTGAGCCCTACTAGGTGAGCGGCTACGATAGACACGTTTACGATTATTATATTTCTCTTTACCTTCTTGTGAGACAGTTCTACTCCGAGAACGACCCTCACGGCTAGAACTACGGCGTCTGCGCTTATGTTTGTTATGTTTCGAGACATTCCTATCTTTATCCCGACCTGACTTCTCTCTCCTTCCCATAACTAAAATGCACAAAACAATAACCCAAATCCAAAATATGGTCCAACGAAACACGAAGAGGAGACCTATAACATAACAAAAAATCCGTATTATATAGTCAAAGGAAAATAACGCCAAACACTTTATTTTCGTAATTCCATGGGTTAGGTGGCACGCGATGAACGGCGAATAGTCGATTTTTGCTATAATCGACCGCAGTCTAGGGTGCACCGAAAACGAATGAGTACGTGTTCGGGACGAAGGTGGCAGGGAGACGCGACGCGTGAAGATTATTTGTTTTTTGGAATTTAGAACCTATAAATAGAACGGTGCAGCCAGGGTTGCCGCTGAGAGCGGACTACATGGTAAAATAATAGAAATAATATATTCCGACTGGACGCGAATATAATCAACTTTTAAAACAATTTTTGAATGTTTTATAAAGAGGGATGTGCTTTTAAAAACACCCATATATAATATTAATTTTAAAGACCCTGGAAATTATTTACCACTTTCAGGTATATACTTGGGAGCGCAAATGAATGCAATTGAATCTACAAATTTAAATAGAAAACAGATTTATGTCCTTAGAACCAGATGTTTAGATTTTTTGTAGAGGCGGCAAATCAAATTTCCAAAAGGTTTGATTTTAAACAATGATGTCTTAAAATCATTATTTTTGATTAAGTCTCAAATTGTTATGGCAGGGGAATATGGTACCATTATTCCTCTAGCAAAGCATTTTCCCAATTTAATTAGGGAAAATGAGTTGCAAGAGTTGGACAATGAATACAGGTTATTAAGAAACACAAATGTTACATGGAATGAGGAAGATAATGACGATATTAAAGGATTTTGGAATTACATTGAGAAGATATGCTATGGTGATAAAAAACTAATGTTTTCTGTTCTAACCACTTTTGTTTTTAATATTTTTAGTTTACCGCACTCTTTCGAGCGAAGAATTTTTTCGCAAGTGAATCTATTAAAAACTCAGCAGAGAAACAAGCTTGCAACAAAAAGCATTTCAGGAAATTTGCACTCAAAAAACTTCATAGCTTCCCAAGGCAAGCATTGCTTCTCTGCTGAGTTTAATAAAAATATATTGGCTTTGCATTGTCAAAAAATGTATCAAAAATCATCCGAATTATCAGACTCAAATTAAAAGCTTTTTTAATTTCAGTTTTTGCCTTTACAGTTTGCATTATATATTATTAGTTTTTAAGATATTTCATGTTTTATTTCGATAAAATATTTGTAGACATTTATTAAGTTTGTGCCAAAACTCAATTTTCTTTTTTTTAATACAATAAAACATAAATTTTTAAATCTACTGTTTTTTTTTTTTTGAAAATCTACTGCTAAACTTTAAAACCGATCTGGCAACACTGACGGGATTAGTAAACATCTGACTTGTTATCTGACTGCGTCGTTTGGCGACAAAATGTCCCAAATAATTACGCTAAAATCCAGCCATTTTTAAAATATTTATTCTAATGCGGGTTTTACAGACATGACAATGTGTAAAACCCGCAGAGAATTGTAATCTTAAAATGCTTAATATGCTGTGTTTTGCATAATGAAAATTAAAGCGTTATTCTAATAAAAAATAAAATATCAACTCTAATAAAAATATAATAAAAAATCAGAAATAAAACTCTAATAAACAAACTTAACAACATATAATTTTTTAAATAAAAGGCTTAAATAAACCGCCTTCTTTTGCTAAACAAAAACTTAACCTATCGTAAAAGCTATTTCGCACCTCCAAAAGAGATTCAGGTAAAATGGAATTGGTACCTTTGACAATTTTATTTCGCAACTCCTCTTAATTTGTTGGCCTACTAAATTCATGCTTGTAAATGGTCTGCTTAAGGTAACCCCATAAATAAAAGTCATTTGGAGACAAATCTGGAGATCTAGGAGGCCATTTAATATTGCCAGTCCCACTAATAAGGCGGTTAGAAAAAGTATTTGTTAAAAATTCTTTTACCCTAGCCGCGTTATGAGCAGGGCAGCCATCTTGCTGAAAATAAACCAATCCCAGTTCTACATCAGGTAGGATTTGAATGGCAGAAAGAACTTGGTTTTGCAGTAACTCAAGGTAATTTTGGGCGTTTAAAGTGCCATCAATAAAAAATGGCCCTATCACATTGTCGCCCAAAATACCTGCCCAAATATTCAATTTCTGAAGATACTGGGTACGAAACTGAAAACTTCTGTGCTCGTTTTCCTGAGACCAATAACGAACAATGGAAGGATTGTATTTGCCATGTAATGGAAAAGAAGATTCATCAGAAAACAAAATATTTTTTAAAAAATATTAATTTTCATTTGCCTTTTCCATCATGGTTTCACAAAATTCCATTCTTCGCCACTGGTCTTCAGGAAATATTTCCTGAGTTTTTGAATACATGAAACATTTGTACCCATATTTTTCCAGATACGAGCAACAGTTTTATTGCTTATTCCCAGTTTCTCTCCAACAGTTCTAGTGGACCGTGTTGAATCAAGTTCTAAGTTACTGTAAACCATTTATTCCCGTCGTTCTATATCCTGGACCACTTCAACAGGTGGTTCTTGACGTTTTGTGTGGCATTTTTTACAATCTTGAAGACAAAAAGATGTCTCAAAATTTATAACCACATTTAAAACCGTTTTTGCACAAGGAATCGGTCTATTCTCAAATGTCACTGAAAACAAATCTCTACATTGTACTGCCGAATTGCCTCCATAAAACCATTTAATTAGTTGAACTCTTTCGGAAGGGGTATAAACAGCCATAGTGAAAAAAACGCAAAAATAACGCTCAAAAATTATTAATGCAACGTGCAGTAACACAACAAAGTGAGGTCTGCTGACTCCCGTTTCAAAAAATAAAAAGGAAAAATTCCGCCGCCTGCAAGCCCCAACCAAGCGGTGTTGCCATTATTTTGAATAATAGGTAGCTCACGATAACACGATCTGTATATCCGATCCTAGATGATTGTAAAAAATTTATCAAATAACCCCATCTTTTTTAAATGTCCATCAAGAATTATTGAATACTTGCTACCAATTTTGTCAAAACCTCTGCAACGGGCACGCTGATTGCTCTGGGGCTTGACCAACTTAAGCGCACTCCGTACCATCAATTCATCAATTGATTTTATGATATTTTACTTTACTTGTAGCGTAATTTATTTATATCTTTTAAATATGCATGTTCATAAAAATCTAGTTTCTACTCAATTAAAATACCTAGATTTAAGCTAAACGGCTATCAACCATAAGTAGAAATAATTAATTAGGTTACCTGCAGTCTTAGCGTTTGCTGTAGATATTGCCATATTATGGCCATTCATTCGGCTTCGTTCACTGCGCAAATAAATAAGTATATAGATTTTTAATAAATCAACTAACTAACCTAATAGCATTTAGGCAATTTGTACACAATGCATTTAATTAAAGAAAGCAGGTTAATATAGTTTATACTGATAAGGAGAAGGCATTTGATAAAGTAATTAAATTGCTCATCTATCTCCTATTTAAAGATAGACAGCAATATGTTCAAGTCAAGGGTGCGAAATCTAATGTTTATACTAACACCATTGGGGTTCTCGAAGGCTCCAATTCGGGCCAACTACTGTTTTTAATGGATATAAATGCCATTTTAATTCTGTAAGTAATTCAAAGACTTTATGTTTTGCTGACAACTTTAAAATATACACGGAAATAAATTCAGTAGAGAATTATTATAGTTTACAAAGAAATTTAAAAAGAGTTGAAAGCTAATTTAATTTGAATCATTTCAGTTATAATAAAAAGAAGTGTTGCTCTGTATCTTTAACTCCTAATAAAAATGTAATCAAATATACTTACAGTATTAATGGCGCATAACTACTAAACTGTAAGTATGAAAAAGACTTAGGTGTCATTGTATAAAATATACACCGGTATATTTATAGGAAAATGTTTCCTATTAAATTGGTTCATAAGTTACATAAAAAAAATTGAATTTATTGTCAGATCTATTAAGGGGTTTAGCGTTGTGTGTTGTCCAAGATTATTTGACAGCCGGTGCTGGAGTATAGTTGCATTGTATGGTCTCTACAATATGATATTTGGACTTAAACGTATGCAACGTAAATACCTGTAATATATCTATTTTTTCAAAACTATTAAACTATTATCCGAATCAAAGCTATAATTACTCATTATTATTGCAGAAGTTTAATAGGTTTTCTTTGGAAAATCGTTACATCGAGATTTATCTATAAATTGTGCAACTTTTTAAATATGTATGCAAGTGACAAAGAATTGAATTTAATTAGGTATATTTTGCATTATGCTGTGTATATGATATACTAGATACATTCATATAACTTGCTTCCAATAGTATTTTCTTTTACTTACATTTTTAATAGAATTTTATTTATAATTGACCTTTTCATGCATTATAAATAAAATGTGTCTTTTCGGTTCATTCTTTTAGACTATCATACATTGAGTGTTCTTCATTTGTGCTTTTTTTTCAGAAAACAATTGCTCTTATTTTCTTACTAGATGATATGTATTTTATAGTTTGCCATACTTGTATATCACTATTTTTATATGAATACTACTCTAGTATAGTTAGTAAGTTATTAAATTTCTGTCACTTTTTTTGACAAAAGTTTGGACTTAAAAATCTGTTTTAACACATTTTTAAAACCTTTTAAGGTCTATCAACTTGCACTGGTAAGATCATTAAAGCTCAAATAACTACTGTTTAGAAGGTTGCCATTGATTAGAAAAGGGTTCTAATCAATTGAGGCCCTATAGACTGTAAAATTTATAGGTTACGATGGTTCATGTACCTTTGGACGGTTTTACACCACAGCCTGCTGACTTAGCACGCAAAATATAAAAGTGATTGAATTAAATTAACAGTAAAAAGACTTACCTAGGGGTCAGTCAAGATCAGGATAACACAAGAGGTTTTTGCGGAAGGCCGCGCGAATACTGGTCGTAAAATGGTTATTAACAGTAAGACGATCTAGTACCGAGTGTTTTCACCTCGATTCCCCGCGTTAGTCTTTTCGGTACTTGCGTGTGACGTATTATTTGGGTATGTACCAGGTTTGTAGTAAAAGTAAAGAATAAGTAAGTAAGGTAAGGAATAGGCAATTAAGGAAATATTATAGGGAGAGGCGAGGAAACAAGGCAAATCTCGACATTCATTATGTAAAACAAAAAAATATTAGCAGCAAGAAGCGATACTTTGAATGCACTTAAGAATATAACTTATAGAACTAAACTAAATCAAACTAAGTATTAAACTAATCAATAAAGTGAAATTGAGATGACTACAAGAACAGAACATTCCCGCGCCCATGAAAACCAAGGGGTTTTCATGAAACAATAAATAAATTATTGGTTTGGAGGTGGGCACAATTTTACCAAAGGTCTTTTAAGTATACCTTTGGCTGTCCGTACTGTTGCCACTCTAGGAACCCCGTCCTTGCCCAAAGTAACTTCCGCGATTCGACCAAGAATCCAGTGTAAAGGCGCCGAATTATCATCTTTAATAGCTAGCATAGTACCCGGCTCTACTCTACCTATTGCATTATGCCATTTGGCTCTTTGTTGCAAAGTATGTAGATATTCACAATGCCACCGCCTCCAAAAATCACGATGCAGTCTAAGTAAAAGCTGCCAACGCGTAAGGCGATTAATATTTGTGTTAGTAAAGTCCGGATCGGGAAGAACAGTTAAGGGTTGTAGGGTCAAAAAATGTCCAGGAGTAAGTGGCAATAAGTCTGATGGGTCTGAACTTATAGGGGAAAGTGGTCTTGAATTAAGTACCGCTTCGATTTGTATAATTACCGTATTAAACTCTTCATATGTAAGTATCTGAGTTCCTACTACCCGTACTAAGTGAGTTTTAATGGACTTAATATTTGCTTCCCATATACCACCCATATGGGGGGCAGAGGGGGGATTAAAATGCCACGTAATTGGTTCAACTTCGGCAGATTTTAAAAATATTTGACGTAAGTATTTTTCACTAGCAATAAAATTTGTACCGCAATCTGAATATAAGTTAAGTACTTTTCCGCGCCGTGCAACAAATCTGCGAAGTCCCGCCAAAAAAGCCTCTGCACTAAGGTCCGATAGCAACTCCAAATGAACACCTTTTGTACTAGTGCAAATAAATAAGCATACGTATGCTTTATGCACTTTAGCACCCCTTAATCGGCCAATAGTAATTGGAAACGGTCCACACAAGTCCAGGCCGCAGTTAATAAAAGCTTTGGAATTTGCGGATACCCTGAACTTAGGTAAATTACCCATAGGGGGTTGATATGGTTTCGGGTTAACCTTCCAACAAATATGACATTTATGGATTACTTTACGAACTATTCTCTTTGCTGAGATTATCCAGTAGTTTTGAAATAGCAAATTTAATGTGGTTTGTATACCACAATGTAAGTAATTAAGATGTAATTCGTTTATAAGTAAGGACGTAAATTTACAATTACCTGGTAAAAGCAAGGGAAATCTTTTATCGTACGACAAATCGGAGTTATGGAGTCTACCACCAACCCTCAAGTAGCCCTCTTTATCTAAAAAAGGTCTTAATTTCTGAAGACTTTTCGAAATACGTTTATTATGTCTAAGCAATGTAATCTCTTCAGTAAAATAGAGATTTTGGATGAATTTTATAAGTAAGTAAAGAGCATTATTTAATTCTGATAAAGTAAGATAAGAAGTATTTAAAACTATCGCTTTAATTTTAAACGACTGGAAATTCTTAGAAGCCCGCAAAATATAAGCTACAATTCTTTTAATCTTTGGCAAGGAATTATATTTATCAATTAAAGATTCAATAAAATGAGGAGATTGCTGTGTTATTAAAGTATTTAAAACAGTCTTTCTCTTCTCAAAATTAAAAGAATCGATACTAGGAATTTCAAATTTTGTAAATGACCATTCCTCTCTGTTTTGTAATAAAAAACTGGGTCCGTTCCACCAAAGAGAAAAATCTGCGAGCTCAGAGACACATAAACCTCTACTTCCACAGTCGGCTGGATTCAGTTCAGAGGGAACATGGTGCCAATATTTGGGTGGCAATTTTTCTTGAATATAAGAAACGTGGTTGTTTACAAACGTTTGCCAATGGTGAGGAGAACTTTTAATCCATGTTAAGGCAACGGAACTATCAGTAAATGAAAATATGTTGTTAAATTTAATTTTATGTGAGAAAATATTCGAAACATAATGCATTAATTTGCTAAGCAAAACAGCGCCAAGTAACTCAAGTCGCGCTAAAGTTACTACCTTTAGAAGGCTTACTTTAGATTTGGCACAGACAAGGTAGGTTTTATAAAGAAATTCTCGGGAGAAAAATACACGAATATATACGACAGCACAATAAGCACGTTCTGACGCATCGCAAAAACCAAACAATTCGTGTGATTTAGACTCAGTAACATCTATTTGACGTGGAATTTCAACCAAATGCAAATTATTTAATTCCGTCTTAAACTTATTCCATTTAGTAATAATGTCAGAGGGTGGTCTTTCGTCCCAATCAATACCAGTAATCCAAAGAGATTTTATTAGTAATTTAATAGAAATTGTAATAGGGGTAAGATAGCCACAAGGGTCAAACACCCTAGCACAGTGACTGAGTAGAGTACGTTTTGTACATCCCGTATCATCAATAGCGACTTTATAGAAAAATGAATCTCGAATAGGATTCCATTTTAGACCCAAAATTTTTAAAGTTATATTTTCTTCCTGATCGAACGAAATGTCTTGGGCAACATGTGTTTTAGGTAAAGTTTTGAGTAGCAAAGGACAGTTACTGGCCCATTTTCGTGCCTCGAACCCACCCCTAGACAAAAGTTCAACCAATTGATTTTTTATAGCAATTAATTCCTCAGGGCCTCAGACTTCCACCCCCGTTTAAATCATCCACGTAACTTGATGACTTAAGAATGTCTGACGCTAAAGGAAGATCTTTATAATCATCTGCTAACATAAGAAGGGTGCGGATGGCTAAAAATGGGCTGCAAACTACTCCAAAAGTAACAGTATCCAATTGGTAGTGTAAAATAGGCTCATTGGGAGAAAAACGCCAAAGAATTCTCTGGTAATTACGATCCTTCGGATTCAGTAAAATGTTTCTGAACATTTGTTTTAAATCACAAGTAAAGGTATATTTATGCAATCTAAAATTAAGCAAAAGACTAAGTAAATCTTGTTGCAATTTTGGTCCCGTATGCAAAGCTTTATTCAAAGATAATTTATTGCTGGCACAACTGCTAGCGTCGAAAACTACACGCAGGGGTGTACTTGTCGAATCCTTTTTAAAAACTGCATGGTGACTTATATAAAAATAATTAGAAATTTCGGAACAAAAGGGTTTAGTAACTTCTTGTAAATGATTATTATCTAAATAATCTTTAATTACGTCTGAGTAAGAAGCATGAAAGTCTTTGTCTTGTAAGAACCGTTTTTCAAGAGATAAAAATCTACGTAAAGCCACACTGTAAGTATCACCAAAATCAGGGGCTGTTATTTTAAAAGGCAAAGAAACTACGTAACGTCCCGATTCGGTTCTGTAAGTTGTGTTTAAAAAGTAGTTTTCACAATATTCATCATCCTTAGATTGGGCATGAATCTCTGGTACTTCTTCAATTTGCCAAAAATTTTGTAGTGTTTGATTTAAATTATTAGTACTACATGTGGTAAAAAACGTATTTATCGTTTTATTTGGTTTTTCATAGGAAGTTTTGCCAGTTATAGTCCACCCAAAGTAAGTTTTAATGCATACTGGTTTATCTGGACCGTCATCAATTTTACCATCTTGTAAAATATATGGAAAAATATCATTTCCAAGCAAAAGATCGATTTGAGATTTTTTATAAAAGTAAGGGTCCGCCAATTGCAAATCCGAAGGAAAAGTAAAGTTTTCTTTTGAAAAGGAAACAGAAGGTAAATCGTCGCATATTTTATCCAAAATAACGGCATCAAGTGAAAGGGTATGACTTGAATTGTAAATTGATGAAATTATACAATGCACGCCCTTTTTGGCAGTAGCATACATAGAATTAAGACCATGCAGGGACATAGATATATTAAATTTGGATAAATGTAATTTATTAGCACAATTTTTAGAAATAAAACTGGACTGAGCTCCACCATCAAGAACGGCTCTAAAGGTATGCCATTGATCAAAGGCATCTTTAATTTTTACTAACACAGTAGCAAGCAAAACTTCCTGATCATTTATTAGTACACCCACAGTAGAAGCTTTAGAAGTAGATGGCATTGGACTTTCAAGATTCCTAGTTGCCTCGACCGGCAAATTTGAATTTAAATTCTTATTAATGTTAAACTTTTCATTGTTTGATTTAAAACACAGTAAGGTATGATGCTCTTGATTGCAATTGCGACACCGTTTTTCAGATGTGCACCGACTTACAGTGTGAGCACTTGCAAGACAATTTACACAAGCTTTTTGGGTTTTTATGAAATCAAATCGATCCCTTGTTGTTTTAGAAAGGAATGACGGGCATCTATAAATTATGTGAGAGCCTTTGCAAAGAAAACATATAGAATTAAAATTTGATTTCTGGCTGTTTGTGAATAAAGCAGAACGGTATTTTGGTTTATTTACATTAAAGGAGTTTTGTGAATTACGAACATTATTATTTGAGAAATGTTGTCTAGAAATCGAGGGTTTAGAATTTTCTTGAGAGTTAGATTCGTATAAAAATGACTCAAGTGCAATGCATTGCTTTTGCAAAAAATGCTTGACTGCCTCATATTTCGGTACGTCATTAGACGCGTGAAACTGTTCAAAGGCTTTTCTTGTTAAAGGATCTAATCTATTAAGCAGCATATAAACAAGAACAAAATCCCATTGATCAATTTCAAATTTTAAATTTTTAAGAGCACATAAATTCTTGTTAAAAGTATCTAATAAATTTCTTAAAGAAAATGCACTATCAGAAGACATGCGCGGGCATTCTTCAATTAATTTCCAATAAGTAAAGGCCTGAAGGCGTCTATTACTGTATCTTTCTATTATGGTGTTGTATGCAATAGGATAATTTTCATTAGTGATTAAAATATCAGCAATGAGATCACGAGGTTGTCCCTTTAGGGCACCTAATAAAAAATTAAACTTCGCGATATTACCTAAATTGCGTTTGGAATGGACCATAATAGCAAAGCTTTGATGAAATGTGGGAAATGTAGTTATATCTCCATTAAAAGTAGGTATATCGAGCCGAGGCAAATGATCAATCTCGTGAGAGTATTGTAAAGTAGGACCAACAGGGCGGATAGAAGTATCCAGGACACCATTTTCCTCCAGCGGCAATTCAAAAAGTTGATAAAAAATTGTATCAATTTCATGGCAACGTTTAACAAAATCTAAACCTGTTTTTTCCTCAACCTTAATCTCGTCTGGAGAAGCCACAAGTAAAGTGAGTATGGAATTATGGTGTTTCTCGAAATCCTTCTTAATTTTTGCCAAGCTTCTGTAACATATTTTAAATGAAAGTAATTCCGATGAATCAACAAGAGCTAATGCCGCAGCCTCTTTCACCAAAAAGAGTTG
Organism: Anthonomus grandis grandis; assembly: GCF_022605725.1. NCBI lineage: Eukaryota > Metazoa > Arthropoda > Insecta > Coleoptera > Curculionidae > Anthonomus > Anthonomus grandis. The sequence goes on from NC_065546.1 coordinate 14,745,100, forward strand.
GGATATTGCACTTTGCCTCAAGGCTTTTGATTTTAAAATCTTATCATTTGCTGAAGAAGTCATGGTAAGGTTTTTTTTTTTTTGTAAACCCCCAAAATCACTCCAAATCCAAAAATCTCAGAGTAAAAATGTTACCTCTTTTATGAATCCCTGTGCTATACGCGTAGAATGAAATAAATGGGAAATAAAAAAGAGGCTCCACCTTAACGAAGAGCAAAAAAAACAGATCACTTAAAAGTATCACTTTCCGAAAATCCCCGGTAAAGAAACACAAATAATAAAATTTATCACCAAAAGAAAAAAAACCCGGCCTTGGCGTATACAATGCAAACGTTATCTTAGCAACGGAATGCAACAAAACCCAACTAAATTAAGCTGATCTCGGAGCGGCCGAAAGAAGTATTTTATATATATATTATATTTGTATACAGTATAGTACAGTATAAGTATAGTAGAGTAGAGCTGGACTGGTTATGCAACCAAATAAAAGTAAATATAGATTTCCCGATTAGTGGAAACAGTATTCTAATAACAGTAGTAGCAATTATGTAAAAATGTAAAAATAAAGGTTATAATAATTTTATCGTATAACTTTCAAAAGTTTTAGGCAAAATCGTATTTCAAATTATGCAAATTAATAGTAAAACTAAATCGTATTCATGAAGTAGCACTCAAAGTATATATGGTGAGCAAACTGAAGTACAGAAAATCGTCCAAAGTTTTTTTTCTTTTTTTTGAAATTAATACAAGCAATTTAGAAAGGGGCACTATCCGGCTCGAAGGACCATGTTTAGAAGGTTGCCATTGATTAGAAAAGGGTTCTAATCAATTGAGGCCCTATAGACTGTAAAATTTATAGGTTACGATGGTTCATGTACCTTTGGACGGTTTTACACCACAGCCTGCTGACTTAGCACGCAAAATATAAAAGTGATTGAATTAAATTAACAGTAAAAAGACTTACCTAGGGGTCAGTCAAGATCAGGATAACACAAGAGGTTTTTGCGGAAGGCCGCGCGAATACTGGTCGTAAAATGGTTATTAACAGTAAGACGATCTAGTACCGAGTGTTTTCACCTCGATTCCCCGCGTTAGTCTTTTCGGTACTTGCGTGTGACGTATTATTTGGGTATGTACCAGGTTTGTAGTAAAAGTAAAGAATAGCAAGTAAGGAAATATTATAGGGAGAGGCGAGGAAACAAGGCAAATCTCGACATTCATTATGTAAAACAAAAAAATATTAGTAGCAAGAAGCGATACTTTGAATGCACTTAAGAATATAACTTATAGAACTAAACTAAATCAAACTAAGTATTAAACTAATCAATAAAGTGAAATTGAGATGACTACAAGAACAGAACAACTACATACCAAGTAGGTACAATTGTAACTAATAATTTTAATAAGAATTTAGTATCTGAATTAATATTATTAATTTCTCCATAACGATCTTAAAAAATGCTAATTATATATTACTCAGGTATCAAATACAAATTTTAGTTAAAAACATGAATGTTCTGGTGTGGCACCATTAATATTGTAATTCGTATAATACTGCTTTTACCAAAATAAATTGCTTACGGAAATTAGTGCCTTATTGTTATATTAAAACATTAGTTTAAGTTTCAATATCTAGGTAATTCAAAATATTTAATTTAACATAATACGTAACACGTAAACAAAAAAATATGAAGTAATATTTGATGATTTTAAACTGGAAATTAACTCAATTTGTTAATATCATTCCTTTATATTCTAAATCTTTATAGAAAATTAAATTTCTTAGTGAAAAAGGTTTTACTTTTAGTTTATTTGTCTGGAAAAGCTAATAAACTGAATATTTTTCCAACTCTATAAAATACTTAGCTCAAATAAGTTAAATAACGACAAGAATTACCAAAATGAATCAGTTAACGCATTTGTTTGTTTAAAGTTTTAACTTCGTTTGTTTGATTTGTCTTTAAAACCTGAACATTGCAACAAAGCTACTACTTTTCAAAACCCACGAGAAAATTAAATAAAAAAAAGTTTAAGGAACTTTTAGAATTTCCTCCGCGGAAGTTGTTTAAACAGAAGTTGGTGTTTGTCACTTGAGAAATTATGACTTTGTCTGACTTCAAAAGAGTGCAAAAGTTTCTTGAAAACAATAAAAGGAAGCAGTAATTGGTTTTAGAGAAATAAAATATAGGTTACAAAGATTAAATAGAAAGTACAGTACACTGTTAATGACTCAATATTAACTAAGCCTCAATTTGTTAAAAGGTATACAGATATAGAAGTAATTGTTACATATACTGATGGAGATAGAGAATTTTAAATAGCCATGTTCGTTTAATAAAAATATACATTGCATTTTAAAATAAAACATTGTTCTTTTCTGTTCACCCAACAGGGGATTAGCTTAACACAAATGGAAAATATTTGTTCTTAACGGATATTGCCATCCATTTCCCCCTGTTGATTCTTTTTATTAGCATTTTGCATTTTCATTTTGCCAATAAACTAGCTGTGCGGCAAAACCGGATGATGGTAATGTTATTAATGGCATGATTTCATGTCGTAATAATATATGCATATAAAGTATAAAGAGGTAAAGCTAGTTTTATTTATTTGCATTTTAATTTAAAAGTATGATGTAAACAATAAAAATATATACTTAAATATTTTTACTTCAATTTTTCTGTGTGTCTGTGAGGTAACGCCCTACGAATACTTTTAAGTAGAATCCAAACCAACATTTTACTTCTAAAACCCTTTATTTGCTCGAAAGTTGGCGAAAAAAGTATTTCGAAAATTGCTAGTTTGCAGCCATGTATGAATTCACGTACAATTCAATCCAATGCAATTCAATTTAAATAAGTTTTATTTTCATGAAATGTTGGGAATATTTGTATAAATTTAGGTTATATTTGTAAATATAACAAAGTAGCGCGTACCAATAAGTTTGAACTAAAAGATCTGAACAGAAATGGGTTTTAAATATATATTTTATATTTTATTTATGATATATGCAGCTTCTAATATATTATTAACTTATTATTATTTTTTCTCAATTGTAATACTTTTAATATTATAGTTATTAGAAATCATTAAAAATTGCATTTTAAAAATAATAAAATTAATAATATAAAAATCGAATTAAAAAAGAAACTAGATGGATAACACAAGCTTTGCTGAAAGTACCTATAGAATAAAATACAAAATTGATTAAAAGACATACACACGAAGGGAGAGAGATGGAAGCAAGGTCGAGAAAGGCAGAAAGCAGGAACAGCGCAGAAGCAAGCAGCTTTAGGGTCAGAGAAAATACACGAAGCAATTATAATAATTATACAAAATAATTAACACATTGACGGACAGTGCGAAAATATTCGATGTTCCAAAAAAATAATATTTGTTTGAAAAAAAACAACTTTGGACGCCATACTGTCATAAAAGTTGTGACCCACCAACATTACTTTCTGACTCTATGACAGGACGCATTACTGCATAAGCAGTAATCTTTTAATGACAATTTTGGGACACTATATTGCTTTAGTTAACTTGTCAAAACATTTATTTTAAAGAAAGAAATAAAGAAAAAAAAAAGTTCATTTAAACATGGGTCCGGAAAAGCTTACTCAGGGAGCTAGAGCTCTTTGAAAATAACCTTTAAAAACTAGTTTTTTTTTAATAGCTCCGGAACTACTTTAGCTACCGCAACCAATTTTGGGAGCTAAATTATTATTAGTACGTTTATTCTTTTGAACCTACTAAATAAAAAAAATATTTACCAGTGGCTTCAGAATCAGGGGGTCTTTGGTAAATTTAGGCCCATTTCTTTAAGACTTTAATTTCTGCCCGTTTGGGCATTAGATTATGATGTTCCTATGCTTTTTACATAAAAAAGGTGCTCTTAGTAAAAGTCGGTAAATGGTAAATATCACCGTTTTTGTGGAAATTGACGAAAAGCAAGTTATGAGATACAAAAATGAATTACCTATTATTATTAATAAACAATAAAAAAAAATCTGGCGTAAATAAAAAATAAATGTTTAAAAAAAGTTAAGGTAGCCACTTTATTAAATTGGTACTCAAATTAATTAACTGTCACTTTAATTACCTTGAGGTATAAAATGTTTAAATGATTTTAAGTGTAATAAAAAACCAACAAATTAACAATTTTAGAAACGTAAACAAATTTTATTAAAGATTGGTATTACAAAAATAAACTTAAAATATTAGTTGCTCAAAATGCCGGCCGCCATGATCGATATATTTATGGTATCTACGCACCATATTAAGGTTGACGTGGTTAAAAATATCAAGCGTGGTTTGGATTACTTCAGCAGCTGCGGAAATTCTGGCCACCAGGTCTTCTTCTGACTCGACTGGAGTTTCATATACGAGACTTTTCATATGCCCCCAAAGAAAAAAATCTAAGGGGGTCAAATCTGGTGAACGCGCTGGCCAGGTGACAGGGCCTCCGCGGCCAATCCAGCGCCTTCTAAAACTTTCACTTATAAACTCGCGGACAATAAGTGAAAAATGAGCTGGCGCTCCATCGTGTTGTAGCCATAAGTTCTGTCGTATATTTAGGGGCAGATCATCTAATAGTTCTGGCAGTACATTTCTTAAAAAATTGAAATAAATATTTCTCGTCAAACGAGGAGGCGACATAATTGGACCAATTAAGCGTTCTCCAATAATGCCGGCCCACATATTGACCGAAAACCTATATTGATAGCTCCTAAAATGAATACCATAAGGGTTTTCCTCACTCCTCACATGATTATTCTTAGAATTAAAAATGCCTTCTTTTGTAAATAAAGCCTCGCCAGTAAAAAGGACATATTTTGGAAATTGAGGTTCTTCTGTACACCGGTCAAGAGACCACTGGCAAAAATTCACGCGGGGCATAAAATCATTGGGTTCTAATAATTGCACCTTTTGCAGGTGGTAGGGCCGAAGAAGCTGTTCCTTAACAACGTTCCATACCCTAACATGATTTACATGCATCGCATCAGTTACTGCTCGAGTACTTACTCATGGGTTATCTTCAAATCGCTGAAGCACTTCTTCCTCAAAATCCGGGATTCCGATGTTCCTTTGCGCGCCATTATCTTGGCGTTTTATTTTAACGGAACCAGTCTTTTGATTGACCGTTGATTGACCCTTTCAAAAAGTGTGTGAGCTGGGATTCGCCTTTCGGGAAACCGCTCTTCATATAGTCGAGAAGCAGCTTTACCATTACATCGAACTTCCCCATAAATTAAAAGCATATCGGCGTATTCAGCAAAAGTGTAATCTTCCATTATTTAACCGTAATAAAAAGGGAATTAATATCATATAAAAAATACTGACAATAAGAAATTTAAAAAATACTGACAGTGGCAATGAATTAGCATTATTATTAAAATAATTAATTCAGGTGCTGTATTTTAGTTTGGTTTTAGTCAATTTCCACAAAAACGGTGAGATTTACCGACTTTTACTAAGAGCACCTTTTTTATGTAAAAAGCATAGGAACATCATAATCTAATGCCCAAACGGGCAGAAATTAAAGTCTTAAAGAAATGGGCCTAAATTTACCAAAAACCCCTCCCCGATTCTGAAGCCCCTGGTAAATATTTTTTTTTATTTAGTAGATTCAAAACAATAAACGTACTAACGATAATTTACCTCCCAAAATTGGTTGCGGTAGCTAAAGTAGTTCCGGAGCTATTAAAAAAAAAACTAGTTTTTAAAGGTTCTAGTTCTAGTTCTCTCATCAAAGAGCTCTAGCTCCCTGAGAAAGCTTTTCCGGACCCATGTTTATATGAACTTTAGTTTTTCTTTTGACGTTTTCTATCTGCTCTAGAAGTTTATAACATGATCAATAGAACCGTTACGGGGTAACACTGTGTATTCCTTAGAAAGTGGTAGGGGGCTACGTGTCGGACCGTTACGAGGTATCACTCTGCACTGGATATTATCCCATTATTCCCAACCTGACCGCATTGCCATCTTATACCTACATAATTAATACCGCGTCTACCGACATTTTAAACAGAGTTGGCAAAGGTTACGAGCGACCTTATTTATTTTCCATATTAGACCGTCTAAATATCCTGTGGGTGACTTACCGCTTACCATTCCGAATAATACCGACCGTTTCATGCTTTATTTTCTCTGGGCTGTATCTGATCCATTCATTCACTGCCATAAATTATCGTACCGCTTTTACATTTTGCTTACCGACATGAGTTCTCTTCATGGCACCCCTCCTCTTCCCGTACCGTACCGTATTGAATTTGGCCCTATGTAAGGCTTATTGAGAAGTGTTAGCAAAGAGATGACATGTTAGGTTTTGGGATGAATAAATGTGATTTTGTTACAATGTTGCCTATAGTTTTACTCACACACAAGACCTGGATTCTCTAAAGGCTACCCGATAGGCCGTGATCCCTCATCCACATTAAACTTGAGGGTGACGCCCGAGATAATGGTTGGATAACCAACTAAAAACTCTATAAATAATCCAGAAGATCCAGAGGGGATTAAAAAAATTAGTAAGCGCCAGTAAACATCAATATAATAATCACAACATATTTCGTTTTCAGGTAGATATATATAGCATGAATATTTCTCCTAAAGTACTCTTAAGTCACTTATGTACCCAGTTCTGTTTCATTAGCATACTATACTGACCTATCAATAATAATATCCTTTTAGTTTGATCTTGCCAGTAATGCTAAATCTATAATAGACGTTTTTTAAGTTTGTATAGGGTTGTTAGGTAGTGAATTATTGAGTTGGAAGACTTGATGCGGCACGACAGATAACGCAGGACTAAAATATTAGTGTAAATGTTTTCAAATGATAGTGATTAATGTGGTAGAGCCAAGACTACCCTCTTGTTATTTGAAAATAGACATTAAAATACAGTTTGAGTATAATTTTTCTTTTTAATAAGTGTGATAAAGTTTCGTAGCATTTTGATAAATATTGGTTTATATTTTATCAAAAGCGAAGAAATAAACTCAGAAATAGGAATGGAAACCTAATATAGGTTAAAAATGTATTTATATTAATATAAATCTATTTACTTCACAACATATATACATAGAAGCGCTATCTTATCCACATAAATTGACTCATGTATATTTAAGACCAATGACGCACGCCAAAAATATACTTTTTATTTCTAGGTCATTCAAAGTACCAAATTTTATGAACCTCAAAAAAATTTAAGGGGCAAATGGACAGAAGAAAAATTATTAGTACCCACAACAAAACATAATAAAGGCTACAAAATTCTGAATCTACACCAGTCAGGACAACCGCTAGAATTTGGATTTCCGAATTTAACAAAGTTTTTAGGTATTGAAACAAGATTATAATATTCGAATTACGAGATAGTTTTACCACTAACTCTTTATTTTTACTCCTGACACGTGTTTTGCTAACGATGTTAGCATCTTCGGCAGAAGATCAAAACTAAACTAAAACTCTTACAAATAGTCCGATAAACTAATAGAGTGGAAAATGCAATAAAACATGGCCAAACACATCTTAACCACTAACTAAACTAGTTAAGAATGATTTTTTTAATTTTCGAATATTGCTAAGCTTTTTTATACATCTAATTTTCTTTTGTTATTAGCTGGTTTAAGTAATTTTAAGTTATCTGTTCCTATAAACTAACCAGTATTAATTCGTAATTAATTAATAATTGATCTTCTGGTTTATCCTATGTACTTTTTATCACAATTAATAATAATTAATCTCATAGATCCCGGACTTTGAATTAGTCTTTATTTTATCTTTTGGGTTTCCTAAAAGATCTCGTAATGTGACGGAACTTTGATAGACCATTCTTAGACCTAAGTCTTTGAAAACCCTATCAAAGCGTCTCGTCAAGATAGAATCATAAGGCATTTTAATGAAAGCTTGCTTCTTTTAATTTTTTTGAAATGTGGTAGAGTTTTTAAGATTAATTTTAATTCCATGTGTTCTACTCAGCTTATCAATAATCTTATCGTCATAACCATTGACCCTAGCAATTGTTTTAATTGTTACTTTTTCTATATGAAATTTGTTAAATTTGAATGAATTGTCGAAACAGTGGGCTGCCAAGGCAGTTGTGCATATAGGTCTCCTGATGGACCCATCATGCCCCACCGGGGGTTACCATAGCCCAACGGCCTAAGAGAAACCGATAAGGGACTTAAAGTCACTCGGTACACTGAAAGTGTTACCCAAGTATTTGAACCTGGCGCGCGTGAGTGCTGGACACTCCCCGACTACATGGTTAACGGTTTCATCCTCCTCACAGTACCATCGGCATTCCGGGTTGTCCGCAATACCGATAGTATATAGATGGCTTCTTAAGTGCCAGTGAGCGGTTAAAAGACCTGTCACTAGCCGAATTTCGCGTCTTTTTAGGCGTAGTAGTTTTTTGGTGAGACAAACAGAGGGCCCACCTATGTGCGCTTTGGCCTGTCTCATACCAGGACACTCAGTCCATCTTCGGTGGGTCCACTTGTCCAGCAGACCCATCATTGACGCGACCGCAACGCATTTGGCGATACCAACTATGGGTTCCGGCCCCATCGGCACATTCGCGGATCCCAGTCTGGCAAGAGAGTCCGCTTCCTCATTACAGGCATCGCCTGCGTGGCCAGGTATCCAGACGAGCTGGACCCTGCAGCCAACCTGCACTAGTTCTTTCAGGACTTTTATGCACTCTAGTACAAGCTTGAAGCTTACCTTTGCGGCCGTGATAGCCTTAATGGCAGCTCTGCTGTCCGAGCATATTGATACGACTGTATTGCGATGTCCGCAGGTTATTTTCTATCCGCATTTTATTACAGCGAATACTTCGGCCTGGAAGACAGTGGCGTGCTCCCCCAGCGAGTATGCTCTACCGGTATGTGGGATCCCACCACAAAGCCCTGATCCAGCTCTGTTATTCATTCTGGAGCCATCTGTGTACCAGATGGTCCCCCTATTTAGCAATGCAGGTCTGTTGGAATGCTGCCACTCCTCTCTACCTGCAATGTGCGTCACGAATCCCTCGCAGTCCACAGTCACTGCAGCCATGCAGTCACAGCCCGTCAGAAGGAGAGGACATTCCTGTATGGCCCGTGACCAAATTTTTGCGTGATCGGTTGCGCCAGCACGTAGTTCGCCGAGGACTTGTAGCCTGTACGCAGTCCTCATTGCCTCGAGTTGCACAACGAGGTCCAGAGGCGGAAGGCTCAGCAGAGTCTCAAGCGCTGTGTTGGCGCCGTCCGCATGAAACCCGTTATGCTGAGACATGCAAGACGTTGGACTCTGTCCAGTTGAGCACGAATTTTCGCTTTCTCCGTACATGGCCACCAAACGATAGCCCCGTATGTGAGAAGTGGTGTCACAATGCGCGAGTAGATCCAGTGAAGGATCTTCGGAGACAGACCCCAGGTATTGCCACAAGGTAGGGGACAATACTCCTCCCTGCGGGCAGCCCCTAGCCGCCAACGTTTCGACAATCTCGTTGTTGAGCTGGGTAGATACATGACCTTTCGAGAGCATGGCCTCTATCCAGCTAACCAAACAGGGTTCTGAGCCGCGGCTCTCGAGTGCTTGGCAGATTAATGCGAAAGGGTTGTTGTCATGAAATTTGTTATTTCTTAGAGGAAATGAGACCAAACAATCTACCAAGAATTGCATACTACAATTGTATAACATAATTTTTTTACGTTATACAATTGTGCTCATCAAGAAATATTCCACATTTTTTACAACCCCTTAATTACTTATTTTAAGCCACTTAAAATGTAATTGAATGCAGATATTTTAGAAACTCAGGTAGCAAAACAGAACTTGGAATTTCAGGATGTTGAATTTCAGTACTTTTGTCTTGTGGGTTTATCTCTCTTTTTTTCCGAAGAAAATGATTTAAGTTATAATGATGCTTACTTATCTCAATCAACTTTGAATATCCAATCTATAATAATTGGCAGTTTACAAGGTAATATTGCCTATGAATTCTCCAACATGTGTCCTATCATTTGAAGCTTTCAAAAATATAATACCCTCTAGTAATTCAGATTGAACTCCTTTGAGAGTTTAAGAGATCTTTCTCTTATTCCAAAGAATGTAACTTTAAAGAACTTAAGAAACCCTAACAACATTTTCCAGAAAACGAGAAAACACTAAAGAAAAAAAAGCATATAGCCAAAAAATTATAGAAACAAGACCAAACTTAAAAAAGAATAAATCAGTTACAAAACAGAGTGCTCTTAATTCTGTAAAATTCAGATGAGTTGAAAACATTATCGCTTAAAAATGATGATGATGATTTTTAAGTGAATAATACCACTGAGGATCAGAGTTTTAATGTTAATGTATTAGATCTCTAAAAAAGAACGACCAAACGATCACTGCACACTGGATAAAATATGGTAGGTGTGAAAAATGGTTCATGAATCTACCTATACCACTTATCCAAAATATGTATGTTATGCAGAAAAAATGTTTTTAAGAAATAGATAAGTTGTTATTAATATCTAATATATATTACTCTTAATCGATTTATAATATAATATTTACTATAAGAATTTATTTAGAATTTTTGCTCATATATCTTTAAGACTGATAGACCATATCACCCACCCTCTTTACGTCGATTCACCCTTAAATGAAGGATAAATGATATTTTTAAATTCAAGAAGTAATTTAATTATTTTGCTTTAAGAAACATTGATATCCTGACTTATATAAATTCTTCTATAAATATATAAGTAAAAACCTAAAATTGTTCTTAACTTGTTGTGTCGCAATAAAAATTTCTCTTTCCCTACACCTTTGATTGGACCTTGACCTATGGTCAAGGTCCAATCTTACTTTGTCGTATTTCATTTGCCAGCTTATATTACCAATAATAAATGTTGCCTTCCCAATGCTATGAGCCTTGTTTCTGCATTGAATTGTCAATATTTATCTTATGGTTATCAAATATACATATCATCGCCTTACTGTGAAAAGTGCATAAATCCAAAATAAGTAATTTTACAGGAGAAGCAAAAAACTGTATTTTCGGTGTTATATTTTAAAAAAGATGCAATTTTTTTAATGAAAATTAGTTATTTATTTTAAAAATAGTTAACATTTTGATTTTTAATGTTTTTTTGGAAACTACCATATAGTAAGAGACTTATGCATTTTAAGAAAAACACTAATCATAGAACAGAAACATTTATTAAACAAAAACAAATGAAAATCTTTTTATTAAATAAAAGGTTATTCGTGCTTCAAGTTATCGTAGAAAGGATGATAATGTGCCTCCATTGTTTTCTTCAAAAACATTAAATTATTAATTTTATCCTTTTTTATTTTTAAGGAATCTTTATAAAGCGGTGGTAATGAATTAAAGGGTACAGAGACTCTACTTTTACTTTGCCTGATAGGTAATTCCTTCAAATTGTGCTTGTGTCTAATTTGTAATCAATTTTTCCATTTACATTAAATCTTAATGCCCTTATATCATTCACAGTGGGATCATCTGCTCTAAATCCTGGTCGAATGGACTTCACTAACTTAATTTCGTCAAAATGTTTAATATGTTCATGACTTAAATAATTAACTTTATAAGGCTTCGGCAATTTTCTCGCGTATTTAGAGGCAGCAACTATATCAGCGAGCACATTGATATTTCGTATTAAATAACGTTCTATGGTGAAATGCATCGAGTCACACTCCATTTGGGTGTGACCCTTTTCTAAATATTTTTGTTCAATACACACCTGGTTTGTTACAAAAAGATTAAGAAGAGCATTTAATAATGTGACATTCCTATTCTATGCTGCAAATCCGTCACTAATTAAAATGATCTTTTGGTTAGGGGTAAGGTTTAATATTAGTCATGAGAAATTGAGAAATAATAGAGGAAAAACAATTTGCAGTTAGTTCTCCTTCACCCTCATGCCATACAAAGTAATGCCCTTCTTTGGTATGGAAGATCGGAAATCGTAAAATTATAGACTACTAATTTTGTTCGATAATACAAAGCCGAAGCGTTTGACTTCGGGCAAAGGAGAACCGATTGTAGATCCATTGTGAATACTTTGTCGTCAGAAAGCTTATCAGATTCTTTTTCACTTCTTGCTTCATTTTTCTTTTCAATGTGCTCGATATAAATTTGCTCTTCTATATTTTTTATTTTATATCCCACGCATACATCACATTCATCTTTTTTTGGAGCATATAGTGCCAAGTTAAGTTCGTCAAAAACTTCATGGAAAGTCTTTATACTTAGAGCATTTATTTTGTTTTTAGCACACCAATCTTCTTTATAAAAGTGGTACACTTCGGTTTTTGATCTAAAATGTGGTTCAAGATACAGTATCGATGTCGTTTTGCGGCAGTAATGACATTCAAGCTTAGGCAGTGTATGAAAAAAAGATTTTATGTTTTCCTTTTCTTTGATGAATCTTAAGTTTTTCTTTCTTGGAGTATTATTATCATGATTTTCGCTCGAGCTGGCATCACTTTTATTAGGACTTTTGGTGTCACTTTTAATCCATGCAGATATTGTTCTTACTGAAACCAAAGTGTTGCAAAACAAAGTTTTGCATACGCGAACTTGTTCATTTTTTGTATGTAGAAAGTATTGATATGAAAGTATTGATATGAAAGTATTGATCTTTGGCTTTTGTCGTCTTCTTTTCTGTTTCTTGTTCGAGCTGTCGGCAGCGCTAATACCCTAGATGACACATAAATTCTTTTCTCTTGCCATTTTAACTTCCAAAACTTCTGAAACATCTTGTCTCGTTCTTGGTCACTTATTTTAAAGCACTGAATTTTTGTATTTACTTTAACACATTTACAACTTTCCTTTAGAGTTTTCTTTCCTTTGTTTATTTTAAACTCATTACCTTTCCTGCCTGTGTAGTCTAAACCATCTTTTCATCTTTTCTTTATTCCATTATACTTCCACTGTTCAGGATTGCTAAATTTTCTTTTTTTTTTCGTTTTCGGTTTAAGTCCTGGTTATCAATATCTTTACGTGAAGAAATTTCTTCTTGTCATTCCTCCTCCAGTAGTAGACCCTGATCACTCGCTTCACCATCGGTCACTTTATTTTCTTCTTCTTGTTCCGTTTCAAAACTAACTAACTAAACAATCCATTTTATCACAACTAGCTTTCCATTTCTAAACAAAACTATTTTTAACATCTTCGTACTCTAACACATTTAGCTCGTTCAAGGTTTTCGTAATATTTGGGTTATGTTCTTTTCTTTGGTCTGATTCTAATAAATTTTTACTCTCAAGTTCTTTGTCATCGGTTTTACTTACATTCTCCCCTACTTCCAAGTCAATTGTTGTATTAAAGTTCCAACGATTATCTTCATCTTCAATAATATTATTAACAAAACTAGTTGATATCACCACAGAACTATCAAATATTATATTTTCATCATTTAAAATTTTTTCTGCCAGTCGGCATTCCTCTAACAAATCATATGTTTTGCTAGCTTGAATATCTTCGGAATTTTTAGGTGGCTGGTCTTCAAAACTCTCACTCTCAAGTAGCTCTGAATACTGATTATCAATCGAGTTTTTAATGTCTTGTAGGCCAATAGACCGTTGGAGTAGTTTATAGCCTCTTTTTGATTTATCCATATCTGAAAAAATACAATTTTTAAATTAATAAGTGGTGTTAGAAATTGCTAAATATTGTTTATAATTATTAAAAAGTTGTGATGTTGTAAAGATTTGTATTGGCATTACAGAAAAATAAAAAATTTTCCCGTTTAAGGATGCCAACAAGAGTTACTTATTATTCTGAAACCAAGAGAAGATCTAGAATGTAAAGCGGTTTAAATACTTGTGAATCTGGGATCTAGGGACTAAACTTAAATCAAAGTATTTATATAGTTGTCCATTAAGGACAAAATTTTCTGAATTATATGCCTATGTAACTACCTACATTTAAAAAATCGGAAAAATTACCTATTTCTCAACATATTCAACTGTGTCATGTCTGACATAGTCTATCGAATTACGTGTAAAAATAATCACCTTAATACGATTCTAAGCGATATGTTAGAATGAGATGCAAATAAAGGTCTTCGAAAGAGAGTAAAATATCAATGATTTTCGGATTTTTTTAGGATATATCCCTGTCTCACTTTTGTAGTACTCCCTTTATATTTTTCAGGTTGCGTTTTTATTACGTAGTCTATTAAATTATGTGTAAAAATAATTACTTTAGTAAGCTTTTTAGCAATATGTTAAAATAAAATGGAAACATGGATCTGAGAGAGAGAGAGAGAGAGCAAAATTTCGATGCTTCTTTTTTTTTTAAATATAGACCTCTTTCTCATTTTTTTAATACTCCCTCTACCTTTCTTAAATTGCGTTTTTATTAAGAATTCTGTCAAACTGCGTGTAAAAACAATAATAAGATTCTTAGAGATATGTTGGAATGAGATGCAAATATAGATCTGTGAAAGAAAGTAAAATATTAATGATTTTCGGATTTTTTTAGGATATATACCTGTCTCATTTTTTTAGTATTCTCTTTATATTTTTCAAGTTGCGTTTTTATTACGTTGTCTAATAAATTACGTGTAAACAAATTCACTTTAGTAAGCTTCTAAGCAATTTGTCAAAGTGAAAATTTTGATGCTTTTCGGTTCTTTTTTTTAATATAAATCTCTTTCTCATTTCTTAGTACCCCCTCTACATTGTTAAAATTGCGTTTTTATTACGTATACTATCGAATTGCCTGTAAAAACAATCACCTTACTAAGATTCTTAGCGAAATGTTAGAATGAGAGGCAAATAAAGGTCTCTGAAATAGAGTAAAATATCAATGATTTTCGGATTTATTAAGGTTATAACCTTGTAACATTTTTGTAGTACTCCCTTTATATTTCTTAAGTTGCATTTTTATTACGTGCGTATTTTTATTATGTGCGTATTACGTACATATTTTTATTATATCATCATACTATGTCCGCCCGTATGTTAAATAAAAATATATAGTTTAAGTTGTTATTTTAGTGTTATAATTTTTTTTAAAAGAAAAGGAAAATATGGCAATATAATACGTACTTACCTTTTTAAACAAAAATCACAATTTTGTATACAAAAAGCCCTCATTAGCATAAAAAATAGATCAATATGTTGAAAACGTAAATTCAATACCGTTTAACCACAAACACTGACGGACTTATGCAGGTAGAGTTGTCAGAATAGTTGGACTTATGCACATTTTATTTCTATAATTTCAGCGACATCTATTGAATATTTCGCGATCTAAAGTAGGTCCCCGGATAGCTTTAAAAATCAGTTAATAGATGCCACCAAATGTCTGAAATTGAATTTTTTGGACTAATGCATTTTTTACAGTAAAGCGATTCACATATCTAGTTTGTAAACTCGATTACTATGTCTCAAAGATTTGATGAAATGACCCCGATACCACATATATGCCACTGTGCAGCATGCGATACACTATTTATATATGTGTATATTTTATAGTGTAATAATGTACTAACATGTATGAAACGCAATAATTACATCACGCCGCGTTTTGGCCAGTCAGGTAACCGTATTACATCTATTGGATGGCATCATCCACCATACCACGAGGTAAACCGGCAAAGCGTCTACGAGACCCGCGTCTGCGGGTTTTGTTTGTTACTTTGTTCTTTCATTAACTTGACGTTAATCTTTAGCATTTTCTTATGTAAAATTATATTTTTATATTGTTATATTTTCAAATAAACTAAAAAATTTCTTACCTCTCTATTTCCAGTTAAATCAATCTTGTTTCCCACAACTACGATCGGAACGTTAGACGAACATTTCGTTTCATGTATTTGATCTCTGATCGCCCTCGCTTCCTCAAAAGTATTGGCATCAGTAACATCATAAACTAAGACAAAAGCATCTGCAGAAGAAATGGAAAGAGCCCGCATTGCCGGAAATTCATAAGCACCTGATGTGTCCAGAATATCCAGAGTCAAATGTACCTGCGGATCATAAAGAAAGTAAACAATTATCAAAAAGTAGGTTATTTTAATGGATAAAGTAACATGAATAAAGGGCACAATTGAAATTTGCTTCTAAATTGAGAATAATAAAGAAATTTAAAAAATAATAAAGCCAACTATTTTTTAAAGAGTATCCTGTAAAAACGTTCTTTTATTTAATTTTGTTACGTTATTTAATATAAAATAAAATCCATCCTAGGATCCTAAAAATAAAAAGACATTTGGAACTCAATAACCATGTAAATTTAGACCCGAGACTGAAAGGGTTAAAAATTAAATTCTATTAAGACTTAAGTTGTTATTTAAATTGGATTATAAAAATACAAGGTAATATTTTATGAAACTCCCGGCCATTTTTCTTTATAACTGCTTTTCTTCTAATCCTAAAGCGAATTAGAAAACCCAGCAAGCAAAAACCCTCACCAAATGGTGTTTTTAAAGGGGATAAAGCTCCATTTTCTGAAATAACAATCGTGCTTAGCGGAAATCGTTTTTTTTTTTCAAATCTAGGTTGGGATATCTGCTCAGTGTCGCTGGTTTAAAGGCGAGTTTCTTTCCAGCCTATCCCTTCGTTTGTCGAATATAAATTGCCTTGGGGATTTGTGTGAGGGGTCTCACGTAAAAGTTTGCTTATGCAATACCTTTGTGTTAGCAGGTAGATGTTTAATATTAAGTGTTGAATGGAGACAAAATTCATAAATTTGAAATATGAAGATTATGAGTTTACTGTCTAAAATCAAGCAGTTATTAAAACTTTGGATTTTTAAGCCATATGATTTTATTTATCTTATAACTACATAAAATATTTGAATTAGACTTTATGCAGAAATATAAAAATGATATAAATATCAGAACAAGTATACAGTGCTAGTATTTCTTTATATAAAACATCTGCCAGTCTGACATTATTAGCTTGAACACGCTCGCGCATAAAGTATAATTCTAAATATTTGACGACTAAAATTACATTTTATCTGTAGGCATGTCTAAGTAAACTTAAATTCGCCATTGGCCTTCATAAATAATTTTTATAAAACTAATATTTAATTGTTGAAAATCATCTCAAGGCGTTATGCATGTTTAAAAAATAATTTTAGTTTTTTAGTAGAAAAGCGTGCTTTGAACGAAAAAAAAATACTAAGAGATCAAATTTACTTTAAAGAAACAATTTTTTCAAGAAAATCCAATGTTGTATCATTTTTTGCGAAAATAAAAAAAAATTAATTTTGTATCGAAAAATGAGTTTAAATTCATAGAAACTACGTGTCAATTTTCAGAACAATATCTATTGGGCTATAAAGATTTTTGAAAAACCTAAATTAAGGTATATGTTAACATGAATCTTTTTGCTTGTTTTCTTTAAGGAACAGTCAGCAGTTTAGGAATCAGTAAGCTTTTTCCTATATAGTATTCCTGCAGTCTAATGATTTAATACCCAGCTTAAAGCATATGAATCTTAAATTAATTGACAGCATCTTAAAATAAGCATGGAGCCTTGGTTTTACTAGTGGTAAGTAGTATATAAGGAAATCCTAAGAACAAAAATGTGTATTCTATCGAGAGCGATAATAAAAAAGTTAAAAACACAATCATTAATTTATCTATTTGCCTGACAAAAAAATCCAATAACTAGCAAAAAAAGAACTAAACTTATTAATTAATAATACTAATAACTATTAATCGGATGATATTACCCTCAAAACTAATATACACGTGTGGTGTCCTGAAGGTAATGGGACATAGAACAACAGTAGATTCCTTACGTCAAAATAATGTGATTGAGGTCAGCTTGCCTTATCCTAACTTTAATAGTAGCTGAAATACAGGGTGTCAAAGTATTATTTGATTTGTCGTTTTTTTCTCAAACTTGATTTCAGGTCCTAAACCAACTGACATCATATTTAAAACATACGAGGTTTTAGAAAGAAAAATAAAATTGCGTATACAGTTTTCGTGTTTTCGGTAGAGGGTGTTCGTTGCGTTAGTTTTTACTTTTTTAGAACCCCTTACTTTTTTTCAGCCCCGTATATCGGTTTAAAAAGTATCATGTGGTATGGAAGTATCACCCAGTATAACAAATATTGTGTAAATAGGAATCTACTATATTGTAATAATACATTAAATAATTCTATATAGCAAAACATTATAATGTCTAGTAAGCATTATCATAAACCAGGACTACGGGAAGTTCAACGATCCTTGGATGTAGCTTTTTGATATTTATGATAGATCCTACTTAACCCTAAGAAGGTTGTTTCATTTTAACCCTATGTCTTACATCATAATTACTTAAATCATAATTTACTACATGGCGATCCTGCCTCCTATATACCTAAAGGAAAAAAAGAAGAAAAACGATGTTGGTGGACAAAAGAAGAAAATAGGTCTAATAATCTTAAAAAATGGGAAACGCTAAGGAAACGCTAATGGGAAAAGTCCAAGAAGGAAATTCTAGTAGCAACCGTGGCCCTTGTTGCCATATACGTTTTGGTTAAACACTGTAGAAGAGGACTGAAGCAGACTATTCGCAGAGAAATCCATTCAATCCACACCACCAGAAAATGAGTTAAGACGATCCAGAGCTGAGCTAGACGAAGAGGTACAAGTTTAAAATTTTAGGTTCTCTTTTAGGGCTTATGGATATTAAAAAATAATAAAAATATAACTATGGAAAAATGGAATGGAGAATTGAATGGAAAATGGAATGGGAAACAGAATATTATAACTACAGTTTAGTTGTATACCTACATGTAAGTTTTTAAATTGTTTATAGTACCCATTATTATTTTGATTGTTAGTCTAAATACGGACCCAGTTAACAAGGATTATTATTTTAATTTTTATTACAAATAGCGAGGTATTTATTTTAATGGGAGATAATTTAAAGGATATTCTAAATTCTTTAAAAGATATCAGAGCCTATTTAGTAAAGTTAAATTATGATAGGAGAAAAACACCAATAGCTTTAACAAAAATAAGCGAAGCAAAAACTGTTTATTCTCGATTAAGCAAAGAGATATCAGATATTAATCAAAAAATTAAAAATTCGGAAATAGATGATTCGGATGTTGTCATTGCTAGGGAAATTATAGAAAAATTAAAGCGGTATACCAAGAAATTCAAAAAATTCCAGGACAAAGCGCGAATCTTGAATCGAAAATGTCTTCTTTTGATCTTAAAGTTGCCACAAGCCTTTTGCCCGTAATGGATGATTCAGAGGCCATTACCAATAAATTATGTGAAACTGCGGAATTTTACAGTTCTGTGCTTAATGATGAGGGAAAGACCTTGTTAATTAGTTTTATTTTGAAAACAATAATTTCTTGTAGCGCAAAATTACGTTTAAACACTAGTTATAGTTCTGTTGAGGCTCTAATCAGGGACATAAGAACACACCTTTTAACTAAAAAATCCGATACTGCCCTTCAGATTAAATTATTTGCCACTAAACAAGGAGATAAATCTATTTCTGACTTTGGCAAAGAGCTCGAAGATATTATTGTAAATTTGACAATTTCTCAGGCAGAGGGTGATTCTAATGCTTTTGACGTTTTGAAACCTTTAAATGAAAAAACAGCTGTAAAACAGTTTACAAACGGGCTTAGAAATCAAAAGCTTAGCACAATCATATCAGCCAGAAATTTTACGTTTTTAAAAGATGCCATAAGAGCGGCAAAAGATGAAGAAATTTCTTTTCAAAATCAAAATCAACAAATTTTTAATTTATCTCAAAGGCATAATAGAGGTTTTGCCAGAGGCGGTAATAGATTACCACCTACAGGAAGATTTTTTAGAAGCAATAATTTTAATAGACACACACATAACAATTGTAATTCTAGAAATTTTAATAATAATGCTAATCCGAATTTTCATTATAATAATCGTGGCCGAGGTAATACGAGTTTACCTGGTCAGCGTTTTCAGAGAGGTTACCGAAGACGTTCGTTTTCTCGAGGGTTTCGTGGAAACTCGCGAAGACAAATAAACTATGTCGATGTTGATAATGAGATTGAAACAGGTCAGGGAGCATCAGATATGATGAATAATCAGGATGATTTTTTTCTTCCCTAACGATAATAATATTTTTACTTATTCAACAAATTACTCAAATTCAGTTTTCTTTCATGTAAATAGTAAGAAATTATGATTTTTAATAGATACAGGAGCATCATTGTGTGCGCTTAAATTAAAATATTTAGACTCTAGATTTCCGTTGCACAAAGAATGTCTTGAAATTAAAGGCATAGGGGGTAATTTAGTTTCATTAGGATATGTATATTTGAATCTTATTATTGGAAATATCAGATTTAGGGAAAAATTTTATGTTTTTGAATCATTGGAATGTGAAACCAATGGAATAATTGGTAGAATTTTTTTAAAAAAGTATAAAGCTATTTTAAATTATGAGGAAAATACATTATCACTGTTTAATGATGAAAATAAAATTGCATTAGACCTGAATGCTAGTAGCAATAAAAGTATGACCTTACTTCCAAGATGTGAAAGTATTCAATACATCCAGACAGGGTTGGTTGAAGAATGTGTAGTGTTGCCTAGTGAATTGTGTCAGGGAGTGTTTGTAGCAGGTGTGATTGCGCAACCGAGAGATGGGAAAATTCCAGTTAAAATTTTAAATACGTGTGAAACTGAAGTACGTTTGAGAAATTGCTTACCAAAAATTGAAAAGTTGAGCCACTATAATTGTTGTCAATTTGCTTCGCAGGCTGTATCAAGCAGTCGAGTAAAAGATTTGTTTAATTTGCTTAAACTTGGGTATTTAAATAAAGAGGAAAAAGATTCTATTGAACAATTATGTGCGAAATTTCCAGATGTGTTTCATATGCCCGGGAATAAGTTAGGTGTTACAAATATTTATAAACAGTCTATTCAAATAAAGCCAAATACTCAAACCGTTTATGTAAAACCATATAGACTACCTCAGTCACAAAAAGAGGAAATAAATAAGCAAATTTCTCAAATGTGCTCGGATGATATCATCGAGAGTGCGCAGAGCGAATGGTCATCTCCGGTGTTACTTGTTCCAAAAAAGGGAGACAAAGCAGGTGAACAACGTAGCAGACTTGTTTTAGATTACAGATTTTGAAACCGCAATTTGGTAGATATTAAATGGCCTATAGCAAACGTAGTTGACATTTTAGATTCTCTTGCAGGAGCACTTTATTTTTCGCATTTAGATTTAAGTCAGGGATATTACCAAGTCGAATTAGATGAGCAAAGCAGAAAATTAACAGCTTTTACTACCGATCGCGGCCAATGGCAAATGAAGAGACTTCCAATGGGGTTAAAAATTAGTCCCAGCGCATTTTCTAGATTAATGACAATCGCGATGGCAGGTCTAAATTATGAAAAATGTTTTGTTTATATTGATGATCTTATTGTTTTTGGAAGAAATCTTAAAGAACATAACAAAAATCTAATAGACGTTTTTAGTAGACTTCGTAAAGTAAATTTAAAATTAAATCCCTCAAAGTGTGAATTTTTAAGAAAGCAAATTCTTTATTTAGGTCACATTGTTAGCGATAAAGGAATTTCTCCTAATCCAGGAAAAATTAAAGTTTTAAATGAATATCCGATTCCAAAAAATTCAGATGAAGTTAAACGTTTTGTTGCTTTTGCCAACTATTATAGGAAATTTATACCAAAATTCGCGGAATTATCTGTACCCCTAAAGTTATGTAGAAAGTATGCGAGGTTTGAATGGACAGATGAGAGTAATAGTGCGTTTGAAATTTTAAAGAAAGCAATAGTTCAATATCCAGTGTTGGAGTATCCAGATTTTACGGACACGAATGAATTTATACTTCAAACAGATGCTTCACAATTTGCTATTGGAGCAGTGCTTTCGAACAAAAATAATAAACCAGTAGCATATTCAAGCAGGAGTTTAAATAAGGCCGAAATAAATTATTCAACTATTCACAAAGAACTTTTAGCTATTTATTGGGCTGTAAAACATTTTCGCCCATACTTATACGGACGCCGATTTAAAATAGTGACAGACCATAAACCCTTGTTGTACTTATTCAGCCTTACAGACCCATCTAGTCGTTTTCTCAAAATTTCGCTTAGGTCTTGAAAAATACGATTTTTATGTAGAGTATGTAAAAGGGAGTGAAAATGTTACAGCGGATGCGTTATCTCGAATTATTCTAACATCGAATGAGTTAAAAACTATGAACAATGACATGATTGCTATTATGACTAGAAATCAGTGTAAACGTATAGCAGAAGAAGATGGAAAGTTGGATAAGGATAGTCATAGTGCTTGGCCTGATCAACCAAACATTGTGGAAGGCCTTAGACAACCAAAAAATTGCACTGAGTTAGTCTTGATAGACTCATCAAAAATAAAATCTTTGTCAAAAATTATAACTGAACAATCAGGAAATTTTTATTATGTACCACTACATCTTACTGTATATTTAAGTCAAAATTCTCGATCAACATTGACGCGAGACGGAATGCTGAGAGACTTGACCGATATTAGTAAGAGAGCTGACATAAAAGAATTGTATATTTTAAAAAACAAAAATTCTGCAGAATTAATTGAATGTATAGGGAAAGAAATAAAAAATAATATTAGTTATCAGGGGCCTCGAATAAATATTTTAAAAGGAATTATCAAAGTAGTGGACAATGATGAAAAAAAAGTTATTTTAAATGATTTTTATTTACTTCCAACCAGTGGACACGCAGGTATAAATAGAATGACAAATAATATAAAAAAGAATTACTTTTAGCCAAATTTATATAATGATGTTAAGGCATTTGTAAAAAGATGTGGTATGTGTCAAAAACAAAAATATTCAAATCATTATACAAAACAGCCAATGGTGATTACTACCACAGCCAGTTCTTCAGTGAATTAACAAAATTCGTGGAAGCATATCCATTAAATAATAAAGATGCGGTGTCAGTTGCAAAGGCATTTGTGGAAAATTTTATCTTAAGATATGGAATTCCGCAGGAAATTGCAATGAGTGTAGTTTGCAAAAATTTAAAAATAGAACAAGTTCATTCCACCGCATACCATCACGAAAGCATAGGGTCATTGGAAAATTCACACAAGGCTTTAGGAGCATATTTAAGAATTCAGTCAGAAAACCATATCGCAGCTTGGAGTTCATGGATTCCATACTGGTGTTTTGCGTATAATAACAAGGCAGTTCATACTGAAACTAAATATACTTCTTTTGAGCTTGTTTTTGGGAAAAAATGTCAGATACCAAGTAATTTAAAAAATATCGTGGAACCTATTTACAATTTTGATAGTTATCCAATTAAATTGAAATACAGGTTACAGAAAGCTCATGATGACGCAAGAAATAATATTATACTTTTAAAAGAAAATAGAAAAATATCTTATGATAAAAATATAAATCCCATTGAATATAAGAAAGGAGATTTAATTCTCGTTAAAAATAAATATAATGGTAATAAAATAGCCAGTCCTTGTTTCCTGGGGCCGTATGTAGTCGTTCAGGATGAATCTCCTAATGTAAAAATTTTAAAAGAAAATAAAGAGATTCTAATCCATAAAAATAGAACAAAATTATATCATAAGTAAGTAATTAGTGCATAAAGGGCCCTGCGCAAAGTTAGGTAATAATTAATTAATTTACTAGTTTGGTGTATTATTAGTTAAGGTTTTGTGAAAAAAAAATGGAAAAGAGGGGTTATTTAGGTAAAAAGTTAAAATTTTCAAAATTACTGGATATTAATTGAATGTATGTATATAATTTTAGGAACATGTTAAGAAGAGTTGTTACTTTTATAGTATATATATCCGGAATTTTCAATTTAAAAGAAATATGTAAATTCCTTAAATTTCCCGGGGAGGTGTAGTATGGAAGTATCACCCAGTATAACAAATATTGTGTAAATAGGAATCTACTATATTGTAATAATACATTAAATAATTCTATATAGCAAAACATTATAATGTCTAGTAAGCATTATCATAAACCAGGTCAACAGGAAATTCAACGATCCTTGGATGTAGCTTTTTGATATTTATGATAGATCCTACTTAACCCTAAGAAGGTTGTTTCATTTTAACCCTATGTCTTACATCATAATTACTTAAATCATAATTTACTACGATCAAAATAAATTCCTTTTTTAATTTTACATAAAAAATTTATACCTCATTAAAGTCGCTAGGATCAACCATTTTCGAAATAATCACCATTTTTCAGAAAAACGTTTAAAATAATATTTATTTACTATTTTAATTGCATCTTTGGCAGTTGGCGTTGGAGACAAGTGTTTGTATTATTTATGTCAAACTTTTTAAATGTCATATAAAACTTTTAAAACTAGTGAAAAAGTTTAATCATTTTAAGTAATGCCTACGCATAATTTGTTTACAAATTTGAAGCTGCGTGATATGCTTTGTGTTTACGCGCGAGTAAATTTTAATGGACGGGGTGAAAGACGCAGGTATCAGGAAATATTTCCAGAGAGACAACAACCAAATCATAATTTATTCCAACGAATTAATAGCCGACTAGGAGAAACTGGATCATTTCGTCTAAAAATGCCTGTTTTGGGCCGCCCAAAAAATATTTCCCAAGAACAGGAAGAAGAAATTTTAGCCCGCGTAACAGAAAATCTTGGGTTAAGTACTAAGCGAATAGTGGCAGCTACATGTGTAAGCAAATCATGTGTTGGTAAAATAGTTGAAGTTAAAAGTTAAAAAGTCATTCACAGTTGTCATTTCCAGTATGAATTTAGAGTTAGAATTTGGTGTTGTATTATTGGAAACCATTTAATAGGCCCCTACCAGCTAATTTGAACGGAGACTCGTACTTACATTTCTTACGAAATGAACTTGGAGGTCTTTCAGATGATATACCATTAAATGTTAGGCAGAACATATATTTTATGCAAGATAAGGCAATAACAATATCCCGAATGTTGGATTGGCCATGGAGGACTTTTGCTTTGGCCGGTGCGTAGTTCAGACCTAAGCCCCATGGACTTCTGTATTTGGGGATATTTGAAATTAATTGTTTATGATAGTTCTATAAATAATCTAAATGAACTAAATGTAAAAATTGTAAATTTTGTAAATGTGTTAAAAAATAATGAGGATCTTCTTTTTAAAATACGGCATTTGTTAAACGTATTTCCGCATTGAAGTTAATTGAGGGCATTTTGAGCAGTGGTTGTCGTAGCATTATTTGTATGTTTCTTTGTTTATTATTGTTTTTGGTATATTTGTTTAAAAATAAAATAAAATAAATAAATATCATTTGCTTTGGTCATGTTATAAGAATTAACAAAAACGTAATATTTTTTTATTTAGTAACTATTCTAATTTTACTTAAATATCAATAACCTTAGGTATAAATTTTATTTTATTTTATTTAGGATTGCATTGCTAAAAATCTAGTAAATTTAAGTCATTCACATATTATGAAAACCTAAAAGTGCGACTATTTCGAAAATCGTTGCTCCTAGCGACTTTAATAAGGTATACATTTTTTAAGTAATATTAAAAAAGGAAATTATTTTGCTACTTTTCAAACCAATATACGGAGCTGCAAAAAAGTTAAGGGAGTTAAAAAAGTAAAAACTCTCGCCCTCTACCGAAAACACGAAAACTGTATACGAAATTTTATTTTTCTTTATAAAAGACTCATATGTTCTAAATTTTATATCAGTATGTCATTTGGTTCAGGACCTATGAAAAAAAAACAATCAACCAAATAATAATTTGACACCCTGTATTTCAGTTACTATTAAAGCTAGGATAACGCAAGTTGACTTCAATCACATTATTTTGACGTGAGGAATCTACTGTTGTTCTGTATCCTATTACTTTCCGGACACTCCTTATATATCAAAGATTCGCTATTATTTGTATTTAGATCACATTTTGACACTTGATCAACACAATGATACATTAACTAGGATTTGTCTTATAAAATAAGGTCAAACTATTAACCCGTAAAGATAAGAACCTCCCATCCATGTGTCGGCCTTGCCCCTAATATTAATAATAACCATTTTCGTGAAGACTCTCTTCATTTCTAGCTACGTTTTACCCTTTCCAATATTGGTTACTTAACATCGGATCATGTTACATATCAGATCGAATATCGAATACATCAGCACTGTTAAATTAGAAGCTAAATTAATAAAGAAAACTTTATAGCTTTTGTAATGACGCCGTAGTCGCTAGTCACTTAAAATTAATGTAAACAAATATCCTTTTTTTAAGCCAAAATGTTATTAAAAATATATGGAATAGACACGGTCATTTTCACGTGTGGCATATCCACTGTTTGCTAATCTACTGTTCAACGTAGAACCAAAGCAACAACCATAACTAACAAAACCAGCTGGTCCATCCTGACAAGTAACTAAATATCCCAACAGCAAATATTCCAATATGATATCAAGTCATAAAACTTGATATTATCTCAAGAACATTGCTACAAAAACGAAACTTTATACTTTTTCTAACAGATCTTACAGCCTTTAAGTATCCGATAATCGCAGCTATCATTACAATACAATAAATTCTGTCATAAAACTACTATAGCAACTAACACGGTAACCTTAGAACATTGAATGCCTAGAATAAGCCTAGCTGCAAACTATAGGCGGGGTGTTTGAGTTCGTTCACCATCTCTCATATAATGATGTCTAGTCGATTTTCCAATTATTCATACAATATATATTTCTATTAATCCACTGAATATTTTTTTAATATGTTGTATTTTATAGCAGCTAGAAAATGAACTGCTTAAAATTGTCTTTTATTTGCTAACTTATATTATATACTTTGAGAATAATCAACAAACTTCTCAGAATAAAAAATATTCTTAACAAAAAAGTTCATGAAAAAAAAGGCAACGTAGAATACCTTATATGTTTACAATGCAAGTATCCACTATTGCCACTTTATGTTGTATTTCTAGATATTTGATGTGTGTAAAGCTAGCGGCCGGTGATATTCAGAAAAAGACGAGAACGCAGCATATATTATCGTTTGCAAGCAACCTATTATAGTCCGCGCCCGCTGCTATTTAATCGATATGATGACCGCAGCTCCTGAAATTTCAAAGGGATTTTAATAGTTTTTTGTTCAGATATTAACAGTGAATAAATAAATTGATTTGTGGCGGGTGCTGACTATAAAATAAGTTGCAGGAAAACGACATATGCTGCGTTCTGGTTTCGGTCGTAGGCTAGCCTCACTTCCCTCATACACTTTTGTTGCGTAAATGTGCCGTATTAAAACAATATATTTAGTAATCCCTTTTATTAATATTTTTTCAAAAAAATTGGGTATCTAGTACTAAACAGATACTTCACAAATTCAAATATATTGTCTTTTATATTATAGCCTATAAGGATGACAGCTAATTCATCTGTAAAAGGAACCATTTGAATTTCTCTATATACTGGGTGTTTTAGAGTTGTGGTGCCAAAACCTTAGGGGAGATTCCGCTCAGCAAAATAAGAAAAAAAGTTTATATGAACATGGGTCCGGAAATGTTTCGTTTCCGAGATACAGGGTGTCAACTTTTTTCCAAAAATTAAGTTTTTTATTAATAACTTAGAAATGCGTTAGTCGATTTCATTGAATTTTTTACAGTTTATTTAAACCATTATCAGACATCTACTGAAGTAATTAAATTCGATCCGAAATTTCCAGGGGCGTACCAATAGAGCAAGTATTTTGACTTTTTGTAGAAAAAAATATCACCCTGCAACTTTTTTGCGGTTTTTATTTACTTATTTTAAAAAACCCACTAAAATACAACTTTTTGGTCTCTTGACTTTTTTTAGTGTCTCGCTTCGTTTTTGAGAAAAAATTACAATACGGCACCACGGCACGTCTCTGAACTCCATAAAGAAAAATAAAAATGCTTAGGAATTATCAATTGCCAGAAGATTCTTCAAATAGGTTTTGTAAACATACATTAAAAGATCTGTTTAAATAACGACTTCTATCAACATTTTTCATGACTGCCACTACTTCAGAGCATACGCCAATGTTCTCTCTTTGTTTCAGGTGTTGATCATATCGTTTTAAATCTACCATTCGAACAAAACAGTAGATTTCTTCTGCGTAGATAACGTCTTGGCTGGAAAAATTCCTTGACCATATAGTTTGCAGTGTTCCATGGGCTCAATCAAAACAGTTTCTCCCTCTTTTCCTCTAGTTGTAGCACTAACCACCACCTCTGAATTTGCTATGGTAATATCCTTGAATAACTTAACGACTCTGGTATTTACTTCATCTTCATATAGGTGGTGCATAAAAATCTCTTCATTTCTCGTCGTCAATATCCGGTTATATACATCCATTTTAAACTGCTGAGCATTCATAACATCTAATCCTAATATGACATTATTCATGATTTCTGCCACTAGTACTGGCGGTTTGAATGTTGTTAAGCCAATGGTGACTGTAGCTTCATGCAATCCAAGAATCGGGATCTTTTTTTCCATTTGCAGACTCCAGAATTAAATTGGGTGGTGCTGAAAGCCTACAGTGGGCTACGATATTTGGCTTCAAGATAGTATGACTTGATCCTGTATCCACTACCATCTCACGGCCGTATATTTTTTCCGGTACTACCAAGCTCTCTCCAGGATGTGGCAGTCTTATACGTGGGGCTTGGTAGCACCCAGCCAGCTTGCGCCCCATAAAGCTGACTAGTTGAAGTTTTCCTGGTTCGTTGGATCTCTTAAAGGCTTGGGGCATTGACGTTTAAGGTGCCTCTCCTCATTGCAATTCCAGCATTACAGTGGTCTTTTAGGTTTCCTCACTAATAATGATTCAATCTTCTTTAGGCGGTCTTCGAGATCTCTTTCCGAAGTTCTGATTTGTCTTATTCGTATCTGCCTTCCAGTTGCTTGAAAAGCTGCCTCATACTCTAGTCCATGGGCCAAAGCTTCTGAAATACTTTTATGATGAGCCATCCTTAGAGCGTGGTTAGTATCTGGATCTCGAACTCCGTCAATAAAACAGTTGATAGAAATTTGTTCTCGGAACTCTGTTGGGGCTGAAGGATAAGCCAGATTTACTAATCGAGCAACATCGGCCTCAAACTGTTCGAGTCCTTCCTCGGGTTGTTGTCTTCTAGATTTCAATTGAGCTTGGTACACTTGTTGTAGATGGGCTTCACCGTATCTCATCTCTAAGGTACGCACCAGTACGTCGAAATTGAGCCGATCCTCAGATAGCACCATTCTTAATATTTCTGTAGCATCTCCTCTAAGGCTTAGCTTAAGATTGATTGCATTTTCTTCGTTATCCCAGTGATTTCCCTTAGCAGCGGCCTCAAATTGATTCAAATAGGTACTCCATGCTTCTTTGCCGTCGAATTTTGGTGCCTTTACTTTCATCAATGTTTGCATTCCAGGATCAGGATAAAGAGGAGTCCGTTTTACTTTCATCTCTAGTTCCTGGATCTTTTTTTGTACTTGTTCCAATTCTTCTTCTACTGTTGCTTCAAAGTAAGTCATTAATTGTTTCTGATTCTTCTCCAGATGTTCTTTAAGTTGTAAAACTCGTTCCTTTTGTTTTCTATCTCGTTCCTCCTGCTCCTTTTTAAGATTATCTTTTAAATTCAGTAAGTCATCTTTCATGGTTCGAATCAGGTCCTCATTCTCTTTCTTCAGGTCAGATTTAATTGTCTTAAGGTAATCTTCCTGTTTCTTGTCTCGTTCTTCTTGTTCTTATCTTTGTTTACTCTCTCGTTCTTCTTGTTCTACTTTTTGCTCGTCAAACTTCCTTAATAGCAGCTCCATCAATTTCTCGGTCTCCATCTTGGCCTGACTTCTTATTAAAGGCATCCACTAAAATGAGCTTCCAAATATCCCACTTCTGACACCAATTGTAACGAAATTCGTGAACACACTTTTATTGTCAACGTCAAAAACACTAACCTAACTCGCCTTGACTGTCGTTTAATTGTTTTTAAGGTAAAAACTGACTAAACAATTAAAACTGAATGAATTGTCACGAAGCGCGTCCTTTTTAAAACCCGATGGAGCAGTTTCGAAATATTTGGAATTATCTTCATTGTTTTTGCTAAAAGAGACCAATCATTTTAGGACAATACTGACAGTCAAAGCAAGCAAGTATACAAATTCTAGAAAATTAGAACTACAGGGATTTACAATAATATAACTTAAATAACCTAAATTGGGGCCAAAATAAGGCTCTCGAACAAGATGAATTACTTAAAAACTAAACACTATAGATAAAAATAATAAACCAAACGTAAGTAGAACCCTAAAGAAACCCTACGAATCAACTTTAACTACAGAATACCAATAAAAATAGTACAAAAACTAGGAGAATAATTAACGTATTTACATTTTCATAATAATATATTAAAAATTATTTAAAAAAAAACCTTAACTGTACTCTTCTACTGCTCTTTTCTGTGAAGCTAATGTATTAAAATTAAATCAATTATATGTTAAAGCAGTAATTAGATACATATCAAGAGACAAATCATTTATAAGTTTTCCAACTCATACATTTAACACTAGGGCAAACTGTAAAAAAAACAGTAACACAAAATGTAAAACTTGGAAAACGTCAAAAAAGCCTTTTTTATATAGTGCCAAAAATATAAAACATGCTTCTATTTGATATAAAAAATAAAAATTTTGATAAAATAAAACGGAAAATTAATATACGGTTACTTAAATAAAGAAAAATTAATAATATAGAAATAAATAAATAAAAAAAATAAAATAAATAATATAGATTGGTTTACTAAATGACTTTTATTTGTTCGTGCTTACTTGCTACTCTATTTTCTGGTACAACTTATTTATTTCATCATTTATATATTTAAGTACTTAGTGTAATATTATATTTATCATTACTTTTAATAAGTTTTTTTCTGTATTTCATTAAACCATGTGCACACATAGATTGTAATCTATTGCGCACATAATATTATTTTTATCATTATGATTTTTCATGTATATCACTTGTAATATTTGTAATATATTTAAATATTTGAATTTGTTCAAAAAGACAATATGTTCTTTATTTTATATTTATTTTGTTTATATTAATCTTGAAGAACACTATATAGTATGTATTTTGTAATAAAAAGCGATATAGTGAGAGAGTTTTCTGGCGATATAGGATTGACCTTTAGATTAAATGAGACTTACATGGTTTTACTAGTTAGGCATGAGTTTCGACCAAGTAATTTTCAAGTAGAAAATAGCTGATTATCAAAGCAATAAAATCTAAAGAAGTATAGTATTACTGCATTTCCTTTGTGTTCAAATCCAGAGCACTTTTACATTTTATGTTATCCCTCGACATTAAGCTGCCATGTCCGCTTAACGCCTTTAAATACGGACAAATTAAGAACGTTAACTGAAAGATGAAGAATCTGAATTAAAGAATAATGATTCAGCATTACATCTATTCTATTTTTGTTTAATTTATTTTTTTTTCAGATATAGCAACATGCAAAATACTTTAATTTAAAAATGTTTTTTTAAACCTCATATAAAAAAAATTTCATTTATATTTTTTAGCCATTGTGAATTTCATTCTCTCATTCAATTAAGGGTACTTAAGACTGACCTTCTTAGTAAGAGGGTTGCTTTTCGAATCAACATTAACCCAAATTTTTTGTTGTATTTCTTTTTACTTGTTAAATTATTTTAGTAGAATATTATGTTTAAGTATGCTTTAGTTTTTTAAAAAGCTTTTTGAGTTCATTATACAGAATAGTTCTACATTGAAAATAAGAATAAAAAACTTTTTACCAAAATAAGGAGAAAGTTAATTCTCAAAAAAATGTTGACCAATTTTGAGGGTTTAAATTTGTATAAGATAAAGTATATTTAGAGGCTTATAATAATTAACTTCTTTTCAATAACTTATTTAAAAAAAATAATACATAAAACTCACCCCTTGTACATTAAAGTCACCATGATGCATCTCCTCAATTGTTCTTTTATATTTGGAAGAAAATGTCCCATATAGGAACTGCGTGATTATGGATGATTTGCCCACTTTGGCCGCTCCCATAACTACAATTTTATGTCTCACGTGTCCTACAGCGGGCGGCACGTCTTTTTCTAATGATTCCGTGTCTTCGCTACGTTGAGATCTGAGAACCCTAAAAGTTGATAGAGACTGAGGTGGCGTAAGAAATAGGTCCATTATTATACTAAATATTAAAAAGATATAAAATTAGTGGGAATATCTACTAAATAATTATAACATATTTTTTTTGTATTTGATAATATTTGAATAAAATTACTCTTTTTTAACTTTAAAAATAATTTATAAACAGTATGTTTTAGTTTTTTACTACATAAGTTTTAACAGTAGATATAATTAAAGATCTAGAGTAGGAAAAATCTAAGACCGAAATATGTCACTGGGCGTCTAAAATTTATGAATATTTTTTTTTTGGTGAAACTCTTGCTTTAAAAGACTATACATGTATGGAAAATACTTTGCAAAGTTTTAAATTTTTAAAATGCATAATGACCTATATTGCAAAAAAAGAGTAGTGGCAGGAGCCAATGGGCCTTTATTAGTAAATTGGGAAATCATCTTGTATAAAAATGGGTCAAGAATGAACAACAGAGCTGGTGCAGTGTTCCATATGGAAATCCTCACACGCCAGGAAAGGGTTTTGCACCCTATGAATGGTACAATAAAAAGCCTTATAGCAGGGGATTTTGACAGTAATATTCTTACTAATAGTGTTAGTCTGAGCAAACTAAGAGATATTTTAATAGCTTATATTTATCAGAAAATGGTTTTTAAAGCCAACTCAATGAGAAAACTGATAATATTTTTCTTGATTCTGACATTAACCATTTGACTTCTAGTGTTTATAAAACAGTTTTTTTTTATCCTAGAGATATAGAGATTAGCTCCTCGAGATATTGGTTCCTACAAATCAGAAAGCTTTAAACAGGAAAAAGTTCGACTTTTATCATGAGGTATTTAAAATTAAATGGGATTTTTTGCCTGATCCCTCAAGAGTGTGAATGGAAAATTTGCTGCTTTAAATAATTTGTATTTTGCTTCTGGGTCTGATAGTAGATCTGATCAATCACAAAATGCAAACTGGTTTAATAATTAACCAAAGCAAATGCATGAACAATTTATTTTTTTATTAGAACTCAGCAAGAACAGTTGATGCTTGAAATTTAACAAATATTTTTGAAAATTTATGAAATCTAAAAACAATTTAACAATTATTTTGAACTTTTTACGAAAATCAGCTATTCCTCCGGAGATTTTTAAATCCTTTGCTACACAATTGTCAAAGTCTACTCAGCTGAAGCAGTGAACATGTCGTTCGATCATTAGAATGATAGGCCTATGAATTAATCCAATGTCAAAGCTAATTGGATTGGCCGTTTCTCAGCATCTTCGTGATTTTTATAATTAGGAGCCGGTCCGTCAAAGAGAGTGATGAAAGCTTAACTGCTCGGCGGCTTTTCTATTTTGTAAAGATCATCGTTGATGGCTTATAGCACTTTGTATGCCTATCCCAGAATGGCTTAAGTTTTAGTGAGAGACCCTTTCGTCTCTCAGCGTAACAGAGCCAAATTAAGTCACCATTTTTGTACCGTTGACCTTTGGCATTAATATTATATGCGCCCTTTATCCCATCGCTGGAATCTTAAAAAGAAATACGCACTTGACTATGGCTGATATTTATTCTTCAATGCAGCTTACTGACAAACAGTTCCTGACAGGTAACCAAACTCTAGATTGCTTTAAACACGGAGTTCTCTGGTCACTATCAAACCCAAGACTCTCCGCTTTTATGGCTAACCGATCAATAAGGTCGAAGGAATCAATAATGAAACTATAAATTCCAGTATCTTTGGTGACTAAAGACTTTTTTCTCCAAATATCGGTTAATCGTTATATTTATTTATTATACCATGTCATCTGACTGCGGGTGTAAGGTAGTAGCATCGTTTTCTTGTTTTACAGATATCCTGAATTTAAATTTAAAGTCTCGTCCTTGGTCTGGATAAGGTAATATCTGTATTACTTTAATAAACGCATAATGAGTTACTTATTTTGTTTTATATTACGTCAGTGTTATAGTATAAATCAATTTATAAATTTCCATCTCATATGCAACAAAATAGAATTATTCACATATTTAGAAGAAACATGAACTAATATCTTAAATGATACCTTTTAATATATTTAATTAAACAAAGTCCAATAAATCTTAAATAAAATAATTTACTTGACTATAATAAATTTTTTTATACAGGGTGTGAATTTGATAAGGTACCACCCTCTATATTTCTGCTCCTGTATAAAATTTAAAAATTTCCAAATACACGTCAAATTTATTTTTGAGGGGGATATTTTTTAGATTAGTTTACAATCAAATTGCAGCAGCCCTCTGGTGGGGGCTAAAATAACCTCTAAAATCTTAAATGAAAAAAGGGGGTCGAGTGATGCCTTATTTTAAAGATCTTTTAATTGCCTTTTTAAGGATACCGCATACTTTATTTTTTGATAATACTTTATAAGAAACAAATTAAAACCATTAAAAAAAATATTTTTTTAAGTAAAAACTATTGTAATGAAATAAAACATAAAAAAGTAATAAAACGCAACTAAATTTATAAAAGGTTTAAAATGTTATCTATTTTTTTCCAAATAGTAATAAAGTCTACTCTCAAACTCCTTTAAAATCTTAACGTTTAGAAAAACTTCTGCCTGGATTTCTCTATACGCAGCTGTGATTTTTCTTTTTAAATCTTCTAAATTACTAGAT
Organism: Anthonomus grandis grandis; assembly: GCF_022605725.1. Classification (NCBI taxonomy): domain Eukaryota; kingdom Metazoa; phylum Arthropoda; class Insecta; order Coleoptera; family Curculionidae; genus Anthonomus; species Anthonomus grandis. The sequence continues at coordinate 14,779,910 of NC_065546.1, forward strand.
TTTGTTTTAAAAACAATCGATTTGAAATGACCAAAAAGTCTAAAGGTAATAAATCAGGTGGTCTTGGTGGCCATTCAATTACTCCCTATCGACCAATCCATCTGTCATGAAATTTATCATTTAACCACTCTAACTGGAAGAATACTGAAAACGGAACCAGTTTTCATAAACTTAGTAATTAGTTTTAAAACATATTTATGATTTAATTGACTATTGAGATATTTTTCGTTAAAAATGCTGCCGTTCTTCTTGTATATTTGATTTGACTTTCCTCGTAAATAAGAATAATTTCCGTTCTTTGCTTAAGATTGAACACCATTTTCTAAAAGATACTAAGAGCGCATAATGCTTGACTTTTTTGCACTTTTTTGATCTTTTTAACTGATTTGCCAATCGTTGCTAAAGTACACAAGTACTAGGTGAGGAAATCTTTCATGTTTGCTGGATTTTTCGCAAATTTCTCAATCAAAAATTGTAAATTTTATACGGGGGCAGAAATCTAAAGGGCGTTACCTTCTAAAATTGACACAATGCATATTATATTTTTATATTATGCAGCATGTTTCGAGAGTAAAGGAAAATATTTTGGAAACATTTATTTTTTTTTTATGGTAAACACAAGCACAAGAGGAAAGTCCTATGTCACTCTTGGAGTGGTGCTTGCGCGAAGATATTTGTGGGCATTTATCTTGAATCGCTGCAGGTTGTATGCGTCGGGAAACATGTGAGGTGGAAGCCGGTTCCACAAAGAAGATGTTCTCCAGATAAATGAGTCCGATACAGCGACGTCCTTGGGGTAGGCAGGTGGACTCGGTGTTGATAGCCGCAACTGCTAAACGCGTCCTTCTTGCCGGAACAGCCCTAGGTGGAATCAGGCCTGCCAGCTCAGAGGAGCACTTACCGTGATAATAACGGTAGAATAAACAGAGATCAGCCACCTTTCTCCTGTGCTCCAGACTATCCAGACTATTTGTCAGTTCTGGTTTGTCGATAAGATGAATAGCTCTCTTCTGTATAGAATCTAGCAGCTTTAAACTATGCTTGGGTGCAGAGCTCCAGACATGCGAGCAATACTCGAGGGAAGGGCGTATTTGAGCCTTATAAAGAGTCAGCAGTTGTTCTGGTGTATACAGTTTTTTCGTTTTGAAAAGCACTCCAAGTTTTTTGGAAGCTGCCCTGGCGATCTCTGCAACGTGGTCACGCCAGGACACACTGTTGGTGACTTCGACTCCTAGAAGATGTAAAGATGATTTCATTGGCAATGTTTTCCCTGCCATAACCAGCTCCGGGCCACCAAGGTTAATCTTCATCGTAAATACTGCAGCCTGCGTTTTTTTAGCGTTAAAATTGACCAGATTGTTATCGCCCTACTTTAAGATTGCTCTAATATCGTTGTTGGTCGAAGCTACTTGTTGCTGCCTAAGATTCTGAGAAGTTGCGGCTGTCGTTGGTTTGGCGGACTTAAATGTGGAAATAAGTGTGCTATCGTCTGCAAAGCTGTAGATTGGATTGATAGTGGTTCCTAGCAAATGATTGATATATATCAAGAAAAGGGTGGGGGATAGAATGCATCCTTGAGGGACTCCAGCGTTAATGTTAAATTTGTCGGAGAGGTGTCTTTCGACGGCTACTTGGATTGTTCGTTGTTCAAGAAAACTTTTGATCCAATTCAATAATGAGTTTTGTATGCCGATTGAGGAGAGCTTGGTTAGTAGTCCCTCATGTCACACTCTGTCAAATGCCTTGGAAATGTCAAGAGCGACTGAGCGGGACTCGCCGTGTTTCTCCATGGCCTCCGTCCACAAGTGTGTGACGTAAGTCAGAAGATTGCCGGTTGACCTAAGCTTTCGGAAGCCGTATTGATGATCGCTGATTAGTCCAGATGATTCCAGATATCTTAACAGTTGTTGGTTGACTGCTTTCTCCATAATCTTCGCTATTACTGGAACTAGTGCAATCGAGCGGTAATTGGACGGCATCGTCTTCTTTCCCTTTTTGGGTACAGCTTGCACTTGAGCAAATTTCCAGCTTGTTGGAAATGAGCCCTGCTTATACGATGCCGTGAACAGTCTACATAAGGGAGGAGTCAATTCATCTGCACAACGTTTTAGTACTAGGGCTGGAATTCCATCGGGTCCAGAAGCTTTGTTGGTGTCTGCGCTTTTAAGAATTTTATTTATAATTCGTTGGGGAAACGAAATTTCTCCTATCGATGAATTCATTCTTGGCAAAAATGGCGGTGTTTTGCCTTGCGAGTGCAGAGTAGAATTGGACGCGAAGAGTTTACTCAGTAAGTTGGCTTTTTCCCTTGCTGTTACCGCGATAGAAACATCATCTGCTGTTAGGGGTGGCAAGGCCGACTTAGCAAATCCTTGACTAACGGCTTTCGATACCGACCAGAAAGATCTTGTTCCATTTGGGCAGTTTAGCAGTTTGTTTTTGATCCTGTTGTTGTGACTCTCTTTGCATTCATCAATAATTCGCTTGCAGCTATTTCTGAAGGTTAAAAAGTTCCTCCAATTTTCGGTGCAAGGATGTTGACGCCATTTGCGATATGCTGCGTTTTTAGTCGTTACTGCCTTTTTGCAATTCAGGTTGAACCATTGCTTGTTGTTTGATCTGCATTTAGTAGAAAAAGGGATATAAGCTTCCATTCCTGCCAAGATCGTCTCTGTAATTTGGTTTGCACATTCTGAGATGTTATTAGTTTTAAAGCAGACTTCTTTCCAAGGGAATGAGCTATAAAATTCCCGAAGATGGTTCCACTCTGCTGATTTATAGTGCCATACCTTTCGCGGCATCGGAGGATCCTGCGTTTTAACATCCAGCTGGCAAGAGACTGTTATCAATTTGTGGTCCGATGTTCCTAGGGGGGCCTGTACTGATACAGTGTACGAGTCAGGGTCTGAAGCCAAGACCAGATCTAGGAGACTCGCGAACTCGCCGTCTCGGTCGGGGATTCTGGTAGGTTCCTCCACAAGCTGCGTAAGCCCGCATATGGTGGCAAATAGCTCAGCTTCTCGTCGTTGTTGTTGCAGAAGCGCAGCCAGTTGATATTGTGAACGTTAAAATCACCCATGACGATGATTTCTGCGCTTGGGTAGTCAATTTGCAGTTGGTTAATGCAATCAACCAGGTTCAAAAAGAGCCGCCTATATTGGGTGTCGCTTGGTGGTCTGTAGATACAACAGATAAATTTCGTGGCTCCACTGGCTATTATTTTGAACCACATAATATCGAAGTCCGCAGGTTCAAGAGTTTCCTCCCGCTGGCAACTCAAATCGCTCTTGACAAATACTGCCAATCCAAAGTTTAGTCGAAATCGGGTGTGTAGATCGTATCCAGGATAAATGAGGTGAACATTTGTTGTTGAAGGTTTCACCTTTGTTTCTGCCAATGCCAGAATGTGAGGCTTATTTGATTGCAGGTGTTGGTGTACTGCATTAATATTGGTGTTTAGACCTCCGATGTTGCAGAAATTGATTTTTAGGCTTTTAAATCCACCTGATGAACCCCCCCGACCAGCCTCCGCCCGGAGATCCGAATGGGAGGCTAGTTTACCTCCGGAAAATTTTGGTCGTCAGGGCGCCATCATGCATTAATTTTACTACTCCATTTCCCCTTTGGAAACCGGACACATCGACATGGCGGCGAAACGTGAGTTCCATGGAACCACTTCACGCCGCCTAAGTCCTATGTGGTGCTATTGAACCGGGCGATGCAAGTAGACAACATCTACCACCAAAAGACAACATCTACCTCCAAAACAACATCTACCACATGCTCAGAAGGTCAAAATAAAATAAATTAACCGATATGTTTTTGTCGATTCCTAACCGTTTCTGAAATAATCGGTTCTGAAAATTTTTTTTTAAGATTTTTTATTTTAAAAGCAGCACAAACAAATATTAGTAAAAAAACAAAATTCTACTAATTTAAAAGGTTTTCGAAAACACCCCTACCAACTTCAAGGCAACCTGCAGCACGTTTGTTAAGCGCTCGTGTTGCATGTTTAATTGCTTGGGGATTGCTTTTAATAATATTTGATGCCTTCAAAATTTGATTGTCAAGTCTCTAGCGGCACATCATCTAACATGTGTATTAAATGGTCTTCTAAAAAGCGTAAATATCCTTCTCCAGTAAGACGCAACATCTTATACAAAAGGACCAAAGAATTGGTCATTCAGCATTCCACACCATACGTTAACACTGAATCGATGTTGAAAATTTCGTTCTAACGTGGCATGAGGATTTTCATCTGACCACCGATGCTCATTGTGTCGGTTATTAATTCCATAGCGGGTAAAATGATCTTCATCGCTACATAAAATGTATTTATGTAGGCCTCGACTTTGTTGGATCCATTCGCAAAATTAAACCCTTAAGCCATAATCACTTTCTTGAAGATGTTGAACGGGCTGAATATGGAAAGGCTTTAAACCGTTTTTCCTAAGTATCTTCCAAACGTCTAAATGTGATGCTAATCGAAGTTCTTTTGTAATGCGCCTAACCCGGATCTTAGCCATATCCAGAACATTTTCTTCATTTTCAGTCTCGCCTTTCGTTCAGAATTAATTCTTACGCTTAAAAACATTCCGGTTTCCTGAGCATTTGCAAAAACTGTTTGAAAAACTTCTCGATTAGGAATTCTTTTTCAATATTATCCTACCTAATTTATTTTAAATATTGAAATTGAAAAGAATGACAAATCTTTTATTGAATAAAAATACGTAATTTAAACCCATATTTCTGTAGTTAATTTTACTATCATTATAAAACTAAACAAAATAAAAAATATTAGAATACTGATCTTTTTTTACTTCTTTTCCGTTCTTCAAAATGCTTTTTAATATACTTGCAAAGTAACAAAGAAATTACAAACTTAAAAATAAAGAGGTGCGAACAAATTCATTAAAAAATAAATGAGGACGTGTTGGAGAAAATGCTCGCATACGGTGATGATTTTTTCAACAAAAATTTTGTATACAGGGTGTTTTATAGAGCTGTGGTCAATACCAACTTTTTTATTTTAAACGGAAGACTCTATATGTGATTACATTTTTGGATTTTACACATTATAAACATTTTGGTGTGTCACATACTATACTTTTATTAAACTGTTTCTAAGATATGCGGTTTTAGAAATTGCTATTTTTATAAATTTAAAAGCCTCTAAAACTTTTTCTACTAAAAATATAAAAAAATTTAATTTCATTTTTCTATTCGTTTAACCTTAATTCGTCGCTACCTTTTAATTCCTTTTTTCTGGAAGCACAAAAAGTATGATACATGTCAAAAAATATAGAACACATGCACTTCAAATTGTTTACGCATCTAATAAAAAAATAAGCAATACTTAAAGTATAAAAGGTATATTGTCATGGTAAGTCAATTTTCAAACATGTATTAATGCGCATTTAAAGTAAATATGGTTCGTTTAACTAAAACTTAATGAATTGAAATTTTAATTAGATACGGAGAAGAACTCAAGAAGAAGTTTGCATTTTGTTTAAGGCAAAATATCTAGAAAGACTCATTACAAGGAGGATAGTAAATGAAATTGAAAGAAAATTTAGAGAAACAGGCACAGTGAAAAATCGTATAAAAGTTTTTGCAAATGAACCAATATCAAAATTACGTAAATTAAAGGAAACTACATTCATAATATTTAAAATATTTAATAAAGATAAACGCATAGCTACTTGTTCGGTTGATTTTAATAATAAATAGATTCCTTCACTAAAGAGAGAGGTAGAGAGGCTATCCTTAAAAATTAATATATAACTTAAAATATGTTTTTTTCATATATTTCGTATTATAAAATTACATTAGAATCACACCTCGTTAGGCTAGTTTTTTTAAAAAGTATCTTTGAATTTTCTTTTGTTCAATTCAAAACAGTTTATCGTTAAATTATAAAAAAAAAAACATTTTGAAGAACGGAAAAATAGTAAAAAAGATAGGTGTTTTTTATTTTTATTTTAATATAGTTTTATTTATCTTGATAAATTTATTAGATTTATTTATCGAAAAGGTGATTCAAACTAGTTATTTTTATTCAAATAATGGGTTTTTCCTTCTTTTCAATTTCACGCGAAACAACGCACAATGAAGTTATGCGAGTTTGTTCAGTTTTCGTGCAGAAAACGGCTAGTTTTGGTCGAAAAACAGTATAGTTGTACCGGAAAAGCGTCGCGCCGGGTCTTGTTCACCGCGGTTTTGCAGTGTCGCAGTTTTCAAGATGGCAGCAAACAACTATTTGTCGTCAATTTCGAAGCTTAACGGCCGCGAAAACTATGAAGAATGGTGCTTAGCGATGGAAAATTTCCTAGTTTTAGAAAGCCTAAGTAATTGCATAGCTAGAACCGAGACCGATTTCGTGCAAATGGCTAAGTGAAAGGCCAAGATTGTTTTGTCCATTGATCCTTCTTTATACGTCCATGTTAAAGAGGCGACCACAGCAAAAGATGTGTGGGACAAACTAAAAGATCTCTATGAAAACAAGGGCTTTACGAGAAAGATTGACTTCTTCGAAGTTTAATTTCGTTGCGATTGGAAAACTGTAGCTCCGTGGAAGAATACGTGAACCAAGTTATCGAAACGTCCCAGAAACTTGGTCGTACGGGGTTCGAGTTGGATTCCGAACTAATAGGCAGTTTAATGTTGGCAGGGTTGCCTGAACATTTCGCTCCGATGGTGATGGCGTTGGAGCATAGCGGGATCAGTATTACCGTCGATGCCATTAAGACAAAGTTGCTCGATATGCAGCCAGATGGCAGCAGATTCGCGACTTCCTCGTCAGCTGGTGCTTTTATAGGGGGCGCTGGGTTTCACAAACGTCAACAGAATGTAAATAAAAACAAAAATAAACCCAAGGAAAGTTGTGAAAGCACAAATTCTGTTAAAAAACGGGATTTAAGTGAAGTAATCTGTTACCGGTGCAAAAAAGCGGGACGTTACATGTCGAAATGCCCACAAGTTGCTCAAAAAACGAACAAGGACAGTCCAAATCAGTTTAAAAGTGCGTTTAATGTTGTGTTTTTGAGTGCCCAGTATAACAACATGGAATGGTACTTAGATTCAGGTGCCAGTGTACACGTTACATGTAGGCAAGATTGGCTTGAGAATACAAGAGCTCCATTCCTGAAAGAAATTGTTGTGGCTAAGCTGCCGGTGCACAGCTGTGGTGATGTGAATATTTACACAAATGTGTGCAGCAATACTGTTAAAATTGAGGTAAAAGATGTTCAGTATGTACCTGAATTAACAACAAACTTAATTTCAGTCAGCCAGTTAATAGCAAGGGGCAATAGTGTTGATTTTGAGCAAGACTGTTGCAGGATTTTCAACAGTAGGAATTAGGAATGTTCTTGTGGCTAAAGCAGTTTTAAGTAATAGGGTTTACAAACTAGATACTACTTTCTATTCACCAGTCCAGCACTTTCTATTCACCAGTGGTGAAATTTGGCATAGGAGGCTCAAACATATAAATTCAACCTTTTTAAAGGAGATGAAGGACGGTCTAGTTGATGACATTGATTATCCTGGTCGGGTGGAGATTGACAGGTAGAACTGTGTGGTGTACTGCGAGGGTAAGCAGTCCAGACAACCTTTTAGCCATAAAGGTACCAGAGCTACAGGGGCGCTAGATGTCATCCACAGTGATTTGGCGGGGCCGATGGAGACACCTATCTATAGGAGGCTCGAGGTATTTCTTGACCATGCAGGATGATCATACCCGTATGTCATTTGTGTATTTCCTTAAGACGAAGGATGAAATCATCGAGAAGTTTAAGGAGTTTCAACGTTTAGTTGAGAAACAGCTGGACCGGAAAATGAAGGTGTTGCGTACTGACAATGGTGGCGAATACATTGGTGGTGAATTCCAGAGGTATTTGAAGAGGCAAGGAATAGTACACCAAACCACAAACCCGTACACACCCCAGCAGAATGGGCTCTCCGAGCGACTAAACAGAACATTGGTTGAGAAGGCTAGGTGTCTTCCTTACGAGGCTGATCTTCAAAAGAATTTTTGGGCAGAGGCTGTCAACACAACCTGCTATCTTAGAAACAGATATATGGTAAGTAACTTACCTAAAACGCCTTATGAAATGTTTTATAGTAAGAAACCCAACCTAAGTTATGTCAAAGCGTTTGGCAGTACAGCCATGACACATATTCCTAAGGAAAAGAGGGTGAAGTGGGATAGAAAATCAGAGAAGCTGGTACTGGTGGGATTTTCTGATTCCACAAAGAGTTATAGGTTGTATAACACTTCTACAAGGCAAATATGTACAAGCCGAGAGGTCCATATCATGGAAAAGAATTTGAATGGTGCTCGTATCCAGATTCAGGAGGAGACCAGCTCTACATTTGAAACACCTGTGCTGTCTGAGTGGGAGACTGAGGACGAGGTAAGTGATGAGAGTGATCCGAGCTACACCCCAGATCAGGATGTTCCTGCTGCGGAGGAGGCTGTTCGGAAATCTGAAAGGCGCAGAAAGGCAAGGACATGGGATGACTTTGTCAGCTACTTTACAAGGAGGCCAGAGGGTTCAGCTCCAGTGGGAGATCCAGTGACGGTCCAGGAGGCTCTTTCCAGTCTTAACCGCAGCCAGTGGTTACGAGCTATGACCAGGGAAATGGACAGCTTTAGTGAGAACTGCATATGGGACATTGTTGACATACCGGAGCGACATAAACCAGTGAAGTGTAAGTGGGTCTTTAAAACTAAGTATAGTAATGATAATTCAATAGGTTATGGGCCCAGCACGCTTCCACTGCGCATATAGATTTTGATGAAACCTTCTCCCCAGTAGTAAAACATTCAACTTTAAGATTGTTACTAGCACTGTCTGTACAATTTCAGTTTGAAATATTCCATTTGGATGTTGTCATAGCCTTTTTAAATGGCAAACTGGAAGAAGAGGTTTTTATGGAAATACCAAAGTGTTTTGATAGTAAAATCAGCACAAATGAAAAGACTGTGTTAAAATTAAATCGTGCTATTTATAGCTTGAAACAATCTGCTCGTGTGTAATATAAAGAAGTTGAACTTGTACTTATAGGTTTAGAGTATAAAAAATGTGATAATGAATCATGTTTATTTATAAAACGTTTAGGTATTTTCATTACAATCATTGCGGTATACGTTGACGATTTTTTTTTATTTTCTAACTGTAAAGATGAAATCGATTTTGTCAGGGGTCATTTATCTAGAAAATTTAAAACCAAGGATTTAGGCCAGGTTAAACAAGGCTTAGGCATGAGGGTTAGAATAAATGATGACAAAAGTGAAATCTTATTAGACCAAGAACAGTATATAAATTAGGTTCTAGATAGGTTTATTATGGGCGATTCTAAGCCCGTAAATACACCCATGGAAAAGGGACTTTGCTTTGATAAGCCAGATCCTAGTGTTTGTCAAAAGAAACTGCCTTATCAACAGCTCTTGGGTAGTCTTATATATATTTCAGTATTAACAAGGCCAGATATTACATTTGCTGTCAATTTTTTAAGTTAGTTCAATAATTGCTATACCGAACAACATTGGAAGTGTGCTAAGAGGTTACTTAGGTATTTGCAGGGGACCAAGGAATATTGCTTAGCTTATAAAAGAGATAGCAATTATGACTTAAGGGGATATGTTGATGCAGATTTTGCAAGTAATGAAATACGAGTAGATAGGCGGTCATATACAGGGTTTGTGTTTATGTTGTCTGGTGGGGCTATTTCATGGGAGTGTAACAAGCAAAAAACGGTGGCATTAAGTTGTACTGAAGCCGAGTATATGGCTATTACAGAAGCTTTTATAGAAGCTGTATTTTTAAGGAATCTGTTATCTGAAATTCTCGATAAGTTTTTGTGCATAAGTGTATTTAATGATAACCAAAGTGCACAAAAATTAGCTTTGAACCTTATATGTCACAAGCGTTCTAAACATATAGACGTTCGTTACCATTTTGTCCGAGAATTAATTGCAAATGGTTTTGTGGAGTTAAATTACTTATCTACGGATGAAATGCTGGCGGATGTCCTAACAAAAGCATTATATTCTGTAAAGCATGCTAGGTTTATGACAGAATTAGGCTTAGGTTGTTAGATGTTTACAGTGAACTTAGATTAAGTTGTGATTAATTGGTTTAGATAAGTGGGAGTGTTAATATTAGATATCTAAACCTACTAACACCATCTACTGGTAGTTTGAGTAAAGTGCCGTATTCAGTATGTCGTGTTGCCTAACCGCTTGTAATATAAACTGTCAGTATTAAAAAATAAAGTAGTAGTTGTCATGATCTTATCTGAACCGCGTGTCGTTTCATTTCAATCCCCAATTATCCACTGATAATTCAATAACATTGATATTGAAAGAAAGGAACGAGATCAGAAATTGAAGGATTCCATGCCTTCCTGGTTTGCTAGAAAGTATGCCTCATTTTATTTACAAAAGAAGTCCATCATGCCCACGATATACTTATTTCCTGCTTTGGATTCCGGAAACGAACTGACAATATATCATATCTTTCCACATGATACTGATGCTCCAAAGCCTTTTTTACCGCCCACTACTTGCCAACGCATTTCTTGCACCAGTCCTTCACGACGTCTTCCTTGCTATTGAACCAGCAAAATATTTTCCTTCTTTCGGCAGGATCTGTATTACTCCATGATATCCATTTTAGCACATTACATCCCTTTATTAATTAAACCTTAAACAGAAAAGGAACAAGCGCCTTTTTATTTAAAGATTTCCAACACTCTAACTTTCGGTCCTGATGGCTACGTCCTTCAATCCTTTCTCCAATCATTTGCTTGACTCATTCCTCAAAGTCCGAACCCGACCATTGTTTGTATTCTTGGCAGCTTTGGCATTTAGCTGCTATTTATGCATAAACTGTCAAAGGTTTTATATAATTATAAAAAAGCTCTTTATTTTGACACAATCCTTCAGTTTCCTTTTTGACTTTTTTATCTTAATAACCAACTAATTTGGAGTCAAATAAAAGATTAGTTAAAGCATTTATTAGAAGGTAAAGTCTAGTGCAACGATATATTAGAATGGTCACCCGTCAAAACACCAGCATTCCACCTGCCAAACAATGTCATCCACCTTCTATTTACATTTGAGAAGTGAAATGCTGGTGTTTTGACGGGTGACCATTCTAATATATCGTTGAACTGGACTTTAAGTGTATTTTTAAGAGAAAAATAGATAAATTTATCGATGTCAAAAAAATATTAGGTAGAAGTTACATTCATAGCTCTAAATAAATGCTTAATTTTTACATTGATCAGGGTAATGAATTTTAAGTAAAAATGTCTATGCAAGGCAGTTTTTACCTTTTTCTGTTTTTTATAAGGTGCGAGCTGTGACAATTCCCTCAGAAATTAAATTTTTGGTTTGCATCCTGTATCTTAAATACAAACTTAGAAAACTTAAAGTTCTATGTACATATTAAACTTGAACAATAATAATTGGCCATATCTTATATAGGGCACTAAAAATTAACACCTTAAATATAATAAACTATAAAATGTTAATATTTTTAAAATTTTGTGCTATGAGTTGTTCTAGAGAATAATTCCCATTTTGACCAAATATAAAAAGCAACAATATGTAAACTATTATATCTTGGCAATAGTTCACCTACCTATTTGAGTTGTGATGCCTTCCATCATCCCCAGATTCCTCCTTTAAAAAAGAAGGCTGAAGGCTAAACCTTCTCCTAAACTGATGCCTTCCCTTCATCTGATTTATGGCAGGGTTTTGGATGGGGTGTTTGGGGTCCAGAATTTACTGCAAAAGTATAAAAATCATAATGAAATTACGAACTAATATTAATAATAAAGTTATAGGCTCAATACGCTATAAATTAGGGCAGTAAAAGCTTCAGGAAAAGTAATTTAAAGTTAAATGAAAGTTAGACCCTCGTTATACCGCTAAGCGATTATTTATTACTTAGGGAAAAGTTAAACAACTTGCCTTGGATCAAGGCCTTATTATAGCTAAAGTTGCTTTATATAGGATTGGTAGATTTACTTACGGTTTTAAGTTCCAAGAAAGTGGTTTTAATATTTAAAATTTAATTTGTTTTATTGTTTTAATTAAAATAATCGCAAACATGTGAACTTAAAAGAGGACTATTGATAGAGCATATCATTTAAGAAGTGAGCTAAGAGTGCGCCTTATAAAATTACCTAATAAGTAAATAATTTTTTCCTTAAGAAAAAAGTCTTTTTTTCAAAATTGTATTAATATTTTCAGCAATCGAGAAATCTACGCCGATTTAAATATTAATCTGAAAAATATTATAATATGCATGGTAAAGTGGTTGAATATAATCTTTTAATCTTACAAAACAGAACATCTTTTTTTTGGGACTGTTATACAGTATTGACAAAAACAAACTGTTATACAGTTTCAGTGTAGTACTTTTTTTTCAGTTCGTGAGTAAGTAAGTTAGTGAGAAGTTATGATGCGACGTGAGTAAGTGAGTGATTTCAGTTTTTGAGTATTTATAAAATAAAATAATAATTTTTATTTATTTAGCATCAATAATATATCAATAATACAATAGGAGAAAGAAGAAAAGATTTAACGTGTAAGTTACAAATCGCATAAGGCAAAAAAAATTATATATCACAAACAGTAACGATATATTAAAATTAAAATAAACACTCACAAATTTATATATTAAATAAATGTATTATATAATATAAAACTTATGTTATAACTTAAAGATATTAAAAATGTATAAACAAAATAAAAAAGTACAAAAAACAGAAACAAATACAATAAAAAAACAGTTAAAATGTAGGTAAAACATATTCCCTTAATAGCCTATTTGACTGGTTTAGGTTATCACAGTTTTTAATATCGGCGGGTGTTAAGCTCCAACCTTGTTAAAAATAGAGTTCAACATTTGTGTACTATAAAATCTATATTATAATTAAAAGTCTGTACAATTTTTGGTATTATTATTATGTACATCTCTAAATATTGTTGGCTTATTACAAATGTAATCAGGTACAAGATTTGTAGCTTTAAAAATAAACAAATAGATATTAAACATAATTTTCTGTCTGACATCACATTTAACATCAGCTTAATTGGTGTTCTTTCAGTTATCGCTGATTAGTGGAAGAAAGCGAGTCGGAGTAATTTTACCGTATCCACGTGGCCGGTGTTTTCGCGGAAACGAAACATTTTTAAACAAGGTAAATTATTTTATGTAAAAGGGAAACCATTTTACAAAACAATTAAATTAAAATAATTGATTATTGCAAAAGTGTTATTAGTTTTTTAGTCGTCTTTTATTAAATAATAATTATGGAAAAGTGAGACACGTCTCACTGTTCCTTTACTGTGTCACTGTTCGTACTAAGTATATTAGATATTTGCTTGATGAAAGTTATGATAAAATCATTAAATTTAAATTTTGAGTATATGCAAAACTCATAAACTTTCACTTAGTTTTGGCTACACAGTGGCCTTCTATATAGAAAAATACACAATATTTTATCTATATTAAAAGGTAAAAAAAATCTTTAAAAAATTATTTTTGTAAACTAAAATTACTAACTGTACCAACAATTTATTCCAACATAGTCTGTACACACAGTGTCTCAGAACCGTAAGAATGGATAGACGATGGTAAAATTAAAATAAAAATAAATTAAAAAGAAAAAAAAACACAAATAACTACTCAAAATTTAAATTTAATGTCTCACTATCCCTTTAAGGATTTTATAAAACAGGTCCTTTGCAAAATATCTTCTCTTACAGATAGAAAATGTTACGAAAAAACTAAACCAATCGACAAATAGGCCGATTCCCTGAAGACCAGATGAATTAGTTCAAGGAGGCACTTCTATATGTCAAGCTGCACGAATGAAATGACTATCTTTCCAAGTGATCCATAGATATGTAAAAAAAATTAACAAGACGAAAACATTCGTTTATGTCCTAATTACAAGGTGAAACAAATTTTCACTGTCGAACAGGAGAACGCCTTGAGCGAATATATAATCAACTGTTCCAAAATGTTTTATGGTCTGTCAAGAGGCGACACCCAAAGATTGTCATATGAAGCTCTAGTTTATAATAATATAGTTGTTCCAGCAGACTGGCATGCATCAAAAAGTGCTTCACTTGCCTGGATAAAAGGATTTCAGAAGCGTTATTCCGACTTGTCTCTTCGGACCCCAGAAGGTTGTAGTCTTTCAAGGGCAACCAGTTTCAATAGATTTAACGTTGACATTTTTTTCACAAAACTTGAAACTGTTTTAAAGCGTTTCCCAGTATTTGAAGATGGTTGTCATATCTATAATTTAGATGAGGGAAAGGAACCGTTACCGTTCAAAAGTCCCAAGAAGTGTTTGCACAAAGGGGTATACTACAGGTTAGTAAGACCACAAGTGCCGAACGTGGAACGCTAGTTACAACCTGTTGCATTGTTGAAGCATCGGGAGCAGCTATTCCTCCTGCTATGGTATTCCCGAGAGTGCACTTTAAAGACTTAATGATAAATGGGGTGCCCAACGAAACTTGGAAGGTCTGGCTTCAAAAACAGGTTGGATGAATACGGAGTGCTTTGTGCAGGTTGTTAAACATTTTATTGAGCACACTGGTAGCACCAAGGAAAACCCTTCTTTATTGCTAATGGATAATCACCAAAATCATTTATCGATTGAAGAAATCGATTTGTGTAAAAATAATGGTGTCACGATCTTAACTATACCGCCGTACTGTACTAATAAGTTACAGCCATTGGACGGAGGCTTACTAAAACCATTTCAAAGTTTCTATAACGCGGCAGTAGATGCATGGATGATGAACCATCCCGGTCAGACATTTACAATTTGTAACGTAGCTGCGTGTGTGGGCATAGCATATCCACTAGCAATGACGCCCATTAACATCACAAGTGGTTTTCGGAAAACCGGAATATTTCCATTCGATCGGAAGAAGATTTTTTGTCGAGTTCTTTAACGGATAGGCCGGTTATTGCAGATGAAGCTACTCCTGAAAATACAGATGAACCTCCAGTTGTAGAAAATGCAGGTCTGAATGAAATGGAATTACAGGATTCTAGCGGAGGAGAAGATTATATTAGTGAAGATCCCGAGCCCCCAATTAGTTTCGAATATCTTGATCGCTGTCCTAGCGATCTAGATACTATTGGCGCTTGATTACCCTTGATCGCAAGGGTTAATCAAGCGCCAAAAGTAGCTTTTGAAATTTGAGATAAACTTTGACAGTCTTCACCTAAAATAATAATAAGTGTTGCGTCTCAGTGTTCCAACATGGATAGGTACAGTGAGACATCTGGTATTTTTTAGTTTTAATTTTTTTTGAGATGTTACTTTTAGTTTTCGTCAAAAAACAATATCGTTTTTCAGTTCCTATTTATATTCCAAATGTAGAGATAAAATATGACCTTAAAATAGCGTTTAATAAAAAAGTTATTAATATTAAAAGTTTTGCGTCTCAGTGTTCCTACCTCTCCCCTACTGTGATCTGTATACTATTAATTTGCTCAGCAATAATTCTCGATGTTTTGGCGAATTCACAAAATTTGGATTTATTAGCATTCAAACACAATTTATTTTCGCAGAGCCATATAAATAAATTACTTAGTTCATTATTTACAGATCTTAATATTTCTTGTATATATTTGCCAATTATATATATCATTGTATCGTCTGGAAATAAGACCAGTTTTCATTTTTTTTATTACATGCACCGTATCATTGATGTATAACAAAAATAATAGTGACCCAATACTGTGCCCTAAGGTACGCCATAATCAACATTGACAGATTCAGACACACAACTTTTATACAGTACACGTTGGGTTCGGTTGAACAAATTGGACTCAAACTACCTTAACACGTTTTCCCTAATCGCTAATTTTTTTGTTTTGTTAATAATATATTTCTATCGACAGTCACACGGCTCTCCTAAAATCTAGAAATACCGTCAACACCAGATTATCAGTCAATTGATTTGAGGAAATCATCACAAATACCAACACCAAACGACTTACATAGATGGTTTTCCCGAAATCCAGATTGGTCGGGCACTAATATATTATCCCTCCACTTATTTATTACTAATTTAATTTCTTAGACAAAAATCATGCAATTAATCTTTAACACGTTTCCGGTAATTTTTTATATATAGGAATTAATTGGGCGAAACTCGTTGTACTATTTAGTATTTGGGATTTTAGGGACAGGAATAATCATTGATAATTTCCACGAATCTGGAAAAATACCATTTCCTAGGGAAGTGTTTATGATGTCCAAAAGACCATCACCGACTACTATGAAGTATCGCAAAGTACTTGCTTTGATATACCACTTTTGCCCCTCCTATGTTTTTTAGACTTCTTATTATTTTCTTCATTTTTGCCATTGAGATTTTTTGAAAATCAGAAAACACAATATTTATCTCCGCCATAAGAAAATCTGGTGTTAAATTTGTTGTTTAATTAAATAATATTTTGAATGCTACTTACAAAGTATTCATTGAACCTATCAGCAATGTCTGCCTCATTGGTACTAATAATTTTCAAATATTATCTCATCCGGTATGGTTTGCTTCTTTCCTGGCAATAAGGTTTTTAGATTGTGAGTCTATAGTTTCTGTGTATTTTTTCCAAATATTTAAAACTTTGTATAATTTTTATTCTAGGACACACGCGATTTATAATAGTTTCCACATCATTCACAAAAGAGTCAGCTAAAATGTTAACATAGGACATAATTCTATTCCACTCAATCGCAGCTATATCTTGTTGTAATTTTTCACAATCATAGTTTCAAAAGATCTTTGGAAACTTATAATATTAGTGTTTTCTTCAATAGGCTGGTTAAGTGCAATTGAAAGTATCGAGTAGTCGCTAATTTTAGGTGTATGATGTTATATTTATCATTTGTTACTATATAAACTATGAATGTTTGACGTCTAGATGTTATCCTAGTTGGTGTTCTAACTATTTGAGTAAATTCAGGTGGATATACATCATTAGCTATTTTATTACTATAAAAGGTGTTTTTGAGCAAACCAAAGTTACCAACCAACCAGATCCAGGTAATCATTGAAAACATCTATGAATGTGGCATCATTATTTTGCGGGGGATGTTGTTATACACTGAATACTTCGGCCTAGCATCGATGGCTCTTGCCAGTTTCTTGATGCTGTTTGTTTATGTTTTTGGCGCCTATCTTTTTTTTCTTGGTCGCATTGAGGTGCTCTAGCTTATGATGGCACGGAGCGTGGGAATTGACTGAGTGGGATATGAAAGTGTTGGTCGTATTTATGAGTCATCAGATTGCAGCATCTCCTCCTCTCGTGGGGAGGAGATGTTTGCATCTTTTCTTGATCTTTTTCTTGTGTTTTCTCTTTTTTTATTGTCGTTTCACTGGTCCCTCAACGCCCCCAGCTGCCCGGAAAAATTTTTATTATCGTTTTCTAGTTTTTCATTTAATTTGATTATTTTTTCCATGTTTTTATTCATTTCCTGCAGTTGAGAATTGAAGATGCAATTTTGTTCTTTGAGGAGATCGACTTCTTCCTCAGTGTCTTTTAGTTTGATTTTTAGTTTTTCATTTTCATTTTCTAGTGTTTTAAATTTTAGGATTTTTTCCTTAAATACTCGACTGCAGTATATTAATCTCCGTTTGGAGGCTTTCGCAAATAGTTTTGTACATTTCAGCACTATTAAATTGTCCTACTTCCATGTTCTGGTCGGGATTCAAGGAAGGGGATGGGGTTTTAGAATATCTTCTTTCAAGAAGCGGTTTTTGGAAGGGGTAAGTGCTGCCAGCTAGAGACTTGCACCGCTCTAATTCTTCATGCTTTTCTGGTGTCTCCGTTGGTTCGCTGTTGGAAGACTCTTTTTGGGTGTGTTAACGTCTTTGTCGTCGGTGGTTTGGCCCCCCACTGACTATGGGGGGCGAATTAACGCTGTTGTCCGCCATTTTTGAATGTTTTTTTGTGGTGTTCTGCTAACTAAGGCCGCCGTGTCTTAGTTAGCCGTATTGCGGGGTATGATACAAAATGGAATATAAATATTTTACACAAGACACAGAGAATTCCAAAGCCAATAACCAAACGTAAGTTTCAAGGAATTGAAATGTTTTAATTTTATGTCTTATATCAAACGTTATCAAAGCTAGAACAGAGGGGGTTCTGTTCTATTGTTGTTGGTAGTACCTTGTTCTAACTCTTATCCATCTATACTTAATTCACATGACTCTATTATCTACGATTCTATATTTATGATTTTTAGGCTTGCATCCTTATTATTTAGGTAGCCCTGACAATTAAAATAAATAATGCTTAAAAGGGAAACGATATTTAAATCTAATTACTATTTCAAATACTTATTCCTTTAAAATTCTTCGATTCTTTTATAGGATGCCAATTTAGTAATATCTCATGTTACATGTCCAATATCTAAATTAAGACTATACCTTTAATTAGACACAACACAATTATTATACTTAACATTATCAACATTATATTCTTTAATATTGTAATTACCACTACATTTAGCACAAATTTTGCTATCTTTACACTCATTAACCAAATGTCCATAGCGGCAACATCTATACCATAATCATTAAAAACCAAAAAACGATTCCATCCGATATTCAATTTTTCTCTTTCAATTAATATGCCATATGTGAATGAATCAACTTCTAGTACCATAATAAACTTGACATTATTGACTTAAGTCCTGCGTACTATTTTAATTTTTTTATCTTCACAATTTTGCAGACAATTTTGACTTTCAATTTTTAATACAACTTCTACGTCTCTCAATTTGTATTCAGACTTGCTTATTCCCACTATTTTTATTCGGTGCTCTAGCTGCTTTGGAATTTCAACACTGCAGTTTTCTCCCATTTTATTCTTTTTAATATTTCAGAAGAAAATCTTTAACTGTAAACTTACTAACGTCAATTTTTCTATTTGTGATATTATTTTCCAGTGCTTTAATCGAAAAGAAATCGTTATAATAATATGTACAATAAATTAAAGACGATTTTTATAAAAACAACGTAATTCTAATTTTGTAAAATGAAAATAGTTGGAAAAATATGTTTTTTTTTTACCAGTGAAGTAAAGAATTTGAAGCACTTTATCAAGCAAGTCGGAAAAAATATCGAGCGGTGTGGTATCCTCGAAAAGAGAAATAAAAGCAACATGGTTATAAAACTGGGATCGGTTATCAAAATGCAAATTAATGATAAAAATGTTGTAACGAACTTAGGGTGGCTAATTTTAAAAAGGGACAAAACGCCGGTAGCTTCTCTAAAAATATAATTGTAAATCTTTCGTCTTTTTTCAAGAAACAATAATTTTTTATTATACTCAAATAGGGAAAAGATCAAAGATTGCAACCTTTAGATTTTGTTTTTAAACAAAAGACAAAGTATTTGTTAGTGGACATATCTGTCCTTATTTTAAAACTCTATGCAAAAAAGCATAACATTTTTGCAACTAATTTACCTATAAGTATTGGTGGGTTAAAAAAATAATTATATAAAAAAGAATGGAATAGTTCCATTCATGTGTCCTCTTCTCTCTGCTTAAATAGAGAGATAAAAGGGTACAAGACTTTTGTTCAGAATTTAAATATAATAGCATTAAAAATGGCCTTTTTAGTATATTATTAAAAGACTAGAGGTCTTACGACAAAAAAGGAAATTTTTATTAATCTTTGTGCATAGCTCAGTATCTATAAAGGAGTCTTGCTTAAGGCCGGAGGTTTGGAGCTTTAAATTATTACCTTCTTTCTTCTTCTTATTCTATATGGTTTTCCAAGCACACTATTAGTTTGAGAAAAACTAAAGTAAAAGCACGCAAAAACTAAAAAATATACAAGACAGTCACAGAAGATTTTAAATAATTTTTCAAATTTAGGGAAAACAATAATAATAAATATTAGTGGGGCTTATATAAAATATATTGCTTAATATAAAATAATATTTAACATGAGATAACATATTTTTGGTTTTAAAATTAGATTAAAAATACAAAAAGATAAGAAGTCTATTATAAAATTTGCTTTTGATACATATGATGCCTTAAATAATGACAAATAATAATTATAACTATTCTTAAACTATTTCAATAGTATATTAGAGCTATCTCATATAGATCTAATTCCTTTTAAAAAATGTTTTACTATAAATTAAATTGTTGAAGATATTATACGGAAAGCTGATTATGTATATATCTGAGTTGACTCAATAATTTTTTTTCCTTGACAATATTAAAAAAATCCCTGCATCACATGTTTTTTCTTATTTTTTGTTTTAAGTTTATGTTTCTCTCTCTATGTGCTTTTCTATTTACTTTGTAATCAATGACTTTGCACTAGTAAAAATACAAAACTTTGGAAAGTGGCTCAGGTGGTCGCCATATATAAGTCGAGCAATAAAAACTCTGTTAAAAATTGTCGTCCGATATCCCTTCTTAGCCATTTTTTGCTTAAGTTTTTTTGTTGTTCGAAGTCCGGATATTGGAGAATTATTTAAGAGTTGCTTACCATGCTCAAACGATTTGGCAAATTTTGGGGTATAGATCACATTTTTGAGTATTTATTCAAGAAAGATTGGTAATTTTTGCAAATTTAAATAATCGTCTGTCTGTAATAGCCCAGATAACCCAAATAGGCCTTAATTTCTTTTTGAACAAAATTGGAAATTTCTAAATTACAGCTTTTTTATCTGGATTTGGTTTGACTCCATCGGATTTTACTTCATGACCAAGAGATTTTACTTCTATTTACATTTATTTATTCGAACTTTACACCTAATTCATCTCGATTAGGTGGAATCCATAAGCAAAGTTGTATACATTTAATTTTACCTAATTTGTCCCAAACATGAGTAATATCAAGATGGGGGCATTGAAATAATTCTTTGATAGAGCATTTTTGTTATTTGTTTCTCTTTTCTTCTTGGATGTGATTTTCAGTTGGGTTTGGGTTAGGATTTGAGACTGACGATGTTAAGGGGACTGGCTCCCTGTTTGGTGTTTTTGCAGTGTAAATCGGTTTAGATGCCAGCTCCATCCTGTGAAGATGGAGACAGGCTTGCATCTTCCCTAGTTCTGTTCTTTTGTTCATTATGATTACTAGCCAGACCTCCCAGCACCGTCAGATGCTCTTCGAGTTTGGCGGTTTTGTTAATAATGGCGTTGTTTAGTTCAACACCTCCTTAAGTCAGAGATCTGCGTCTTGGAAGAATGGTTTTCTGAGGTCATTGAGTTTACCGTCTCTCAATTCGCAGATCTTTCCTGAAGTTCTTTCTCGAGTTTCCTTTTACGTTTCTCACTTTGCTTCAGCTCTGCACTCTAAGGTGACGCTTTGCCAGCTCCCAGGTCGGGGTTTTAAGAAGTTTGGAAAGTTTAGGATCGATGCGGGATTGTGATGGGGTTTTTTTGAATTTTGAAGAGTCATCCGAAGTCCTACCCCGCTCTCTCTCTCATGTCTGCTTTTCGATCTTTTGCTGTCTTCGCGTTTCGTTGACCTATCGATTAGGTTTCCGTCGGATAGGTCCATTTTTTGCTTCTCTTCTTGTTTTTTTCAGATGATAAATTAATAATTTATGCGGTCTTATTAATTGGTTTATTAACAAAATGGAAACATTCCTAAATTTACTGGGCAAAGCTTAGTTGTCTTAGTCTTACTTAGCGGTAATTGGATATTGCACTATTTTTTACTACACATTTAACATTTTCTTGAATATAGTTGAAAACAACATAATCTGTTGATGTAGAGAAGTGAGAGATAATTCTTCTGGGGCTATTAATCTGCTGATTTATACTGTAGCTATTTATTAAATTTTGTCACATAATACGTAATTTAATACCTAATTAACGTAATAATTTTGTAACATATTAACATTCAAAACAAATAAAGAACTAATATCAAAATCTCCGCAAATAATTACATTTGATTTTTGTGGTATAATAGAAAGCGCAGATTCTAGTTTCCTTAAAAATCCACAGACTTATTACTGGATGGTGCACAATAAAGACATAATATACAGGTTTATACTATGACAATGAATAGCACAGATTTAGAATAAACCTTCTTCCTTGTGGTTGTTAAAGCTATTTATTAATTTAAATTAATGTTATAAGTAAAAATCCTTATCAATCATAATTGAAATGCTATTGATATGGTGGCTGAACGAAAAAACGTATATACGTTTAATTCATAAAGAGTAAACGTAAAATTCTCATGTGATGTTAACCAATGCTCACATAGATTTTAAATTGTTGGAAAATCAAAACTGTCTTACAAAATACCTAACTCTTCTAACTCTCCTACATGACTGCAAGTTCAATAATACTGAAAGATGAGAAATGGTCACTACTGGGATTAATTCTATAAAATTTAAATTGAGATTCTGTGAGAACAAACACTTATTTAATTATTTATTTGTTTCAGTGCTTTAATTTTTTTCATTTATAGAAACAAAAATCAGATTTTTATAATTTTCTTCATTGCCGTTAAATTTGTCATTAGTAGCCCTACTATATGCGTCACCAAATTTTGCTTTTTACCTTCAACAACATGATAAAGATGTAAAGCTAACACACATGATTTACTTTATTTAGACAAGATTTAAATTTTTAAACTAAATGTTGAATTTTTTAAAAGCTACAAATTTCCTAATAACAAAATGACTTGAAAATATAATTTTTGTATGAAGAATTTCATCTTGTCCCTATTAGACCTGATCCTTGATATTTTACCTTTTTTAAATTCATTTATACCAGCTAGCACAATACCGCAGTCTTTTAAGGATAAACTACCCAATCATTCTCTAATACCTCGATATATGTTGACTTTTTGTCAGAGGCCTGCCAAAGTTCTGCCATTTTATCCTCTTTTTATAGTTGCATGATATTATAGTCACTTTGAATATTAAATAGTTTGAGCTTCAATTCTTTTGCCTCACACTAATATGCGTCTGATTATT
The DNA here is from genome assembly GCF_022605725.1 of Anthonomus grandis grandis. Taxonomy (NCBI): domain Eukaryota; kingdom Metazoa; phylum Arthropoda; class Insecta; order Coleoptera; family Curculionidae; genus Anthonomus; species Anthonomus grandis. The sequence continues at coordinate 14,802,924 of NC_065546.1, forward strand.
TGTCTGTCTCTATTCTAATGATTATATCGTGATTAAGAGTAGTTAATCCTGAAATTTTTATTTCCATTTTTTGCTTTAAGTCTTTCAGAGAATTTAATTCAAAATCCATTTGCTCTTCTTTCACTCTTTTTAATTTCCTTCTCCAATGATAAATTTTATTGGTTTGAGTTTTGTAATTGCGAAGCAAATTGTTTGCTCTTAATTAGATTCTGAATTAGATCTTGAATTAAACTTTCAATAGTACGATGACTTCAAAAAGCTGTTAAAAGTGCATGTTTAATTAAATTCCATAAATTTAAATCGGAATTAGAACGAATGAGACTGGCTGCACGATCTCTTAATTTGATTAAAATTGTCTCGCCTAAATTAATGGGGTTGTTTATATTATTAGCAACTGGGAAATTTGTTAAAACATGTTCACAAACTGGGATAAATCTATTCAATTATTTCGTATTTACACCGAAAGTAGGAGTCTATGCATACATGTCGATATTTTTTTATAGTAATTAAAGGTAAAGGAATTATTTTTTTTCTGAGATGCTTTACAAAAAATTTATAAACACATTAAATTGCCTTATTTCATGCTAAGATGTAAATTAAATAAAACCATTTTAACATATACATAGTGTACATAGTGTGCAAAGTTAAACCCTTCCGCTGTCTTGGATTTATCAGAAATATTTTTATTTACGCCTATCCTATTTAAAAGCCGTATTTATAGAATTTAAAAAATTATAAGATGTATTTTTACCAGATAAACACCCATAAATTAAAAAAAAACTATCGGAAAGACAATAAGAGCAAAGGCATCAACTGAACTTATTACCTTTTTTTAAATTTGTGTGCGCATTTTCGACATTGCAACTAACTTTACTTTTGCAACTAAAAATAGAAGCTAAAATTAAAATAAAGACAAAAATTAATCTACTCGATAAAATAAATCTTATTTATTTCCTCGTCAAAATTTACTAGCAAAAAGACTGAAAATGCTATAAATTTAACCACTTAAAAAACTTTAAAAAAAAAATTAAAAGACTCTCAATAAATAACACAAATAATATATATTTCTCCTTAATATATATATTTCCATAGTTTTCTAATATCAAAAAAATATAAAGCAAATATTTATTTTTAAAATAGGCCGCCTTAATCTATTAAGAAAAAATTAAATATCCAACAAAAAGTAAAGTGTCATTTGCAAAAAACAATCTCACAAAGTGTAATTTAAGAGCAGCTGCAGCTGCTATACTGTCACCAGTTTGAATTTTTCATTTCGTTCTATAATGTAAATGAAGACAAAAAAAAAGCGAAGTGAAATGAGAATAAAAGAAAAATTTTAAACCGGGACCAATTTAAAAGGCAAAGACTTTTAGTACTTTAATGCGGGCGAGAGCGAATAATTTTTTGAAATTCATTCTGCGCTCAACCTCTATTGCGATTTTAGTGCCAAATTAACATATTCGTGATTTAATTTTAAAATTTTAATAGTAGCTGGTCTTTGGGAAAACTTAGATGCCTTATTTTAAGTGGGCTACTCAACGAAAACTAATGTTTATTAAGTTAATGTTAAAGTTGTCGATGTTCTCAAAAAAAAATAAAAAAACAACAGAATTTACAGAATATTCCATATAAGAGAAAAAAGAACAAAAACTCAGGAATTTAATTCAACCAAAATCAAAATCGTGATAAAAAACATGTTTTTGGAAAAAAGGCTTACGCCATAAATGGAAAAAATTATTCACTAAACTAAGATGGTAGAAGTAGACATAAGGAATGTCGCAAAAACTTGAACTGTTAATGTCACTGAGAGAGAAAGGGAAAACGGCAATCAGAAACAAAATGGGGGCCAAAAAACGGTGTCGTTGTTAATCCAAATTTTATATTTTCAAAAGCTGTTGGGGCGGCTATACTAGAGGCGAAGTCATATAATATAGCGAAAAATGTCCGGCAATTGAGTGAAAATAATGGCAGTAATGGTCCGTGGGAAATGGTTCACAAAAAAAAATATCGGATTTCACCACCTCCATGAAAACTTCCGCAACGTATGGAAGAAGGAGCTATGCCGACCTAATGGTGCTTTCGTCTCTCAATTTTTTATGAAAAAGAGGAAACTGCTACACATACAGGAGACATTTCACATGAAACACACGTAAATCTAAGCAAAGGTACATCTCAAAAGCCATTGTTACTGTTTCACCAAAATGTTCAATGTCTCAAAAACAAGCAACATAATATGGAGGTACTACTGGAGGAAACGAAAAACCCAGAAATAGTGTAAGCCTAACTGAGCATTGGTTCACAGATGATGAAAAATTGGGTCTGCAAGTGGGTGCTCTGTCTACGATGTCCATCTTTGGGAGGAAAGACATGGAACATGGGGGTTCTTGTGTGCTGACCAGCAAGCAGATTGAGCAGTGGAGGAGACTGAAATAGTCTGCAGAAGTGTCGAGGGGAGAGCTGAGTATTTAGCAGCAGTTTTACGTAAAGAAAAAATTGTTGTAATTTGTTTGTAAAGACCTCCGTGCACAATTTCAGAAAAATTGCATGATTTTATAAATAATCTCAACGATCTTTTAAATTATATAAATAACAAATCTTATCATTATAAACTTATTATCTATAAAGACTTCAATATTGATCTATTGACGAGCTCAACAAAGGAAAAGCAACGTCATGACCTAATGAAAAGTTATAATTTCACACAAAAATTATCCCAGCCCACTAGAATAACAAACAACAGTGCCATACTTTTGGACCATATTTACATAGATTTTAATAATTTATTTTTAGGTGAAGTAAAATCAACAGCCCTATCTGATCACGAAGGACATATTCTACAAGTCTCCGAGCTGACGCCTACCCCCTTAGACGCGAGGGTAAAAAAGAGAGTGTACTCAGATGCAAAAACTAAAAGTTTCAAAGAATTCTTAACGCAGGAAGATTGGTGCGATGTGTTTAATTCCATAGAGGTTAACACTGGGTATAGTATCTTTAAGGATAAGGTACCTGCAGGTAATAAGGCCTGTCGGGTAATAAGGCCTATATTAAAAAAAAACCGCTTTAAATTAATCGCAAATCGATTGCGTTGGGTCCGCGTCTCCTATTGGTCCATTTACAAACGACATTCGAACGGACTACCCGCGTTCCTCGCTTTCGGGCGTCAGTAAGTTCCAACAACTTGCGTCGACGGGTCGCCGCGTGTGATATTATAAGGATACAACGAACAAAAACGTAAGTATTTATAATTGTATTTTTAATCTATAACTGCAGATATTTTGGTTAGACTTTATATTTTGGGATTTCAATAGTTTATTAGATTAAATTTAGCCGACATAATTTAAATAAATTTACATAATATTTTGTCATGGATAGTATAAAAATTATCTATAGGCCTAATTATCCTCATGACAAATTAATGTTTTTATTAACATATTATTAAACTTCTAAACTATTATCGTTATTTTCAGTGATTTTTAACATCATGCCTCCTAAAAGGGCACCTTGGTGCGAGGAGGATTTAATATCAGCAGTTCGATCTGTTCAACGCGGTACTCTGAGTACATATGGGGCTGCGGTAAGGTTTAATATTCCCAGAAGAACCATTAGAAGTCATGTTCAGAATGGAATCCTAATAAAAAGACTAGGTCGTAAATCTATTTTAAAAGAAGAACAAGAAGCTGATCTCGTTAAAAGAATAATAAGATTTAGTGAAATAGGTCTACCTATGACTCCACGGATCCTTCGTCGATTGGTATTCAGATTCTGCGAAGATAATAAAATTGCTCATCAATTTAATACAACTTCAAAACTTGCTGGTAAAGACTGGCTAAAGGCTTTTATGAAGAGAAATCCTATAATTTCTAAAAGAAAAGCACAGTTTATGAATCCAGCTAGGGCTCAAAAACTTAATAAATTTATAGTTGATGATCATTTTTCAAAAATAGGGAAAATTTTTAATGATCTTGATATAATTAATCACCCTGAAAGACTTTATAATATGGATGAAAAAGGATGCCGCTTGACTATTCACCACCAGCCAACCGTTTTAGCTAAGAAAGGGGTAAAATGTGTTCACTTTCAATCGTCAGAACATGCAGAGAGTGTGACAATTGCAGGATGTGTCAATGCCCTTGGAATACCAATACCTCCTATGATTATTTTTAAAGGAAAGAGGCTAAAGCCAGAATTACATGATAATTTGCCACCAGGAACTTAGTGGAAAAATCAAGTAAAAGCTACATGACTAACGAACTTTTTAAAGAATTCCTCAAGCCCGATACAAAAGTCCAGGAAGGTGCCTCTTAGTTTTGCAGCTTGCCATCTTGATTTGTCAATTGTTGATGTTAGAGACTCACTTGATATAGATCTCTACTGTTTGCCATCGAATACAACACATGAGCTTCAACCCCTCGACAAATCTGTATATCGTTCATTTGAGCATCATTGGGATAATGAGTTATTATTATTCTTGGATCAGAATCCTAACAAAAAGCTGACCAAATCACGTTTTAACATCATACTTTCAAATGTTTGGTCTAAATGCATGACACATAGTAACATTATAAATGGTTTTAAGTCTACTGGTCTGTTTTCATTAAATCCCGAGGCAATTCCAGAAACAGCATTTGCTCCTTCAATTCTTTCAGACGTACCGGTACCGAATGATACCAACAAAGAAAATAGGCGTCCACCTAAATCTCCTCAACCTAGTCCATCTGGAATGGCATCCAACAAGTCTGGCAAATTTTCCTATTCCAATGTTTACTCTTCTGACTCGGATTCGACTGATGACCATATCCCTCTTGCTGAATTAAAGAGACGAACAACAACAGTCACTTCTTTTAATGAGCTTTTGCCCACACCAGTAAAAGCTAATGAAAAACCTAAAAAAAATCGAAAAAAAGCTCTAAACTACAAAGGAACTCCAGTCACTAGAGATCTTTTTACCGAGGAGAACAAAAGTCGTGCCAAATTAAATAAAGATATTGAAAGCTCCAGGGAAAAGTTAAGTACCGAATGGTATTGCCATGGATGTGAGGAAGACAGGCAGGCCGACATGAGGCAATGTAGCAAATGTCTTAAATGGTACCATGAGGAATGTGTTGGCTTAACAGTTAATGACATGGATGATTTTGAGTGTCCCGATGGCTGCTAAACCTCGCCCAATTAACGAGTTGTGCCATTTTTATGTATAGGCTTTATTAAACCTCCATCGGATAATAAGGCCGATTTGCGTTATTTTTCTTAATATTTATTTTTTGTTTTCTAGTTTTTTTAGAGATTATTTTTTTAAGTTTGTTAAAATTAATGTAACCTTATAAGCACTTTGGTGTATTAAACTAAATATTAACATTTCAGTCTTTCACTTTATTCAATTTTTTTCTTAGCTAGGCCTTATTCCCCTCAAGTAATAAAGGCATATATTAATATTATATTAAAGAAAAACGTGTTAATTTCTTATTTGTACATTGAAGAAAACCAGATAAAATAATAATTTAAACAATAGAGTAGCAAAATATTAATTATGTATCGTTTTTGTATATATTACTTTGTGGACAAAATAAGTCATATATTTACTGATCAATTTTGTTTTTTTAACATACATATATCTTTTAAATTCAAACGTAACGTCACTAATAAAAAAAGAGGCAAAATTCATCAAGAATTAAACTAAAATACTTAGGGCTTTACTAAAGAACAATTTAGTATAAAAATTAGCTTGAAATTGAGACATTAAAATTATCATCATTATTAAATAATAGCTTCTATCTTAAATTACTTCCGTAAGGTTTCTAAATATTTTCCATTGGATAGCTTTATATAAAATATTAAACAAGAGTAAGGAATTTATATAAAACTGCAATTATTAAAACTTAAATTATAAATAAGTGAGTCGGTTAACATTTTTCTTTAAAGTTTAAAAAGGTTACTTAACTGAACCAAAATGTAATTAAAAATTAGTATAAATACCGAGATTACGAGCTAGTTCTATAAAAGACAATTAAATGTTATTATAACAAATATTTATATTTTACCCTAAATTCTTGCCATCAAGAATCATTAGTTCATTTATTATTATCTTCTTTTTGTGGGGTCATTTAAAAAAGTGTCATTTATAAAAGTGTAAAATTTGAGAATCTAAACCAGTTACAAAACGCTATTTCGTTAGAAAGTAATAAAATTTCCCAATATCAACTAGTTACGCTAGAAATGAATTTTATGATCGGTTAGGATATTGTTTAGCTGTTAATGGGGGGAATTCTCTATTATTTTTAAAAAAGTTATTGTATTTTATCGAGTATTTTATTTTATTTTATTTTGCCACACTTCGTTATTATAACAAATATTTATATTTTACCCTAAATTCTTGCCATCAAGAATCATTAGGTGTGAGTTTTAAAAAAATTAGATTAAAATTATGTTTAAATGAGATCTGTATTTGGAGTTCTATACTTTCTTTTAAAGCACCAAACTTTCACTCTTTGAACTCGATAATCTGAACTTTGATGAGGTTAAGAATATACAGACCATGATCGATATCCAGGCCAGGAACCTAATTGAAACCAGCCAAGGAGCCAATATTAAAAAAGTCAATCTATGAACCATTATTCTATATATTCTGGTGGTAAGTATTGCTGTGCTTCCTATTGCTGACCAAGTAAATAAAATTTATTTATATCAGAAACAGATGGCCAATAAACCAAGTTACGATAACCACCAACGAGTCTAAGCCTTATTGTCATATAACTCACATCAGGGGTCATCTCTTAGGTGGGAGGAGTCACAAGTACTCAACCCATCTTATGCCAACTTTGTGTTTATTTTACCTTATGTTATGTAGTCCATCTGTATTTATAAATTAACCCATTTTAAAATTTTTAGTTAGAACTAGATTTGCATTCAATTCATTGAGAAGGTTTCAACTTTGTAAGATAGTTGAAACCTTCTCAATGAATTTGTTTTTTTTTCAGAAAAATACCAGGAGTTATCATAAAGCTCGCGCTAGTTTCAAATATTTGGGTAATAGCTACAGTTTACCCAGTGACGTTAGGTGACGACCAGAGTGCTTCATTGGTTTTTCCAAGGCTATTTGCGTCTGGTAACCCATTGTTGGGGAAGGATAAATCCATTAGAGCACCTAAGTGTTCAGTCCCAAAAAACTGTGGTCATATTCTTTCGAATAGACTACTGAACTTTTGCCTTTTTCGGGGCTCTTTCTTCCAAACCATGCTTTGATGCTTCATTTCGAGATTTCTATGGTAAATCCACGTTTTATCTTCTGTCACAATGCGTGAGTAAGCATTTATTACCTTCTTGCTCAAGCGTTTTAAAAAACTTTTTTGCAAAAACAGCAGAAACTGTAATCAAACTTCTCGGATAATACTGTCTGGATTAAAGTTTGGTAAATTTTAGGAGGAAAACAAGATGGTTAGTACGAGGGTTCTTGGCCAAGAGGTAAATAAACATCATACAACGGAATTGTGCACTTTAAAAAAACACAATATTATTCATATAAATTCGAAAAACATCAAGAGCTGCAGGAAGGAGATGAAGAGCGAAGAATGGCATTTTGTTTTGAAATAATGGAAAAAGCAAATAATGATAGGAATTTTTTAAGAAATATTTGTTTTACCGATGAATGTACATTTACCCTTAACAATGAACCAAATGTTCAGAATTGCCGGTATTGGAGCCAAGAAAATGAACATCGCTTTGTTCATACTCGGACACAATATCCCCAAAAAACAAATGTATTCGTGGGAATTATCGGACACCATATCATTGGACCCTTTTTTATGGACTATAACCTAACAGCTGAAACCTATTTTGACTTATTTCAAAATCAAATTGGACCCGCCTTGAAAGAACTTGTTCAGGAAGATCAAATGATCTGGTACCAAATGGATGGTTGCCAGGCCCATAATGCCCGTATGGTTAGAGAGTGCTTGGAAAATACTTTTAACGGCAATATTATTGGTCCACGATACCGGATACTTTGGCCAGCCAGGTCACCTGATCTTTCAACGAATGACTTCTTTTTGTGGGGTCATTTATAATTCTGTAAAATTTGAGAATCTAAACCAGTTACAAAACGCTATTTCGTTAGAAAGTAATAAAATTTCCCAATATCAACTAGTTACGCTAGAAATGAATTTTATGATCGGTTAGGATATTGTTTAGCTGTTAATGGGGGGAATTCTCTATTATTTTTAAAAAAGTTATTGTATTTTATCGAGTATTTTATTTTATTTTATTTTTCCACACTTAGTAAAATATTAAGAGTTCTGTTCTCTCTTTTTTCGGATCTATTTTCGATCTGAGTTAAACATTTATAATTATTTATTGCAATGTCTTTGGACTCGAATTTACTAACAATAGGTTTAATGGTTGAAATGAACTAGATAGGCTTGATGGGAAAATAAATTGAAAATATTTCAGATACTGCTACTGGTTTAATTAAATTCTAAATATTATAAAATTATTTGTTTAATAATCGATTATAATAATAATTGTTATTGGTTTAACTTCATCGTTATATTAAATAAAAGTTTGGATAAAAAAGTAATGTTAACGTGTCTCACTTTGAATGTATGGTTGTGAGATTGATAAAACGAAAAAAAAACATATTTTGTATTCGGCTGTACGTCAGATTTGACAAAGCCTTATAACAAATTGTTTGCTGGTGGCTGGTGTCTGGTTTTACATGAACCGAAAATTTGGTAATTTTGCAATTACATTTAATTGAATAATTCAAGATTTGCCTATTAAAATTTTTTGAAACTTTGCACGAGGGTGTGCCAGATTGGTCTCTTCAAAAAGTTATCTTACATTTTTTCTGTAAAATGTACAGAGAAGCCAATAATTGACCCTCTTAAAATTTACATGGGATTTCCTATGTTCCGCTCGGCGACGCACCACCCGGTATAGTAGTTTTAGACGTCACTAGGTCAAAATATTTTCGCTTTTTATTTCACTTAATTCTTAAGGGTCACTTAATAGGTAACCCAGTTATATAAAGCTAGAAGCGGCTTACATAAAATCTTGTTAGTTAATAAAAAAATAGTAGAATTTTAAATTTTCTTTTGAATACATTTTTTATTTAAAGGGTAAATTAATAATTCCGAAAGCAACAACGCAAAAGTAAGATAGGGCACACCCTCATTTAGAAGCATATAAATTAAGAGGGCAAAAAGAAGGGACAAAGGTCGAAATGTCGCAATTATGACAAGCGAAAGGAGACTCGAAATAAAAAGAGCCTTTTCATACGGCAATTTGCCCCAAGGAAAAGACCGAGATATTCCCGGATCGGAACTCGTGGCGAGGAATTACGATGAATTTTATACTTGTTGCGCAATGAGAGGTTTGTGCTGGATACGGTATTAAATCCTTTGTTTCATAGATATTTTAATATTATATTTTAGTTTGAGAAATGAGTTGTTGCTCTTAAATAGCAAATATTTATTAATCGCTTATTCTAGGATAACTTTAAATAATACGGGTTTTTATTGGCTTCAATTTTATGTCACATAGTTCAAAAAAAATATGTTTACAACAATTTTGTTTTCTACAGTAGAGTTACAAATATATGAAAACCATAAATAAAAGGTCACAGTCTTGCTAGATATAGGAAGCATGCTATAGTTTACCTAAGACAAGCTTAGGTGAAATTCATGAAAGACTCTTTAAAGCCTGATGATATGTCCCAGTTGAATTCTGTTGACTGTCGATCTCTCACTGCTATTATGTTATTTTATATATTCATAAGTAAACTTTCGAGGCTAGAGTTTAATGGCTGCACTACTATCAAGTGACATTATTGCTTATAATAAAAATACCTAAATCAGGTATTTCACTTTTCATGATAATTTTTGCCTGGTCAGATGACCAAAATATATTGGCTTGGAATATTTCTTTAGTCCATCGTCGAATGTCTTTAGTGGTCAATAAAATATTTTATACAAGACATAATTTATCTTCCAGTTTGGAGGGATGTCTCGACCGATAAACCGGCATACTTCTCTTTTTACGGCCTTAGCCCAAAACAAATTACTTCCAATCACATTTGCTTCCATGATCATCCATGGCTACAAAGGCCTCTGCATTGTTGGCAAATTCAGCCTACCAATCTAGTATCCTCTGCTTTGCTTGCGAAGTGCACAGAAGAAGAACACAGATGCTTAAAGTTGGTATTGACAAATTCTCTCTTCTGTCCAAAATACAACGCATCAGGGCATATCCCAAGTAACAATTTACAGTCACCTAAGTTAAGATTACTTAGTTATTTTCAGTTCAAAATTTAGTTGGTTTTACAACGACGTTTATTTTCGATGAAACTCCGACGAACTGCACCTGTATCGCAACTGTTTTAAAACTTTGCTATTTTTAAACCTTATTTTTATACTATAGATGGTTCGATGTAGAGGGAGCTTTTTGACTTGTTAAGAGTTTTAGGAAGAAGATGAAAAACAAAGGTGAAGAGAATAGGAGGAAGAAAAAATATTCAATTCAACATAAACTTCTTAATCTTTATCTTTATTTTTATAATTCATTTTTATGCTTGGAATTATTGGGATTTATTATTTTGGTTTTGCTTTCAAAAATTACAAGATATAAATACTTTAAATATTCTGCAACATACTACAGACTCAAAAACAAACTTGCAATGAAAGTAAAAATGCCTACAACTAGCTTACCTGAAGTTGATATGGATTATGTCGAATCAATGGAAGTGGCGGAAAATAGCAATAAAAAGGTTTGTATTAAATTTCACATATTTAAAGTTTAAAATACTGAGTTTACTTTTTGTAAATTGTTTCCTTCATGGTTCCGATATCCTACTTCAGAGCCTTTCTTTTACACTTTTTTCCGAGTTACACAAGAGACTAACCAGTTTAAAAACAATGGTAAATTATATAAAGTTTTATTTTTTAGGATCTATATATATAGCAGTAGCAGCAATGAGAACTCAGAATGTAATGTTAACATTACATTCTGACTTGATATTTTTCGAAGAGCTTATGATTTTTTTTTGTAAAGGTTGTTGTTTGTTAAAGTTTTTCTTTATTAAAGTTTGCAAAAAAAACGTGCTGCATACGCGCAACAAACTGCAAACAATAATTGAAATATTAAAATTTTAGGTTAGGTCCATCCATTCTTCCTCTTGCTTCAGGTCATCCAGGGATAACGACAGCGGGTTTCTTATGTTATCTATTAGTTTAGTGTTAAAAAAGTAATTAATTTTTCTGTCGTTATGGCATCCATCCGTCCAAAAATCAGTAACTACAAAAAAGTTGATTGCATTAACCATCTGCAAATTAACAACCTAAGCGCAGAAATCATCGTCATGGGTGATTTTAATGTTCACAGTATCAACTGGCTGCGCTTCTGCAACAAGCACGACGATGAAGGACGAGAAGCTGAGCTATTTGCCACCATATGCGGGCTTACGCAGCTTGTGGAGGAACCTACCAGAATCCCCGATCCGAGACGGCGATTTCGCGAGTCTCCTAGATCTGGTCTTGGCTTCAGACCCTGACTCGTACACAGTATCAGTACATGCCCCCCTAGTAACATCGGACCACGAATTGATAACAGTCTCTTGCCAGTTGGAGGTTAAAACGCAGGATCCTCCGATGCCGCGGAAGGTATGGCACTATATATCAGCAGAGTGAAACAATCTTCGGGAATTTTATCGCCCATTCCCTTGGAAAGAAGTCTGTTTTAGAACCAATAACATCTCAGAATGTGCAAACCAAATTACAGAGACGATCTTGGCAGGAATGGAAGCTTATATCCCTTTTTCTACTAAATGCGGATCAAACAACAAGCAATGGTTCAACCTGAATTGCAAAAAGGCAGTAAACACTAAAAACGCAGCATATCGCATATGGCGTCAACATCCTTCCATCGAAAATCGGAGGAACTATTTAGCCTCCAGAAATTGCTGCAAGCGAATTATTGATGAATGCAAAGAGAGTCACAACAACAGGATCAAAAATAAACTGCTAAACTGCCCAAATGGAACAAGATCTTTCTGGTCGGTATCGAAAGCCGTTAGTCAAGGATTTGCTAAGTCGGCCTTGCCACCCCTAACAGCAGATGATGGTTCTATCGCGGTAACAGCAAGGGAAAAAACCAACTTACTGGGTAAACTCTTCGCGTCTAATTCTACTCTGCACTCGCAAGGCAAAACACCGCCCTATTTGCCAAGGGTGAATTCATCGATGGGAGAAATTTCGTTTCCCCAACGAATTATAAATAAAATTCTTAAAAGCGTAGACGCCAATAAAGCTTCTGGACCCGATGGAATTCCAGCCCTAATACTAAAACGTTGTGCAGACGAATTGACTCCTCCCTTATGTAGACTGTTCACGGCATCGTATAAGCAGGGCCAATTTCCAACAAGCTGGAAAACAAGCTGTACCCAAAAAGGGTAAGAAGACGATGCCCTCCAATTACCGCCCGATTGCACTAGTTTCAGTAATATCGAAGATTATGGAGGAAGCAGTCAACCAACAGCTGTTAAGATATCTGGAATTATCTGGACTAATCAGCGATCATCAATACGGCTTCCGAAAGCTTAGATCCACCGGCGATCTTCTGGCCTACGCCACACACTTGTGGACGGAGGCCATGGAGAAGCACGGTGAGTCCCGCTCAGTCGCTCTTGACATTTCCAAGGCATTTGACAGAGTGTGGCATGAGGGACTACCAACCAAGCAATCAATCGGCATACAAAACTTATTATTGAATTAATTCAAAAGTTTTCTTGAACAACGAACAATCGAAGTAGCTGTCGATGGATACCTCTCCGACAAATTTAATATTAACGCTGGAGTCCCTCAAGGATGCATTCTATCCCCCACCCTTTTCTTCGTATATATCAACGATTTGCTAGGAACCACTGTCAATCCAATCTACAGCTTTGCGGACGATAGCACACTTATTTCCACATTTAAGTTCGCCAAACCAACGACAGAAGCAAGTTCTCAGACTCTTAGGCAGCAACAAGTAGCTTCAACCAGCAACGATATTAGAGCAATCTTGGAGTAAGGCGATAACAATTTGGTCAATTTTAACGCTAAAAAAACGCAGGCTGCAGTATTTACGATGAAGACTACCCTTGGTGGCCCGGAGCTGGTTATGGCAGGAAAAACATTGCCAATGAAATCATCTTTACATCTTCTAGGAGTCGAGGTCACCAACAGTGTGTCCTGGCATGACCACGTTGCCGAGGTCGCCAGGGCGGCTTCCAAAAAACTCGGAGTGCTTTTTAAAATGAAAAAACTGTATACACCAGAACAGCTGCTGACTCTTTATAAGGCTCAAATACGCCCTTCCCTCGAGTATTGCTCGCATGTCTGGAGTCCACCTGCCTACCCCAAGGACGTCGCTGTATTCATCTGGAAAACATCATCTTTGTGGAACGGGCTTCCACCTCACATATTTCCCGACGCATACAACCTACAGCGTTTCAAGATAAATGCCCACAAATATCTTCGCGCAAGCACCACTTCAAGAGTGACATAGGACTTTCCTCTTGTGCTTGTATTGTTGCAAAAGCGTTTAGAAAGTTAATAGGTTTGTTTAACACTGTGAGACAAACAAAAAAATCTCTTTCCAATTGGTGTAAAACGGGGTTGTCGGTTAAGACAACGTAAGGATACAACGTTGCGTTGCAATTTGCAACGTTGTCGCGTCGAAAAATTGCTAATTAGGATGTTTTGGGTTTTACCCTGGGGCGAACAGCCAATAAGAACGAGATTATCATTCACCTCACAAAATTAACTTTAAGTTTTAATGAAATACAGCACGTATATTTTTATGATGTTTTTCTACATATAAAGAAAGATCAACTTTTAATAAACTTTTTCGAAAATATTTATCGCCAAGGATGGTGCCTCAGAGTAGATGGTAGAATCGAAAAACTCGAATCTCTCCTGCGACAAAAAAGATTCATTGCTTTTGCTTAAGTCTCAAACACAACTAAGAAAGTTCACAGAGATAATCTTTACTTTGGATTTGAGACCTTACAGTACTTGCTACTTCAGAAAATTTAGAATTCTATCGCCGTGCGTAGCTATATCCAGATGTTTCTCTCGCTGTGTGTTGTCATCGTCCTAAATCTTACAATCCAAGAATATCAGACTTTCCTTTTCTTCGGATCAAACTATTTTTAACTATTTTAATGGCCTTAACATAAAAAGACGAACGGAATGCTAAGTTTTTTAGGCATATGTCTCTATATTCATTTACTGCGCTATGAAGGCAACACACCTAAAGTTATCCTAAGTTTCGGTAGCTGTTCTGTCCTAAGATGACCATGAAACTTTTTGTTTGGTGCCAACCGGCGGCTTAAGAATTGGAAGCTGGAAAGATAGCTGTGAAGACGCATCTGCATAGAGCTATTGGAGAGCAAGTGTTAACTTATGAGAAGTTAAATACTCTGCTTGTCCAAAATGTCCTCTTACAATTTCTTGCTTCTTCTGTGCAAATATTCAGGATCTCAATGTCCTGCAAACATTTTGTCCTGCTCATTTTATAATTCTCGAGCCACTAGACAATATTATACCGGAATCTGATCGACTAAAATAAACTAAACCATTGGCAATTGATCTTGCCAATGAATGGTGACTTCTGGATGCTTTGGCATCACGAGTACTTTCATTTTTTCCAGTGGACAGAAAAAAAACACTGAAGAGAAAAATTGAGTTCTCGTTCTTATTAAAAGCAATCAATTGAATCCCCTACGTCGGAGTTTGGGTTTCGTAATACAGTTGCATCCTGGAAATGATGGCTTTTTTAAGAAAAAAAAAAATAGAATAGTGATTTTCTTATGAGTAGTAGACATCGATATAATCAGGGTATTAAACATTTGGTCAAGGTAGTTGTTTAAAGTAAATAAATCACAGACTATTTCTTTTACTTTAATATTCTATTTTTGATCTTAAAAATAAAACCAGTGGTTTTGATAGGTGGAAATGTTTATGCCACAATAAAATAACTACTTGAATTTGGCGGATGAAAAACCAAATTTTAAATCAATGTTTGTCCAAAACAGCTTCTATCTATTAGTGCGACTTTTGGAGAGTGAGTGACACTAAGTACTTGCGTAATAAATATATGTTTGTGATTATTATTATTATTTTTAAATATTATAGGATGTTTAGTTTCAATTACTTATGTTAAATATATTTTATTTATGATAGACTATAAAAGTCCTGAACTACCTTATAGACTTCATCAGTTGTACGCTGCAATTAAATTTCTCGATACTCTCCATAACTGTGTGGTTGGGAAGCTGCAGCCTGCCTTTTAATTCGCCCTGCTTGCAAATAATTTTTATTGAATTTATGGTTTATTAAACGTTATTATTTTTTAATATTATTTTCAATATTTTCTATTTTAATTAGGAAAGGAATATTTTAAATAAAACTAAAAAAAATTTTTTTTCTTAATTTAGCTTGCGTCCTTCGTCACACGCGTCTATCAGTTATAAGAGCTAACTTAAAAAACTCAGAAAGTAACATTTATTTTTTTTTATTGTCTATGAAATAATTACATAATTAATCCTTGTGACGATAATAAATTTAAAGTTCTAAGAAGTATAAGAAAACAAAATTAATAAAAAGCTTAAGAAATACAGCTATTTATTTTTTTCATTAACAATTTTTTTACAATAATATGTTTAAAAATAAAACAAATAAATTTTATATTTGAAGATACTCATTATGAATAATTAGTATTTCTCAGCTAAAAAAATTAATTTACCAAAAGTAAAGAAAAAAACGTGCCCATAAAAAATGCTTGATTTAAATATTTGTTACCCTCTAGGACGACTTAATTTATATTCAAGATCCTTAATAAAATATTCACCTGAGAAACCAAACGAACCTTAAAATACTTCCCTTTTAGCCATGGCAAAATTTGCCCTTTATTTGAAAACTTTTACGAATATCATATTTTTTTAGCGCGTTTTCTTTTATGGGAAATATCTGTCAAGGAAATTTAAATTGCTAAGCATTTGCTAATAAAAAAAGGGGGAAAACACCGTTGTATAAAATGTTATTTTAATTTCGTAATTAACATGATATTTCTCCCATTTTACTTATAAATTTAATTATTCTAGACATAATTTTATTTATGTTTTTCTTTATGTTTTTTTAATATAACGCTGTTTCAAAGGCTCAATACCATAAATTAAAATATATAAGATATATCTAACAGAATAAACCAATGCCTTGTTCTAAGATGTACAAGTACACCTGTGCATTACAAATTTATACGTTAAATTAGATACTACAGACCAAAATACATATATAAATTGATTCAAGCTTACCTTAGTTGAAAAGTTAATAGTTTGCGAGACACTTGTTCCGAGGATGTAAAAACTATAATTTATATTTTCTATTTTTCCTTATTGCTTTTTTTTAACTTTTGGCATAAAACTTATATAAATAACAATATAACAAATATACTTTTTATGGCCAAGCTTCTATAAAGCGCTACTCACAGCAGCACTATTTTGGTAAATGCCTCATAATAACTTTTTTGTGGTACCCTGTATACAACAACTGACTAACAAATCTTATTTTTTTTGTATTGCCGCAATCAAAAAATAATAACTTGTTAGAAGTGTCTAAAGCTAGTAGTTTTTGAAATATTGAATGACGATGAATGGCAACGAAATTAATGATGGCAACAAAATTAATAAAAGAAAATACTAACTACAAAAATCCTCAAAATGAGCAGCACCTGCCTGTAAGACACTGAACTTATCTGTTTGATAGCTGTTACATACTGAACTCAACGAACTAATCCTTGCTGCACTCTCCAAGGCATTTTTGATTTTATGGCTATGGTGGAAAATTATTTGTCGAAAATCAACTTCAGTTTCAATTTTCGTAACGTAAACGCAGCGTTTTAATTTACCATAGGAGAAGAAACCTATAGGATTTAAATCTCGTTATCTAGCCGACAATCAATGGTACAGATCCTGGTCGGTCTATCCACTAGTTTGGATAAACTCTATTTAGATACTTTACTATTCTTCACATATTTATGCATATTTGTATTGATTGATCTTTTAGCAGAATGGGTAATATTTCTTCAAGAAATTGTGAGTATCTTCGGCCATTTAGGCTTAATGGTAACTCGTAACGAGTCCTATTAAATATTCCTACCGTAAATGAATTTGAAATTGTACTTGGCGGGTTTCTCTCATTCGATGAGGATTTTGCTGTGTATAAATGTAAAGAATAAATGTTCCATCCCTTCCGAATCCTGCTTCATCCGAAAATAACATAAGCGAAGTAAATCCATTATCGTGATTAAATTTCCCTAAGAGCCATGTAGAAAATTCTACCCTTACGAGATAATCATTTATGCTTAAACCATGTACTTTTTGCAGGTGCCTTGAAAAATGTAATTGAATATATATTTGAAAACTTGACATTTTCGGGATACATATCTAATCCTATTGCTTGTATGTATAGTTCCACTATGTCAGCCCGTATTTGAAGCAAAACGACCTAAAATCCAATTCGTTTTTACTACTCAAAACTTATCTTAAAATGAGGCCGTAATCATTTGTTAGATAGTTTTTCGCAACCGTTAGAATGTTTTTGAATTGTCAATTATTATTATTAATATTCTAAATTATAATAAATATTCATAGTCATAGCAACACTACTTAGATATTATCTAAAGCAGGTTAATTATTATGTTATAGAAATGCTTCATCAATATGGTAGACATAATACATTGTCCTTTTTTTTATTATGGGAATATGACAAACTAAGGTTTTTCGGTCAGTTGCTGGGTACAGGGTAGCACAAAAAACTATGATAATTCATTGACAAAAAAAACGTTGATGTAAGTGGCGCCCTCTAGAAGTTTGACCATAAAAAATAATGAATCTTGTTTCTCATACTAGATATACTTCCTACACCGAGTTTAATGCCAAAATCTTAAATGCTTCTCAATCAATAAAGGGGATTTGTTAATTGAGTCAATTCATATATTTGTATTTGCCTATAGTATATCTAGTTTGGGGATTTCATACCCTTTTGCAGACATCTTGTATATAAATGACGTTATCAGGTAAATTTTATAAATATTTTTTGGTCTGTCTTTTTTCAGTTTTTGACTCATCGATACTATTATCATTAGTATAAATTTATATATTTTAAATAAATTGTTCTAAATATATTCTCCAAAGTCTAAAGGAAGTTGGTTCGTTAAATATTCCAAATTTTACCTATAAATAGTAAAGCAAAATATAATAATAGAAAATCCCATAGAGATACCAAAACTTTATTAAAGAATTCGTTATAAAATAATAAAATGGCTTAATAAAAAGACATAAAGTTCATTTTTCCATTAAGGCTAATTGCACCCCGTAGGGAAACTGTAACTCAATTCAAGACCATACTAGGCTCCTGACAATGCCCTTATTTGATGCCTTAATCCAATTACTGTTCCGTTTATGTTCCGCCTTACAATACGAGAAGATTAGGATAGAATAAAGACGGCCAGATATGAAGTATACGCAATTAGACATTTAAAATTACCACGGTTCAGCAAATTCTTAGTCAAAATTCGTTAATTAGGAAACTATCTCTAAAAAGGAAAAAATGTTTTTTCCCAAATGAAATTGGAAAATTATACTGCGAACCTGGCTTAAAGAAAAACAACGGGCTAGAATTGTAGGAAAGAAGGAACTGATCAATTTATTTTATTGGAATTGCCAACGCAAGTGGATTTCCTTTTCTTTAGGCCTCAGCCTTAAGGATTTACTAGTTTCGTATCTCATTTTATTAAGAATTTTAAATATATTGATTAAATTATATCCAAGATTATTTGAACAGAGACGTAATTAAATTAAAAGAACTAGATACGTTAATTTCATGTTCACACATATCAAAATGAGGTTCGCTGTTACTTCTTATGTTGATAAGATTAAAACTAAACTAATAAAGCATAGCCGAACAAGTCTTCAATACTAGCTAAACTATGCAATTGCTTATACCGGACTAGACCCTTATCCCTATTAAATTATCCCCATTAGATTTTTAAATATTACTTAATTTTTGTATGCATCTTGTTTTCTCTTGTGATAAACTGATTAAAGTAATTTAAAGTTGTCTATTCCTAAAAAGTGGACAGTATTTAAAATCTGTTCAGCCAAATTTGGCTGCAACTCTTCCATATTTTACATGAGTTATATGTCCTTTAAATTTTAGACTTTATTTGATCTTCCTGTGGACCCGATATATGACTTATCACAATTATTACAGCTAATTTCATAGATTTCGGATTTTTCATTGGTATTTGTTTTATCTTTTGGATTTCCTTAAAGGTTTCAATTCTACTTAAAGAGAAGATCAGATAAATAACTATTGTGCAATTATAAAAAGATTGACGAATAGTTGGTTTTTCGTTTTGTTAGATATAAGATTAAACAGGGGCCTGGAACCTGTCTATACAATTTTCTTGACTTTGAGAACCTTTTTCTTTATAACTAAATAGATATAAAATGAACTAGAAAACAAAAAGTAGTATTTAGGTTGCTTTTGATTTGTGCCAAATTTTAAACTTTTATATAAACGCAAAGAGGGCGGACAATTAAGAGCCGCACTGTATAATTAACACTGTTAGTTTATAAGTTGTGCTAGTAGGTTGTGGGTTTTACACAAGATAACATAGTTTATATACCTTCTTTTTCTGGTAGTTTTGAAACTTACTTGGTTCCCCTTTGGAACCTATTGCCTCTTTTGTGCTAGGTAAGTCCGTTACAGTTTTAATCAGTCAGCCTATTTCAAACAAATATCGGATAGCCGACATCATAAAAAAGATATCATGATAAAAAGCAGATAAAATAGAGCAGCCGAAGCCGATGAGCTGAAACAAAATGCAAATTACCTCATGCTTCAAAAACAACGAAAGGAATAAATTTAATAATCACAACTTGCTCAAGTAAATAGAAGGTCATCTATTTACTTAATGAAACAGTTGACTAAATTAGGTACTCGCGCAAGTGAAAATTCAAGTAATTTACACCATGCAAGTTATTGAATCTAGTTACTGGATTCAGTAACTTACTTAGATATATATAAATTATAATAAGTTATTAGAGGCTCTAAAAAAATACGCGTTTTTTTATTTAAGAGGTGAAAAAACGTGCATTCCCAAAATTACCGAAATTATTATCAATTTTAATTAAGAAAGAAAAGAAGAAATGAGGAAAATTGTTTAAGATTTCAAAGACAGAGTCAAATTACTTAAAAAAAACATCGTAGCAGCGAAATTTAGTCACCATTATATAATAGCAAAAATATTGATTTAACGTAGTCGAAGTGTAAAAAAGTTAAAATGATCACCAAATTATATTAAAATAAAAATGCCATACTAATTGTTAACATAAAAAAAGATTATTTTTTGACACAAAAATATACGATTTATGAATAAACCTACTAATTATAGTTCTTACATTAAAAAATTATTATTTTGAACATTTTTTTAAGGATTTTTTAAGTATATTTTAAATTTATATTTAATTTTAAATAATAATTAAATAAAGAAAATACGATTCAAATCTATGAGGTTTGAACTTAATTTTTCGTAGCTTATAGCAAGCTTAAGCATAACTTTTGATAATTAAATTTTTTGTATAATAATAAATTAACTTGTATTAAATACCAATATTCTTGGCCTAAACTAAAAATTATTTGTATCATATATTTCTTTTTTTTTTAAATTAATTAAATAATACACTTAATTAAACTTGAACTTATGTTATCTTTGGGCTTATAAATATAGTTTCTAATCTACATGTTCATCATTTAACAGTCGCACTGGGACTCTAACAGTGTACCCGGAGAATATGGAAGGAGGGAGTTAGGAACTAACCCCAGGTTTCCTTGAAACCGGAACAGGGGGGTTAGCGACTGACCCCAGATTTTTGTGTGTGTAGGTGTTTTTTTTTAAGTAATAAAATCAATGATTTTATTAAAAAAAAACATTTTATTTTTTTAAAGACTTTAATAAAAAATAAGTGTGCAAAAAAACTAACTATTATTACAGATTATGCAATGTCTAGTTGTTTTAATTTGTTCGCTGGCCGTATGCCTAGGGCAAATATACTTTTCGCAATTAGAACATGCCTTCATATATTTTCTATCAGCCGATCTTGGACAAATAAAACATCTTCCTTTTTTGGGAATCTTCTGCACAGCGGACCGAGTAGCTGGTCAATTTGCCTCTCGACGAACTAAATCTCTTGTTGTGTGCTGGTCCTGTTGACATTCCAAGCCAAAAATTTTCAAAGAAGCTATATATTTATTTTGAAGTCCCTTGTACTTTGAACGATTTCTCATGTTCATTTGACACAACTCCTTGCCTAAGCATTTTAGAGTATTTTTCTCCCAGATTTTTGTTTTGGAATCTGTCTTGCCCAGTTCTCGTTAGCTTTTATGAAAAGAATATAGGAGTTGTAGGCAACTATATCGATCAGATACTATATGCCCTTACACATTTATCAAGCGTATCGACGCCGGCTTTTGTGGAGTTATAGTACAGAATAATTTCTGGCTTGTCATTTTTCACTTGCATATTATGATGTTATGTAGAAAGAACAGGTGACGACCTTCTTCTTTTTGGGTACATAACTTACAAATGTTTCACGGTCCCGAAAACCAAAGCGAATAGTGCCGGGAGTTGCATCCTTCAACGATTGTGGTCTTAGTTCTGGTGGAACATCTTTTCTGTTACTTATTATTGTTCCCACGACTGTAACATTTTGTTCCAACAAAGCATTTGCTGTTGGCACTGACGTAAATTTTCTGTCCATTGTGATATTGCGACCACTATTCTGCAATTTTACTAATTCTACAAGGCGTTTTACGACTTCTGGACCACTATTGTAATCTTTGGGCTGATTGATTACTTTTCCAGCATATGGTTCTGCAGCAAAACAATAGTAGTTTTCTGAGTCACAGAGCACATTAGCTTCAATCCCACATTTACCAGGTTTTGTAGGAATATATAAACGGACTGACTCTGAAGAAGCCAAAAAGTCTGGAAATTTGCCTGTGACACGCTCCCACATATCTCTTGCCGCAGCAAAGTTGTCGTATTCTTTACGAACATCTCGAGTAGTTTTATCATCAAACCTTATCCATTTTTGGAGCAGTTGGAAACGGTAGTGTGACAACGCAGCCCTATAAATTGGCAAATTTTCTTCATTGAATGAGTCGATAGGCGGATCTTTGTTTTGCTTGTAAGCACCTGCTGTTATCAAGAAGCCGATGTAGCCTAATATTTCTTCTCTTTCAAAACTCCTAGATTTTTGTATGAAAGAAGATTGTGGAGTGCTTTCTTCTACAAGGGCGAGTTTCTGGTTCGTATATTGCGAAATAAATTTGATGGTGTCGTCATCGAAAAAAAGTCGAATCCCTTCAAGTGGCGTTTTAGGATTTACTTCATTTTTGAGACCTGGCGCTTCTTTCATAACATTAGCAGCAATTTGCCTTCGTCGGGCTATAGGATCAGATTTCCATGTAAGACCTGATGCAGAAATCATGTCAGAATTAATTTTATTTATTACAGCTTTAGGCCGTGAACGAAGTCTTTCTGTAGAATCTAGAAAAAAAACAATCAAAACTACTAGTAAACAATTTTGAAGATAGAAGTACCAATTTTTTCTTCCATACTACTACTTTCCTCATCTGATTCCTCATCCATAATTTCTTCAAAAGATTTATGCTGCTCTGATTGAATTGAAGATAAAAGAATACAAAAAATATAGAATACAAACGCAGTAAAATATTTGCCACAACGCGCTACGTTTTTATGATTTTTTGAAACGAGTTATTTATTTACTTATTTATAATATATGTTACTTACTAGATAATGAGTTATATTCCATTTCTTGACAAAGCTTCTTCCAATTCGCGATCAGTCAAATATCTTCCATTCATATCAAAATGAAACAGTTCTATGGATTATAAAAACGTATGTGGATAGTATAGTGGATCGTACTATGCATTATAAAAACGTACGCCGAAGGTTAAATATTTTACCATTACCAACAAATGTTAGGTCTATGGGTTAAAAAAATACACAGTTTAAAAGTTTTAAAAGATTTTTGGATAGAAATTAAAAACAGCTAAGGAATGCTAAAAAAAAGGGGGGTCAGGCACTGACCTCCCCGTTCCAGGTGCGACTGTTAAGGGTTACTTAAAATATATTTTTTTATATCCCCATTACTTAAAATCTAAAAGCAATTTAGCCTATTATGTATTTTATTTTTCTAATGAAAAGGTACATTTTGTATGTGTAAAATTTTAAAAATACGGGTGCATAAATTATTTATTAAAAAAAATATTTTTTATCGTGGTTTTAAGGAACATTTAGTTATTAAAGATGTATTTACTACATTTAATCTAAATTTATTTTATTTAATATAAAGGTTAGTTATTAAAAATATTAAAATAAATTTTATTTACTATTAAGCTTTATTATTTAAAAATAGTTAATAATAAAGTGTTAGGATATAATGACATATTTAGTTAATCATTATACTCGTATCCAAGCACTTTTCAAGTGGCGGCATCAAGAAGGTTTCCAAGAATGGTATGAAACAACGGTTAGCCCAATATCTAAGGTATTGAATATATCGAATATATACCGTATCGCCGATAATAGTCAGTTCTGTAAAGTGAAGTTTGAAATATTGGCACCAGAGTTAAATAGTTGTAAATATATATAGTAAATATAAATATCTCTAGTAGTCGTGATTGACCGTGCTTTCCTAGATTAATAATAATTTACATCTAACGAACGATATAAAGGCATTGGTATCAGGTGTGGGGTGTGAATTGAAAGTCAATCAACAAGACATTTATTGAAAACAAATAATAGTAAGCAAAATAAAATCGGTTACAAAAGTCAGGCGAACCCTTGTAAAAATTTGAAACGGATGTAGCACGTTTAGTTCAAAAATATCATCGAAAGTTTGGTAGTCCAAGTATTCCTGCATGCAACTCCGAGATAGTGAAATCACGAATACCTAAAGCTAGTCAATTCATTTATATACACAAAAATCTTAATTAGATTTATTAAATGCTTTTACATACACACTGTATGCAGCAATGCAGCAAGCCCCAGTGAAATTTATTACCGTCCAGGTCTCCTCGCTGTACAATATACCAACAACAGCACCATAGCAACAATTTTTTCGTCGACGCATGTGGGGTTGGAACCCTCCGCACTATACTGCTGGATACAAGTGAGACAAAGACAATTGCAAGACCAGATATAGGTCAATCTGCAACTAAGGTTCGACAATCAATCAAGCGTCTATGGACAGCAATAGAGGATCGAGATAATGTCCATGGTGACACAAACGTTATGTTCACTATAGGAAAAGCAACTTTTGAATATCTATCTAAGGGCTTCGAGTTAAGCTTTGAGCAGGATGGCCTGAAAATAGGCAGTGAGAAGGTTCTTTGGAATTGCAGGAGAGATTACAATGTTCGAGACGTATTTCCGGAGGAAGCTTTGATCCCAGAACGGACCGAGATCCTGTAGCATTTTTTTTGTTCCCTTAGCATCATCTTAAAAAAATACTACATACTTTCTTTTTATTTAGTTTACTTTAATTTGGAAAGAATATTGTTTATTAATTATTCTAATTTATTTATGTTAATCTCGGCAACATCGCTTTCGGAGGTATCCGTAATTTAAATAAAGTATGTACTGTGTGTTGCCTAAAAGCTCAAGGGACTTTTAAATAATTAAATGGACTCTTGAAGTACTTTTAATTTATTTCGACCTCATTAAACCTGTTTTTTATATTGTGTTACATATTTTATTATTAACAACACAGTTTACGTTTGTATTTAAGTATTTTATTATCAAAAAATGCATAAACAAAATCCAGTCTAACTTGACCTTGCTTTAAACAATCAGCGCATATCGATCTTCGGGTTAAGGTTCAGAGTTGCCATATTGTGCTGGAACGGAAAAGCGGCTGATCTTATTATTTTCAATATTCAAAATGAATTAAAATCATTATCATTATTGACTGAGAATCATATCATTATTGAAGGATTTTGATAGGTCCTGGTTTATGTTTTTCAGTCGTACATAATTATTTATGTAGATTTCCTAGCAGCTCTATTCCTTTTCCTGGTAAAAGGTACGTTGGCAACAACGGCAATGGTTCGGTGGTAGGAGGTCACCAAGCACCAAGGTGAACCTTGATGCCCATCCATCTTTCTTTTTGGCGTGCGACCGAAGATCTGACAAGTCGTTCTAATTTTGCCTAGAAAAAAGGGCGAATCAAGTAAAGTTTTCTATTTCGGGATGTGTTATTATTTTAAACTTACTTATTTTTCGCACTGCATCTACCGATGTAGTTTTCCTTTTGCCGACGGGCGTGGTTTATCTGATTTTGTGATTTTTGAGTTTTCCCATGACATCACGTAAGTAGCACGTGGTTCCTTTGTAAGTGTCTTTAAATCAGGTATTCCTTCCTTTATTTAGAGATTCCTTCGTCCTGCGTTGCTGCCCAATCAACTTTAACGAAGGTTGATAATTCTACGCCACAAAATATCTTTGATTAATATTTTTGGGGGTCCTTCTTACTTATTGCTTAGTCCTTAGTCCTTATGTCATTTTGTCTACTTTTACCTGCCCCAACCACGTGATGGCTGCCATACTGCCTGACGCCATTTTCAACGCCGAGCCCTGCCTTCAACCCTTGCTGCTTCCAGACTGCTGACCTTCATCCTCATCCACCTAAGGCCATGCCTTCAAGCCTGTCAATCGCTGGATAATGCTTCCCTAGCATTCCTACGCAGTAACGCTGAGCAGGAAGTGTTTAAGCTGCGTGGCGGAGTTGGTAAAATTTCATCATACTTATATGAACTTGGTTTAATGATTTATTTATTCTATTTTGATAGATTGTGGTATTTATTTTTGTTGGTACACATATTTTGATTTATAAGTAGCCCTATGCGTACTGTCTATTTAATCCTTTTTTCCTGCGCAGAGAATTCATGAATTTTCCCAGTTTAACGTCATATAATTAATGTCTTATTCCCATTTTAATTTAATATAAATCCATAGAGCTACACGTTCTCTTTATGATATTTGAGTGTTACTATCACTATTTTTGGTATCTTTTTTATCCATTTTTTTTATCACTATCACACCACCATTTGTAAATAGTTGTAAGTATTTTATTGACCGCACGGAATGCAATGTTTCAGTTGACATCTAGGGTATAAAATAAATTTTGTTAAAAAATTAAAATAAACCGTTTCACTTGAAGTTGATGCCAGTCCAGACTATTGCTTTAAAAAAAAGAAAAACATAATTAAGTTTCTTGATTTACTTAATTATAAACAACATCTTTAATTATAAAATTTAAATAAACTTTAATTAAATTAAGTGGCGTCCAAAGATGAAATCAGTAAGTATAAAAAGGAAGGGATGATCTGCCCACCACCACGCTCATCAGACTAAATGCTGCCGTGCATTTATGAGGCAAAAAAAAATATATCCATGGTAAAATATCCAGGGTAGAAAAATTGCCACAATCCTCCTGGAGGGCTGCGTTGACAGCAAGTTGATAAGATCAAGTAGTCATGCTCAAACCTGCACTGCATGACGAGGTTGATGGTCGAGAGAGAGCAACTGGAAAGACTCTTGTATGTGCTGACAAGAGTATTCTTGTGAGGGGTTAATGTCAATCAGTTAAATGAATGCTATTTAAATGTAGCGGGTCAAATCTACTCCAAGAACAGACTGCTAAGTTGCTACAAAAATAGACTTTCATACTAGTGATTAAATATCTATTAACTATAATAAACGCAGTACCTTATAAACAAATGTTCTATAAAGGGCTATGAATATGGCAATGTATAATTTTATATCGAGACTTGGTCATTACAGGCCCCTTTTACCTGCTCTTATACTCTGTGACTTGTTTGATTTGTTTGGTTTCGGTGATGTGTGGTTTTAGTTTTGCGACCATTCTGTTGTGATGGTTTTTCATATTTTCTCACTGATTATCTATTTCTTATTTAACGCGATATCCTGCTTGCTTTTTAAAAGGAAAATCTTATTTCCAAGACTTAATACAGAACCTATTGAACAAATCCTAGTAGTTGAAGGTTTTTGAAGCAAATCCTAGTATTGGTGACCGAGTCGTTCGGACTGTGATGTGGCTCCTATAATTTTATTGCGACTTTACCTTGGTTGGTTTACTTACACCTTAGCATTTTTCTGTTGCCTTATTTCATAATATTTGATATTATGAAATATTAAATATTATTTGATATCATCATCCCCTTATTCATGTTGACCAAATACGACATCTTTTAGTTAGTCAATTAGTACAGTCATCATTATAGCTATATAATGTGTTTTCACTGATGATGCTTGGCAATAGAGTTGAATTGAATTGTTGTCAATGCTCATCATTCTTGTGAGAAAAGTGATTTTTTTAATTTTTTTTCTATGGTTTTGTTTTGATGAGGAAGATATGGAACTAGATTTCATGTAGTTTTGTCTCCCCTATAAATGGGAGTTTTGAGTCAGCCATTTTAGTTCAGTTGATTTAGTGGCGCCGAGAAGTGTAACGTTCGGTTATTTTCGCCAAGTTGGTTTAATTGTTTATTGGTTTAGCTCCCAGTTAAGAGGAATTCCGACAAGAAGGCTGTTACTTGTGCTAATACCCAATTGATTTGAAGTTAATTTGATTTTTTGAGGGGAATACCATATTCCTTTCAGCAATTGAAGCGCGTTCCTACAACTCATTCCACTTACCAGCCTCAACAACGACTAACTGAACTCGTATTCATTGGAAGTGGGTAACTAAGTAAGTTTTATTTCTCTCCGAAAGTTTTTTTTTGGGTTTATGACCTAAAAGCCAAAAGCTTAAAGCTCAAGGATTATTTATATTTTCGCTTTCTATAGCTCCATTGGCAGCTATTAGGGCAAAGCTGTACGGCAATGTTACAACTGAGGAACTCTTGCTATTTCTAAAATTATTTTGCTACACAGAGATCTGTCTAAGCAGATAGAGTTGCTTAGATAGAGAAAAAAACTTACGCGCAGGTGAGTCTATATTAATTCCTTA
The DNA here is from genome assembly GCF_022605725.1 of Anthonomus grandis grandis. Lineage (NCBI taxonomy): Eukaryota > Metazoa > Arthropoda > Insecta > Coleoptera > Curculionidae > Anthonomus > Anthonomus grandis. The sequence goes on from NC_065546.1 coordinate 14,831,074, forward strand.
TGCATTGCAAGAACCATAAAAGGAACAAATTAATTTAAAAATATTTTTTTTCAGTCACTCGATTAGTATTATTACTTTTCCGTTTATTGCAATAAAACTTTTCTATACAGGATGCCTCAAGTAAAAAGCATGGCGTCAACATTAATTTTTGTAAATAGAACACTCTGTATATGAAAACTTTTTAAAATTCTGCGATATATTTTAAGTACCATACTATATATCTAAAGTCAGCGTTTTGTCAAATTTGACGTAATAGATAGCAAATTTATAACAATATTTATTGCAAGGGATGTCTATTTACTTACTATGCATTTTTGTTGATAAATACCTTCCAATTGCATATTTTTAATCACTTGCCGATCAATTAGTCTAATTTCTTAATGAATTCTTTGCTTTAAATTTTTAACATTATTTGGTCTATTCACATAAACTTTGGATTTTAAACAGCCCCATAAGTAAAACTCTAATGGGGTTATTTATACAGTGATTCTGCTGGCCACTCAATTGGCTCTCTTCGCCCAATTCATCTGCTAGGAAAAGTTGTATCAAGAAATTTTCGAACGACGATGGCAAAGTGAGGAGGTGCTCCGTATTGTTGAGACCATATCGCGTTACTAGGTATGTCAGTCTCTTGTGATCAGGGAATAAAACAACCAAAGCAGGGATAAATTTAAATTATAGTACAAGTAACGTTATTGTTGTGTACACACCTGGTCTCCAAAACCAATCATTATAAGTATTTCAACTCGTTTTTCACAGGTAAATCAAAAGGGGCTTGGAAGGTATGTTCAGTGACTATGACTGTTCTAGCGAGATTGATGACTTCTTGTACCGTAACTATTATTATGAACATCTCTTTTATTAAATTTTTTTTGCTAACTTATACTACTTTCGTTACATAATTTTATGCTGTAACAGCATTTATAAATTTTATTATTTTATTGCACTTCTATATTTTCCAATTTTTAACTAAATCCAAATATATAATAAGGTGTTTTGAACAAATTTTCTGTCATCCTTTCATCTCATCTACATATAGAGTCTAGAAACGTCAAGGAAGTTCAATATTGTTTTTATTTAAATAATTATTTTTATATACAGGGTGTCTCACAATCAACGTCACAGACTGTATTTTTTTCATTTTTTTATATAACAATTTTTAAGAAAATGTATTTTTAAGAGTTATAGGACCCCTACCCAAAATTATTTAAAAAAATACCTCCGACAAATTCATCCTCTAAAACCCACAGGGTTTTAGGTAATTTAAACAAATTAAAAAGTACCAGGGTATTTGCTAATAACGCTCCAAACACCATTGACACTAGTTAAAAATTATCAGCGGCATAGCGTATTGTTGAATCTGTAAACAAATAATTTAACTTGGTCTTCAGTATCAAATATTTAGATATAAGGTATATTTTAAATGCGATAAAAAAATTATTGCCAAATACGTGCACTCTTTAAATTGGCAATATCCGTTTTGGTATTCTATTATTTTTATTTTTCAGTTTTGTTGCCTTTTTGTATAAGTCATACATAATTCAATTCCATAGTTTTTGCTATTAAGTTTTGCTATTGTCTTGTATAATGCCGGAGCTTTTTACTCCATGTGAATATGTCGATATTTTTTATTTAAGGAGAGTGTAGAAAAAAATTTCGTGAAGCAGAAATGGTTTATCGAGAACGTTTTCCTAGTCGTCCTACACCCTCATATAAGTCGTTTTCAAGAGTGGATGAATAAATGAGCACCGAATCATTTTATCCAAATTTAAAATATTCATCATTCATCATTAAATCCTAACAAGAAATGAGGAAAATATTATATCTGTGTTGGCTTATGTTACAGTGAACCCACATGACTCCATCCACACTATAGCAAGTGAATGTAATATTGTAAGAAGTACCATTCAACGAATTCTTCGACAACACCAACATCCCTCTTTTAAAATCCACCAAGTACAAGGACTTTGCCCTACTTATCACCAATAAAGGTTAGAGTTTATTGCATACTTTCGGATTTTAATTCATGACAATCCCAAAGTTTTGTCACAAATCTGTATCATAATAATGGGATAGTTAATTGACATAATGTACATTATTGGTCTGAAAACAATCCGCAATGGATTTAATGGACGTTTTATTGGACCGTACTTTTAAGGTACATTCACCTCAATCCGGTATTTGGATTTTCTTCAAAATTCACTGTGTGTATTAGTAGAAGACGTGCCCATTTTAGAGCGCAATTTATTGATTTGACAACAGGATGGCGCTTCACTTCATAATTCCCAAATTATTACAAATTATTTAGACAATAGATTTCCTCATAGGGGGATTGGAAATAATTAGGTGGTCAGCACTCTACAGATATAACCGCAATGGATTTGTATCTGGGGTTATTTAAAGGATATTGTTTATCAACAAACATTTAATAATCTTGAAGAGCTTAAAAGCCGAATTCGTAAAGCTTGTCGAATAATTACTACTCCCTTGATTACTGCAGCTTGCGCAAGATAAATTTTTCGGCAACATGAAGCTTGCGCAAAACCTAATGAAGCTCAATTGAAGCATTTAATTAAATAATCGATTTAAATTTTGTAAAACAAATTATTATGACGTAGTGGTTTTTAGGGTTTGAATTTTTAGGGAGTAGTTTTTTTAAGTATTTTTGGGTAGCGGTCCTATAACTACTAAAAATACATTTTCTTAAAAAATTGTATATTTAAAAATAAAGAAGGTACAGCCTGTGATGTTAATTGTAGGAAACCCTATATATAAATTACATTAAGGGTTACTGATCGAGTGAGTAGTTTAATACATCTTGGGAGTTGATTGTTCGTGAATAAGATTGAGTCTCAAGAGGATTAAGAGAATTAGTTCGATAAATTTCCCTATTGCCATTATTGTTTATTGTTTATTATGTTAATTACGTGGCATCTTCATTCTATCTAACGACCCACCTCTTCCGACTGTAGCTGAGGGTCACGACAATTTGGCATTCTAGTTATTCCCTTTCTAGCACTACAGGCTCAGTAACTCAGATTATAAATTTTTCAAATAAAAGAGGTAATTACCGCCCGTGATCGATTAAAGGGTTTTTTATCCTACAAAAGAACGGCAGAAATTTCGGACACATTTATGACACTGTTACGGCTATAGAAATCGACCGGAAAGCCATATTAGAAAAGCTGTATTGTCATAGGGCACTAGTCTAAGGCCAGTCCAAAGAAAAAGGGTGAAGCATTTGGTCCATAGGCATCGAAACGTTTTTAACACTGGTGGTACTGTTAAAGAAGAAACAGGGCTCGACCAGATTTTAGGCACAATACACATACACAACACCAGTACTAGTAGCTTTATAATTTAACTAAAAAGGACAACTATGCTCTTCCTCGTATTAATGACACTTTGGACATCCTAACTGGATCGAAGATCTTTTACACCCTCGACCTGAAAAGACAATATTGGCAAAGTTAAGTTAGCTCCTGAAGATCAAGAGAAGACGACTTTCGCAGTGGGTGCCGGATTATGTCAAATTAACGTAATGCCATTTGGACTATGAAATGCCCCTGCCACTTTTGAACGGCTTGAATTGAATAAATTGAATTATCGAAACAGTGGGCTGCTAAGGCAGTTGTGCATATAGGTCTCCTGATGGACCCGTCATGCCCCACCGGGGGTTACCAGAGCCCAACGGCATTAGAGAAACCGATAAGGCTCTTTGGTATGAAGGAATTAAAGTCACTCGGTGCACTGAAAGTGTTACCCAAGTATTTGAACCTGGAGCGCATGAGTGCTGGGCACTCCCCGACTACATGGTCAACGGTTTCATCCTCTTCACAGCACCATCGGCATTCCGGGTTGTCCGCAATACCGATAGTATGGAGATGGCTTCTGAAGTGCCAGTGACCGGTTAAAAGACCTGTCACTAGCCGAATTTCGCGTCTTTTTAGGCCTAGTAGATTTTTGGTGAGACAGGCAGTGGGCTCACCTATATGCGCTTAGGCCTGTCTTATACCAGGGGACTCAGTCCATCTTCGGTGGGTCCACTTGTCCAGCAGACCCTTCATTGACGCGACCGCAACGCATTTGGCGATACCAACTACGGGTTCCGGCCCCATCGGCACTTTTGCGGATCCCAGTCTGGCAAGAGAGTCCGCTTCCTCATTACCTGCAAGGCCTGCGTGGCCAGGTATCCAGATGAGCTTGACACTGCAGCCAACCTGTACCAGTTTTTTCAGGACCTTTATGCACTCTAGTACTAGCTTGAAGCTTACCTTTGCAGCCGTGATAGCCTTAATGGCAGCTCTGCTGTCCGAGCATATTGACACGACTGTATTGCGGTGTCCGCAGCTTAGGATTTTCTGTCCGCATTTTAATACAGCGAATACTTCGGTCTGGAAGACAGTGGCGTGCTCCCCCAGCGAGTATGCCCTACTGGTATGTGGGATCCCACCACAAAGCCCTGATCCAGCTCTGTTATTCATTCTGGAGCCATCTGTGTACCAGATGGACCCCTATTTGGCAATGCAGGTCTGTTGAAATGCTGCCACTCCTCTCTGCCTGCGTCACGAATGTGTCATGAATCCCACGTAGTCCACAGTCACTGGAGCAATGCAGTTACTGCCCATCAGAAGGAGAGGACATTCCTGTATGGCCCGTGACCAAATTTTTGCGTGACCGGTCTGGCCAGAACGTAGTTCGCCGAGGACGTAGTCGCCTCGAATTGCACAACGAAGTCCAGAGGCGGAAGGCTCAGCAGAGTCTCAAGCGCTCTAGTTGGCGCCGTCCGCATGGAACCTGTTATGCTGAGACATGCAAGACGTTGGACTCTGTCCAGTTGAGCACGAATTTTCGCTTTCTCCGTACATGGCCACCAAACGATAGTCCCGTATGTGAGAAGAGATCCCACAATGCACGAGTAGATCCAGTGGAGGATCTTAGGAGACAGACGCTAGGTATTGCGGAAAGCCCGCCTGCAGGCCCATAGCGCGCAGGTGGCCTTCTTCATTCTGGTGTCTGCATGATCGTGCCAGGAGAGTTTGGGATCTAACTTGACTCCCAGAAATCGAAGGAATGGCATTAATTTGAACAGCTTATGGAAACGATTTTAAAAGTGCAGTCCTGAAAGACTTGGCCTGGCTTGGACTGAACCCGGTTTATCTTAAAGATTTTATTGTTGTAGGAAAATCGTTTAAGAACCACATGAAAAATCTAGAAGAAGTGTACTCGAGGTTAAGGATTAAAGTTAAGTTCAAAGACATGTCATCTGTTTCAAAGAGCTTTGTAGTATCTGAGTCCGTCAAGGAGGAGCTGTTCATAATGCAAAGGTTCAGAGTTGTATTGTCCCAAATCCAGGATGGCAAAGAAAAAGAAGTTATTAGCAATATTGCAATGGAGCACTTTTACAAATATAAGAGACTTACCTTATGGGAAAAAGTTCGTGCTGCGAACTGGCCGTGTAAGCTTTAAAATGGCTCCGTCAAGGGGCTAAAAGGCAAGATGACCTAAAAACATCTATGGAAATGCAAATATCTTATTAAAAAGATCCTATTTAGAGGACTTTACACATTGTAAGCTGATAGAGAGGAAAGATGTCAGCTGCTTACAGCCACCTTTGTCGATAATACTTGACAAAATGGGGATCTTATAAGCAACCTAGCAGATCGCGAAGAGCATGTTAGAAGTGCTCGTTCTCTAGAGGAAACCATTGAATCCAGCTGATGCTCTGTTATTCCGGAATGACACCAGTAGTATACTGCGCGACGTCTAGAAGGTTGGCAAGAATCGTTCGGAAAGGTTCAGCCAAATATATAAGAAGCCGCATCACCGATGGTAGAACATTTTGGTTTGGATATGATTAATCAAATAGTAGTCTGGAACGGTTAAGTAGCCTATATATATCCTAATAAATAATTAATAATAAATTTTGCTTTTCTACTTTTTACTAAAGCAATAAAAGAAACAAATATTAAAAATTAATGTTACACATGTTACCTCAAATAAATTTTAAAAAATCATAAATTTTTTATGCCGTCATTAATTATTTATTGATACAGTTTAGAATAAAAGTAGCATCTTTAGTCCAAATGCCCTGTCTTTTAAACAAATGTTACCCTTATGCTATAAACATTTTAAACAAAAAATGTATTTATAAAAAATTTATTTATTTATGCAAAGTTAATGTCTATTTTGGTTGTATAAGATTATTTTATAAGTTTCTGCTTATGACTATTTTACAAGTCTTAAGAAAAAAAATTTAACATTTTAGCAATAATATTACAAAATAGTCCCACTTGCTGTTTTGATTTCTAATATGCAAAAAAAAAACGAATTTTTTATTGCATATTAGTTAAGATACACATGCTTCATTGGCTTAGTGTGATACTATGGTGCACTCTGTAACACATTATTTCTAGTTAACTACTATTGTTAACTAGCAGTTATGTGTTACAAGTGAGTACAAAATTAGTTTGTTATCCACAGAAGTAAATTAAGTGAATTTTTAATAAAATTCATTAAATATTTTTATACCAAGAATCCATCTTTTTCAATCTGACAACGAACAAACGCCCATTATTCTTGCACCTATATATGCCTTTAGCAAACTTTTCGAAAAATAAACTCAAGTCTCGCAACCTGTCACCTACTTCATAAATAACACTTCGCAATCTCAAAATTTCCTGCTCGTCGAGCTCCGCAGGTTTTGATAAAGTCGCCGTTGCGACACGCTCCGCTATAGAGAACCGCTACGAAGTTCTAAACTTCTTCACGAAGTTTCAAACCTCCGCTTTCCAAGGTTCATAACAGTTTTATTAAAGCACAGAGCGATTGTCTTAAGCGGGTTATGAAATCTTGTCGTGTACATAAAATATCTACTGATCTCCGAGGGAAAAGGGGACAGCATATTAGAAATTTAAGAAGTTATTTAAGGAGTGTGTTTATTATTAATGAAAATTAAAATAACAAATGAGTGTAAAAAAGAGTTAAAAATCTATTTATTTTCAAATTTTTTTACGATACACGACATCTAACATAGGCAAACAAAATTTCCAAATGGATTTTTTTTTTAATTTTGTCAGTTAAGTTTAAGTCTGGTGAGTTTTATGAACAAGATTATACAGATTCACCTAATCATATTCTATTTTTCTGTTTTTGTAGTTTTTAATTTGAAAGATATATTTGTGGTATATGGAAATGTTAAGTTTTATTTATATATCTTTATCTTAGTCTAAAATATTTAAGAAAATTTATATATAAAGACTTTTTTTATTATTGTGTGAACCGAACCAAAACACATAATTCACAAATGATCGTAAAAGGGGTAGGCGAAAACAATTATCACAGTAAGTAAAAAGGTTAATTTTTATTTCTATATTTTTATCGCTATCTGCAATATCTTAGAAAATGGGTACAAAATAATGTTATTTATATATTCCTCGGAGCGTAGTTAGTGAACGAAGCTGAGCTGTAAGCCATCAGCATTTTTTTATCTGAATGGACATGTAACGTCATCTATCTATGAGTCTGTACAGTACTTGACATGACAAGTGAAAGTTTTTGTGCTGCAACACCGCGATGTAGATGAATATTATCTATGACATCTAGACCTAGTATATAGACTAAGTGTTGAAAATTTTCAAGACTAGTTTTAGAGTGACCAAGTAACTAAATTCAGTCCAATAACTAAGTTAATCGCTGTTACCAAAATTATTATATTGCGGTTTAAAAATATCAATGATTAAAGCAGTCATTTATATTATAATAAATCTATAAAAACCAAGAAATAAGCAGTAAATACATTGTATCGAATATGATAATCGTTAATTTCTTTTTAGACCATGATTATGGAGAACAGGCCATGTTCGGATCACGTAGAGCAGCAGCTGACAACAACATGCACCAATCTAGTCGTGAGTTCATCCTGTTTCTGTATAAACTTCTAGACAGCCTTAATGTTAAAACTCACTCTAAAGTTAATACTAAGCCTCAGAAAACAGCAACTTCATGCATTTTCAAGACATGAGCAAGTTTAGAGAGATTATATATAAATCTTGGAGAATGAAATTCTTAAATATAAATGGAAAACTGCAACTTTTGTAAATTTTACTTTTAACATATTTACTTATTGCGTCTTTTGTTGCTAATTTGTTGATATTTATTAATTTTTTTATTTACCACTGTGCATTTAATAAATTTTTTCGTTTCGTTTATTGCAAATTTGTTGATAGTTATTTATTTTATAATGTTTAATAAGGAATATTAGTGGTGAATTAAGTAAAATTCATTGTTAAACTTATTACATTTTCATAATCCTTTATCAATTTTTATTTTTACTATAACCTTTTGTACCATCCTGTAGAAATGCTACTATACAAAGTTTTTTTTTTCATATGACAAGTATATATAACTATAAATTTTGATTGTATAACTTATATTTTGTGAATATTTTTTGTTTATTTTCTGAAATTCAGACCTATGTATCTAGTAGCAAATATATGGCTCTTTTAGCAATTATAGTACGCAAATACAAAATGTAATAAATGGAGGACTATTTAATATGAAAACATAAAAAAGTCTTAATTTAACACTTTTTTAATCTGCCTACTATTTATATTCCAAAAGAATTACTAATTTTAAACACACGGTATAGCAGATCAGAATTACAATTGCGGCGCCAAAACGAAATTTTTAATTTTTAGCTGGGGACGTCACAAACTTATTTTCATTTCTGATTACTCTCCTTGACATTCGGAGGGCGCAAGCTTCAATCGAGGGTCAGTGTTCTATTAATTCGTCATCTCATTTGTTATATGAGTAAATGTACATTTGGATACTGCAGCTATTTTAAGTCTTATAATTTGTTATAATTTAAATGCTTATATATAAAATATATTATAGAATAATATTTATTTTAATTGTTTGTAATTGGCAGGTTTTATAATCACACCCAATGTAATTTTGATTTCTTTATAAGTTTTTTCTATAGTTACATAAATTATGTCCCTTACGCATATGTACTACTTAAGTTTCATGTATATTTCTGCACCTACTACTACTTAACAAGTAATAAAATCAGTATTACTATAAATAATAAATTAAGTTGTATTTGACTATCCCAATCAAAGAGTTTTATTATAATAGTGCTAGTTTTTTATTATGGTTAACAGACTGTGGTAGACATGGTATGGTAGACAGAAGCTGTAATCAGTATAATTATTAACAGGTATTTGTTAATAGTTATATTGATTACAGCTTCATATATAATACCAATTGAATAATTTTATTGTTGCAAAGAAACTATTCGATTACCAATATGGATGTTTCGCTTAATGGAAAATAATCTATTTTTATACCAATGAGTTTAATATAGACATTCAATTGAAATAATTTATTTACCTTTGTTACATTAAAAGATATTTCCTTTAATTCTAATTAGAGCATTTTATTATTTTTATGTGCTACTTATGTTACTTATTATGCTTTTAAGGCCTTAACTTAGATTATTACTTCACAATAAAATACGTGTGTTTTACTACCTATTTATATTGGGATTTGTTAGATGGTTCACAGACCAGGTATTTTCTTGAAAGAGCTTAACCCGTAACTGCTACCGACGGGGTCTGTGTGACCCGGCGTTAGTGTTAATACGCACTTCCTATGTAAACTTGGTGGTAGGGGAGCTGTACGTCCAGCTATTCCCCTATTAGTTAGTGCTTCTCTCGGAGACGTGGCAGGTGGTTTTGTTGATCTTGCCAAATTCGAAATAATTACGTAGTTGGGTCTCCGTGACCCGTCTGTAGTACTTACGTAAAGAAAGTGTTATCTCATTACACAGGTATGTACTCGTTTTTGCTATTATTTTTTGTGTAAACTTTTGTTAATTGTTTAGGCAATTTTTAGATTTAAATTCAAATATGTTATTTTACTGATAGACTTTTTTTTTCTAGATAAAATAGCTTCTACAAGCAAGCAGCTAACTTCAGCGGAGCTGAAAGACATTCTAAATAGCAAAGAGTTTTGGGAAGAGTTGAAAGATGTAAATGAGGCGGCAGAAACTCTTCAAGAAGTAGACAATGGATCGCAAGCCGCACAAAAATTATTTGATCATGCAGGCGAAAGTGATTAAGATGAAGTTGATGACGAAATTTACAGTGAACACGATACGGATAGTGAATTTGAGACTGAATCTATGCAAGAAAATACCTCGTCTAGTGACATCGAAATTGAAAATGCTTCGAGTAACCAAACAGCCACTTTCAACATGTTAAAGTCAGCTTGGTACGGAAAAGATTCCACAAAATGGACCAAAGAACCTCCACAAAGATCTAAGGTAAAATCCCATAACATTATTAGGGTTTTATCCGGACTGAAAGGTCCTGCTCGACAGAAGGAACCATTGAGCCCCTTAGAAGCTTGGAAATTCTTAATAACTGATGAAATGTTGAAAATTTAGAAAATTGAGATAGAAGCTTTCATCGGTCTTTTATTCATGCAGGGTATATTTAAGTCAGGTCATGAGGATTTAAAATCATTATGGGCAACAGATGAAACTGGGAGAAAATTATTTAGATGTGCAATGTCCCTTGCACGATTCTTCTTTTTGTTAAGCTGTTTAAGGTTTGACAATTATCTTACAAGGTCCGATAGAGTAAAAACTAATAAGCTAGCTGCAATATCCGATCTTTTTAAAGCTTTTGTGAAAAACTCTCAGCAGAACTATATTCCAGGACCTCACGCAACTATAGATGAAATGCTGGTTCCATTCCGGGAAAGATGTGCACTTAGAATGTACATACCTAATAAGCCTGCAAAATATGGGCTAAAAGTGCAGATCTTGGCCGATTCCCAAACACACTATATGTATAACGGTGAGGTCTATACTGGAAAAAATATCCAACATTGAAAAAAAATCGCCATTTTTACATCCAACTGATGTCGTTCTTCGGATGATCAAACCAATTGAGAAATCCAACCGAAATGTCACTGGAGATAATTGGTATACATCAATGGAGTTGACTAATGAGTTAAAAAAACAAGGGATTACCTATGTAGGTACAGTGAAAAAAATAAAAGAATGATCCCCATCAGAATTTTTACCGGACAGAAAGAGACCTGTTAGATCTTCAAACTTCGGATTTACATCGGACAAAATCATAGTATCTTTCGTCCCGAAGAAAGAAAAATCTGTTGTCTTAATATCGTCAATGCATCACGACAGCACTATTGATGGAAGTACTGAGAAACCCGAAATAATTATGTTCTATAACAGCACTAAAGCAGGTGTAGATGCTTTAGATGAAAAATGTGCAATGTGTTCCACTTCTCGGCGAACCCGTCGATGGCCAATGGCAATTTTTCACTGTATTTTGAATGTGTCTGGTGTAAATAGTCGCATATTATATCAGTTTTCACGTGGAGAGGAAATAACTCGCTACAACTTTCTGAAACAACTAGGTATTGCACTATATACTCCACATATTATGAAGCAAAAACTTTACAACAAAAAAGTTCTCCGGAAACTTCGTTGCCTCGCCGCCGATATTCTTGGAGAAGATATGGAGGATACACCTACACAACCGCCATTCCAAAATTTATCAAAAAGAAAGAGGTGCTCAATTTGTCCTGGAAAAAAAGATAGGAAAACAAATACATGTTTCATTGTGTGCAAATTACCTATCTGTTTGCAATGTGCTTTAAAAGTGTGCCCAAATTGTAAATAAAAAGTTTTTTTTTGTACTACCCAAGTTCTATATTATATAAATAATGTTTTTGATATAAAATAAAAGTTTTGGTTAATGTTTTTTTCTTTCATCTTAATATTTTAAAACCGGGGTTATCGACGGGTCAGAGTCGAATCTTGAGCAGTTGCGGGAAAAATATTTGTCAGTAACAGTTACGGGTTAAAAAGACGTTCCCAGAAGATTGGACGTACATAGACATAATTTATTAAAATGGTGAGCTGTCTAAATACATAGACGACTAACTTTATATAGAATTTGTTGATTTTCTTTATTTTGTAAAAAGTAACAAACAAAGCTCAGTTTACAGCTCTTTCTCTATATGATAATATTAATATTTATAATAAAATCGGATTTTTTATCATTACTCGAAATACTGCAAATTGAATATTTGAAGAATAAAAAAGATAAGCAAGCTGCATTATCAGGCAAATTATAACTTCTGTCTGTTCTGCAAGTCGAATCTACTATTCTTACGTAACCATATCAATTTACACACGAACAAGAAATTCAAAAATTATGTTTCGTACCTGGTAAAGACTATAGTTGTATATTAAGACACATTCTAGGCACTTACAGGCATTACAAAATAGTGATTCGTTCAAGTATATTACATAATTTATATAATTTCTTTATTGAAATAGCGGTTACAATTGTAAGAGAAAAACCCTTTTTTTACGTTTTTGTAAGCCCATTACTAAACGTCGCGTTTTGTATTTAAATTAATTAATATTAAATACTTTAAACTTGTCTTGGTATAGAGTTATAAATATTGATAAAATTATATGTGAGAGATCATTTGAATATTACAGTTTTATGTTGTGCCATACTGGGAACGCGGTTAGCTTATAAATAAAATTAGAATGTTAGTAAGTTTTATGGTTATCATATATGCCATTGCCTATCAATATTTAGGCAATGGCATCCAGAGAGATCAGCTTTTCATGGAAAAATTTAAAATGTGTCTGTTATGATATATTAATTTTAGAGTTTAAACTTCTTGTTTGATAATATTTTCTAAATGCTCACGAAATCGGAGGTCCAAGTTAAAATTAGGTATTCGTAAGCGGTTAATAATTAAGTTTGAAGAATTTTTTTAACCATAATAATTTAGCGTAGACATTAAACTCCGAGCATAATCTAAAATAAAAATTTACCTTTTACAGAATTTAACTTGTTTGTAGGATAAGTAGGATAAGTGTTATTATAGTGTAAGCAGATAATTATGTAGTAGAAAATTAAGAAACTATTATTTATGGTATATGTGTATACAGGGTACGCCAACAAGACGTACGGCAAAGATAGCGTCTAAGCTATACGATATACAGCTACGTCAGAAAATAATTATACATGAAGAGAACTTTACTGAGATATGCGTTTTTAAAATTTGCATGCGGTGTTGCCAGGTTTTTTTTGTCTTTTAGACGGTTTGTTTAAATAACTAAAAATAACTACAGATTCAACGCAGACATATGAAATATGTACCACATTTAGTCCCAATAAAACTGGTGGTAATATTATGTCATTGTTAAATTAGAGAGTACTTCTTGGAAAAAATTCAATACAGGATATCTAAAAATTTTTGAATGAGACAACCGGTTTATTTTTATGTGATTAAATGTAACTGTGAAATACCTTCACTTTTCGGTCTTATACCTAAACCGTTTATTTTTTAAGATATTCGATTATTGAAATGACAAAAAAGCACACGTATTTGAAGAAGGGAACTTCCAGTACTCCTAGAAAATTAATGTTCAAGCTGGTATATTGGGAGATGGTATTGTAAAGAAATTCAGGAACATACTTTTATTGTCAACGTCAAAAACTCTAACCTAACTCGCGCTAACTGTCGTTTAATTATTTCCAAGGTAAAAACGGACTAAACAAATAAAACTGAATAAAATGTTACGAAGCGCGTACATCGGGCTTTACCGATGAAACAATTTCGAAATATTTAATATTCTCTTTTATTGTTCTTGTCAAAAGAGATCAATAGTTATAGGAGAATACAACAGTTAAAGCAAGCAAGTATACAAATTTTATAAATTTTAAATTACAGGGTTTTACAATAATATAACCTAAATAACCTAAATTTGGGCGAGAATGGGGTGCTCAAATAAGATGAACTACTTAAAAACTAGACAGTATAGATAAAAATATTAAACCAAAGGTGAGTAGAACATTAAATACATCCTACGAATCAACTTTAACCACAGAATATGAATAAAATAGTGCAAAAACTGAGAGAATAATTAACGTATTTACATTTTCATAATAGTATTATTTGCTCAATATTAATATCAGGTTAAGTCTATTGTGAGTGGTGCACCTTGTATACCTTCACTATGACTCTAGGTCTATTGTGGCTCACTCATATGTGTTTATACTTCCCAATCAAGCATGCCCTCTTTAAGAGTTTGATAATTTTATTGGAAGAAGATGGCCTACCTGGTTCTCTCTAGTGCCGGACATTATCTGCATAGGATGTGCTCTGCAGTGTTGCCATGATCATAATTATGTTATGCTCTCGTGTTTACATATTTGCTGAAAAGCTACAATGGTCTATCATACCACGGAGAAAATACGCAGAAATTTATCTCTAGAAGAACGTTTACGACAAATACACCTCCTCATTATACAGGGTATTTCAGAACTATGGGATCATACTTTTAGGGGTTCTTCAGTGCAACAGTAGAATCCATTTGAGTATAGGAGCCCATGTCCGGAAATGTGTCACTACGCCACTACGGCCCTAAGACGTGTTTAAATTTAGAAAAAATATTAAAAACCTAAATAGGATCTGATGCATTTATTTTTACCTTTTGTATATGATACCATCACAACAATTGTTCAAAAAGTCGCAAATGATTTCGGCGGACTACACTTAAAATTTGATCCTCGTTTTGAATGATTTCGAATGTTGCTGTTCAGAGCTAGACTTAATTCGTCCAATTAAGTCTAGCTCTGATTCTACTGGAGTTTCGTAGACTAAAGATGTCTCCACAAGAAAAAATCGAGCGACGTTAAATCGGGTGACCTAAGAGGCCAAGAAACTGCTCCACCTCTGGCAATCCAACGGTGCCCAAACCGCTGAGCCAAATAATCGCGTACTTCTACAGCAAAGTGAGCCGGCGCTCCATCATGCTGAAACCACGTTTGCTGTCTAACGTTTAGTGGAAATTTTCAAGGAGTTCTGGGAGAACTTCCTCCAAGAAACGCAGATAAATAGGTCCTGTTAACCGTTCCGGTCGAAGGTATGTCCCAATTAAATAATCATCAACAATGCCTGCCCATACGATTCTGATGTTTTCTTGGAAAAATTGCATAAGGATTTTCTTCGTCCTAAATTCTTACTATTAAAAATACCTGAAAATAAACTGAAAGAGGCTTCATCGGTCCACAAAACATATCGTAAAAAATTTGGTTGTGCAATGATGTGATCCAGAAGCCATCGACAAAATTGAACTCTAGGATAATAATCGCCTGCAGTCATATTTTGAACTTTCTGGAAGTGGTAAGGATGGAGTTATTGCTCGTGTAGTATTCGCCAGACAGAAGCGTTACTCATATTCATATTCATAACGTTGCGTGCGCTATTTGATGGTTCATTGGCAACTCGCTGAAGCACCTCTTGTTCAAATTCGACCGTTTTTACGGTTCGAGCAACACCAGTATCATGCATCTTGGTCTTAAACATGCCTGCCTCAGCGAGCCGCCGATGAACCGCAATAAACTTTTTATATCCAGGATTCTGTCGTTTGGGATAATGTTCATGATACAACCGCGATGCTGCTCGTGCATTGCAGTTTGTTGCTCCGTATGCCAAATGCATATCCGCCAATTCTTGATTGGTGAAGTTTTCCATTAGCAATAAATGTTTAAAAATTGTAAGCTATAAAATTTTTAAACATGACATTGAGAGTTGACATTGATAAGCGTTGATTTTAAACAATTGTTGTCATGGTATCATGTACAAAAGGTAAAAATAAATGCAGCAGATCCTATTTAGGCAATTAATGTTTTTTATAAATTTTAACGCGTCTTAGGGCCGTAGTGGCGTAGTGACGCATTTCCGGGCATGGGTTCCTGTACTCAAATGGATTCTTCTGTTGCGCTGAACAACCATCAGAAGTTTGATCCCATAGTTCTGAAAGACCCTGTATAGTTCCGTTCGCTTCTAACTTAAAAACCACAATACAGAATTACGTTAAAATTTGCCCAGTTAATAGTTGTTACACCTTAGCATTGTTTTACTAATTTTTAAATGACAATTGCCTGCTCAACAAGAAAAAACAGCTGATCCTTCTGACGCGAAGTGAAATCAGTAAATGGATGGAAAATATTTAATGGTAGGTGGTGTCGTAACCACAATTCACCTTTACAATATTATCAAATTCATACAAAAGTATGGCATGTGATACATAAAAATACTTATAATTTTGTGTAAATAAAATCTAGAAATACAATCACGTACTAACTAAGAAATTTGGTATCGGCTATGGTCGATCGTACATGAGACACCCTGTATACAAAATTTTTGTAAAAAAAAGCACAACTACAAATATTAATCGACGTGTGCGAATGTTTTTTCGAACACGTCCTCACTAATTTTTTATTGAATTTGTTCCATATTTTTGTTGTTCATTGTAGGTATAGCATAGTTTTAATGTTTTAATTTAGTGTTTACTCGGTTTTTAATTTATAAAAGTGATTTTAGGTTCAGTGTCATGTAAGGGCTTTGAAATTTTACTTAAAAGAGGCGTGAAATCTGCCAAAGACAAAGAGGGACATTACTACTTTACCAGAGACCTTAGGCTTAAGTTCTTCCCTTTGGGGTTCTTCGAATTTGGACTGGACAGTGTCGATTTATTCACCCTGGATTCTCTTTAAAGCAATTCAATCTTTTCCCATTTACTGAATAAATTCCCGCCATACCATGCAAGTCGCACTTTAACTTTAGGCTAGTTATTTGTAAATAAGCTACACAATTTGAGCATTATTTAATTTACTAAGTCGATGCTCACGACATCTATTTCATGGTTTGCATAATTAAATGTATTTTTTCTGGTTTTGTTAAAGTTTTACAAGTTTCCGTAAATCGGCTTTAAGATTATTTAAATATTCATGTTTTTTAAATGTTCTGTATACTTGTCCAACCTAAGCTAAAAAATTGAATTAACAGTTTATCCAGTAGTAAAAAATTGAAAAAAATTGTGTAATCTTCGTTATCAGTTTTATTTGATAATATTTAAATAGTTAGAATACACATACTATCAGATCGCTAAGCTTTTACTTTCAATAGCTTTAATCATTCATTGACTCTTTTTTTTATATACAGGGTGTAGAATAGGTGACCTCGGCCAATTTCGGAACACAAATGACAAAAAATGGCAACAAGGAATTGTCCAAAAGTATTTTTAACTCTGACACGGAAGAGCCATAAGAGCTTAATTAAGAATATATTTTTTTTACCAAAATTACTAAACTCAGATATAAGTTTAATAACGTCATATTCCAATGGCTGAGTATATTTTTTATATATTCAGTTTAACACTAATTTATCATAAACGAGTAATAAGTGTAAGGGAAACAAATAAATGTCATTCTGAAAATTTTGATGAATTTTAACAGACCAAATTGTTTGGTACAGGTTTTAGTGTCCGCACATTTTAACAATCGCTTGACTTGAAAAAATATTAGAAACAATTAGGGAATTATTTTTGGAAAAATATGAGATATCCATAACCTTGCTTGATTAGCTTACACTAAAACATTTGATATGATTTATCGTCAACTGTCACTTGATTTTTCATAAGTCTGCCATTAAAGTTATTTTATCTTTTTTAACTAATAGGCAAAATTAGTTACTCCTTTTCTTCTATATTAGTAAGCTAGCTCTAGAATTAATAAATTTGTATGATCTTTTCTATACAACATTTACGCCGATTATACACAGATATTTATAGGTTCATAAGAATAAAATTGAAATAGAAGACTATCTTAGTTACTTAAGTAACTTACTCTCACTAAAAGCATCGTTATATTATTTTACTGAAAATAACCGCAAACAACTTACTGAATTGACCGAAGAATTGTACCTTCAATTTTTAATTATTTATAAAGCGCAATTATTAAAAAAACGTGAGCTTCCTGACAAGAAGAAATTTATGGTTCTAACACGATGGGAGCCCTGTTTACATTGACCACTAGTCCTCTTTCTAGTTTAATAATAATAATAATAATAATAATAATAAGTATTTATTCAGCATCAAGGCTACAAAAGAATATACACAAGAATTAGGAACGGTATAAAGGTTACTTAAATATGAAAACAAAACTAAAAGTTCTGAATTGTTTGTAAGGAAAACATCAATATCTAATAATAAACCAATACTAATAAAAAAAGATAAAAATTGATTAAAACTGTATAAATAAAATTAAGGTAAGATACACAATATAAAGAAAAAAAAGACACATACACTATGTGAGTGTATGTGTCTTTTTTTTAAAAATAGATAAAATGAACAAAAATTATAACCTATTTAAAAGTAAATATGCTTAAAAGCCTCTTAAACTATATTAAATTATCACAGGTTTTATTGATCACAGGTAGTTTATTGAATTCTGTACATGACACA
The DNA here is from genome assembly GCF_022605725.1 of Anthonomus grandis grandis. Lineage (NCBI taxonomy): Eukaryota > Metazoa > Arthropoda > Insecta > Coleoptera > Curculionidae > Anthonomus > Anthonomus grandis. The sequence continues at coordinate 14,849,450 of NC_065546.1, forward strand.
GTTAAGCAATTGATTATAAGAAATTTTAAATTGTTCAATTATAATAATTTTTCGGCTGAACTAAGGTTAATACCTTGGAATAATATATTTTCTATTAAGAATATTGATGGAAAAGATCAATTTTTGTGTGATAATATTGTAACGAAATTCGGAAACACACTTTTATTGTCAACGTCAAAAACACTAACCTAACTCGCCTTGACTGTCGTTTAATTGTTTCCAAGGTAAAAACTGACTAAACAATTAAAAACTGAATGATTTGTCACGAAGCGCGTCCTTTTTAAAACCCGATGGAACAGTTTCGAAATATTTAGAATTATCTTCATTGTTTTTGCCCAAAGAGACCAATAATTTTAGGAGAATACTGACAGTCAAAGCAAGCAAGTATATAAATTCTAGAAAATTAGAACTACAGGGATTTACAATAATATAACCTAAATAACCTAAATTGGGGCCAAAATGGGGCTCTCAAACAAGATGAACTACCTAAAAACTAAACACTATAGACGAAAATAATAAACCAAACGTAAGTAGAACCCTAAAGAAACCCTACGAATCAACTTTAACCACAGAATACTAATAAAATTGTACAAAAACTAGCAGAATAATTAACGTATTTACATTTTCATAATAATATTGATATATTGTTAGAAAGATATGCTTCTTACACTACATACAGGATTTATAAGAACTACTCACTATGGCTTACCGACACCTTAAGAGCAATGAAAAAAGATAGAGATAAAGCATTGAGTTTTTACAGAAAATATCCTGATCAAGCAAACTGGAATAATTATAAATGTCTTAGAAATATGGTCACAGTGGCAAAAAAGACAAAAAAAAGCATATTTGTCCCTTAAATTAGAGAATAAAAACTCTAAGTACCTTTGGGTTTATTTAAAACTCTCTCATTGGTATTACGAAAAAATATGCCTTAAATCTTCCAGACTCTTTGAGTCATGTTAACCAAATAAATAACCATTTTATAAATTCAATATTCGACCTATAACCCGATCAAGACCAAATGGACTTTTATCAAAATAATAGATTCAAACAACACTTAAATTTTAGCTTTGCTTGAATTAATGAAACGGACATTCTAAACCCTATAAAAAGCATAAAAGCCACGGGAATCGATGGGATAAATATCCATACCATCAACTTGTGTGTGCCATTTTAACTGCCACATTTAGTGCATTTTATGAACCACTGCATTAAAAATTCAGTATTCGCAAGTATGTGGAAAAAAGCAAAAATTATTATAAGAACTCTAATCCAGTCTCTTTAAATGACATCAGACCAATTAGCATACTCCCCTCCCTTTCACGAAGATTCTGCCCCAGAATCAATCGGGTTATAGAAGAGGTCACAGTTGTAACACTGCGTTGTTGAGCATTACAGATGACATAATAAAATCAACTGATAAAGGGTTAATAACTGTTTTTTTTACTGAAATATTCGAGAGTATTCGATACCTTGAATCATGATTTAATGTTATCTACCTTAAATTACATAGGGTTATCACAAGGATCAAAAGAATTACTTAGCAATTATCTTACTGGCAGGGAACAAGCGGTGGAAAATGCGTGGGTTATGTCAAACTTTTTGAAAATAACAAAAAACGTGACTCAAGGTTCTGTTTTGGCACTAAAAATATTTTTAATTGACACCTCTAAATTTCCTTCTACACTAACATCGTGCTTACATCACCGCTTCGCCAATGATACACAAGTGTACTTATCATTTAGTTGGGAGGAAAGCGAGACCTTAGCAGAATCGCCGATTTCTCAAATAAAAATTGTTTAAAATCAAACAATAATAAAACAGTAGGTATAATATTTGGTAGTAAAGCGAATAGAAAAAAGTTTCATACCTATTATTCTCACTTAATATCCATTAATAATTACCGTGTTGAATTTAAGGCCGAAGTAAAAAATCTTGAATTGATTATAGATGAAGATTTGAAATTCGTTTCGCACATTAATAAGTGTCTACAAAAGGGTTTTATTAACCTAAAATGATTTTTCAAAATAGATATCTTTTGCTCAAACGATTAAAAATTGTCCTATGTGTTTCACTTGTGCTCTCACACTTTAATTTTTGTGATACCGTATACGGACCATGCATTACCGCTTTTGACAGCACACGCATACAGAAAATACATAACTCTTGTCTTCGTCTGATCCACGGAATACGAAGATTTAACCCTGCGGCGGGCGCGCCATTGAAAATGCCATGAGCGGTCGCTCCGCGGTACTCTATGCCGCAAGTAAAATAGTTGTAGCCTCACTGGCAAAATAAGTTTTAATTGAAAAACACAAAAAAATGAAACAACTCTAATCGTAGTAAAGGCTTTATTTATAAAATAAATTTTATAACTCAAAATAAATAAAACAAAAATTATGAGATTCCCCATTAACAAAATATCAAAAATACATTTGTACAACTAAACGTTATACAAAAAAGGAATGTACTTATCACTTATACATTTTGTTTTAAACTAATCTTCCTCCATTGCTGGAAAAAGACAACTATTACATTGCACCGATTTTTCACTGTGTGATTTACAAACAAATCTTTTGCATTGACCACAAGTAACTGTTGTTTTGTTATTTTTGTGTGCGCTGCATATATGACAACGACCAACCCGATTTTTATTTAGTGCCATAGGGACTTCAACAGGAGTATTATAGCGAGATAAGAACTCCCTAATATCCTTAGAAAGTGTTTCTATCTTCGCGCGTTTCTTAAGATAATTTTCCATGAGGGATAAACTTAGAGAGATCAAATACTTTCTTCGTCTTGGCGGCGTATCTGCTGGTCTATTATTATTAATTATAATTTCGGAGTTGATTCCTGCAATATCTAAAATTCTAAAGAAAATTGCTAAAGGCCACCTTCTTGTGATTCTTTGTGTTGTATACGAGGAGCATTTTTGGTCGACTGTATCGACGCCACATTTTGTTCTGTTATAATGTAATATTATTTCTGCTTTTTGTGTTTCCTCGTCAATTTCATCGTTGTCATGCATGGTGGACAGCAAAATTACAGCTTTATTTTTTTTTTAGCAACATGGGACACTAAAGTGACATCAAATTGGAATCCAAACATAGACGTTCCAACTGTACGCGACGTGCTCGGTAGGAATTCAGGCGGTAATTCCCTTTTATTTTTTTTTACTGTACCAGTTAAAGTTATGCCATTTAAGGCCATAAAAGATACTGTGCCAATTCATAGCTAGTGTAATAATTATCTGTTGTTAAATTTCTTTTAGTGTTTTTTATTGTCTCTACTAGTCTTTGTACAATATCGAATGGTTTGTTTGAAGTTTTGAAAGGTCCCTCCTGTTGTAATCTGCAATATATTTCAAATTTCCAAGTGTAGTACGTTTTACTGTCACAAATAGCATAGAATTTGATGCCATATTTGGCAGGTTTTAGTGGCATATACTGAACAAATCCGCGTCGTCCTCGAAATGGATGTAACATTTCGTCAATTGTGATAAACTCGCCCAAACTATAACTTTCCATGCAATGCCATTTTTGACACAATCCTCAAATATCTTTCTTATCGCTGTTAATTTATCAAATTTCTCGCGTTCTTTTCTTGTTGTTATATAATCGAAAGGAAGGGCACGAAGAAGAAACAAAAATCTTTTATAACTGAATGCTCTTAACAGAATAATTCCTGTCCCATCTTTGGCCCAAAGCTCTTCAACATTTACGTGGTTTCCTTTTTTTATGGAAATTATGAAAAGTGCTCCAAATAATGCCAAAATTTCTTCGGAAGAAGTTAACTTACAATCTTGGTCTCGTATAAAATTATCACGTTTATTTTTGATATAAATATTAGTGCATAATACCATGTGATCTACCATATCCTTAGTCAAAAACAGAAAAAACGAATCTAATGGTTTTGACACATTTTTGGCCGCACCTTTTGATCCAGGTAAAACTTTGATAATATTTTTAGCCTTGGTTTTATTACCTTGAATTACAGGGGTGCTTTTCCAAATCGTCTCTTCATTTTTCCCAATATAAAAACGTTCACTCTCATTGGGCCTGACAAAGGATTCAGTTTCTTCGGAAAATTCATCAGCGGACTGTTCCGATTCACTGTTATATCAATCTTCTTCAATTACTTCCTCCTCTCCTTCGCTTTCACTCTCAAAGTCGACAATATCATCCTCAATATCAGATAAGTTTTTGGCTATTCTCTGTAACTCTTTCTCAGCAAGTGGTTTGGTGGAGGCTCTTCTATCCCTAAATAATATACAATTTTTTTTTATGCCAGATTTTTTACACAATTTACAATTTTATTGTGACAAAATATGTATTCTGCACAATAATATATATAAAAAATACAAAAGATGTTATTTAAAATTTTACTTACATGACCGGTCGCGTTGCGGCACGGAATACCGCTGATCAGCTCTGATTAGTTTGACGCTCTCACTAGCACTAACAGAATCACACTAATAAAATGCGTGCGAGGCAGGCGCTTCTAAAAATACACATGGTAGCATACCTAGACAGCCAGGGGCGTAGGCCAAATATACCGAAAGAAAAATGTATTAAAGTTAAATTGCGGCATGGAGTACCGGTGCGCGACCGGCGAAGGGTTAAACCAATAACTCATAAAATAACTGAGACAAAATGGATAAATATGAGAGCTCGAAGGCTTGTTCACTCTATCACACTGTGCCATAAAAAAATACAACAAAAGTCACCACCTTATTTGCACAACAGAATAACTTTTAGGACGGATATCCACAATATTAATTTAAGGCACAAAAATATTATTTCCATTGCTTTCTTTAAAAAATCTTTATCTTATAACATTGCATCAGATTTAAAGCGCACGTCAAAAAAAAATCTATTATCTACATATTTAAACTAAAAGTTGTTTGTAAAACACCATGTTTAGATACTATTAAAGCATGATTTTTCATATTTGCAATGCGTTCTATTAATATTTTATTTTTTTAAAGCTTAAAGCCCAAACCGGTTTAGTTAAAAGTGGTTAAACCATAAATATTTAAAATCAGATAATTCCTCTTTTTTTAATTATGAAGTCATATACAGAGTATTCCATAAGAAAAACTAACCATCTGTCAAAATTTGAGAATTCTAAAAGAAAAGAAAAAAATTTACATCGGATTCAAAAAGTAAAGCTTCTAAAGTTTTGTATAATTTTTTTTTGTGAATTTTCACCTAACCGCTGTAGAAGGGGGTTGAATATATGGGGAAAGACCCTGTATAGTTGTATTCGAAATCATAAAACACATTTGAAGACCACAGGGGAAAAACGTGCCAAGTCATTTTTCTATTTTTTGACAGGAAACGAATTTCAAGGTTAGAAACGCTACGATAATTACACAGCTTGCCAAATGGTTATTTATTTGCCATCATATTGAAGCTATGACCTTGCTCTATGTCCTCAATGACATTTTGTAATATAATATCAAACTGGTACTTCACCACAATGTGTCGAAGTTTCAAACAACTCCGAATACCGGGGAAAAACGTGTTACTTAGCACGTTCTTTCATTGTATAAGTATATACAATGAAAGAAACAAACTGCTAAGTCAGTGGCGATTGATTAATTTATATTTAAATTTTGCTTAAATAATTATTAATACTCTGTTATTTATTTACCAAACATAAAGTATAATGTATTATTTTATTTATATGTAGGTATTTATAAAAGAATGGTTGTTATAATAGAAAAAAATAAAACTTCTCTTCTGGGTTCGGTTCTTATGGGATGAACTGAAAAAAGCTGTAAAAAACAAAGTATTAATTAGGCATGTAATTTAGTGACAATCAACAATAACTCATCAAGCCAAGAAGTTGTCTCTACTTGTGTTTTAAATTAGAATAAAAAAGCTGACTCTCTGGGGTGCAAAATTTTTTTCACTTTTGCAGGTCCTTGTATTTTTCCAAAGGGATAGGTGTATCATCTGTATAAAAAAAATCACTGGTAATTAAATTGTTGCAAAAGTCAAAATGAGCCTACTAACCAAAAGTTGCGACGGGTGTGTGGTAAAACTGACCGCCGGGTAGCGGCGGACTAGTGATTCTCTTTTTTCTTGGAGATACAATAACTGACGAGTTCCAAAGACCATTGTAAGTATCTCGATGAAAAACTAAGCGAGGATGTTCCTTGCTAATTTTTAATTGCAGGATTGGACGTGTGGCGAAAGGACATGTTTCACATACATTGCAGATAGAAAATCTGTCAAATTTCTAATCATATAACGATCAACTTTTTCAACAAGAAATGGTGCGGGCTTTAAACGAGCGGTTTCTATGTGTTTACACCAGTCATCCGGTACTTCCGCCCGAAACTTTCCGTATAAGATCCTCATATCCTTATCACATTCCATCTAGGAGTGACCTCGAATGGGGAGTGTGACTTCAATGGACTCAAGCTTGGAACGATGATGGACTAAGTAATGTAAAAATTTGAATACTGGAGAGTTCTTAATCTGTCCGGAGCACGAATCACAGAATATCTGTAAATTTCTAACTTCAGCAGGCAACTTCAAGGTAATATAATTAAATAAAAATGAGCAGACTTCGTTCGCGCCCTTTTTTCCTACTGTCTCAGGATAAGCATAGAAGAATACTTCAGAATTTGAGAGCTTGTGTACAATAAATAAAAATAATGATAACTGCCGGCTGTGGTACACATCATTCGTGGATAAATTCGGCATGGGCAAATTTCTTCAACACTCCTCAACCTGAACTGCTTTTTACGTGCGTAGAATACCTCGGCTTTCGCTAGATGAGTTTTTGTTGAAACATCAAATCCTTATTGCCCTTTTCCTCTTGGCATGCATCAATCTGTACTTTTAATTGGTCGCAGAAGCTACAAGTATTACTACGGGGATATCCGAAGGATATGTTAAACTTGCTGCAAAATATGGAGCGGTAAGTTTCATAACTAGCCTTAACTTGAGGAAATTTTTCTTTAAACATATCATACATTTTTTTCACATTTAACTCGGCAGATAAATAAATTCTTTTAGTTTTATTAAGACTGTAGTGGCTTGATCTAGCCTTGAAACTTTTAATGTGTTCTAAAATGTTGTTTTTAGTTTCAACGCTTAGTTGGTCTTTTCTATTCAAATGTCTGCCGCGTTTATCAATAGGTGCAGTTCCACTCATCTGGAGACTCTTTTGTATGGTTTCTCTTCTACATCTTGTTAAACCATGTAGAGAAACAAACGCATTCTTGCAAACTTGCTCTTCAACTACTACATTCTCACGAACTATACGCACCTTGTAATAAAACGTTGAAGTTCTCAGGACACTCTCATCTTCCGGTAATCGAGGTCGGCGCTGAGCCACTGGATAAAGAGAAATTAGACCTGTTAAATAGGCTGTTTGATCATTCCAACTTTTATTAGATTAAACTTTCGTACAATATCCATTCTTTCATCTGCAGTTATCTTTTCAAAACATCTGTATCGTCGGCATTGACAGGCATCACCAGTTACATGTAACTGAAGCCTCATTAACTTGGTAGCATCTCTTACCCGACCCGTACATTTTCTCTTTTTTGTGCTTACTGGCTTTGTCTCATGATCTTCACAATCACTAAAATTAATATTGTCCATTGTATTGTTTTTCACTAACAGCAATAACAAACAAAACCTTTTTTACGTGGGTATCGTTAACCTTACTTGCCGAAGATATAAACAACGACTGCCAAACGACTAATTTATATACGCGCAAGATAACGACAAAAGTGACTTAACACGTTTTTTCATTGTACCACGTTCTTTTCTAGTACACCAATATTTATTCTTGTTAAAACTGGTGACTAGTCACGTTATTCCCCTGTATGGCCGTGTATATAGATAATATACCTTTTAACCTATAATTTTTCCTGATTAGTTCGATTTCACAAATTTCTTGACTTAACACGTTTTTCCCCTGTGGTCTTCATTTGGAACACATCAAATAAGTTTTTAAATTTTCTATGAATTTTGTTTTCATTCTTATTAGTTATTACATATTGTTAAATATCTTTTAGATGACTATTTGTTCATAAAAATTATTTAAGAAGTGTACAAAGTTTGGCTTAAAGCTAATTCATAAAAAAATTACACAGCTTGACAATTGTGTTATCAAACTAATATTTTAATTTAGTAATTTTGGTCAAGTTTTAAATTTGTGCTTTTATGTTGCAGTTACAGTTGCATCATAATATGGCCACTTGCAAGTTAAAATTATTTATGGGCGATTCCTCGTTGCCATTTTTCTTATTACTTTTTTTTTTCGTAGTTAACTGAGGTAGATAAAGTACACCAACCATTAGTTAAACACCATGCATAATATTTTTAAACCCATTTCGTAATTAACTTTGTAATTTAAGCTGACTAAGAAAGATAACATTAATTTGAAATAATATTATAAAAAGATCTCAGATCGATGGTCTGAGTGATTTGTAAAGGTATTTTTCTCTTTAAATCTGCAATTAATAAAAATGTAGTACGTAACGGAAAGATACGCTATTTTATTAGAAAATCATCGTAGGGTGGACTATTTGAGGAGCATCTTATCAAAGCGCATTATGTCCACTCGAGAACATAATTCAGTTTATTGCAGTTTTTTATTTATTTTGACCGCTTAACTCAGAATAAATCAAATAGCATTATATCCGCGAGATCTAATATATCAAAACGCATTACGATATTTGGCCAATTCGCATGACGAAATCGTGTAAGTCATTTGATTTTTTAAATTCTGCTAATAGCTGTGAATATATTAATGTGTTTGTTGTTGTTATGATGAAAAACCTTGATCAGAGCGTTTCTGTAGGAGAAAATAGCCAATGATTAGAGTAAAAATTGCGACAAAAGTACTTTAGTATTAAGTGAAAAAACTGCTCAGATGTGTTTTATCTTTTTTTATTTCCTATTTAATCTTTACAACATAGAGCATTATGTCACATAACGGCCACAACAAAACGCATTATATCCACAGTAATGGTTCAAAGCGTTATGTCCAACTGTTTATTGGCTTTTTCTCACCTGGAGTTTGATGGTTTTGATTTCAATTAGAACTATTTACCAAAGTATCGACCAGTATCTATGAAAATACCTTATTGTGCAGGTTTAAAATGAACGAAAACAAGAAATATTCTTTTTTTGTTGTTGGTGCAAAAAAAAGTTTCGATGGACATAATTTGTTTTGAAAAGTTACTCCTCATTTCATCTTTCGATACTTAAGCGAATTTTGTTTAAAAAGGTTTTTTTGATATTCCAAGATAAATTTTGATTATTTTGTTCCCAGAAAAAGTAACTGTGCATTTTCCATAAATACTAATTGTCAAGAAAAAGTACCGATGTTAATGTTATTGATATGAGGACATATTTTCAATATATTAAGTAATTTAATAATTCATGACTTTCAAATTTTAATCAGTATTAATGAAAACCACGCCCGTTTCATTTATCAATAGGACAAAGGGGTTAAGGTTGGATTATTTGCTTTATCATAAATAAATTGTTTTTTTTTTCAATTATAAAAAATGCAAAATATAGAAACAATATGAAGAAATGCAATGAGTCTTTACTAAAGAGACATAAGGAAATAAACGATAGTTTTTTTTGCAAAGGTTATTATGCCTTAACATCGGTTCCACTAAAATAATAAGTAGATCTACAAAACAATAGCAATATTTCGTGACAACTTAAATTAAAAATATTTAAAAAAATTAAAGGCGAATAACCGTTTTTATAGAAAAAAATCCAGACGTGTAAAGTAATGTGGGTAATCAGTGCAGCCATTTATAAATAAATAAAAAGTCCAGGTACTTTTAAATACTTTTTTTATCAGCTATATAAATAAAGTTATCTACACACGCAATATTGAAATATATTTTTTCGTCTGCAAAAGTGCAATCTATTCAGGGTAAGTAGATAGGAGTTTTATCTAATGTCGTAAATATATGTGATTTTCATCTTCGAATATTTAAAACTTATTATTACCACTAGATTTCTGTCAGTTCATAGGAAAATTATTATAAGATGGGTCCAATAGTAAGAGTTCTCCAAGGAGACTTAAAAGGCACGGAAGGAATAGATTTTGATGGAAATATTTTCTATAAATTCTTGGGAATTCCTTTTGCGAAACCACCAATTGGAAATTTACGATTTAAAGTAAGATTAATTTATGTGTTTTATCGTTACAGAAATTTCATTATTTCTTAGAGTATTTTAATATATATAAATATTTATATGAATTAGGATCCACTACCTGTAGAATCATGGATAGGTATACGAGATGCTACTAAAGAAGGAGATGCTTGTTACCAAAAAGACAGAATTACCAAAGAACCCATAGGTTCTGAAGACTGTCTGAACTTAAATGTTTTTACGAGAAAAGTAAGCTTATTTAGTTATTAACTAGTTTAAATTATTACTACCTTTTATTTAAGTTCGAAGTAACGTATATTTTTTCAGTAGTATTTATGAATATTACTTATTTATTTTATTCGTTTTATTCATAAGAATAAAATTTAATGTTTAATTAGGTTTTTAAATTTTATTTAAATTAAAAAAAATGAAAATTGAATAAATTTTCTTTGCATTTTTTAAAAGACTTTCCGTTTTTTTAGAAAAGTCTATAAATTTTTCTTATAAAATAAAAAATTTATTTACTGATTTCCAAGATATTTGATTTTTAAGTGTTTTTTAAAATGTACTTTTATTATATTTTTTCATTTAAAAATATGAATTTTTGAGGACGTTCCGTAAGAAAATTGTTTTTTGAAAACACTTTTTTAATTTAGTGTTTTTTTTCGAGATGTATATACATACTTGAAAGTTAATTAAGATACAAAAACTTGTGTTTAATAATGAATTTAGGGATTTTTTGTTATAAAGCTTTTCTTTTTTTACTCTAAATTTGTCTTATAATCCTTAAGTTTATTTAGTAATCCTCTCTGCTTTATTTTGCAAAATGGTATTCTCGGTTAAATGATACTTTTATGCTATTTTGTGTACAGCATACATAAACCTTGTATGTCTTATTTTTTATTCGTAGTAAATTTTTTATTCCTTAGAATAGATGATTTAATAGGTTTTGTTTTCCATTTACAATAAAAAACTTACTTTCACTTAGCTAAAATTTATACTTATTTAAGTTCTCAACATATTTTGCTATTACAAGTTGCTATAAAACAATCTGTTAAATTAGGAAGTTAAATTAAAAATTTGCAAATTTTTAACAAATTAATTAAGAAAATTTAATTTAGTATGTGTTATTTTATTTAGTAGTACTAAAGTATTCTAATAGTCTTGCAGAAGTTCTTTGTAGTAAATATTTTCATGCTTCTTTATTCCTTTGTCTAGATATTCACCACTATAGTCTTAAAGCACACACATTAGCCATGTCATGATTTGTGCGGAATCAACAGAACCATTTAAAAAAAAAGTTGAATTTAATTAATAGTTAATAGGCAGACTGAGAAATTGACTTATATAAATGGAAAAATACACAAGTTTAGTAGTTTTTCGTTACGTTTTGAGGTTTTTTTTATACATTTATTTTTTTAAATATAGTATACATTTTGGGATACTCGTAGTTATTTTAAGAAGCCCGAAATGTTACTTGATTTTTTCAATTCGAGCATTTTTATATATTAGTAATAAGTTTTTATTATTAATCTGTTCTAAAAGCTAAATTTTCATTAAATTTTTTTTAATAGATATACATATACTATATTCTTAATTTTGGCTGCTGCTAGCTAATCCGAAGCTTCCTTTATAAAGAATTTTAATAAATTTCCGTCAAAAAAAATTTTGATTACTACACGCTTCCTGCTTAAAATTCTGTATATGTCATAAATAAAATGGTATAATATTTTAATATAATAATTTTTATCTTACATTGACTTCACTTTACAATGGACTTTTTCCTTAACAATTTAACAAGTGAGTTACGACATAATGAGCTTTGTTATATTTACTATTAATAATTTTAACTTTCTTAAAAACTGCACAGTGATGCAACTTGGTGTCAGTTTTAACTCTCATGAAGTGCTTATTAAGCATCATGAATTTTTTCTTAAATAAATGTCTATCAATATTGCTTTCACTTTATAATAAATCATAAATTTTTTAACTAAATAAATTGATTCTGAGTAACAAATAGAAGAAATATTTAATTAGGAGAGTACTAAATTAAACTAATTTCTAGGATCTTATCAATCTAATTAATACACGTATTTTACACAATCCCAGTGATATAACAGAAATAAATTAAAATGTATAAATGCTGTATATGTATTTTTGTTCCATTGCAAGTAGAAACAAACATTTTTAAGAAAACTTTTATATAAATTGAATTTTATTAGCAATATGTGCGGTAAATAGATAGTTATTTATACATACAGTGTGTCCACGTCTAACTAGCCAGAAACGCTCCAGTATATACAAGAACCATAGAGAAATAATACATAGGACACCGATGGTCGGAATTGCGTCGTCTTCAAAAATCCTGTATTTTGACATTTTAAAATAAAATAAAATTTTTTCCTTTGTGTTAAAAATTATTATTATTCACTTTGAGGATTTGGTTTAAAATATAAAACGCTTATTTTTTATTTAAATTATTAATTTAATAATAGAAATTTCAACGTCCTTATCGTTCCTCCAAAAAAGTTTTAAAAGAATTTTGCAATTAAATTAAAAGTTTTTTTTTATGACAATGTTGTGTCGCAGCTAAAAAAATGAAAGGTCTTTTTTCTGTATATACTTTAGCATATAACTGGTTAAAAACGCCGACATTCTGTGTATTTGTATTATTAAACAGAATTATACCATGGCTTTTAAACAAGTATTTTCTTTACCTTGGTATCTTTGTTATATAAAGTCATCTAAACCAGATCTTAGGTAGGATATAAAAATTATAATACTCGTAATATATCTTATCTAAAAATATATATTAGCAAATAATTAAAAAAATAAAAACTCAAAATTCATTAAATTATATTGTGTAATAAGATAAGTAGTGTCTTAATATATCTGATATACTTTTAATTGTATTTGATTTAAAAAAAAAATTAAGAAAACATCCAATTATTTTGAAATTTATTATTATTTTCGGCTCTATATTTTGCCAAACGATTAATACACTGGAAAATTGTCGGAGAGTCATGTCGTCTTACTTTGGGATGATTTAATCCCCTTTGACAAGAATAAAAGGGAAATTACAGTTCTAATATAAATTATTCATTAAATTAGAAAAGCAACTTTTTAACCTAACATATATATGTAAATATCTTATGCTTATCGGTTACTTAAAAACTCCCTGACCAATCAGAATATTTTCCCGCAAATAAAACTATTTCTAACAGGAGCACAAAGTGCTCAAGTGCTTTTGTTACTTTTAAAGCTTATACCACAGATATAAATAGCTCCGCACGCGCTGCGGAGCTATTTACATCTGTGCTTATACGTTTTGCTTGGTTAGCCTATAAACTGCTTGCGTGCGGAAAAGTATCATTTTGTACCCTACTTAGGAAATTAGCTAAATTTAAGTGCTCGTTTTTCTTTTTGGTTTACTATAAAGATAATATTTATATATTTTGTATACTTTTATATTTACCTTCTTAATCAGAGGATATAATTTATATAAATTTAGCATCTGATCCATAAAAAGTCTTAATGAAAAAATACTAAATTAGTCCTAAAAAAGATAATGTTATTTTAGCAATTATTGTAAAGGTAATAATTTAAGACTGATGATAAATCGGAGGAAAGTAAAATACATTATTCCACTAAAAAATTTATATGTTTCTCTAATTCAGTAATCTATAAGCAATTAGCAATCAGAATTATAATTTAAGTTGTACAATGAAAATGAGGTTAATTTAAGATTTTCATTTATTAATTTTTTTTTTAGTTTTTGGAAGTTTAAGTCGTTATTATGTTAATTTTAGTGTACTTTTTAGTTAAGCTTAACTAAAAAGTACGCTCAAATTTTTTATTTTAATAAAGCTTTTAAATAATGAAAAAAAGTAATTTTCAAATTAATTTTTTAGTAAGTTAACTCAGAATTGACTTAAAATTCCTTACTTTTTGATATTTTGTTTTATTCCTTTATCTTTTTTAAGATTTAGACTTACTTATAAAAAAATATTTATATTCTATATTGCTACAAAAAGTAAGCATTGGGATTTTCAGGATTTTATATTTAAATTTTTTTAACTTAAAAAAAAAGACCCAAACATGAATACTTTCGCGAACTTACTAAACAGTGTTATTTTAAATGACAATAGTTTTCTTAAGTTCCAAATTCTAATTTAATATCTTATATTTATTTATCCTAATTTATCTTTAGTTTATTGGACACGAAAAAATATAACTAAAAAAAGGAGTTATACTTGAAAGCCTATCTTTACCATCCAGAGTTTTGTTAAGATTGATTATTCATGAACTTAAGGGTTTATATAAACCAAAAATAGTTAAAATTCAATTTTTTTTGAAAAATCACATGTTTCGCCCTAAGGCATCATCAGATCTAAATAAATAATAACAATTTATGATTTTTAATATATAATTTGTATTGCAAAATGCAATAAAATAGAGGAAAGCGTATTTTAGAACTTGTATAGTATACAGGGTGTTTTTTATATATTACGACAAAATTCAGGAACGTGTTCTTTGGACAAAAATTCGCAAAAAAGTTCCTATAAACATAGGTCCTAAACCTTTTAGATTTTGAGCTATAGGGTGGTAAAGTTTTAACAAAAAAATTAATTTTTTTCGATAACTTAAATACCCCTGTAGATATTTATCCAAAGATTGGTTTGCAGAGTCTGTGTATCCAGAGCCATTTACCACCATACATTTAACATTTTTATGTGCTCCGGTGGCGTGTGTGCGGGTTTTCCGCTGAATACTTTTATAAAGAAAAATGGTACGCCACTGGTTTTTCTTGTACTAAAAAATTAATTTAAATTCCCCGTTTTATTTGCATTTTTGATCCCTTGGACTTTATCCGTTAGATGCACGATTTTGGCACAAAAAATTAAAAACCATGGACATGTTGCTCAGATTTGATTAGACTTTCTTTATTCTAGTAATTATTCGTTTTTTTTTTGCAATTTTATTGCAATTTTAATAATAAATAATAAAATTTTTATTAATTAATTTAGTACAAAAGCCAGCCCAATTTAATAAAATTGTAATTGAGGATTTAAGACTTTTGCTTCTACAATCTTTAATTAAAAATACAAGTTTTTAAGTGATAAAAAAATATTACATTATATTATATAAAAAATATTGCATTTTTTTATTATTTATTTAAGTAATATTATTATTTTTACAAAAGTTGTTCAAAGTGTGCTCCTCCAACATTAATACAAGCATCTAATCGACGTCGCATTGACACGTTCAAAATTCCTGGTGTCTGCCGAATTATGTCACAAGACGTTATAATGCGATTACGCAATTCCTCCACATTATCAATTGGATTTATAGAAACCAGTGATTTAAGGTGGCCCCCTAAAAAAAAATCCAGCGGATTTAATTCGGGAGACCATGGGGGCCAAGGATGAATACTTTCCCGACCTATCCAACGATTTGGATACGTAATATCCAAATACTGCCGAGGCACTAAGCTAAAATGGGCTGGATCACCGTCATATAAAAAAAAAACATATGCTGTCTCAGCTAAATGGGGACATCTTCTAGCATCGCTGGTAATTAATTTTCAAGAAATTCTTGATACACTTGTCCAGTCAACCTTGCTGGTAAAAAAAATGTACCGATGAGAAAGTTTTCAATAGTGCCGACCCATACATTAAGTGAAAACAGATGATGATGACGGTTTTCTTCCACAGCATGTGGGTTCTCATAATGCCATATGGTTATTGTGGAAGTTCATGATTGCGTCCATGGAGAAATTAGCCTCATCGGTGAAAAGTATTTTTCTTATAAACGGTGCATCTTGTCTTATGCGTTCTTTCATCCAACGACACAAAGCCGCTCTTTTCGAAAAATCGCCTGGCAAAAGTGCCTGCACCCGCTGAATATGATACGGGTATAAAAGGTTTCTTTTAAGAATATTCCAAACTGTAAATTACTAATGTGTACCGTCTGAGTAATTTTCCTAGTGCTTGTGGTGGGATCTTCCTCGAATTCATTGAGCAGCTGTTTTTCAATTTGAAAAGTAACTGTTGGGGGATGTCCGTTTTCAGCGGTGAGTTTTTTAAAGCTGTCGGTTTCACTTAGACGTTGGTGTAAACGCGTAAACATGGAGTGATGCGGAATAACACGATTCGGGTAACGTTCAGCATAAATACGCAAGGCTTCTTGTGCGTTTCCGTTAGCCAGTCCATAAATGAAGTGCATATCGCACATTTCATTATTTGTGTAATTTTTAGCCATTTTTTTAACAAATTAATCTTGTCAACTGGTGGACAGTGACTATGATTTAAAATTTAAAATATCACAAAATCTTATAAATATCAACTTTATCATGAGCAGAGGAAGAATGTTGTAAAAAGATTAAACTCTTAAACAAGAATATGATTATCGTTGCGGCGGCGTTGTCCGTAGTTACGTTAAAAAAAATTATGTTTATAGGTTACTTCGCGATTTTAAAAGCGTGAAATATTAACACGTTACTCATATGTCACTTTCTTTAACATGTTAAATAAAGTGACATATTATGAACTACAACGAAATTTTAAATAAAATAAAAAAAAAAACTTTTTAGAACGATCATAAAAAAAATAAATTTTAGCGATCAGTCAAAATAGAAAAATGTTTTTAAATTTTTTGTGCGAAAACCGTGCATTTAACGGGCAAAGTCCAGGGGATCAAAAATATTGCAAATAAAACAGGGAATTTAAAAATATTTTTTAATACAAGAAAAACCAGTGGCGTACTATTTTTCTTTATAAAAGTATTCAGCGGAAAATCCGCACACACGCCACTGAAGAACATAAAAATGTTAAAAGTATGTTGGTAAATGGCTCTGGATACACAGACCCTGCATACCAATTTTTGGATAAATATCTACAGGGGTATTAAAGTTATCGAAAAAAAATCATTTTTCAGTTAAAAATTTACCACGCTGTAGCTCAAAATCTAAAAGGTTTTTTTTTTTTTTTGGGGGTCGGTGGAGAAATTCATAAAGAATTTACACTGGTTACGCGGCGCCGCCCCCAGTAGTGTGGGACTCAGTGTCGAGTCTGTTTCGTCCTATACCCACTAAAACTCCACCGCTGGGTGGTGCCTTGTGGCTCCCTACACTGCGGTCTGCTAAGAAGCAGTCCTATTGTGTCCCATATGTTTAGTATCACAGGTTCAATTCTGTAGCTTCAAGGAAGTCCAGGTTTGTGTCCAGTGGTAGATTTCTTATACCCTCTGGTGAGGGTTTCTCTTCCCCCAGGAATGTTGCCCTGGTTCGATTAAATGCTTCACAGAAGCACAGTATGTGAAGAGTTGTTTCGTCCTCCTCATTGCATCCCCTAAATAGCGAGGTAACTGATTTCCCTAGCGTATGCAGGTGTTTCCTGCTGGGTGCATGGCCTGTAAATAGCCCTGCGACCCTTCGCAGTTGTTGTCTGGAGAGGCCCAGTATGTTCTTACCCTTCTTAAAGGGTGGGCTGCCTATAAGTTGTTCTATTGTTCCATCTTTGGCAGCTGCTCCCAGTAGAATTTGTTCTGGTTTATTAGTCAGTTGCTCTGATTTCCCTCTTCCAGGTCTTATCGCTGACACAACATGTTGGTTCAGGGCCTACCAGGCTGTTGCTGGCTCCCTGGGTTGCAAGTTGGATAGCCCTTCTTGCAGCTTTATTGTTGCCTATATTCTCTGCTAGGATTATCTCTGGCCTATTTTGCGCTTCGGCGAGGTTCCTGAGATCCTCCCAGCAGCTTTGCACAGTCCTTGACTTAGTCTCGAACTGTTGTAGTGCAAGTGTTGCAGCCTGGTCTCTTGTAAAAATTGCGAAGGTTTTGCCTCTTGGCAGACCTTCTCTCATCAGTTGGACACAGGTTTGTATTCCTATTATGCTTGCCTGTAAATTTGTTGTTTCGAGGCCCAGGTTTAGCATAAGTTGTCTGCCCTGTTGTTCGTCCTCCACCATGCCCACAGCTACCCCGATCTTAAATCGTTTGGTTGCCGTGTGCCATACTGAGTAACCTCTTTACCTGAGCCTGTCCGCTTCTGCGTCCAGTGGTCCCCTTTTCTCTTTGATGACAAAAGGTTTGTCTAGGTATGTGACCTTGGTTCTGTCTGTTCTTAGGGCCAGGCGCCCAAGGTCCTGTATCTTGTCAAATAAGGCATTGTGCCCATCTTTCGATAGGATTGTTGCGCCATTTGACAGCAGTCTTTTCGCCCCCGTTATAGCTTCAGCCCGTATCACTAAGTGTAGCGGGCTTAGTCCTATCAGGTTCTCTAGGGCAGCAGTCGGCGTTGTGGACATCGCTCCTGTTATGCCCAGACATGCTATTCGTTGTGTTTTGTTAAGTATCTGTATTACAGTCCTCTTTTCTGCCGCATGCCACCATATAGGTGCTGCGTATGTAATGATGGGTCTAACCATTGTCGTGTACATCCAATGTACCATTTTTGGTGACAGTCCCCATGATCTACCGAACATTCTCTTACAGTACATAAGAGTTTTCGTGGCTTTATTTGTAGCCTGGATTACATGTTTCTTGAAGCTGAGTTTTTTATCCAGGGTTATACCTAGATATTTGACCTCGTCTTCAAATCGCAGATTTTCTCCATAAAATTTTATGTTTCTAATGGGCTCTAGTTTCCTTCTTTTGGTAAAGGAAACCAGAGTAGTTTTTGTGGGATTTACCCTTAGTTGTTCTTCCTCACACCAGTGCTCGACAGTAGTCAGGGCTCTTTGCATTTTTTCGAATACATGAGCCTGACTACCCCCTCGTGTAAGGATGACTATATCGTCAGCATATCCTATAGCGAGGATAAGCTGCCTCTCCAGTCGTGTCAGCAAGCTGTCCGATACAAGGTTCCACAGCAGCGGTGACAGTACGCCCCCTTGCGGTGTTCCCCTGAACACTTTGGCCTTAACCGTTGTGCTCTGTTTTTAGGAGGAATGATGTAAGGCAGATTGGTCGGAAGGATTTAGGTTTCGCATAGGAGTCGCGTCCCGTCGCGTCGCATCTAAAAGGTTTAGGACCTATGTTTATAGGAACTTTTTTGCGAATATTTGTCCAAAGAACACGTTCCTGAATGTTGTCGCAATATATAAAAAACATCCTGTATAGTATAAATAAAAAATCCAACAATAATACTAAAATATACTCATCACTTAAATAAATAAAATATCGCAAGCTTTTCGGAATACGAACCTTTGAAATTAAGTGTAAGATTTTTTTAATTTTAAAAATAAATTAAGGTTTTAATTACATTATGCAAAAAAATTATTAGGATTCTAGAGTTTTAATTTTATAGTTCAGTTCCATCATTGAAATTTTGTCTTTACCAATGTTTATTTCTGTTAGAAATCGCAATCTAAAATGAAGGGTAAAAAGTCAAACCAACGAAGATAAAACTTAATTTCACTTGATTTTTTAAAAGGAAATTTGTTTTTGTGCTAACAAGTGGTTATCGCCTATGAGTATCTTATCTTACTTGTATATTGAACATATTCTTAATTTTTAAGGAAATAATATAAATGTATACCTCTAATTGTGTAAGAATTATTAAATTTAAAATGTTAACATAATCAGAGAGAAGAAAAAAAAAGATAAATTCTCATTAACGCATTTTTTCGAATTTTTTCAGAAGAAAAAAACTAGTCTATCAAATATTAATTTACAATAGAGAAGTCCTTTTTCTTCTATTTTGAAGTTTGTTAAACAATTAAGCTGCAATTATAATTTTACTTACTACTTAAGTGAAGTTATTTTGTAAAGTCAAATTTTTGCTTTAACTTTTATATTTTAAACGTGTTTAATTTGAAAAAGGATACTTTGAAGAAATAACTAAAAATCTTGTCATAATTTTCTTAAATGGCGATTTCCAATATAACGTTTCATCCAAGATAATTCTTATTAAAATTTTCTGTTCTTTGACTAAAGACTGGCCACCTGGTAAAACTTTTTTGCAACTGTAATTTGTCTAATATTATTTTTAAAATAACTAGATTAAAAAAATTTATAATGAATCGTGGCTTATAAATACTCCTTAATTTTTCTTAATAGTTGATTAAAATAAATCTTAGGAATGTAACAATTGAACTATATTTTTAAAATATCTTTAAATATATGAATTTTTTAAATCATAATAAAATATAAAAATAAAAACAATGGAATAAACTAAATTGTTTTACAATATTTATTTTCTTATATAAGAAATATAAAAAAAGTACTTTTTTTAGTACTAATAAATACTTTTGTTTTCAGCCTATTTTTATTTAAGTGCAAAAAATAAAATGTATTTACTTCAGACGTATTTTTTAGTCAACTATTACTAAAAACCAGATTACCCTTGTACTTTATAAACTCAATTTAACAACGAACTACTAAACCTTTTAATAAATTACTTTTAAGTTTGATTATCAAATTTTCCAACAGCACAATAGCAGCATAAGTTTTCATAAATATGGAAAAGTATCACTTTGCAGATACTAGAAAAAGAATTATAATTTTGTTTCTTAGATAGAATTTCTTAGTTAGATTTTAGATCATCTATTTATAATAATAAACTGTCTAGAGCTTCTAATTCAGTTTTTTTTAAACAAAGTCTTTTTAAATATTTTTCATAAATTAGTTACCCGAAAGCGATATTTTCAATCTTAAACCAGTAATGGTATGGATACATGGAGGAGCATTTATAGCAGGTTCCAATACTCCCAGAAACCTTGGCCCAGAATATTTAATGACAGAAGATGTTGTGCTTGTTACTATAAATTATCGAGTTGGGATTTTAGGTAATTAACAAAAATTGTGTTAAATATATTTTCTTTTAAGTAATAATATTTTCAGGATTTCTTAGAATAAAAGATGAAAGTTCTAATATATCTGGTAATATGGCATTTAAGGATCAAGTTGAAGCTTTAAGATGGATAAAAAGTAATATTAGGCAATTTAATGGGGATCCGGATAATGTTACTGTTTTTGGTGGGAGCGCCGGATCTGCGTCTACTAGTCTGCTGGTTTTATCACCTCTGGCAAAGTATGTATAAAAATTAAATAAAATATAATATAGACCTTTAAAAAATTTAAAAATTTATATCCTAATTTATTTATTACCCTTAAAGAGGCCCAGAGCAAATCCCTATTTTTACGTAATCAGCCATTTTTAAGTCTTATAATTTTTCAGCGAGTGCTTTAAATAATAAATCAGGCTTAGCGCCTTTTGACAAAAATGCTAATTTGGTTAATAATTGCAAAATATTATTTTTTATAAAATGATGGTGTATAAATTAAAATTATAATAAAGAGAACGCGAAATCATCACGGCCCTTTTCATTCTTATTGTTTATTTATATGTGGCGTTTTAATACTGTTGCAGACATAGGTATATTAAATATCAATAGAGTATAATAATTCCTCTTAACCGACTTCGCATTAACCGGTCGACGGATTAACCAGCCTGTTTACAACAGCCGAACGTAACGCAATATTTTCCAAGAAATTCACCGGCGACGCGATTCGGCTGAGATTTCCCCGTTATTACGGGGAGATCCCTGTGAACTGAACTATAAACGATGTTGGATAGGATTATTTTATCGTTTTGATCAGTTTAGTTTGTTCTTGCTGTGGGTACGTACAAAACATAACTATTTCCTTAACAATAAGTGCAAAGCGCAAACAATTATGGTTTCGATGGATACACGTTTAAAAGTGTTGAAGCGGATTAATAATGGTGAATCTGTGGTGAAAATCTGTGCAGAATTTAATGTTGGAAAAAGCACTGTAAATGACTGGCGAAGAGATAGGCATTCGATTAAGGAGTTTTGTTCGAAAATAGAATTGTTCGAAATGATCAGAATCTGGGCAGCCGTTGTACGAGAAAAAAACCGATTTGTGAGGTCGTCGATGAAGCTTTGTGGATCTGGTTTCTTCAGGAACGTCGAAGAGGTACACCGATTGGCTTGATTAATAATGGAGGCGAATTTGTGGCAAGTAATGGTTGGCCTAATCGATGGAAAAAGCGACACGGAATTCATTTCGCACATGTAAGTGGAGAAAAACTGTCTGCTGATACAGGTGCGACAGAATTCAAGACTAAGTTTGGTGAAATGGTTAAAACAGAGGAATTACCTCCAGAACAAGTGAAGAGCCAGGGAGAATAAGGATGAAAGTCGATAAAATTAAGTTTGAAACCATTCTTTATTTAGCGTAAAAATTATTCAATGAATAAATATGTACTATTGGGTGGTTCAACAACGTTACTACCCGAAAAAAAAAATTGTAAGGCTCTAGAACAATAAAAAACAAAAAATTCTAGCAGAGATTGCAAAAAAACTGAGAAAGAAAGATGAGGGTCCAGTGATTTCCATCGATATTTCCTCTTATTATCAAGAACTTATACGGTTTTTCAATAAAATCTCAATTTTACAAAATAAATCTTTATTGTTTGGTGACAAAATGGAGACTACCAAATAAAATAGAAATTCTCTATTGTGTGACAGGCTGCAAATGTACTCCTGTGCCGATTTTCCACAAAATCTTGCAAGCTTAGTTAGATATTTGAAATTAGCACCTGATAAAGTGGTACACTTGAAACAAGACAAACTGGATAAGGTAAAATCTCATAGGAAAATGCATACAAATTTATACCTTCGTAAGAAATTCCAGGTAATTCAAACTCCCCCCAATTGTTTGGCACCAATGGTTTTCCGACGATATCAGCTGACTGCCACTCCCCGTTGAATGTTGTCCGGAAATATACAAGCCTTTGATTTTCCTTTAAAAATTTTATTTCCCTAATAACTCTAGTTGGAAAGGGACATTTTTTTGTAAAATGTATTTAGAAGCACTTCTCATTGCGGAAAAAAGTGTTGTTGAACATTTTCAGTTTAAAAGGGCGATGGTTTATTCCGATTTGACTCGAAAGCCTCTATCCAGTCCTGCGGTATTTCTGCTCTATGCTTTTGATTCACTGCGGCGAAGTCCCTGTCGCACTCCATATATGAATGGCCTCGAATCGGAAATGTCATTTGAATAAAATCCAAACGTTTCTGAAAATGTATAACATAATACAAGTATCTAAACATAGTCCAGTTTTTATTTTTTGTCCTGGGCATGAGTCACAGAAAATGTTTAGTTTCCTCGTTTGCTGATTTAGATGATTGTACAGCATATGATGCAATAACGAACAAACATTTGAGCTTCCCTTTTTGCATATCTGGATACGTATAGAAAATAGCTTGATTATTCGATAAAATGTGAATAATAAATGTGTAAATTAACAATTGACGGCAATAATACACGTCATTTGTGGAAATGTTTGGAACTGGCAAGTTCTTGGCATAATCAATGCATATTGATTCCATTTTCATTGTCTTTCTACTCTCATTCTTCGCAGCTGTTTTCCTTTTGTAAAAGGTATCTGCTTTCCTCAAATGAATATCTTTAATCAGTTCTAGTTTCTTCAGTTCTCTAAGAATTTCAGCAGTACTTTTTTCCGTCTTTGAAAGTTTTGATGAAGATTTTGTATTTTGACGTTTATCTCGTCACAGAAAGAACAGGTATCTGAACGAGGGTACTCAAAACTAATATTGAAGTTCTCGTTAAAAATATCTCGATAGCTGTCGTAAGATAATTTCATATCATGATGTTTTTATTTAAACAGTTTATGCATTTTTGCAACATTTAGTTCCTCCGATAGATATGTTTTCTTGGACTTACTCAAGCTGTAATGGCTGCTATGGGATTTGAAAGACGAGATGTGCTGCTTTACACACGGAGTTGTCGGACAGACCACGCTTTCTATTTCTGTGCTTACCTCTGTTGTCAACTGGAGAAACACCTGTCATTTTTAATGACCTTTGAATTGTTTGGACACGCCGCCCATTTATTCCGTGAATTGACAGGAACGCTTTGAAGCATATTTGAACGTCAGAAGTGACACCGTCTTGCCCCAAAACTCCAACTCTATATTTGTATGATGACTGATTAAACTTAGTGACTTCATTTTGCGGTTTACGGGGTCGTCGTCGCTGAGTTGGCACTACGGAAATTAGTCCGGCAAGATACGAGTTCTGCTCATTGTATGATGATAAAGAATTATTGAGTTCACGCAAAATTATACGACGCGTTTCTTCATTTACAACAGAAAAACATTTCAAATTCTTACACTTACAATCACAGCCAGTCTCATTAGATTTCAAGCGAAATTTCTTTATAGCATCACAAATACGTCCATCTTTCCTTCGTTTTTTCGTCAGAGCGCTAGGCAAACTATTCTCCATAACCTCAAAAATGCACGTGTTTACAATATTTATCAGTTATCACTCACAACAACACAGTCGCACTGATCTAAAAGTGATCTTTTTATAATATTATGAAGTAATATTTTTAAAGGCGCCATTCAATCCATATGGGACTCTCAGCGTTTTTCCCGCTGACGCATGGACTTTCAGCGTTCTTTCCTAGTACATCTAATTTTATTTCAATTATAACTTTGGACTGTCATCTTTGTTTCTTCTTATACTGTAACCCTACAAAATAGAGGCTATAAGCATCGTTTTGCATTGAATACTTTATTTTTCCTTAAATGTGGACTTTCATCGTTCTTTCCCCTGACTCTTCAAGTTTATAGTATAGACGAGATCAGGCTAAACATTAAAATGTTACCAGAAAAAACTTTTCTAGGCAGTCATGAAGAGTCTGCCTCTGGCTTTAAAAAGAACAAAGAACTTATTACAGTGGCCGTTTATTCGAATGCAGCGGGAACTCATAAAATTCCTCTTTTTGTTATTGGCACGTCTGCTAAACCACGGGCATTCAAAAACTTGAATCCATCGTCCCTTCCGGTCTATTATAAGTCACAAAAATCAGCGTTAATGAATTCAGACCTGTTTAAAGAGTGGTTTAATTTAGAGTTTGTTCCAAGAGTTAAAAAACATTTAAAAAGTGTTAATTTGCCTATCAAAGCAGTTCTAGTGTTATATAATGCTCCAACCTATCCTCATGACTGCGATGTAGATTACATAAAATTAGTCTATCATCCTACTAATGTGACATGCTTAGTGCAACCAATGGACCAAGGAGTGATCGAAAGCTTAAAAAGACGATACAGGCGTAAACTTGTTTCTGAAATTCTGCAACACTCGGAGAGTGAAGACAAAGGTCTTTTAGAAGTCATCAAAAAGATCAATATCAAGGACGTTATCTATATGTTAGCTACAGCATTTCAAGAAATGCCCTGTTTAACGTTTATTAAATCTTGGAGAAAACTTTGGCCAGATGTTGAGAATCTAGTTGCGATCTCGAATATTGCAGGGACTGAAGAAGAAGAAAACAAATCCACTCTACAAGACCTTCAAAAGTTAACGGGTAGCGAAGCATTGCAACCAGAAGATGTGGAAAACTGGATGATAAGTTGTGACGATCACCGTGAAAATGAATTTTTGAATGATGAAGAAATCATAGATTTAGCAACCAAAGAACCAGAGAAATATGATGAGAGTAGTGACATTGAAGAGGAAAAAACGATTTCTCATGAAGAAGCCAAAAATGTAATGGAACTTGCATTAAAATACATTGAGCAGCAACCTGAGTCAACGGCATTAGACGTTTTGGTGATTAGAAAATGGAGGGATATTGCAATCAGAAACTCACTGAAGGTTAAAAAACAGAAGAAAATCACAGACTTTAAAAAAAAATGACATATTAAACTTACATACATATGTATATTTGTTGATGTAGCACGTTTATGTATGTAAATATGAAATACATAACTATATAAGGAATATTTCTCCATATTTTATATTTATTATGCTCATATATATGTGTAATACTCTCTTCAATACATATACATACGTACATAACATAGATAATGAACATAATATAATATGTATTATGTACACATATATAAGTACATTTCAAATTAACCGACCAGGTATACAGTCCCGATGTGACCGGTTAAGAGAAATTCTACTGTAGTAGAAAATGCTTCAAGATAATTATTGATTTTCACCGCTATTGTTTCGCTAAGTCGGAGGTATATACGCCGCAGAAAAATTAAAAAAAAAGATTTTCTTAACACGTCCCTTTTTAATTTTAAAATCATTATAAACTATATTTTCTTATAAGCAGAATTAATTGTTAATACTTAAGTAGTGGTAATAAAAGTAATTTCCAATAAATTTTTAATGAATTTTGTATAAAAAGAATATGAGTGGAAGACAAAAGCGTATAGTTTTAGAACATTCATAAGTTTATACTTAAGATTTTCATCCACTTGAAAAATAATTAAATTGACAAAAGCATAAAGGTTCAAAGAACCTTACATTATTGATCTGGAATATTGTAATATAAGTGATTGGCCATAACCTTCCAAAAATACAAATGAAATTGACTTGACTGAAACTTGCAATGAAAACGAGTTGATGCTGAAAATCATTCAAAGAAGAAATAAATATTTATGTCATTAGAAATCCATCCACATTCGAAGTATCACTCAAAAAAGACATAAATTTAAACAGATAATTAGTATGATTTTGATAGGCTCGTTTACGTAAAATTGACTGTACATAAGAATACAAGATAGGTAAAAACAGATAACTTTTAGAAAATTGTAAAAGAAAAGGCAATAAAATGCCAGCCATCTCAACAAAAGGAAATATATTTAAAAAGACGTAGTGCTGTCAAAAATTACTTTAAGGTATATTTCATTGTAACATTTGTCTTAAATTAATATTAATATGATTTCAACTGTAATATTAATGTGTTGAGCTCATGCTATTCTAAGATCATATAAATTTGAATAATAAAGATAAAATAAATTTAATTGTCTCAGGTTATTATCTTATCTATATTGTGTTAGAAAATCTACTTTATGTGATCGCACTTTCTATGCCTAAGCGGGTACCATGGGTCATTTGACAAGAATTTAAAAAAATATTAATATTACAATTTCCTTCTTTTTTGAATTAGCGAATTATTTTTATCATCGTAATAAGGTCTAAGAAAAGATTAGCAATTGCGTAATAGATATTAAAAATCGTTTCCTATAAAGAAGAGTTCAGAAGAATAGAAGTTTATAATCTTTTTTTTTTACTAACATCATTTTTAATAAAATCAATAGTAAATATAACTATTGTTATACGAGACTAATTTTTTCCTATTATCTGATGTTATCACATTAAAATAAATAGATCTAGCAGCTTGCAGTGCATATCTTTAACTGATCACAAGGAATTTCTGTCTTCTGAGTTGGTGTTAAGCTAATTTAAATATTTTGCCTATTGTCGGTTTCTTGTCTATACTACACTCTAGGAACAAAAAGTCTCTTTTAAAAAGCTTATTATCTATTGGACTAAATGGCTTTTTTAAAGTCTTGAAGCTCTTCTCCTAGGTGTTGTAGAACACAAATGTTGCATGAATGTTCTGTATAATATTTTTATGACTCCTTGGTTCTACTTTGGTGGTTAATGGTTGAAAAGTTCATGAACATATCTCTCTCTGTAGATAGGTTTTCGACATATTAAAGGAATCAAGATAAGGTAATTTGTTTATTCTTTCAATCCTCCATGGTAAAGTAGATACTAAAAAGTTATGCAAGATTGTCTAAGAATTGCTTTAGCTTATTTTGCACATGCGCGATAGCGAAATCAATTTCGACTATGCAAAAATAGGAATTATGCCTTCCTTGAGCATTATTTATGCACTTTAATGTAAGTTGCTAAAATATTACTTTATTTAGATTATGTTACTATAAAGGATGCTTTACAAAGTTATACCAGTTATTATCTAGAATATGCAACTTGCAGGACAGAAAGTCAATTGCGAATATAACTACACACACAGAGCCCATAAACATTAATATAAAGTCAACTAATTAAATTTATTTCACTTTAAAGTTGTTTAGTTTAATTCTTATATTAAAGATATTTTAATTTAAATGTTGTTTTTTTAAACATTGTCTTATTCTCTTATAAATTACTATAAATTTAAAAAATAGTTGCTGTATCAAAAATGTATTTTCACTTTTTCGATCAAGTAGATATCACTATTTTATTGATAAAACTTTATTATCTGAGTTGCTCTGAAAATGTATTAAAATTATTTTCTTCGTACCTTCTAGACCGAATGTAGTTTGTCGAAATCGACGGTTTTCGCTCCAATCAATACATCGTAAGATCTGGTGTCCCACAGGGTGCAAACTTGGGATCGCTTCTTTTTTTGTTGTTCATTACTGACCTTTCACTGACTATTTTATGTCTTAAACTGCTTTTTGCAGACGATTTAAAAATTTATAGAAAAATAGAAACCATAATATCTGATTGCCAACTGCTTCAATCTGATATAAATAATATATATGACTGGGGTCGGAATAACAGACTTTTTCTTAATGTGTCAAAGTGTTTTCAGGTAACTTTTTGTAGAAACAAAAATTTTATTCAGCACAACTATGAAATTGAAAATTTTCCTTTGGCTAGGTGTCTTGAAATTAAAAATTTGGGTGTTACTTTTGACCAAAATTTCAACTTTAAAAATCATATCCATAATACAGTTATAGCAGCATCCAGATCTCTAGGTCTTGTAATTAGAAATTGTCGCAATTTTAATGAAGTTAGGGTGGTTCTTATATTGATCTTTTGTTCGCTCCAGGCTTGAGTACGCTTCAATTATATGGCATGCAATATATCAGGTGGAGATTGATAAAATTGAGTCAATTCAGCGTAGATTTTTAAAATATTTAATGTACAAGACCGATGGTGTTTATCCAGCAAGAGGAACATGTCAAGATATAATGCTTGCACGTTTTAACATGAAAGCCTTAGCCGACCGCCGTGTGGTAGCGGCCGTGGTCTAAGTTAGTTAATTATAAAATCGAATGTAGGTCATTGTTGAATCAAATTTACTTTGCTGTTCCCAGATTAAACTCTAGAAACTCTCGAACATTTCAGGGTAATAGAGCAATAAATAACATTTTTAGAAGGTCACCGATTTATTATATGTGTAACTTATTTATTACTCTTTGTAACCACAACTTGGACCTCTTTGTTGCTTCAATGTCTTTCTTAGTAGGATTTTTTAATTAATAATCTTAAATCTTGAATTTCTCTTAGAGATTTTGTAGGTAGGTAATGCTTAGAGTATATGTATGTTTTCTAAAATTTTTATTAGCCTATAAGCCTCTTACATAATTTTTCCTTTAGCTTAATATGATATTATAATATTTAATTTTAAACCTTAAACCTGTTGTACACAATTCTTTCTGTATTTCCTGTAAGTGGGTGACTGTTGGAAATAAAAGCCTTATTATTATTATTATTATTATTAATAATATTATAAATAATATTATAAATAATAGATTATATTTTAGAGGTCTTTTTCATGAAGCAATATGTCAAAGCGGTGCAGCATTATGTCAGTGGGTTGATGAGGCAGACTATAGTGCTGTACATTTAGCGAGACAGTATGATCCTAACATTTCTACAGAAAAAGAAGCTGCGGAGCTGTTTATGAGTTTGCCCATAGAGGAGTTAAATAATCTTCAAGAAAAAATCCTCCATGTAAGTTTTTGTTTTAATTATTAGTAACAATTGATTATAAAATTTGTTGGGTTTTTAGGGAAGACTTAGTATTAGAATAGGTTTTATGGGATTAGTACTTGAACCTGAGGATAGGAAAAATGCTTTCATGACAAAAAGACCAATTGATATAATTATGTCTGGAGACTATAATAAAGTACCAATTATTCTTGGATATAATAACAAAGAAGGTAGTTATATAAAATATTGAAAAATTAAATGTTTATTTATTGTTATTTTAGGAATTCTTTTTTATGCTGAAAGAAAATCCAATGGCCAAAATATGGACAAAAATTTATCTTTAGAAATATGCCTTCCCCATAACCTGAGTTTGCAGAGAAACAATCCTGCTACATCAAGTTTGTTAGAAAAGCTATCAGATGTTTACTTTAGTGGTCCAGATGTTCGTGAAAATAATATTTCGGTAAATATTAAGTGAAAAATATCCAACAGATTCAAGAGCTATCTTGAACACAATATTTTTAAATAACAGTTGTAGTATAGGGTAGACCTAAATTTTTTAAGTGGATTTTAAAAATCCATAAGTATCCATAGCGCAAAGTAGTACTCACAATAATTTGGGCAATTCATTTTTTAAAAATAACGTCGTACATCGCGCTGCAAATACTCCTCAAAATAAAAATTGGCTAGCACATTGCATTGGGACTAGCAACGTTTTCTTTACAAATATTCTCGGGTCTGTTATTATATGTCTGGTATATAGGTCTGTTACTGGATAATAGTGGGACGTTTATTGTTTAAGAGATTATAGTAGATACTCGACTCTTTAGGTATCACCACAGATATATATGATTAAGTGAAGTGAATATTTTTTTAACATTCTGGATTACTGTCTTATATAGGCTGATTTTATCCTGTGGTCCTGTACTTTAGTAATCCATGTTATTTTAATATTTTTTATATTAAATAGAGCTTGACGAATTATTAACTATTTAACAAAAAGTGTTATCTATATTATTTTCGACATATTTATTATAATAGAATTTTTTTTTGATAAATTACTTTGATGTAATGCTCTCTTAAGTGTTTTTTTTTAAATTCTGCTATTAATTATCTAAATTTCGTTAATATTTATATTAAAAGACCAGTTTTTACATTTATTTAAAATAACTTTTTCATAGATATTACAAATTAGAAAATTTAGTTTATCTAATATAAATCTAATATCTAATATACCACTTTGGTATTGCAATTTTTCAAAAAAAAGATAACATAGTAGACACGTACCTTAATTAAAAAATATATTTCGAGTTTACTACAAAAGCATATGTGCAAAAATCCCGGGAAATTAAATTGAAACAATTCGGTCTTGGTTTTATAACCTTGCACGGTGGCAGTCATAAAGCTAGTCTAGCGGTTGGGGATTTAATAGAGCAGGATAATAAAACAACATACAATTTATGCAAAATACTATATAGTAGTACATTTGTATTATGTAGTATAATTTTAAATTTTATAAAATAATCATAATCCTTTAAAGAATAGAAATTATTTAACAAAAAATATCAATATTTAACAAACCATTTTTAATGGTTTCTAAAATGTTATAAGCAAATTTGTGCAAAAACTGTAATATACACTAATACACCGACGATATACATTATAAGCTGCAATCGATAAGGGAAACGCTAAAGTAACTGTGTTAAAACTAAATGGGCGGATAACATTTTTTTTTAATATTTGGCAACAAATGGGTGAAAAATTAACCCCCATAAGTCAGCGCAGATGTATTTTGAACCAGAGTAAGTGGGCTTTTAACAATCTTCATATTAGCATTGATGACGATCGCGATCTATACCGACAACATGTCTCCTACATCAGTAGGCAACTGTCGATAATGTGAAGATAATTTTCTCGTGAACATCAGGTTTGTCCAGTGCTTTTACTTCAAGGAAAACTATCATAGCAGCTGTGTAAAATTGAAAGATCCTGTTTCAAAGTTTTTAAGTGATAGTAAAAATGCATTATGGTTCTGTGATGTGTGCATGTGTCCTGTGAGACTATTAGGTATCGTCCCGGAATTCCATGGACAATCTCAGCCTCCCGGTTTTTCCAGAAATACCCCGTTAAGAAGTCACAACCCAGATGTGGTGGAAGTCGAATAACAAATAGAATTTAGCAAATATAAGATTTTATATAAAACAGAAAACAAAAAAATATCAAAATTTAAAATGTTATTGCTTGCCTAGGTCACAAACTAAATTTTAAAAAGAATTTCTCTCAATTTGCTTCAGAATAATACAATTTCAATAAAAAATAAAAAGAAATTAAATGTTGCTAGGGCAACTCTTTTTCTCACTAGTTTTTTAAAAGCATTCAGAAATGAACATTCCTTAATAAAATCAGGTAACATAATAAAATCGGATAAACCTTTATAAAGAACAGAATTAAGCATTTGACTAGAATAACACCAATCAAATAAAATAAAGTTAGTGGAATGACGTGTGTCATAATTATGTACATCGCTAAAACTTTTGATTTTATCGTCAAAATACGATGGTAACATTTTATTTTTTGCTTTAAACAGAAAGACATTTAAGTACACTAAAAGGAATTTTTTATTTTATTGATAACATGTTTGACATATTAAGCATTAATGACACGGGTGTAAAAATAGTTAGTTGTATAATAATAGTAATTTGTTGATTTTAAAGTTAGATAAATTATAAAGAAGTGATGTACAAAACTCAAGGTGAGGTGTAGCTATGCTATTATATAACAATAATTTGATAGTCAGTGACAAATTGTCCTACCCCTGAAATAAAACCTACTTTTTTCGAATATCTTCATGTTATGTAAGCAGCATGCAATATATAGTAAAATAACAAAATATGATCTTAATCAATCTTTAAATCCAAGGGAGCTGGGGATAGGAATCATTGAAATAAGGGAGGCAAAAGATAGCGTGGTGGTAGAGCCGCTTAACTAAAGTCAACCATTGAGACAACACTTAGTCAACGTTTTGTTCCTACAGTACCAATAAAGAAAAATCCCTGCATTAGGAATTTTGGAATCGAGAAACATTATTCAGATACAAGTCTTATAGAAGCTATAAAATCTCAGAATAAAACTTTCTTCTAGTCTAAGATTTCTTTCTTTCTTTTCTAAAAATACCAACTCTAAATTGAAGGTATTACTATTAAAAAATGGTTAAAAGATATTGGGCAAAAATTCAGTGTGATTCTGACACATTTAAGAATTTACTGTCAGTTCCCGATTCTAAATTTTTTATTGGATGTTGAGCCTGTCGCTTCTTTGAATACATCGCTGTATATAGATGCTACAATTGTAACATATTCGGACATTTATCAAAAGACTCCTCCGAATCCACATGTGGTGGAAAATTTTGTGCCAAAAGCCATAAAACCAAATCGTGTAAACACACAAAGTATGTTTATGTCAATTGCAGAAGACACAATGAGAAGCATGGTTCAAGCTTAAATACTAAATACCATTTTACTTTTACTGATCATTTAACTTGGAAAAATCAATGATATAGAATAGCATTGAAGCAGAATCAATACCACAATAACAAAACTTTAGTCTTCAAAAGTCTTCAAGAAAATACAAATACTATAGTCATCCTACATCAAAATATACAGTCACTAAGGAATAAAACCCTGGAAATTGAAGCACTTATTGACAATACAGGTATATTAATGTTCAGTGAGCACTATCTAAAAGCAGAGAAAGGAGATCTTATCAAAATTGAGGGCTATAATATGTCATCTTGTTACACAAGATCTTCTCTGGAGCATCGAGGTGCTTGTGTGCAAAAAACGCGTAGACGGTGTAGTAGAGGTTGTATGTGCTGTAGAACATCAATTAAAATTGGTAGCAATATTAGTCTATAGGCGAGGCGGTGGATGTATTTTCACATTTCTTAAGATCCTGGAAGACATTTTGGACATTGTAATGTTAAAATACTTTAAATATAAATGCATTATTGACGGTGATTTTAACATAAATTTATTTGAAGAGGATGATACAGTTAAGGAGTTTTTAGATCTAATAAATGCTTTTAATTTAGGGCAGTTCATTTTTAAAGCCACAAGAAAGTCAAAGCACTCTTGCTCTTTTATAGATAATATTTTTATTAGTACACAATGTAACTTTAGGGCTTATGCATTGAACATTCCCGAAAATTTGCCACAAGTACTGTGTTTAAATAGTGTGCCTTCGGAAATATCATCCAGTTTTATATATAAAAGAGTTTTTACACGAAACAAAATTATGCATTTCAAGCAGGAACTCGAAAGGGCTGATTTGTCACAGGTATGTGAAGAGAATTTAGTATATAAATTATATAACTTATTTAAAAATATTTTCTCAGGCCTAATGAATCGAGTGTTTACAGTTAAAGTTAAACTGTCTTAAACCCTCAAACAAAGCGTGGATTGAGAAAGGAATAAAAGTATCATGCCGCTAAAAACGAATTTTGTATTTTAAAAACCGCAAAGGACATGTTTCTGATACATATTTTAATACTACTATTTTAATAAATACTGTGGTATATTAAAGGATGTTATAAATGAAGCCAAAAAATTTCTAATTTAAACCTTCCCTAATAAGTCGAAAAATAAATTAAACTGTCATGGCAGCTCGTTAAAAATATCACAAACACTACAAACCAAAATATTGATATAACTGAGGCATTCGTTAAAAATAACTACTAATCCCCTGCAAGTTGTTAACAGCCCAAACACTGTTTTTATAAACTCATGTCCTACTATTTTATCAAAAAACTTTAACACTAATTCAGTTAAAAATATAACATCTAGCATATTCTTGCCACCGATGGATTCAGATGAAGTTGTTAAAATAATAAGAAATCTTAAAAACAAGAAAACTCTAGGTAACGATGAAATTCATATCTCATTAATTAAGGAGACAACAATACTAAGACTACAAAATTGCAAAACCATTGGAATTTATAATAAGTTTATCCTTTGTAACATGTCATTTTACTACAAAATTAAAGCATGCCTGTATCAAACCCATTCCTAAAAAAGGAGATAGAGATAAAGATTTTAGAAAGGGTAAGTCAACCATTTGCGCTATTTATCAGACTATGATAGAAATACTAACTCAGTAAATAAAAAGGAAGAAACTGTAAGTGTTTGACCTTTCTAAAGCTTTTGATAGTGTAGATCACGAAAAACTAGTAGAAAAATTGGATGGGCTTGGTATAAGGGGAGTTGCACTTAACTGGTTAAAATCATACTGGGAAGGTAGAATGTAGTGTTGGGGAAGTAGATTGTCAAGGTAAAAAAATATTTTCCGAAAATGTAAATATAGCAAAGGGAGTTCCCCAGGGATCAATTCTGGGACCTTTGCTGTATATTCTCTATACAAATGAGCTGGATGATGTTTTTGGGAAGACTACTGAACTTTACGCAGATGATATGAGTCTGTTGGTGCATACCTTCACGCTAACAACCTGCTTTTAAAAGTATCCAGAACTCATTGCGTACTTTTTGTAAATCGAAGGAATGTTAACTTTAGTTTCAATTACAATAAAACAATTTCATCTATTGAAAAGGTTAAATTTTTAGGTATTAATGTAGATCAACGAGTAGGTTGTTAAGGTAGGTAAGTTGTTACTGGGATAATGCGATTTTACTATGCCCTTAGAATTATCACAGATAGAGTTGGTAAAAGTGCCGCAATATCTGCATATCATGGATTTATTCATTCTCGAATGAGGTAGGGACTTATTTTTTGGGGAAATTCTGCTGACGTAGGAAGAGTGTTTTTATTTCACAAGAGATGTTTGCGGACAATCTTTTAAATTAAACAAAGAGCATCATGTAAGCCTATATTTACAAAAAATATTAATATTAATCTCAATGTATATATTAGACTGTTTTGTTTGTCAAAAATAATGAGGATCTTTTTAGCGAATCGTATCCAACACGTAATTATGATACAAGAACGAGGAATAACTTGGTTACTCAAAGATATAATTTTTCATATCTTCAGAAAAATGTAGAATTTTGTATTACAAAGATTTTTAAATTAATTATTTAGCCTACAAAGAAGAGTGTGGAACCTTCTCAAAAAAATATGTTGAAAAAAACACCTTAAGGTTTTTTATTAAAAAATGCTTTCTATTCTGTGAAAGCTTGTGAGAGTTGTTTTTCGCTCATCATGATTGAGTAATGTAATTGTGTTTATGTATTTTTTAGATGTAAATATTTACTTCTATATCTGTAAAGTATATTTAACCTTACGTAAACCTTAAGTAATATTGATGATAATAATAAAAAAATAAAAAGAAGTAAAAAGGCATAGGAAAAAAATTTAGAGTAGAATAATAGATTATAATTAATAACAAACCAAATAAGGCTGTTATTTTACTTTTTATATAATAATAAATTTTAACAAAGTACTATTTTAGTGATAAAAATATCTACTCTATTTTTTTTATATTTTTTGAAAAATTTAATATGCTATAAGGTTACTCAGGATTTATTTCAACAGAAGTAAAAAATATTTAATATCTATGTCATTGTTTATATATTTATTTTATTATTATATTATAAGCAATATACATACTTTTAACAATTCAAAATATTTATTTTTAGTTGCTGTCCGACGCGATGTTTACTATAGGAATTTTAGGAACAGCTAAGAATCATGCCCTAACATCTCCGTTTCCAGTATATCTTTATAAGATGTCGCTGGATACCAAACTAAATAAAACAAAAATTGCATTAAAATTAGAAAGTATACCTGGTAAGGCTTATTAGTAATACTTAGAGTTATAGAATGATACATTATTAAATTGAACATGCCATTATCGAAGTTATCGATATGGTGCAAACTGGAGGGAAATTCTCGAAAGAGATATTGCAAGAGAATAGTTCTGTAGATACATATTAAAGTTTTTTACTTGTGTAGTATTTAGACAAATCTTAGTATTTAATTTTTTTTTATAATGTATAGTGATTGAAAACTTCAAGCCACTTTCAACTAGTGACGGAATTTTTAATTAGACACTGGCATTTAATATTTCATCTCCTTGGGTATTGCTGACAACCCGCATTAAAGCTGGACTTACTGTAGGAGAAAGAAACTAAAAAACTTGTAATCAGAGAGTCCTTAGCACTCTATATGACTTATATAAATAACAGCCATCTTGGCCACTCATTATCCTCTTGTAAATTTAAGCTCATTTTAAAGTCATCATCTTATATTTCATACTTAAAATTTGTAAACCTCTTTTGCATCATATGATGGCAGGTTTATACATTTGTGCTTTATATTTTTTTCCAGTTTTGTTATATACATTTTTAATATTATTTAACCTATCTGTTTTAATGTATTTGACTTTATTCAGTAGCGTCCTAGCAGCGAATTAGTAAGGTCATATACCAATTATTTGATGATAGTGCGATAGACAGTAAATGTCACGAATTGATCAATGACAAAAAGAAACAATCAGACGAAAGAAAGAAAAGAGAAATGAAAAAAACGAACAAAAAGCAGGGTAAGTCCGAGGAAGAAAACTCTTATCCTTCCTATTTTAAAAATCCAATAAAACTACAAGTGCTAAATTAACAGGATATTACTATACTTAACAGCACTATTAAAAAATAAAAATTCTCAACTTTTAACTTAAGTCCATCAGGACGCAGTTTCTTGCCTGATTGATATGCGTTTGTAATAACGACAATCTTGTGTCAGAAATTAACCAACTTAAAGCAAAGGCTTCCGAAAATAAATAAATTTACTAGAATCAGAAAATTTAATCTTAAAAGAAAATAAATGAACCTAATAAAAAAAACGAAGACCAACAAAAATCAATTATCAATTTATTAAATAAAGTAGAAAAATTAAGTAAAACTAAGTAAGTGTACAAAATTTGATCTAAAGTGAGAAGTAAAACGTATAATGAATTTATTAAAAATTGCGAGCAAAATAAGGAAAAACGAGTTCTGTCGCTCCTGCAGACGCTGATTTGTTGGCCTTTAACAAGGAGAATACAATTGTGATGTAGGAGACAAGAGGAGACTCTATTCAAGTTTGTTAATCAATAAAAATCAATTAAATTAAATAAATAACTCGAAACTGAAAATGTTAATGACCCAAATATAAAACTGCGTGATACAATTAAAAAAAACCTAAACTTGCAAACTAATGAAGACACTAATTCTAAGCAAAAATTTCAGGAGACTCCTTTTCTATAATAGATATCGAAAATTTAAACTAAACATATTTAAAAGAATATTAAAACATATGAAAACAAATAAAAATAATAATTTAACATAAAAAAGATCAGTTTCCAGACCTCTTAAGCTCAAATAAAAAACCCCCAACTAGTGCTCTTCCTAACCTCTCTCAATTTGGAAACAGCGCAATCAACAATCTACAGAAAACAAGATCAATATGCCCTGAATCGTATTGAGAAATACAAACAACTTGGTAGAAGAACATGCAATAATAAAGCAAAATAAAATTATAATAAAAGAAATAAAAAATAAAATAAGTTTTTCTCAGACAGAGTAGAGGATCGTAGAAAACTAACGCTTTACTTACCTAAATGGAATTGGAATATTATACTTACTTCTTAAAAGAAGACAAAAGATTAAACCTCATAATAAGAGCTTTAGATGAAAATTGCCATCTAAGCAACCTTAGGGAAGAACTAGAAACTGTACGTTTCCATTCGGATGAAATAAACTAGTTCAAAGTAGCCTTTTACAGTAGAGAAAATTAATTGATCAGATTTCTCTTACCCAAATCTGAATGACAAATCTATAACATTTAAACCTTCTTAAATACTAAAATAAAAATAAGGCACATAAGTAATTTATTTAATAAAGACACTGACAAGTTCCTAGTAACCCAACGTTATAGATATTAAGAATAGGGTCAGTTCCTCATTAGTACAAAGAGTGCCAAAAATACAAATTATTCCAGGCTGTGTGTTGCAACTGGGGAGGGAGTCACCTAGCAAGTCTTAGCATAACTCCTACAAACCCTAACCTTTCAAGCCAACAAAAACAATAAACAGCACAAAAAAAGTCTTTCGCTTTAATCCTGCGCTTAGAACATTGAAAGACAAGAATTAGCATTACCGTGGAACTTTGGGCAGTTTGTTTGCTTGCAACATTTCTGATGCAATGAAGCCAAATGCTTATGTGCTAATGGCAAACAAAATTCTTTGTCATATTATAACAATTATCATGTCACTTATTTTGATAGCCACAAAAAAATACACCATTCCTCTTTAATAAGATATGAAGCATTTTCTTTAATCACATATGATAAAGAAGTCAATATTCGAAGTAAAATTAATGCCGAATACGTATATATAAAAAAAAGGCAACAACATCGCAACGCCGCTCGATCGCATTCCACCGACACAAGAAATCTTTACCAGGGACGTCGTCAAAAATAATTACATGATAAATATTTTCTCATAATAGATTATGCTTTAAATTATAAACAACATTACCGTTTATGAACCTTTTATGCGTTTTTTTAATGTACTTCATTAGAGTAAAGTTACTTATCTAATTAAAAACATTTTTAGGGAACTTATATATTTTATAAACATAATATATTTTTTATCTTAAGTTTTGGGTATTCTATGTTTATGATGGCGTTTCTCCCTTGATATAATGTTGTGATAGTATCAGTATTTAGTTAGAAAAAGATCGCCTTGGTGCGGTTTAAACTGTACAAGTTTTTACGATTGTAACAGTTCACAAAACACTCAAATGAGTCCGTTTTCTTTTTTCAATCAAAAACTAAAAAAAAAACACAGAACTTCACAAATGCCGAATGTAAATACAATGCTTTTTAACGAAATAATGTTTCGCAAAACTGTTTTAGGAATAAGAATGTTTATAATTTTATTTTGCTTGGAAGATGTTATGTTTGCGCTTAAAATAAGATATACCTATTTTTACTTTTTATTTTTAATCCAAAATCTGACACTAATAAGTTAAATTAACACTATTATTTTTGTTGATATATAGCTGAAAATTTCCCCTTTTGAATGTGTATAAACTTGACAACAGAGAATCGGTGAAAACCAGGGCAAATCGAACAAATAGCAGCGCGGTTAACCAAAATTACTAAAACAGAAATAACAGTAAATAAGAACAACAATAATAATAACACCGTAGCAGCACTGCAATTATTGATAACGAAATCGACCAAAGGCTCGATGTACTAGCAGTAAAAATATCTAAAAAATTAAATAAGAACAAAGCGCTTAAATTGTTGCTTGGCTAAATGACTTAAGATTCAGAGTAAGCACTTAAAATTATTTTTTTCAATGCAAATTCTCTAAATCATAAAAGGATTGACTTAGCAGAATTTTTAAATGATCAAAATATTGACATTGCTCTAGTTTAAGAAACCTTTTTAAGCCAAGCTATATAATACATAAAAAAGATAGATCGGATAGAATAGGTAGAGGCACAGCACTTTATATTAAAAAAATATATACAGAAATAAATAATTCAATACCTCACCTAACATCGACCAAATTATAGAAAATACAACTATTAAAGTTTTTACATGCCGCAAATAAATCATAATCTTTTAAATTAACGAACCACCAACACAAAAATATTAAAATCGGAACACATCAACCAAATATAATATGACGTTCCAGTCTATGGAGCAGGAGATGAGAACGCTAACAGCAGATTTTGAGGATGCAAAAAATGATAATTGGACAGGAGCAATACTAGAAATATAGACTGTAAAACACCCAATAGAGGTACAAGCACCAAAAGAATCCACACAAATATACTATACTAATTCTGACAGTTTGGATATAGTTGTAACAAAAAAATTTAGCAACAACATAGCAATAAAAAATATAGACTCTCTAAGGTGTTTTAACCACTCTACTATCTTAAAAACAGTCTTGGACATTTAAAGTTTAAATGAAATTTGCTGAAATCTCTTCCAATTCCTACTCCACAAAAATTTAAAGAAATTAAACAAGCAGTCCAAAATATCAAAAAATATCGTAGAAGCATTCAGTGAATCCACCACTTAAATTTCGACTTCCAAATTTCAATATATGGTTTATCCAAAGCGAATCAAGATTCTCGTTAAAATAAGAAATCGACTAAGAAAACAAGCTAAAATTACTAGATAGCCCTGCCTAAAAACTATAAGAAACAATTTAAACAAAATAATCCAAGATGAAATATTTGAATACAGAAACGAACAATGGAAGAACTTCTTACACGAAATTTAAGAGTACGTTAACAATAACAAGTTCTGGCATCCGACAAAGATATTAAGCGTAAAAATTAAAATCGTGTTTCTACCTATTTACAAGGATTGAAGCACTCTAATTTACTCAGATAAGAAAAAAAGTAGAAATATTCAATAACTCACGCGAAAAATAATTCAATTTAAGCAAATTTCCGGATGGCCCAAACATAACAAATAAAATACGAAACACATTAAATCAAATGGAAAGCACACTACTAAACACTATCCCAAGCCTTGAAAAAAAGAAGGATTAGTAAAATAAGAGACATAAATATAATTCAAAAAAATAGAAAAGCACCATGTCATGAGAGTGTTATAAATAAAATGCTTAAAACCATTTAAGACAACATACTATTAGACCAATCAATAATATAGAATAGCTATCCCTCTGCTACTTTCCCAAAATATGGAAAAAGAAAGTGGTGGTATTAATCCCAAAACAAATAAAAATCTAAGAAAGGCCTTAAACTGTAAGCCAATTAGTTTATTGCCTTCTATAGCTAAAGTTTTTAAAAAACTAGTATTAAGTAATACAAAAATGTCATCTATTATTTAGACGAAAACAAAGAAAAACACAAAGTCACGGTCTCACAACATATTATCACAGGGTACACATGTTTCGCTTTAGCTAGAGCATCATCAGGCCTAAAATCAAATATATAACAAAAAACCTAAATAAAAAACAATAAGGAAACCTTTAAAAGCGATATACAACACACTATATAAATAAATAATAATTTTAGGTTATAATTATACAAAACAAAAAATTAAAATTAAGAAGTGAAACGCAATAACATAGACTCATCGAGAATCGAACCCGGTACCACAAGGTTATAAGTATGGATATAAAACCTCTGGTGTAAATCGACTATACAAACCTAATACTAAATTACTTAACCCGTTAATCAAAGTAAGCTGAAGATTATGACTAAAAGGAAAATGCTTCTCCAAAAGGTCAAGCTTCTTACCTTTAGGGCATTCATGAAGCACTTCAGCTCCCACCCCTAGGGAAAAATTATGTGTAGAGGCCAGCAATAGTTAGCAAACGCTGATTTGGTATCACTGATATTCTGATACTATTTTCTTTGTTTTCGTTAATAGTTCTAACTACATTACATGATGAACAAGATCAAACAGAAATCATTCCTAAAGAAAAATGTAGGATCAGCAGTAAGTCTCTTGACAGAACATTAATTAACAAACATTTAACAAACATTAATTGATGCTTTTAACTACAAAGCCGCCATGTTAATACTTGACATCGAATAGACTTTCGATAGAGTACGGCATGACGGTCTAATTAATAAAATAAACAAACTAGACCTATTTGGCAGAGACACACAATTAATTCAAAGCATTTACAAAAATCAAAAATTTGCTGTCAACACCAACAACGAAAAACAAGATTATAGAAATACGAGAGCTGGGCACCACAAGAATCCCCTTTTTCTCCAGTATTGTATAATGTGTATCAGGCAGATATCCAAAAATGCGCTCTACTTAAACCTCGCACTTTTTGCTGACGATACGTGCATTTACGTTACTTCTTAACACAACAAGTAACTGGTCGTAAGCCTGTAAACTCTGTAAACCTGTAAAAATTTAAAATTAAAATAAACAGCGACAAAACCAAGGTTATAATAAATACCAAAAAAAAGAAATAGAGAATTGCAAAACTTAAACATTTTTCCACTGAAAAAGCAAAGTAAAATACCTATTATTATACTAAGGTATTTATTTTAATAGTAAAAATAATTTTTCCTTTCATGCCAGGCAACAAATTAAGCAATGCAATGGAAACCTGCATTACTAATATCCCTACATTCGAAAAAAAAAGCTAATTCTCAATTAAAAATTAATTATTCATTTATAAATAGGTAATTAGACCCAAATTATTAAATGATTCAACTACATTCTTAAATGTAAGTTAAACAGTAATTATATGACTCCACATATTTCAAAACAAAACGTTAAAAATAATTGTAAATGCTCCATGGTTTTCAAGAAATATAGATATACACCAAGATCTAACAATGGAGGCAGTGGCACAATTTATTAGAAGAAACATGCATTAAAGCAAAATTAAGAGATCCTAAATACAATAAAATAAAATGATTTCTCACTAGGCGGTGAGCAACGGGACCCTAGAAATTTATTTTTATCAAAATACTAAAATAACAAAACAAGCTCTGCAGTTAGGTAAAATCTTATTCAATAACTCCCCTTTTGACAACCGACATTTGCTTAGCAAAAAATCCTTTACCCCTTCCACACCTTCGGCTTCTCGAAGCTAAAACAGCATATAGTACACTAAAAAGTTAAACACAAGCATAAGCTGAGCCACTACAATTAGTTAAGGCTTGCTCAAAACATCTTAATAACCTCAGTGTATGTGATTTAAACTTTTATCTCTTAGCACCATACATTCTAAAACTACTAAATAAATCACATCTTTGTAGGTTGCTCTCATGGAGATGATAGCGGATACTTATTCAAAAACCAAGCGGCTTTAGAAATCGATCCTGGCAGCGTAGAAGAATTAAGCATGCGTCGAGTGGTGAAACTCTGGACCAATTTCGCTAAATATGGCAACCCAACTCCAAATGAAAAAGAGTTTGGTGTTAAGTGGAAACCAGTTATGGCAAGACAGTTAAATGTGCTTAATATTGATAAAGAGTTTCAGATGGAAATTAATCCTGAACAAGTAAAATTAGATGTTTGGAGGGAGGTATACAGGCAGTCCCCTAATTTAAACAAGTATTTATAATGTATTTAGATCAGGTGTTAATTGAAGCATTATCTTATTTTAAATAGACATAATATATAAAAATGTTATATAGGTTATTATTTATTAATCGTATTTTTGGG
Source organism: Anthonomus grandis grandis (assembly GCF_022605725.1). NCBI lineage: Eukaryota > Metazoa > Arthropoda > Insecta > Coleoptera > Curculionidae > Anthonomus > Anthonomus grandis. The sequence continues at coordinate 14,893,308 of NC_065546.1, forward strand.
CATTATGGCTAAAGATATACCATCGACCCTAGAGTCTCTATTATAGATAAAAAATAACATAAAGCTATCTAAAGATTTTTACAGTGACACGTTTTGAAAATAGATGCTAAGAATTACTTTTTTGCTTTATGTGAGGTATACTCTATTTCCTTTTTGGTGAGAGCACAGTGCCTCATTATTTATGCAAAAATAGCATAAATATAGGGTGAGTCTTCCATTTTTGTACATGTAACAAAATGATAAACCAGGCTGTTTTTACCAATTTTAAGTGGACAACTCCTGTATGGTCTCAAATACAATAGGTCGTAAAATTCGGAACAATGGTTTCGAAATCATTTTTATGACAAACGGGTTGCCAGTGTCGTCCCGACTATGGATATTGATTTTAATTTTTTAAGTTAAATAATTATCTGTTATGAAAAAATTATAAATAATGTTGGATTTAATCTATTATCTATTAGATAAAGATTTTTAGAAAAAGTATGGTTGGTAGGTATTAGCTATATTTATTAAATTATAATTATAACAAGAAACATTTCTTAAAAGCGGAAAAGCCTCATTATAAAACTATGGCAAATAAAATGAAATATAAAAATCTGATTAATACCGCAATTTGATTGTTTTTTAAATGTTTAAAAAATTGTTGTAAAATTTAATTTTTTTAATACCAACCAATAAAGAATGCAACTCTCCAAACATATCTTGTCATTTATAAGAAAGGTACATAAATATAAGGATCTTTTAATTTATTAACCATATTTACATATATTACAATAAAAATATTTACGAAATATACAAAAAATCAATTTATAAATCACACATTTCATTACTCTTATCGCTTCCATCCGAATCAGACATTCTCACTGTTATAACTAAGGGTTCGATAGTTTCTTCTAGAAGATTATCGAGGGTCCACATCTTTTCTTCTTCTTTTATAGCATGATTCACAGCATTGCTCCAGTTTTCTTGGGTAACGTTATCCGTTGCTGCTTTCAGAAGTTCTCTCACATATTTCAATTTAAAGGTTTTATTATTTCTAGCCACAAATCCTTTTACTTGAGCCCAAATTAAAAATAAAAATATTCTTCAAAAACATCAGCGTTCATTTCTTCGTGGTAATCCTTAGTTGACTTCGATTCGAATTCAAACAGACCGCCATTTAAAAATCCTTTATAGCTCCCAATATGTGTAATTATTAATCGGTGGCCCTTACCAGAAGGAGACTTCAAGCCAGTCGATAAACCTTCTAAAAAAGCCTGACGGGAGCTTTCAACATTTTGATCCTGCCAGCACTTACTCACGGTGCGTCCTTCGTTAAGCCAGGTTTCATCCAAATAATAAATGTTTCTTCCTTCCTTTCGATACTCCTTAATTTGCCTTGAATACTTTCTTCTCCAACAAACTACTTCTTCTTTATCTATTAAAATAGATTTTCTATTTTGCTTTTGCTAAGAAAAATGTAATTCGTGTAAAATTTTCCATAACTTTTTTCTTCCCATTTCTGGTACATTTTCGTCTTCTTCTATAAGTGTCAAAATTTTGTCGATAGTTGGGATTTCATTCTTAAAATAAAATGAATGTACTGTCCTCCTGATGTTCTGCTTTGCTGTCTCATCAACTGCTATCGGCTTCCTACCGGCAGTTTTCTTTACACTCAGTGAAAACAGTGAAAACCGTGAGAACTTGCCTAAGAACAAGTTCTCACGGTTTTCACTTTTTCTGTCACTAAGAAGTCTGTAAATTGTTGCTTTACTTATGCCTGTCATATTGGCACATGTAGAAACTAGATTTCTAATAGTACTTAGAAGCATTTGAGGCACAAGTGCATCATGTATGTTTAGTACTATAGTCCTTGCTTTAAAATCTAAAACACCTTTACACACTACGGGGCTAAACTTTGACATTCTTACAACAAATGCGCAACAATACTGAAAAATAAATTCAGTTTTTAGGATATATCTACATTATATACCATAAAATATAACTACCTGTTTGCATTTAAGATTGCACAATTTAGGTACCTATAATACTTATACCTCCATATTTACCTACCTAGACAATATCTACTTATAAGGGTTAAAAAGAACTTGTTCATTAGGTACTTAAGTAATTCAAAGAATTTATGGCTAAAATTGGCCTATTTCTTGCACTATTAAATAAACCCAACAAATGAAAACATTCAGGTCTTAATGTACTTGAAAAGTGGGACGCCAATGGTTTACGACCGTTTTATGGCTATCGACCCTTTCGTGTGCTCCAACGGATTAAGAAATGGGCTATAGTTCAATTTATTTTTAACTATATTACAAATGATAAATTTAACAACCCAAAAAAGACAAACAAAATACATAAAATATTTTTCTAGTAAAATTCTTGTCCAGCAGACAGATGTACAACAATCTCGTTATTTTTTATTGCTCACATAAAATATAAATTACAAAATCCCGACGCATATATCTTAGAAACGGTTGGTCGTAAGGGGCAAAAATGTGTATATGCATTTTATTGGTATTGACCTAAATGACTTGCTATATTATTTTTTCTAGGCTTATTATCAGATTTATTAAAATAAGTGATTACCATATAAATAATTTTTATTTGTTTTTTTAGTTACTAATACTTGATTTATAGAGTTATTAACCATAAAAAGACAATAATAAAAAAATAATGAGTGCTGATATTTTACAAATCATTTAGGTAAAATAAACATAATAGCTTTAACAGTTCTTAATATAACTAAAAAGTTGTCTTAAGTATTACTATATATATTTTTATAAAAATAATATATTTTAGTGGCTTAGTTTCTGAGCATTAGAACTTTCGTAAGAGTTTCTATGTTTGTTTTATGTTTTATCGCATTTAATATTTAAACTAACTAAAAAGGTGCAATCACAAAAAGTATATTTTTTTTTAATTACGACAGTAAAGAACCCCTAAGATCTTGAAAAAACTCTTGAAAAAACCTACTTATAGAACTTTCACATCCCTAAAAATTTTCAAGTAATATTTTTTAATGTAATAGGTGACATTTGTTAGTTGTTTATTTAATGCAAAATTACGCTGTTCTTAAAAAATAAAATGTTTGATATATTTTTTCCTTTTAGTAAATTTTTACTAAATTGAGAGGAAAATAAAATTCATAAAAAAATAGCTCCAGTTTTTGTAATACACAATAGGGATCATATTAAATTATAGCTGCTCTATATGAAAAACTATATTATTTGCATATTTCATATAAAAAAAAACATTTAATTAGTTCTATAGTTTCAGTTACAATATAGCATTAAACTGACGGAAAAAAATATTAAAATATTAAGGGTCAGTGTTATAAGCTCGTTTTGTTTTGGCTTATCTCTTGTAAGGTACCTGCGGATAATACATTGTGATACATCGTACCATCGTCCTTATAATAAATAATAATAAGGCCTAATAACAAAAATGATGCTTTCAAGGTGTTTTACGGGCCACACCACTGGTTACCGAGGGCTCTTTAGATGACCTTGGATTGAACACCGGCCGCGCTAAATGAATTTCCACATGGTCTCGTCAGCACAGAAAACAAAGAGAGAATAGAAAAAAACCTAAATGGCAACCTCTGCTGGAGATGGTACTTTGGATCACATCACAGATTTAACTAGCTACGCTATAGTAGTAGCGTTGATTGAATATTTGGGAAGATACGCAATCCTGTGTTAAAAAGTGTACCCAGTCGACTATCGGATTGCCGTTCAGTTTCGTGCACCATGTGGTGCTGCCGCGAAGCATCAAATCTAGGAACGATTTATCTTAGCTGCGTGGACTTGGCTTTTGGCTTCTTTGAGTCAGGTTTTCAACGACGCTGGAATCTCCGGTTACGCGGCCGTGTTGGATATTTTTTTAAGATATGGGATGATGCTGCCAACCATGTTTTTATTATTTTTTTTGAACATACAGCACGGTGTCATTTATGTGGTGGTCAAGTGATAAGTGATATACTTAAGGGTGGAGGCATATTGATTTCTTAAAAGTTAAATTTTAAAAACAAATAATTACTTACCAAAATATGTTTTTGAGACAAAAATTAATACAAAAATATATATAAAAAGCTATTTTTACAAAATTACCAACAAAGTTTAATACAAGTTATAATTCCAACAAACATTATGTTTCCTCCATTTTGTGTTCAAGAGGGTCAAGTTTTTAAATAAAAAGCCCGTTGCACTTAATTAACTAAAAACTAAGATACAAAAAATATGTGGAACAAATTTTAAGATATAAGTACATAGGTTTCACGTAAATATTATAAAGAATAATTGAAATAATTCATAAGACTTAATACCGATGGTAATATAACTTCTTGATCAATAATTGTTTGTAAAAAGTCCCCCATTTTGTCATATGATTCAATATCTGAAAAATTGTGCAGCGTAGTGAGATCTGTAAAGTAAGGGGTTGTGAGTGAGGATGTTAATAGAAATAGAAAATAGGTCACATTTTAAGTTTTAAGCAACACAGGAAAATTTTTAATTACCAGTTGTTACAACTATACTTAAAACTATAAAAAGATACCTAGTAACAAAAAAAAAACATTTTGTTTAAAGACCCCGCATCACGGTTATACAGGACGTCAATAGAGGTGGTATAATTAGAGGAAAGTTAAGCAATATAGTGTCCTTTTATAATAAAATCTAAATACTTCCTAAATTTTGCAAAAAACTGAAATTTGGCAAAATCATTTTATTTTTTTTTCTGGCGTTATTTCAAAATATATGACAAAAGTATTTATTAAATGAATAAATTATTGTGACCACTTTTTCTGGCCTATACGATGACACCTTTAAATTTAAAATACGACGTTCTGTCTTTAAAGAGCCATCATCAACTTGTTTTGTTTTTCTTTGTCGGCGCTGTATTGACCATTTGCAGTTTAACGACGCGGGAATCTTTGGGCGCCCGGCCGTTTTGTTATTTTTTTAAGACAAGGGCGATGATGATAACAGCGCTTTTATTTATTTTGTTATTGCCGATATTTAAATGCGCTGTGATCTCGCATAAATAACTAGATAAATGTGGTGGTCAAGTAATGTATTGGAAGGTGCTATCTTTTACAACTTAAATTTTATGAACAAATAATTACTTACCAAAATCCTTTTTTGAGACAAAAATAAATAAATAAAAACAAAACAAAAGAGTAGGGTAGTGAGATCTGTGAAGTACACTTTTTTTGGGCAAAAATATTGAAAAATAGATACCTTTAACTGAAATTAATATAAAAATAAAATCGCAAAATTTAAAAGGTTTTGAATAAGGGTGTAACAACACTATAAAATATAGAAAATAGGCCACATTTTAATTTGCAATACAGGCAAACACTTAATTACTAATTCTTAAAACTAGAAAAAGTTAATAAGAAAAAAAAACAAATATTTTGTTTAACAGTATGAAGGGTCTCATCGCGATTATACAGGATGTCCAAAGTAAGGATGAGCAGTAAATGGTTTAATTAGGCGAAAGTTGCGCAATATAAATGCAATGATTGAATAAATGCAATCTAAAAATTGGAAAAATGCCAAATACTTCCTAATATTTAGGAAAAAGGTGAAATTGGGCAAAATGTTTTTTTATTTTTTTCTGGCGTTATTTGAAAATATAAAATAAAATCATTTATACATTGTTATAAACACTTTCTCTCATTTACAAGTTAACATCTTTAACTTTTAAATACGACGTTCCTTCTTTAGAGAGTCATAATCAACTTCTTTTCTTCTTGTCGACGCCATGTTGGCCACTTGCAGTTTTGAATAACCCTTTTAATTACTTTTTCAACGAGGTAATTTCTAGTAAGTAGTTGGAATCATCCCTATTAAATATTATATACCTCTCTCTCTTTTAAATACAATTTCGAATTTCAAAAAATTCAAAACATACTTTATTCATAAATACATGGTACCTACTTGTTGACATGGTACTTCTATGATAAAATAGGCACATTAATCGATATATTACTAACACATAATTTAAAAACAATACACAATAGTGGGTTCAACATACTAGTATAAACACAAAATGTATTTTCAATTTCAAAGCAAGACGACTTAAAAATTTTTTAGAGTAACATCACAAATTCTAACCTTTACATCTTTACTAAAAACTAATTATATACTATTGGCCTATTATTAACTATCTTCAAAAAATTCTAATGCTATAAAAATACTTGCTTTTAAGAAGTTTCGTTAAGGACTTTTTAAAGCGAGGAGAACTTCTAGAGACTTTTATGACATTTGGAAAATGATTAAAAATTTTTATGCTCAAGTAAATAAGAGAATTCTTAGTTTACTTTTCGGGATGGGCATTGGAATATTGTATTCTTTTCTGATATTATAATGTTTTAAGGAGCCATTATTTTGAAGATACAATTTATACTTTTTATATATTAGGCAAGCAGACTCAACAATAAACAAGCAACACAAGGAAAGTATCTTTAAATAGGGGTCTGCATGTCCTGTGGAGTTTATGACACATATATTTAATGGCTCGTTTTTTCAAAACAAACATCGAGTCAAAAAGCCGTTTACTAATGCAACTCCAAAATGTTATTCCATACTGTAGGTATTTTTGTATGAAAGTAAGTTCCAACTTTCAACAAAAAAAAAAATAGACCGTTTTTGCAGATATCAATAACATCATAACATCGTAACATCATAACTAACAGCATAACATCGTCTAGCCAGTTTTTGCCTCCTGACATATCTCCATAAAACTTAGGTTTATGATCGATAACAATTCCAAGAATCTGTTAAAATTATTCACTTCCAATTCTTTGTTGTGAATCATGAACTGCTCTGAACATAAAAACTTAACAATTTAGTCTTATCTATGTTTAAAGACAACAAATTAGCATCAAACCACTGTTTAATCATTAATAAATCTTTAGAAATTGTTCTTGTTAATGTGCTTTTATTATTGTCTGCCCATAAGATAGTGGTGTCATCTGCAAAAATAGTGAAGAATCCTTTTATCTGGAGAGACGCCAGGTCATTTATATACAATAGAAATAAAATAGGACCGAGAAACGAACCCTGCTTACTACACAAAGTTCAGACAAACTGCCATTTGGCCAAACAAACTTTTTTCTGTCTAACGAAACAAAATTTTAACCATTCTAGAGCAACTCCCCTAAACCCATATCTACAAAGCTTACCGAGCAGTATTCCATGGTTGACACTGTCAAAGTCTTCAGAGAAGTCGCAGAATACCGCTGCAGCAAAGTGACCTTCTTCAAGCTCAAATATAATCTCTCCAGGAATGAAAACATTACTCGACATTCATTTAATATGTTATTTTTTTTAATTAGGAAAGCTACCATTCGTACTATAACCAGTTTCTCAATAACTTTAAAGGCTTTTTAGGCTTTATTTTTATCTTTTTCATGAATGAATTTCATCATGAAAAGAATTATTGAAAATACTTAAAACACTAAAGACCATAAACATAATATATTGATTTAAAATTTTCTTAAAGTAAAAAAAAGAAAAAGGGAAAATGGCTCTCATAGACATGAAGAGACAATATATTTAAGAGTTCTGATTGATTTTTGTAGATAAAATAGATAATTTTCTGTGAGGTTTATAATTAGATTTTTTTAAAGATTTTCTAATAAGATTTTGAGATTCCCATTTTAGGTTGTTATAAATCAAAGTCTTAATTAATAAATGCAAAAATTTATCAATATGCTGTGGACATAGGTTTGGTTTATTTATATTTATTTTATCTAGTAATATTTTATTAATTGACTTGCATATATTATTATTTACTTTTAGAGTATAATAAAGTTCATTAAAGGATTTTATTGTGTTTCGACATAAATTTGAAAAATTCTCTGATGGGTTTATTAGAGAAGATACATTATTTGATTTAGCAAAGCTTTTATTAATTAAAAATATTTCTATCTTAAAAAACTGAGAACATTGTTTTTACATTTTCTTACATTATTGCACCCACGATACGCACACTGATTAATTTTGCCTAAAGGAGCCATTGTCTCACAAACTAAACACATTTACATATATCTTTCTATTTGTGATTATGATATCCAAGAAAATTTTTTAACAACTACGAAATTGCAATACGGCAAACACGAACCTGTGCAAAAACTCTCCCACACGACTCGGATGATCGGCCGATTACTAATGAGAAGCGACGGACGAAATTATTTTCGCGCATACTGGAGAGAATCGCCATCTATTTTTCACGCATATTTGCGGTCACGCTTTAGCCCATAAGGTTGCGTATCTTCCCAAATATTCAATCAACGGTAGTAGCTACGCTAGCTACGAGCGTAGCTAGTTAAATCTGTGATCACATCCACTGCGCGCTACCGTGGGCGTCACGTCCTATGAAAATTAATCAATAAATTAATGCTTTAGTTTTTTTTGGGTAGATGGCGGTCGCGTCTCTCGCGTCATCAGTGATTCACAGAATTGTTTATCCTTCAGTACTTCAGTCGAGTTCTGCTTCTGCTTTTTGACCTAAACCTAAATTAAAACGGCCCTTACTTAAAATTGTGTGCAAATTTGCTTCAGATTACAGCTATTTTGTGTGTTCTGTGGATTACAGTAGTACAAATAAGTAGTAAAGTTTAGTGGTGAAATTAGAGCCCTATAGAGATCTGCGATTTTTCAGGTAAGTTTACTTTTTGTTCCAAGAGAGTGGTGCCGTTTTGTTGTTTTAAATTTACTTTTCTTTATTATCATTACATTTTGTAACTAGGTATATGTATTTTAGTACTTATACAGGGTGTTGCACCGCCGGGCGGGACATAGGAAATCCCATGTAATGTTTAATAGAGTCAATATTGGCTTCCCTAATTATTTTAGAGAAAAATGTATTGAAAAACTTTAAAGAGCACCAAAATATGCAACCTACAAAATAACTTTAATTATTTTTCGTTTGTCCGTTTAGGAGAAACAGCCAAAAATCTTACGAAAATTTGTCTTTTTTTATTGCCTCGTATTCACAGGTATGCCAGCCAAAATTGATTAGGTACCTTGACAGGTGGTAAACATGAAATAATTTGTCCTAATAAGTTCACTGCATTAAAAGAAAGAAAAAAAGAAAGAAAAAGTGCTATATTACGTAAGAATAATCTTGTGTACAAGCATCCTACAAGCTAAAAAAACAAAACAAAAATACAATTTTAAAAATTGACAAAACAATGAACAAATTTAAACACAAGAAGAAAAAACTTTTTGAACATACTTGAATTAAAGATAACTAAATAAAACAATCAAAAGGAAAAAAAACTTTTCAACATGTCCAAGGTTAAAACCTATCATTAAAAAAGTCATCCAGGTTATAATATGCCTTAGCCAATAAAAGCGTCTTTAATTCTCTTTTAAATTTCTTAACATCCGATATATGTCTAGACACATAGAGGAACTTGATTGTAAATTTTTTTACTTATGTAAATTAATGAGTTTTTGGTAAGGGAAGACGTAGGAATAGGTAGGGGAACATCATTTACACGACGAGTCGTATGAAAAAAGTATTAAAATTGTAAATTAAAAAACTCAGCTATCAGTTACAACACTACTGAAGAAAGTGTACTTACTAATAGTTAAATGGTTTTACCAAGGCAATAGTTACCGAGAAATTTTGAATAATAATTTAATTAAAACCACAATGTTATTATGACAACTTAACTTGGCAGTTTACCTTTACTTAACTTTCTCACCTTGAGCGATATCTTATATCTTATAGCGATATCTTATATCGTACTTAATAGCGTATTTTTAATTTTCTTTTAGTGCTCCTTAAAATCATGTTTACTCCTGCTCCTCAATCTCACCGAAAGAAATGTTGTGTTGTTGGCTGTAAGAATCAAGATAGCAAAAGGCATCGATTTCCGAAAAATGAACCTGAATTATATGATATATGGATATTTATTATCAAACCACCCAATTATGATAAATTAACCCCAGAAAAAGTTTATAACAGATATTTTGTTTGTGATGATCATTTTGAGATGTCTTGCAAAGTACGAAACACCAAGAGAGGACTTAAAAGAACAGCAGTACCTACAGTGAATGTCACAGGTATATAAAAAATTATCATGTTTAAACTAAAGCCCAGTTTCCACCTATGACTGTCCACCCCGACTTTTTTTCAATTTTTACCTTGCCTCTCCTCCATTTAAGTTAATTCTGTGAGGAATTTAATTTGTAAGTCTTTGTAGGTACATAGCAGATATTATAATAATTATTATTAGTAAGTATACTATACAAATAATAAATAAAATATTTTTGATAATTACGTTCATTTTGTTTCTTTTAAATTTTTTAATAGATATGTACATAGGTGGGTATTTAAAAATTTAAAAGGTTTAGAGGCTAAAATTAATAATAAGCAAAAAAGATTTTTTTCCAAAATATCTAAAATTACCGGTGGGCTTATTTTTGTTGGACCTGTATATAAGTCTTAAGATCAGCAGGACATCAGCACCTGAACCCTAGAACCCTGTAACTCCTGGAAAGGAAATTTCTTTATTTCTATTTTTTTATAGTGAAAATTTCCTGATACTTATTCTTTCTCGGTCTCTTTTGTATTCTGCGGTATTCCAGTGAACCGATAATCCGCGTGAATTCAGAAATTAAAAAAGAATCAGTCAGGAGATTTTTACTAGAAAAATAGAAAGAAATTTCCTTTTCACGAGTTCAGATGCTGAAAAGCTAAAAACGTTAAAATTAGTTCCTGATATAATGGTGAAGTTCCGTTGCTATTAGTTCGGATCTCATCCACCGCTTTGAAATGGCGTTTTGTCCCGCAGAATTTTATTAGGCTGTTTTTCTTCTATTCTCTCTTTGTTTTCTGTGCTCGTCAGTGCAATAACATCTCTCGTCGAGTGAGTGCGCCTTGTAACAATAGTAAAAAAGCGTTGAAGAAAATCGTAATTTTTTTTTGGTACATGTTGTTAAATTCGTTTTTCTTAGCACTGACAGTTTATTTGTTTCATGCATCTGTGTTCACCACTTCAGGTTTGACTCAGATATTTGCGGCAAAATACTTTTTTGTAAAATTTGATACATGGCGGATAATAAGGCCTATAAAATTCCACTATAGGCCTTATTACCCTCCCTTTGTTTATATCGTAATAAAATGTGGTAATGAAAAGATATGCATCTATTATCACATTCCGTTCATTATTAGAGTTTATAGCTATTCTGAAAAATGTGTATTTGTCACAAACCAACAATTTTTTCAGACCTTTACGATGCCTCCGAAAAGAAAAAGGGCACTTTGGTCAGAGGAACAGCTAGTAGCAGCAGTTCGCGCAGTATAGAGAAATATTATGAGCACATATGCGGTAGCAGAAAGATATAATATCCCTCGAAGAACGATTCGAAATCATTTTAACAGTGGCAATATAAAGAAAACCCTCGGTCTTAAAGCCATGCTGTCCAAAAATCAAGAATCTGAGCTGGTAAGCAGAATAATTAGATTCGCTGAAATAGGTTTGCCGATAACACCACGAATCCTTCGTCGTCTGGTTTACAAATTTTGCGAAATGAACAACATAAAGCACAATTTTAATATTAACCTAAAACTGGCAGACAAGGATTGGCTATCTGCTTTCATGAAGAGAAACCCAATTATTTCCAAGCGAAAAGCACAATTTATATTTATGAACCCCGCGAGGGCACAAAAGTTAAATAAGTTTATAGTGGATGACCATTTTGCTAAAATCAGTAAACTTTACGATCAGCTGGACCTAAAAAACTACCCCGAGCGAATATACAATATGAATGAAAAAGGTTGCAGGCTGACGGTGCACCACCAACAAACGGTACTGGCACAAAAAGGGGCTAAGAGAGTCCATTTACAATCATCGGAACATGCTGAGAGTGTCACTATTGCTGGGTGTGTGAACGCATTGGGTTGTCCTATACCACCAATGGTTATTTTCAAAGGTAAAAGGTTAAAGCCAGAATTAAATAATAACCTACCAGCAGGGACTCTTGTAGCTAAGTCAGCCAAAGGTTACATGACTAATGAATTATTTAAAGATTTTCTAAATCATCTAGCCAAATACAAAAGCCCCGGAAGATGCCTTTTGATCTTTGATGACGCAGCTTGCCATTTGGACTTATCAATTGTCGACGTGGGAGATTCTTTAGATATCGATTTGTATTGCTTGCCGTCCAATACAACTCATGAATTACAACCCCTCGATAAGTCTGTATACCGCTCGTTCGAACATCATTGGGACGCAGAATTCTTATCATTTTTGGACCAAAATCCAGACAAAAAGATAACAAAGACACGATTTAATGTTATTTTCTCTAACGTTTGGTCCAATTGCATGACTCACAGCAATAGCACCAATGGCTTTAGGCTACTGGTTTATTTTCTCTTAATTCTCAGCCGATTCCGGAAACAGCGTTTGCACCATCTATATTGTCAGCTGTAGCTCAACTAGCAATCGAGGCTGTAGCCAATGAAAATGCGCCCAAATCCCTTTTCCAAAGCATCAACTTCAAGAAAAGTGCAACGAACATCTGAAGGTCGTCATAACCAAAAAGAAGCTAAATGGTCTGATGAGAATAAGGTGCCTCTTGCAAAACTTAAAAACAAGTTAAATGGAACAACCAAATGTCAGAAACCGTCAACATCTAGACAAGCAGCTGAAAGGACGCCCATCAAGTTTCCTAACGAAGCCCATTCATCTTCCTCGAAAAATATTGGAGATGAGAAAAAACATTTTTATTCACTGGTCTATTCGTCCGATTCTTCTGAAGGCAAAGATGATGATAATGATGAAGTGGGTGAAACTACTTTAGACACTTCTTTCCATGAACTCTTGCCAACGCCTTTAAATCAAACTGAAAAGGCACGCCTAATTCGAAAAAGAGCAAAAAATTACAGGGGAATTTTGGTTACTAAAGATCTCTTTAAAGAAAGTAAAGAAATCAATCTATCTCAAATCAATCAATATATCAATCTAAGTCAAATTAAGATCTCGAACTAGATCACTTAATTCTGATTGACGCAATCTGTGCGGTATATCCTGTTTGACCTCAACATTGGGTCCTTCGATTTTAAACGCGTATTAAATTCCTCCTCATTTTAACTTTCTTCTTTTATTTATGACTTCTAGTTCATAGTTTTTGAGTGGTATTTAAACTGATAAGGTTTTAGAATGCGCATATTGAGTATTTAATTATTCCTATTTCTTTCATTAACAACTCTTCGGAGCAGACTTAATCAGTAGCAGCCATTTGTATGATTCGTAGGCTCCCGCCAAACTATAGAAATGGCAAATGACATGGATCGTTTTTTTGTTTTTTAACTATTCCCTTAGCTTAGAGTAACTGAATAAGATCTACAACAGATGTGTGAAGCCCATGACTTGTTCTAATCGCCTACTTTAATACCAAAATAATACTGATAAGCACTTCACAAGCGGTGTCAGTTTGCGTTTCTGCAAAGAAAATGATATTTCACCACAAATACAACAAAAATGTATTTATTTATTTATTTCAATATCAGAGCCAGTGTACAAAAATAATAATAATAGATAATACAAAATACATAGGCATATGGATAACCGGTCTCAGGTCGATGCCATCTACACTGACTTCAGTAAACCATTTGACAAGATTAGCCATAATATTCTCCTGGCTCCACTCGCAGACATCGGTGTGGGTGGCAGCGTCTTGAGATAGGTGGAATCTTATATTAAAAAAAGATCCATGTACGTCTCACTTCAAGGATTTTGTTCTGAGTCTTTTATTTCATCATCTGGTATTCCACAGGGCTCCCATTTAGGACCCCTTTTTTATTATATACATAAATAATATAAAATCTTGTTTACGTTACACTAAATTTCTATTATACGCCGATGATCTTAAAATCTAGCGTACGATCTTTAACATCGCCGACTGCCTTAAAATCCAAAGATCCGATCTGGATTGACTACTGCAATGAAAATAGTGTCTTTCTTAACATTAAAAATGTCAAAGTATAACCTTTTCAATAAATAAAAATAAAATAAATGTATATATATTCGTAAATGTGAAATGTTTTCTAGTTCTCGGGCTATTAAATCATCAAATGTTTATTTAATACATTTATTCTTGGCAAATTGAACATTGAAAGCATTATTTGGAACCTACATAGGTATGGAAAATCCATGATCGATTGGAGAGCATCCAAAACAAATTTTTAAGGTTTCTTTCTTTTAAAACCCGCTTAGGTTCATATTATGATGTCAATTTAATTCGAGAGCATTTTGACGTGATTTCACTTCTCGACAGATGTTTGATAACTGATGTTTCGTTTTTATATAAAGTAATGAATTGTCAGCTGAACACTTCTCCTATTTTATCAATTTTTAAATTCAACATTCCTTAAGTCAACATCAGATCGAGCGAATTATTTTTTAATCCATTTAGGAAAACAAATCATGGTCAGAACTCTCCATTATGTAGAATACCATAAAGTTATAATTTGTACTGCCGTTCATTGGACGTTTTTAACATGTACAGTCAAAAATACTTTAAAATGAAATATTGTCTTTGAAAGTTTATGAGGCTAATGTAGAAATTTAGCATTAGAAAGTTGCTTTTTTTAAGTATATTTTCTATGTTCTTTGAGTATATTCTTTTATATTCAAATTATTTTGATTTATGTACTTAACCATTTAGTCCTTATTCTTAATAAAATAGTATATTTAAGTTAGGTAAGATAAGTTTGTGGATACTTTTTTGGGCTTATAGCCTTTTGTATCCCTATATGGTTACCAAATAAATAAAAAAATAAATAAAGATAAAACCTCAGAAAAAAACAATCATCAACAAGGCTAAAAACTTAAATTTAAAATTATTTAAAAAAAAATTGACACCTCCTATTGTAATCAATATTACTTTTGAGCTGAGACAAATTATGTTTTAATAAAACGTCTTCATGCAAACTATAATTTAGGTAAACATTTTTAAATTATTTGAAATTAACTCATAATTAAAAAATACAATTTTGATATTTTCATTAGTCTTTCAAATATATATTTAAATTAATTACATAAAAAATAACGTCAATAAACAAACATTAATGTGACGATATTTTTCAATTGTATCATTTATCAACAACAGAGACAATGTTATCATACCCAAAATGGTTATAAAGTATTTTTTATATAAGTTGCATGCTATCTGTAATAATGTAGAATTTAAGTAAAAATCATTTTAATATTGATAAGATGATATCATTTTTTGATTAAACTTAATCTGATATCCGCCCGTATTGTAATACGGTGAGATCAGTACCTATCAATAATCTGGTGAGGTCTATAGGGTGTCAGTATAGAGATAAAATGGGACCTGTTGTAAGGGTATTGCAAGGTGACTTGGAAGGAGCGGAAGGAATAGATTTCGAGGGAAATACCTTTTATAAATTTTTGGGAGTTCCTTATGCTAAGGCGCCAATTGGAGAGTTAAGATTTAAGGTAAGTTTTATAGCTAGATATCGGCTACAAATTTAATAATAAATTATCATTTTCTCTTATATAAAAAAATTAAATAATGATTTTCTCCTAAAGGGCGAATACTTTTAGTTCTTAAAAAATACATGTCATTAAAACAGTAGTTAATCCGTTTATGTAAATTGCTTGTTTAAAGTATAAAAAGGTCTCTCGACAATCTAAATATTCGATTACCTCTAGTCCTTATTATAAAAGTTAAGGTAGTAAAGAAGAAAATATCATTTATTAATATTTAATGTAAATATTAATAAATGATATTTAACCTAACCTAAAAAAATTACTAATTATCTCTATTATATTATCCTTTTATAAATTATCATTAAAAAAGTCTTCTTCTATTTTATTTTTAATTAAGTACATATTCGATAAAGGATTTTTTGCTTTATGAAATTATCATATAAAATTAACGATAACGACTTTATTGACATTTCCTAAATAAATTTTGCCAAATAATCAAATAATACTTATAGGAGATAAAAGCATTATACAGGGTGGCCCATCGAAAACGTACCGCAAGGCATTACAGGGTAAGAAAAAACTTTTCGGCAAAATCCAAAAATACGTCAAGTATGTTTGTCAGGAGGACAACTTTTGACGTAAAAAGCAAAATTTCAAAAGACTCAACCCCTAAGCGGGGGTGATATAAGACTGCAAAAAAAAAAAATTTGTCTTTTAAATGAACTTCTCGTTTTTGCGGCAAACTCTCTAGGCACATTTAGTGAATAAAAATATCCAGTTCTTTTCTTCACGTTTAAATTAGGTCAAGTAGTTTTACTAGATACTTTTTTTGTGGGTAAAGTGTTTAAAAACTGTTGAATTTTTAAATTTATTATCAATTATGGTGTACTCAATTGCAGAAAGAGTAGAGAATATTCAGCTTTTTTTGAAAAACAATAAGTGTGGAAATCGGATCGTGGATTTATTTAATCAATGGCATCCTGAGAAACATCTCTCTGAGAAAGTTGTTTGGGAATTGGTTGCAAAATTTCGCGAAACAGGTTCAGTTCACAACAGAAAGAGGAATATTGAAAATGCAGGGTTTCATGAAGCTATGGAGATTGCAGTATTGAAGGAAGTTGCAATGGATAGTACGCTAAGTACAAGATAATTGGCCATTGCAATGGGTGTGTCTCGAATAAGTGTCCAAAGGGTATTAAAGAAATACAAGGTCTATCTCTATAAAATTCGCTTAGTGCAAGAATTGAGTGAACATGACTTTTAACGTCACCTGCAGCGAGCGTGAAACAATGATAATTTCATATTTAATGTGTATTTTTTAAACGAGTGTTCTTTCTTCCTAAATGGTTTAGTAAATCGCCAAAATTGCCGTTATTGGGCTGACAGCAATCCAAGGATTTTCTACCAAACACACAAACACAACACTCCCAGAAGTAAAATGTATGGGCTGGTATTTGTGGAAATTTAATTGTGGGCTCTTTTTCCCACCCTGGAAATTTAACAAGCGATATGTAGTGAGATTTGGTACAAAATGCCATCGACTCAGCTCTAACAAATATCATAGAAGAAGACCGCGCATACAATGAACAGAAATTGATTTTCCAACAAGACGGGGCTCCTCCACATTTCTTACCAAATGTACGCAACTATTTAAACGACAGATTTCCAGGACACTGAATAGGACGAACGGGCACAATTAAGTGGCCACCTCGATCACCCGACTTAAGTTCTTTAGATTTTTTCTTGTGGGGACACATAAAATCCCTAGTTTACAAAATTCCACCTGCTACATTAGAAGAGTTGCGAAGAAGAATTTATTATTATTGTATGTCACAAAGTGACACCGCAAATGCTTCTAAACGTTCGGCAACGGTTTGACAATAATTTGTATCACTGTATGAATGTTGGTGGACAGCACTTCGAGCATTTACTTGATTAACATGGTAAGCATTAAATCGCTTTTTGCATTTTTCGTCACACATTATTGTTTAATTTACCAAAGGAGGGAAAAAAGTAAAATTCAAAGTGCAAGTCTCATAAATCAGCGTCTACTAAAGGTTACGCGTTTTGCCTCACAAGGGCATTATCAGACCTAAATAAAATTATGAAAATTAAATGATACGGAACAGAACGCTAATTAACAGTTAAATACCTTGTCGCCAAACCTGGGTAATGATGTAGCATGCCAATAATTACATTATATGAGACAAGATTAACATTTTTTATTGGAGATTATTGAAAATGAGATTAGGTTCGAAATTAAAGATATCATTGACACAATTTAATATTGGGCTTCTCTTAGCTCTTATAATCTCCAGCTTTTCGAGGAGATTTAGTTTTTTACCTTTTCTACACTCATGTAAAAGATGATTTGTAAAGGCTGACTTTGTTTCTTTAATATCGGTGTTTTCACAATTGTTGAAAAGACTCATAATGTTCTTTCACCCTAGTGGAAATTCTTCTACCATACTGACCAACATACACAGCGGAACACTCACCACATTTCAAAGAATACACCTCAGATTTTAAAGTTTGCTCCATTTTATCTTTTGTGTTTATCAAGTGTTTTTTCATAGTGTTTGCAGTTTTAAAAGGTATTGAAAGATTAAGATTATTTTTAATGAGTTTTGCAAGTTGGAGAGATATTGAACCAAATAATGTTAAAGATCTGAATTTGTTAAGATTTAAAGAATTGGAGTGTAAGATGTGGTAGGAGAATTTATATTTATTCATGTATATGAAAAAAGGCTTATTTATGGTAGAAAGTGGAAAACCGTTATTAACTGCAAGCTGCTTTATTATGTTAAATTCTTTATAAAAAGATTCCTTGGATAGAAGAAGGGTGAACATCCTATATAACAAAGAGTTAAATGAAGCAAACTTGTGGGTATGTGGTGAGTTAGAAGTGAATTGTATGATGCTGTCAGTTGTGGATAGTTTCCTGTATATATCGAATTCGATTTTATTATTATTCCTGATTAACAAAAGGTCTAAGAAAAGTAAACTTTTGTTGTGCTCCTTTTCTAAGGTAAATTAAATTCTACTATGTAGACTGTTTGTAAAATTTAAGAAGGTGGACAATTGATCGTCATTGCCTCCCCGAACAATACAAATATCATCCACATATCGTTTATACGCTATTATATGATCGGCGAAGGAACTGTTCATAATTTTGTCATAATCACTCCAAGTTGTGCATAAAAACTTCACTTAAGAAAGGGGAAAGGCATGACCCCATAGCTAAGCCAGCTTTCTGTGTATACATTTTGCCATTGAATTTAACAAAGTTTTGATCTAAAACAGTTTCCAGTAGCCAAATTAAGTCTGAAGAAATCAGCCTGGATAGATTAGAATTTGCTAGTAAAGATTCCATTAGTTTAATGCAGTCAGTGGGTGGTACTGGGAAAAAGATTTATCACATCTAAGGAAATTAACATTGCATTGTCTGGCATATATATGCCTTTTAAAAAATTAGCAATTTCGACAGAATTCTTAGTGGAAAACAAATTCAGAAGCTTGTTACCTCTCTTAAAACCCCATTCAACCACGAAGTAAGTTTATAGCAAGGAGAGTCTACAAAAGATACCACTGGTCTAATTGGCTGTCCTTCTTTATGAACTTTAGTTAGCCCGTAAAGAAAAGGTGTTCTAGAGTTCATAGGATAAAGAGCCTCCTTTCTAATATTGAAAAACTCCAAAGTTATTAAAGATCTATCGAGAACACCTTTCATTTTTGTAAAAAATGAAGTTGTGGGATCCCTAGTCAAAGGTTGAAACTCATCGGTATCAAGAAAATCCACAACCCTATTCACATAATCTGCGCGTTTCATAACGACTAAGCAAGATCTTTTATCGGCCTTAGTGACAATCAAGTCATGTTGTTCAATTTTAGTTTTTAAGAATCTTAAGTGCTTACCATTATAATTAAAAGTTTTTTTTTGTCCAATTTAGACTTTAAGAGAGAAATAATATTTGCTCTGGGGATATTTTTGTTTGTAATATCTGTAGTTTGTAGGATATTTTCAGCCTCGACGGCTAGCGTTTCTCTAATTTTTAAATCAACTTTATGCGAAAAATTGCTGGCTGTAAATGAAACGTCAGATAAATTCAAAAATCTTTTGTGAAAATCAAAATATAAATTACCACCCAAGTTCTATCTAAATTCAGGTAAATTACGTTGTTTTGATTATGTTAAATTGGACGATTTAGGTTTTTTTCAAAAATTTTAATTTTGTCTCATATAATTTTGGCATGCTACATCATTACCCAGGCTTAGCGACAAGGTATATGCTTCAGACTTCGGATCCAATGGTCTCTGGTTCGATCCCTATTAAATCAAAACATTTTTTAAAACAATGTTTTTTATATTTTTTATCCTTTCATAATTGTATTTGTTTTCATTCCTTTTAAGATAATATGAACTAGATGTGATATTTGGCGTTTTATGTTTCATATTTTAGTCAATAACGATACACGATGGTGTAAACTTATTTTATTTTATATTTTTTGTTTATGTTGGTGTGTGTCAGTATGTGGTTTTGTATTTCGATAGGTTTGTCTTTTCTGTTAATTAGCATTCTCAATTTTTCTCAATTTATTCAAACATTATATAAACATACTGTTTTACAATAGAGGGGCCATGCCTAAGTTGATTTAACAACTTGTATGCTGTACTGTCCTCAAAAAAGTTGGGAAAAAAACTAGTTTGTTATACAACTATTCTTAAAAGTCTATAATATAACAGATAAACAAGGTGTCCCGCACCCCTGCACCCAAACTCCGCCAGAGCACAGCAGACCTAACCCCAAGCCAAACGAACCCAAAAGCCGCAGCCCCACCCACACCCGCCGCCGAGCTACAGTGCGCCGAAGCCTCAATCACCAATTTGTGATTGTTTTAAAACTTTACATTAAAAAAAAAATAAAAAATTTGGCAACGTTGTATGGTCATTAGGGGACACCCAATAAAAATGTCTTTAAACATGCAGAGTTGCCGCTTCTATGTAAAACTAGCAACGTCCCTCCTATTCCAAATAGAAATGATGTATTTAATTACATTTTCGGATTCTACATAAAATTGCAAGAATTTTAATGTATCACATGGTATATTTCTTTTTTTTATAATTGTTTTTTTTTTTTTATTTTGAAATGAATGCCCTGCAGCTCAAAGACATAAAAATAGAAGTACAACTTTAGGGATTTTTGACTTAAAATTAAATCTAGTACATTGTCAGAAAATTTGAGCATAACCATTTAGGAAAAAAAAGTTCTGTTCCGTATCATTTAATTTTAATAATTTTATTTAGGTCTGATGATGCCCTAATGCGGCGAAACGCGTAACCGTTAATAGACGCTGATTTATGAGACTTGGACTTTGGGTTTACTTTTTTCCCTCCTTTGGTCATATACTTAAGTCTCTTTAAGAGTAATGGATAATTATTTTGAATTGTTTAACTTTCAAGAGTCCATATTTCTTGAACGAGTGACTCAATTTTTAAAAACTAAGCAGCATTGTATAGGCAATGACAAGGCCCTTTTCAAGGGGTACGACTTGACTCCTCATCCCATTTAAAAAAAATTAAAGGATATCACCCCCGCTTAGGGGGTTGAGTTTTTTAAAATGGTTTTTATGTCAAAAGTTGTCCCCCTGACAAACATACTTGACGTATTTTTTGATTTTGCCGAAAAGTTTTTTCCCACCCTGCAATGCCTTGCGGTACGTTTTCGATGGGCCACCCTGTATATGCAAATTTATTATACAATAAGAACAAAAAATTAATATTGAGGTGCTCGAGGTAAAGTTGGTTAATACATGTTCTTTTTCGAATATAAGTTATGAAAGATTCTACTTTTTTAGAGTGGAATATAGATTTTATATTTATAATATAACTTTAAGTACGTATTCTAGCCTTACCTGTACTATAGCTCCTCTATCAATTTTGTTTCATATTCTATACAAGTTTATTCTATTAAAGTCTCACAGGAAAAAATCAAAGAAATTTATATCTGAACTACAGGGTTTCGAAGGAAAATCAATAATCTGCATAATAATGTTAGTTTGGATACCTTAAAGAATTTTTAAAGCAAATTTGAATAAATTTAGAAGTATTAAGCGAAAAAGTTTTCCGAAAGTATAATATTATATTTTTCACGTCATTCAAGAATGGCTATATTCTTCTTTTTTGATAATTTTTTATTTTAAAACCTCTTTTGAAGGAGCTCATGTAAAAAAAGGAAAAAACGTAAATATAATTTACTAACTATTTTTTTACTATTTATAAAAAGCATAAGCTAGGTGTATTTTTGTTTGACAAGCTTGGTTCTATCCACTTAAAGGGATTCTGAAAGAAGAACAGGAAAGAGATTGATATGGTACGAAGCTTTGCTGCAGTAAGACCTATTTTATTCCTTATAAATATAAATGCCGTGTGTGAGCACATTGAAAAGAATAAGATTGTAATGAATTTCAAAAACACACTCTTTTTATTAATATCGTCAAACCATTGTGTTATAAATAGAAGGACCAATAAGTAGATTCACATTTACTGCCATTTCATTGATTCCAAGATAAGCAACAAAACTGATTATAATGTCACAAAACGCACTCTCTTTTAAAGATTAATCAGTCAACTTAAACTACAAAATGATGGAAATGAACAAAAATTAGGGAAATATTTAACGAATTTACATTTTCATAACAATCTTTGCTGATGATATTACAACGTCGGCTACAACACCAAAGATCTACCTATTAGTTTTCATAAGATCGTTTAACGCTAATATGGATGAAACTTAAATAGCTAACATACATAGCTAAAAGTAAAAGTTTAACTAATGCGTTTACCAATACTTTTGCTTAACATATCGTTAAATAGAAATAGAAATTCTTCTTCTTGTAATCCTAATTATTCTTTATTTATTCCACCTTTCGTGCAACATCATCTGATTTCAACAGTCCTTAAATGATTACCAATACACATTTTTCATTTTCAGAGATGGTGATAGTGTTCTAAGTCTATTATGTTTTATATTTTAAGTCTTCAAAAGCAAAATCCATATCTTTCAGAATTTAGTAAACTGGAAAATGATCAGAATCGATTAAAGAAGGAGAAGAGGATGAAAAAAAAAAAACGATACTGTACGGTTTACAACGGTTTATAATTTGACTTTTGATAAAGAATGAAGGCTTTTACGGTATAAATATGATCTTTAGAGAAGTTACATCTCGTCATCATTGATACATAATTATTAAATTAGTATACTTAGAATTACTAGGTTTATTTCATTAAAATGAAACCATTTAATAAGTTCTATTATTATTGAGAAGGTACTTAATGAGCCTAGTAAGGTCTTTGGTCTTACTAGGCTAACAAGGTAACATGGGTGATTTTTATGTGGTGATTTATATTGTTAATCTACTTCTCTTGAGTAAAGGGTTGATAAGATTGAAAATACATAAGAATGTTCAATTGATACGGCTTATTCTAAGATTGGAAAGATTGAGAGATAGTTTATATTAAGCTAAAGGAAGTTAACTCAATATCGTTTGGGGAAAAGTTAAATAAATGGTGTTCGCAGGAAGACAATTGTTTAAAACAAGGAAACCATCTGGCTGCAAGATATGCATTTTATCACTTTTATTAAAAAAGCAACAAGGGTCTATTGGTAAAAGTGATGAGGTGCAAGTAGGTATTTTTGCATAAATGCATATCAAGGTAACACTTATGTTTCTTCTACTTTCGGACTTACAAAGAATACCGAGAACAACCTTTCTTTTTACTGCTAATGAGTCTGTGACATTCTTCTTCAGTTATTCCACGTTACTCCTCAGAAGATCTAAGATACCCTAAACATCCAATTTTTCCAATTTTATAGATATTCATTTCATAAATTGTCTCAGAATTTCTTTCAAAGAACTAATTTTTAACTTAAAATATAGTTAACTCACTAATTACATAATGCAAGAAAATTCCAAGTATATTTTTGCAAGATTTATCTACAGTATTGTGCAAAAAGATAGCAACATTGAACTTTCCTGTTATATATCTTTTAATATCTATTTTATAAGTAAGATTTATATATTATTTACAAGAATAGTTAGAGCCTGTTTATATTTTCATATTATCATATTTTTTGTATCATAATAAATAAAACACCAAATTGTTTTATACAAATTTATTATTCAAAAATATAGCAACAAAAAATAGTTTTGATTCTAAAAAAATATAACCCAACTAAATTAAAATCAATTCAATATTTCATGTAGTACCCCTTCTCTCTTATAACATCTGCACATCGTCTTGGCATGGACTCAATTAATTTCATAATATAGTCATTGTTCACTTCTTTCCAAGCCTTTTCCACTATTTCAAAGAGAATATTTTTATTAGAGCATGTTAGGTGCCTGATTTTGATGTCAATGTAATGCCATAAATTCTCTATAGGATTTAGGTCTGGCGATTGAGATGGCCAGACCATTACATTTATTTTTTCATTGAATAGCCACCTCTTAACAAATTGAGAAGCATGTTTTGGATCGTTGTCATGCTGAAATATGGCTGTTATTGGCATGACTTCATCCATATGTGGCACTAAATGTAAATGTCTTTGTACATGAAACGATGCATTTTGCCCACTATTCTTACTATGGGTCCCATGCCACGAGCCGAAAAACATCCCCATACAAGAATATTTCCCCCTTTATGTTTAACTGTGGAGCAAATGTACTTTTTGTTTAATCTTTGTTCACTGGGGCGTCTGACGTACATCACTCCATCAGTCCTGAATAAATTATATTTAGATTCATCACTAAATACGACTTTCTTCCAATCAGCTACAGACCAGTGGACATGAGATTGGGCTAAGTGAAAACGAACCTTGACGTTCTTCTTTGAGAGTAACGGTTTTTTGGCGGGGCGACGAGCAGGTAAGTTGGCATCAAGTAATCTTCTCCTTACGGTACTGGAACTGAGGTTTACCCCTCCACCCTCTTTTAATTTTGCCAAAGTTTGGGAAGAAGACAACAAAGGATTTTCTTTGGAAATTCGTAGCAGCTCCCTATCCATCCTCAAATTTGTTTTTTTGGGTCTATCAGGAATGGGCGCCGGTTCAGCTGTTCCAGTAAGGCGAAATTTTTTGCAAACTCTGGAGACGATTGACCTGTGAAGCCGTAAGCTTCTTGCAATGTCACTCTACCTTTTTGACAACACCATTTTCGTAATGCTCCACAATAATTTTTTCTTACATCACCAGAGACGGTTTTTCAGCGACCCATTTTAAGTTAATTCTGAGATTCAAAAATAACAACTTTACAGCAGGTAAATCGATATTTAACTGATAAAATAAATGTAAAACAAAAATGTTGCTATATTTATGCACATTGTCTAAATAAACAAACATGAAGTTCTTTACTCTGCATTGGCATTCTTATGATATCTCGGTATATTTATAAATAATACAGAGGCGTGTACTTAAAAGTAAAGAAATAATATGGAATAAATAAAGGAGCAAATAATATTTTTGAAAACATCGCTTGTTGCTATATTTATGCATAATAATGTATATCTCCAGGTATATCTCTCCAGTTGTATCTCTGCATTTCTTATTCCAGGTTATAATTCCATTGATCGGGTGGAGGCAGACTTTTATTACCACTGAGAGCCTAGACTCTTAACTATGATGTCGTCTCAGCAAAAGTCCAATTATCCAGAAGTTAATAAGTGGATCTTGAAATTAGCCAGTATTAATACGCTTCTATTAAGCTTAAACTAATATGACTGACTAATAAATAAAGAATTAGCTTACGCTATTAAGACATAAAATGCAGTTTAAATTTAACTAAGGAAGTAAATTGTTTTGCATGAAAAAAGTTTAGAGCAATGGACTTGACTTAATAAGATCTACAGAGATTTTCCGTTGTATTTTTTAAATAAGGAATTTGAATCTAGTAATCAAAGAAAGAGTAATTTTTTGCCAACAATTATGACTCTAAAAAATAAAGGAGGTGCGGTCTCTGCAATACATGTGATAAATACAAAGTAGAATAATACTTTTTTTTATTTTAAATTATCTTGTGTAGATTAATAATGGTGCATTCTTGAATAGTACGAACTACATTACACGGGCTTGACAGGAGAGTACTTATAGTGTTGGGTCACTAAACGTTAAGGCTTTTATATAAAAAATTATTTATCGCAAAAAGAATTCCTAACAATTTTCAACTTATGACTTCAGAAACTTTAAATAAGGCATCTCAATGCTACTCCCTTTTTTGTGTTTTAAACTAACGTTGACTAGTTAGAATACATTACTTTATGTAACTTAATTTTCATTAAATTTAATTTAGGTGTAATGAATTAATTGCATAATTCTATACAATATTAATTGACTGTAAGACTAAAGAGCACAAATTACCTGTTTGCAGCTTCTGCCTTATTAATTTCTGATTTAAAGTGCAATAGCCGCAAGTCATTTATAAATTTAAAAGCAACATTGCATTGAAAATTTCTTAACAATGCCACATGATTTTGAATCATTGGTCTAATTTTGCAAATTTACCTTATTTAAGCGTAAAACCAATTTAATATTTTTACAGTTTTAAGTCATAAAATAATATACATATGGTTTAAAACTAATCTGTCGGGCCGAAATTATTACACGGAGATTTAACTTTTATGGTACTTTAGTACTAATGTAATAAAGGTTATTCCCCAAAGTATTTATTTACATTCCTATATGGCATAAACATATTTTTAAAACAGTAAAGCAAATACAATTTAATGGTTATAAATAGGTTTAATAAACGGGCAATCAATGCAAAACTGTAAAATATTTATGTCGGTATATTTTTAAATTACTCATTTATTCTTTAATCGTATCTGATGCGATACTAACAGGATAATATTTTTATATGTATTAAAAAACAAATGATGTAAATTATATAAATATTGTAGAATATCTTTTAAATATAAATAAAAAGTTTTTCGATAGTCGATGTATGCAACTTTTATTTTTTCGAAGGATCCAGTACCAGCAGAATCATGGATGGGAGTAAGAAACGCAACCGAAGACGGAGATGCTTGCTACCAAAACGATTTATTTGCTCATCAAATATATGGATCAGAGGACTGCCTAAACCTAAATATTTTTACACCAGAAGTAAGTTTTAAGCCAGTAAAAACGTATTTAATTAAAAAAAATTAGATGATATTAGCTTTTTGAGAAAAATGGCAATTTTAATTTAATGTTTACTTTTATTTTATAGTTACCATCAAATGACAAGTTTAATCTAAAACCAGTGATGGTATGGATACATGGGGGCGGGTTTAGTCAGGGCTCCAATGACAGTAAGAAAATATATGGTCCAGAGTTTTTAATGACCGAAAATGTTGTCTTAGTAACAATTAATTATCGTCTAGGACTTTTGGGTAAATTGGAATTTGTAACTCGAGAGTAATTCTAGAAAAAATATTTTTAGGATTTCTTCGTATTAAAGACCCGAACTTTAATATATCAGGTAATATGGGTTTTAAAGATCAAGTAGAAGCTCTAAGATGGATAAAAAGTAACATTCAGCAGTTTAATGGTGATCCTGATAATGTGACTATTTTTGGTGAAAGTGCCGGTGGCGCTTCGGTACACAATTTGGTGTTATCTCCTTTGGCAAGGCAAGTTCTATAATAAAGTTACAGCATAAATTACTATTACAATACATATGATACAGTCGGGAAAAAAGCAAACCGATTTTTTGGACCTCAAGAAAGTGGTCTTATAAAAACGAAAACGATTTATTTAAAACCTATCAGTAGTATGGACCCGATCAAAATTTAAAACATATACTGGGCTGGAACTGCCAGATCTATGGTAAAGTAATTTGTTAAGCTGCAACCTTTTACGTAAATTAAAAAACGTTCTTTTTTTTCTATTTTGTACATACTTGACTAACTTGTTGATTTTACTTTCTTTACTTCTACTTTCTGACTACCATATTATATTCTTACTGATTTTAACTAGCAAAATATTGTGCCTAATCTGACTAGCATGTTTACAACCTTAGTAACCGACTTAATACTACGAATATAACATGGACTACTCACAAAATATAAGTCCAGTACCTTAAATTTCTGATAAAAATTACAAAATAGTGTATATATCTACATTTCAGTATAATTATTTAAGAGCATTGTTTATATATGTCAACGATTTTCAACTAAAATAGCTCCTTTCTATTATGATTTATTAAAATCCAGATTATCATCTATTTCTGGTTCGGTTAACTGCTTTGACTACCATGTGGTTCTAGATTTATAAAGCATTATTTTGACGTTTTAAACTTATGTATAAATTATTATATTGTATACTAATTGCTTTTCTAACCACTCAGCAAAGATATCGTACTAATAACTATATTATCCTTTATTATTTTGTTCTTTGAAATTGACACAAGGTATATCTTTTTATTTTTTCTAATGATTTCATCTAATAAAATCTTTATCTTATAAGGTCGCGTTGCTTTTATTTACTAAATGTTCTCGTCTTACTCTCAATTGTTGATCCAACACCTAAATTTCCTTAGAGAGTGTCTGCGAAAAGTTGAAAAATCTCAAGACTCGAGATAAGACCAAAATGTGACCCAAGATAAGCTAAGTTCAAATATTGAGAGTTTGTGAAATGCAGGGTGTCAAAGCGAGAAAGTATCTATTACTTTATTCGGCCTAACAACTAGAGGACGCCACTTACAGCACTATTTCGGTAAATAAATTATCATAACTTTCTTGCGCTACCCTATATGCAATAACTGCCTGAAAATTTTTGTCGTATTTCCACAACAAAAATGGTCCACTTGTTATAGAGAGAGTCTAAAGTTAACAGTTTTCGAGATATTTGTTTTCAACTTCTAATGCATTATTATGGTACACCACGATGGTAAAACATATGTATAATATAGTAATCAGTTTGCCTTGGATAATATCTGAGTAGTGTTGCTATGCTTTCCAACAATAACAAATGAGGATAGAAACAAAACTAAGAAAAAAAAATATTGACTTCAAAAATTGCTCAAACTGAATACTATCTTGCGTGTAGATTTTCGATCTCAACAAATTAATATTTGCTGCACTTTCAAACCATATTTGGATGTTATTTTTCATTTCCTGGATATGGTGAAACATTCTTTATCGAATATCACCTTCAGTTTCCACTGGCCTATCATAAACTCGTCGTTTTAAATCACCCCAGATGAAAAAATTAAAAAATCCATATGATTTAAATCTGGTGATCAAGCTAACCACGATACAGGTCCTGATCGGCCTATCTACTAGTATAAGTAAATTCTATTTAAATGCTTTTTAATTACCTTAGAACTTTTAAAGGCTAAAATTAGTAAACGACAACTTTGTTTGAGTTTAATATGTGAACAGGGGCAAGGGGGGCGTTTTGTTCACAAACATATTCATCGATTCTCTGTTGTCAAGTTCACACGCATTTTCAAAGGAGGAATTTTTTAGCTATATACCAACACTTATAATAATGTTAATTTACCTAATTGATATTAGATTTTGAATTAAAAATAAAAAGTAGAAATAGATATGTATTATTCTAAATGCAAAAATAACATCTTCGAAGAAAAAAAAAATAAAACATTTTTGTTCATACAACCGCTTTTCAAAAAATTTAAATGGCAACACCACAGGCAAAAGCTGGTGTCATCTTGCGAAATGTCATCTTGACAAACGGTTTATGTTTACATTCGGCATTTGTGAAGTTCTGTGTTTTTTTTTTAGTTTTTGGTTGAAAAGGGAAAAAGGTTAAGTCATTTCAGTGTTTTTGTGAAGTGTTACGATAGTAAAAACTTGTGCCGTTTGTCCACACCATAGAAAATATGTAATTCAAGCCGATTCTTTCACAAGTAAATACCGATATTGTCATAACATCATATCAAGAGACAACCGTCGTCATAAACGTAGAATAATAAAAACCTATTAAGAGATCTATAATAATTATTAAACATTTAATTTTCATAAAAATACTTTTTATTAGATAAGTACCTTTACTCTAATGAACTATCTCTAATCTACTATTGATAAATATTTATTATGTAAATATTTTTTGACGACGACACTGGTAAAGATTACTTGTGTCGGTGGAATTAACAATGCGATCGAGCGGCGTTGCGATGTTCTTGCCTTTTTCTCTAATATACATGATATACATTCATTTAACTTTGATTTGAGCATTTGGCATCAATGCATCGGCAATGTTGCAAGCAAACAAACTGCTCATAGTTTCACGGCAATACTTATTTTAGCCTTTCAATGTTCTAAGCTAATTAGTAAACTGAAATGAGGTGGAGCGCCGTAATCCTTTAACCACAGATTCATGCATGTTTGTAATGGAAGATCTTCCAGCAGAATAGGCAGTCGCTCTTTAAGAACCTCTAAATGCCTTTGAACATTTAGTCTAGTTGTTAACTTAACGAGTTCTATTAAATATTTACTTATTATTTCTGTTCATAAATTAATTTGAAATTGTACTTGGAAATACTAAAAACAAATATCTATAAAACGATTAACTTTAGATACTTCTAACAAGTGGTCCTATTTTGTTGCGGAAATACGAGAAAATAAAATTTTTCAGCCAATTGTTGTATACAGGTCAGCAGAAAAAAGTTATTGGCCAAGAAGTCTAACAAAATTAAATTTAAACCAAAATGCCTGTTGATTGTCTAGCTAGAGTGAAATAAGTGTAGCCATTTATTATACAGTGCTTTTATTTTAAAACGATTCACCCTTAATAACTTTCTTAAAAAAAAAAAAAAACACGTCAAATTAGATATACAGGGGGACGTTTAATTGTACATTTACTGAAGTTCTGTCAATCACCTCCTCACCTCCAGCTAACCTCACTTAAATATGTCAAACGGGAACCCCCATCGTGTGATACATTACAGTAAGCAGCGTAAAATTCTCTATTCAACGGCACCAAAAAAAAATAAAATCGGTAAATGTGTAAGCAAATAGTTAGCGAAAATGTCTAGAAATAATGAATATTTTATTTAGTCATTTATTATATTTATTGTATACTTTTAAAGATGGTAGCCATTGGTACAATAGTAATAACTAAATCTTGCAATGCTTATATTTATAAATTTAACACGATGTTTCTGTTGTTTTGCATCTCCAATCGTTCTCAAATGTAAACTAACAACTAGTATTTTAGAGGCTTATATCAAATGCGCATATAGTTATGTGGAAATTTTATTCTTGCCTGAAATTCATTATATCATGCAAAGTCCTGACAGTAAATCTCTCCAGATGTTGAGAATTTCAACACTGGACTGGCTCAAGATTCCTTGATTTTGCGTGATGTACGTTGTTTTAAGGTTTTTTTCTAGTGTTGTTCCTTACATAGAATATTTGTTTTTACCCAGTGTATATTGTGGCCACTAAACCAAGCGGATTCTGCAATTTACGATCTGAAAACTTCCCCTGTTCGGGTCCACTTTTGGTGCTTCTTCCAAGGGTCATTTTGCATCGCCAATTTATGAATCCTTGCATTCACATAGTCTTTGATATGACGTGGTTTTTGTTTATTGTTTTTGATGTCCATTACGTTTTCTGGTTTGGTCTTCGACACTAAACCTCGTATGTTTCTGTTGGATGTAAAGGCAGTTTCCACGTTGAACCTATTGAATTTCTCCGTATTTTCTCTAAAAATCTCCTTTTGTATAGGATCGTTAAAAAGCCTGAGGAATCTGGCTCTTGTGGTTGTCTTTTTTTTGGTTACCGCTGATTTCTTGATTGTTGTTTTAATCAACTTTAATGGGTATCCATTTTGTTGAAGATTCTTGATGATATTTTCGACTTAATCATTCTCACCTTTGTTGATGCCAAATGATTCGTGTTATATGCAGTGCTGTACAGTATGCGTGGGTTTGCGGTGGTAGACTGAAGTCTAAGGCGCTCATTATCGTTTCTCACAAAAACGTCTAGTAGGGTATGGTTGACTTAGTTTCCAACTCTATAGTAAACTTGATGCTGGGTCTAAAGTTGTTTAGGTATTTTAGAAAGCCCAATAGCTCTGCGTCACTTTTGTCCGAAATAATAAATGTATAAATGTATATTATAAATGTAATAAATGTATAATAATAAATAATAAAATAGATAATAAATCTACCTATTAAAGGAACAACTTGGGTTTGGAATGTGCTGCTCTTAAAGCGTGCTCTTCAAACCACTTGATGTAAATGGCTACTACTAAAGATAGTGGAGATCCCATTGTGGGTCCTTCATCCTGGGTGTAAGACCTACAATTGACTTAAAAGCAGGATTTACTAAGATAAACTTCCAGAAGCTCCATGACTCCCTAAAGTGGTAGTTCAGTGCATTCTCCAAAGGTCGTGTTCTTTCTGAGCCTTTCCTGAATGGTGTTTAAGGATTCCTCAATAAATATCAAAGCTTATTAGGCTGTCAGCGGGTCCGATTTTGGTGACGTAAAGTAGTTCGAGGAAAGGGGTTGAGCTTTTGAT
The DNA here is from genome assembly GCF_022605725.1 of Anthonomus grandis grandis. Taxonomy (NCBI): domain Eukaryota; kingdom Metazoa; phylum Arthropoda; class Insecta; order Coleoptera; family Curculionidae; genus Anthonomus; species Anthonomus grandis. The sequence continues at coordinate 14,925,303 of NC_065546.1, forward strand.
CAATGATTCCGTGTTCTCTTGCAGTAGTCTAAGGATCTTTCATAAAAACCTAGAAAGTTCGGATGTTATCGAATTCCTGAAGCTGGTAATAGGTCGTAATGGCAACTGTTTACTATGTATTTTGAAAAGTCCATAGAAGTATAGTGTGATGTGAAATAAGTTTGGTCCGCAGTGCATCTGAGCTGCGTACTTATTGAGTGCTTTGTGGAATCTTTCCTCTACTCTTGATGTAGGGTCTTTAGTAAGCAAACTTTTATTTGAGACCTTTTTCTCTTCTACGCTGTTAGAAATATCCACGTCTATTATGACTGTTGCGTTGCCCTTGTTCGCCGAAAAGATCTTGATGTCAATGTCCCTTTTTAGGTCTCTGTGTGGGTCTGTTCTGCTCTAGAGATATTCGTTTTTGTTGATTGCTTACTTGATTCAGTTGCTCGTTACCTAATAGTGAAGTTCGGCAGCTTCTGCCCGGGACAGGTTGATGGTCTCTACTGAAATGATGACGTGCAAAATCGACGATTTCAAAGAGATGGCAAAATATAGTCCTTTACTTAAAACTTCTTTCTCGGCAGCAGAAATGATTATCTTTTAGATTATCCTTTCTGCTGCCGAGAAAGAAGTTCTAAGTAAAGGACTTTATTTTGCCATCTCTTTGAAATCGTCGATTTTGCACGTCATCATTTCAGTAGAGACCATCAACCTTTCCCGGACAAATACGGCCGAACTTCGCTATGAGGTAACGAGCAACTGGACCAAGTAAGCACGCAATCAACAAAAACGAATATCTCCAGAGCACAACAGACCCACACAGAGACCTAAAAAGGGACATTGACATTAAGATCCTTTCGGCGAACAAGTTAATTGATTTTGATTTTCCATTGGACGGAAAGCCAGTCATCTTGTGGTTGCTTATAGTATTTAATTTATGTAGTTTCGACAGATGTTTAGTTGTTAAATTTCCTTTCAACATGTGACAAGTAAAGTCTATCTTGGAAAAAATCTGGAAGAGTTCTTTGATTTCTTGAAAGCATTGTTTTCAGATGTGCCTTTTTCCAATGATGGTATCCCAGTTGAGAGCGTAACAGTTTCTTACTGGCACGGTCTAGGATGCGCATTGACCTTGTTCCCGGCATCATGAATCTTAACCGTAAGCCCACTGGCATGGCATTATTTATGCTAAGCCTCTGAATAGGTTGTTGGTTTCGGGTCCGTACCGGTTATCCAATCTAGTTTTGAAGGTGATAGACATTGGTACAGTATTTATAACTAAATTTTCGACCTTGCAATGCGTTTATTTTTTTATTTTAACACGACGTTTTGGTTGGTGTATATGTTCAATCGTTATCAAGTGTAAACTAAAAATAACTACTATTTTACGGGCTTATATAAGCCCAACATAGAAAATGGACGACAATGGAAATACGTAACCACTGAAACATCCTGTTAAATTAAAAAATAAAAGTGTTAAAGGTTTGAAGATCTAGTTGTTACATTTATTACATGTGGTAAGACCAATCGTGTGAGTTGTCTTTGGAGTCGTTAATTTTGTATGTTGCTCTATTTAAGAAGAATGGATAAGATTTTTTTGTTTACAAAAAATATATAATAAAGTATTTACTGAAATAGTACTGTAAATAATGGCCTTTGAAAGTTTGGCTATAAAAAATATTGGACTTTTGTTCCTCATTTTTATGCCAAAACTTTAAATAAGTAGGCCATGTAAAGTAGGTTATTAAAACACACCGTTTAGTTTGGTTGTCATCTATTAATTAATTCGTGTTTGATTATAATAATCGTTACATATATTCAATATTGCTGTGGTAGCAATGTTCCACTTAAGCTATTGCCTAAACATTCAACAAATATCAGAATAACTAATAATGTACAATGTGTTCCCTACACCTACCCTTTCTTAGAGAATGGACTTCACTATGGCCACTAGTGAAGGAAATTTTGATTGTAAAATCTAAAAACTGATAAGTAAAAGGTGAGAATATAACATATTTATACAATCTTAGATAATTACACAATTAAAACAAAACCAAACCATTTTTAAAGTAAATAAATCCCCATATTTTAAAACGAATGGAACGTTCTCAATAGTAAAATAAATAAAATATTTATTGACCTACATTTCTATTATGCTAAACTAATTACCCAAATATAAAATCATAAATAATAGAAATAGCTAAACATAATTGTTTACATTAACCATTAACCAATAAGTATAACACTATTTTGTTGAGTTGCAGTTTGGTGTCTATTGTACTTTGTGTCCTTAATTCTACACTGATACTTAAACTAAACAAAATTTATACCTATAATATGCTGAAATAAACATTTTTACAGCGTGTTATTATATGGTTTTAGACGATTTTTATGTACTGTCATTTGCTTGCCTTTATCATTTTTAATATCGCAATTAACACCATTTACCTTGACAACAGTATAAGGTCCTTTGAACCACGGATCTAATTTTTGTCGTCCTTCGTTCGTAAGTAATACAATCACCTGATTTAAGAAATAATTCTTTTAAATTTTTAATGTCGCAAATAGCTTTGCGATTTTCCTTTGCCTTTTCCAAATACTCTTTAGCTCTCTTATGCGCAACTTGCAACCTATACCTAACTTCTTGATCATACGCATCTATATTATAAAGAGGATCTACACATGATCCGTTTAGGTTTTCTGGTATATTAACTTTTCTACCAAACACTAACTCGAAAGGTGTATAGTAATGATATGTACTAGGGGTTGTGTTGTAACAAAATGGCATTTTGTTTAAGGCAAAATATCTGGAAAGACTCTTTACAAGAAGGATAGTAAATGAAATTGAAATAAAATTTAGAGAAACAGGCACAGTGAAAAATCGTATAAAAGTTTTTGCAAATGAACCAATATCAAAATTATGTAAATTAAAGGAAACTACATTCATAATATTTAAAATATTTAATAAAGATAAACGCATAGCTACTTGTTCGGTTGATTTTAGTAATAAATAGATTCCTTCACCAAAGAGAGAGGTAGAGAGGCTATCCTTAAAAATTAATATATAACTTAAAATATGTTTTTTTCATATATTTTGTATTATAAAATTACATTAGAATCACACCTCGTTAAGTTAGTTTTTTTAAAAAGTATCTTTGAATTTTCTTTTGTTCAATTCAAAACAGTTTATCGTTAAATTATAAAAAAAAACATTTTGAGGAACGAAAAAATAGTAAAAAAGGATAGGTGTTTTTATATTTTTAGTTTAATATAATTTTATTTATCTTGATAAATGTATTAGATTTAGTTATCGAAACGGTGATTCAAACTTGTTATTTTTATTCAAATAATGGGTTTTTCCTTCTTTTCAATTTCAACATTAATATTGAAAAAAAGGAGCGAGATCAGAAATTGAAGGATTCCAGGCCTTTATGGTTTGCTAGAGAGTATGCCTCATTTTATTTACTAAAGAAGTCCATCATGCCCATGATATACTTATTTTCTGCTTTGGATTTTGGAAACAAACTGACAATGTTAATAGCAGCCCTTTTAAAGGGTCTTCCCACATGATACTGATGCTCCAAAGCTTTCTTTACCGCCCACTACTTACAACGCCATATATACAACGCATTTCTTGCACCAGTCCTTCACGACGTCTTCCTTGCTATTGAACCAGCAAAATATTTTCCTTATTTCGTCAGAATCTTTATTACTCCATGATATTTATTTTAGCACATCGGTATAGATTGCCTCCAGCAACACCGGAATAAAGCACAACGATTTGTCTTCTTTCACTGATCGACCTTCGTTAATTAAACCTTAAACAGAAGAGGAACTAGCGCCTTTTTATTTAAAGATTTCGAACACTCTAACTTTCGGTCCTGGTGGCTACGTCCTTCAATCCTTTCCCTAATCATTTGCTTGGCTCATTCCTTAAAGTCCGAACCTGACCATTGTTCGTATTCTTGGCAGCTTTGGCATTTAGCTGCTATTTATGCATAAACTGTCAAAGGTTTCATATAATTATAAGAAAGCTCTTTATTTGGACACAATCCGTCAGTTTCCTTTTTGACTTTTATATCTTAATAACTTGGAGTCAAATAAAAGATTAGCTAAGGGATTTATTAGAAGGTAAAGTCCAGTGCAACGATATATTAGAATGGTCACCCGTCAAAACACCAGCATTCCACCTGCCAAACAATGTCATCCACCTTCAATTTACATTTGAGAAGTAAAATGCTGGTGTTTTGACGGGTGACCATTCTAATATATCGTTGAACTGGACTTTAAGTGTATTTTTAAGAGAAAAATAGATAAATGTATTGATGTCAAAAAAATATTAGGCAGAAGTTACATTCATAGCCCTAAATAAATGCTTAATTTTTACATTGATCAGGGTAATAAATTTTAAGTAAGAATGTCGATGCAATGCAGTTTTTACCTTTTTCTGTTTTTTATAAGGTGCGAGCTGTGACAATTCCCTCAGAAATTAAATTTTTGGTTTGCATCCTGTATCTTAAATACAAACTTAGAAAATTTAAAGTTCTATGTACATATTAAACTTGAACAATAATAATTAGCCATATCTTATATAGGGCACTAAAAATGAACACCTTAAATATAATAAACTATAAAATGTTAATATTTTTAAAATTTTGTGCTATGAGTTGTTCTAGAGATTTATTACCAAATTTTTACCGAAAAATTGTGTCCTTATATCCCAGTCTGTACACGCATCATTAACATACATCCTCTCATTGAACTCATGAACTCATTAAGAACACGATGATTTCTTTTACATTCGCCTATAGATTGACTATGATAAGCGGTGGACATGTTATGCGTAATGTTGAGTAGTTTAGAAAGGCTTTGAAGTAGTTCATTCTTATATTCTTTCCCCAAATCTGTCCTGATGATGGGTTCATATACAAGAATAAACTTTTCAAAAATTGCTTTAGCAACTGTGGATGCTGTTTTATTGGAAATTGGTTGTATAATGACGTATTTAGTTAGTTCGCATTGTATTGTTACAGCATAAGCATTTTCTAAATTCGATTTTTGGAGTGGACCTATAGTATCAACACAAACTATATCAAATGCTTTTTGAGGTGTTGGTGTCAACACTAGAGGCTCCATATGTCTCGCGGTTGCTTTATTTATTTGACATTTGTGACAATTTTTACAAAAATTCGCGACTTTATGAGACTTTATTATCGTTACTGATTTTTAGTTTACCTTGAGCGCTCATTTTTCCTTTATAACTTATTAATATCTTTATATAATTTTCATAAATTTTAAATTTCAGTAATGGTAATTTAATGACGTCAACGTTATTAAAGGTCTCAAAAATTTTAGGTTTAAGAATATTCTCATTGCATGGTTGCTTTTTTGTATTATTGTCCTCATTAAGTTTTTTATTCATTGACCTTGTTATAGCAAAAACAGAACTTACACAATAAATTTCTTTAAAACTATTGATGCTTACTCTTGACAATGCGTCCGCACTGACATTATCCGTACCTTTTATATATTCAATATCGAAATTAAACTCTTCTAAATCTAAACGCATTCGTGTTAATTTAGAACTAGGATCCTACATAGAGAACAAATAAACTAATGGTCTGTGGTCAGATTTGACTAAGAATTTTCGACCATATAAATAGCACCTGAAATACTTAATAGCCCAATGAATTGCTGTTAATTCTTTTAAAATTGTTGGTTCATGGGATTCTCCTTTCGTGAAACTTTTGGGAGCATATTATGTAACAGGGAGCTCAATTTCATTATTATTTTGACATAGCACGGCACCGCATGCAATGTTTGATGCATCGATCACCAATATGAATTTTTTGGAAAAATCTGGGTATTGAAGTATTGGATGACTAATTAAGGAATTTTTTAGAAGATTAAATGAATTATCGCATTCATTTGACCATTCGAACTTAGTATTTTTCTTTGTCAGCTTGTTTAGTGGACATGTAATAGTTGCAAAATTAGGAATAAAGCGGCGATAATAGTTGCAAAATGTGACGAATCGTTTGACCTCGTCCGATGAAAGTGGAGTTGGGTATTTGCTGACTATATCATATTTTGATTCGTCGGGCAAAATACCTTTGTCTGTTATTTTATGTCCCAAAAAAGTTACCCCCTTTCTGAAAAAATTACATTTTTGTGAATTTAATTTTAAACAATATTTTCTGCAAAAACATCCCTTAAATTATTTAAATGATGATCCTCAGAACAGCCAATTACAATTAGATCATCCATGTACAAAAGGCTTTTCTGGAGTGATACCTGCAAAAGCTAAGGACATCATTCTTTGAAAACTATTTGGACTAACGGATAATCCAAACGGAAGTCTTGTGAATCTATAAGAACCTGCATCGCTGCTAAAGAAAGTAATACCCCTTGATGTTTCATTAAAAGGAATTTGATGAAATCCAGACATAACATCTACAACCGAAAACCACTTAGCTCTGTCAAGCTGATCCAAAATATCGTCAATACGAGGAAGAGGAAAAAACTCTTGTTCCTCATTTTTATACCAAAATTTTAAATAAGGAAAAATCGAAATTAAAATTATAATTTTGACATCCTGTATTTTGCAAACTCTCATCGTCTGAAGTGTCTCTAGTTTCGAAATTTCCCAACCTTTTGTAGATACCCTGTATAACTTTTAAGGATAGGAAATCCTTTTATTATTCCCATTCTAAGCTCTTGCTTTATAGAATTGAATATTATTTTTCTTTATGCAATGACTAGATAAGTCGGTTTCCTAATTATTTCTAGTCAACGATGTTTTGCTATTAATATTTTATACAATTTTCTGAAGTAAGTAATTACCAATTCTTGAAATATCCTATTAATTACTAGAAGCCTTGATAACCCTTTTATGTCGATAAAGGCCCATTTTTCTGGAAAACTAAAAAAAGGATAATTTAGAAAATTTTGTCTTATTGGCTTGTATTAGCTTAAGTGAAAATATTTAAAAATTAAAATAATAAGCAGTATCTTTTGTCGATAGTAGCTCAAAATATTTGTATTATAGTTATTCTGGGGTCGTTATTGTTTTAAAGCCTTCTGATGTCATAAGGTTTTAAATTTTCTAATAGATAAACTGATTATTATATTTCCGAAGAATAATATATTTCCGAAGAAAATAAATTATTTCTGAAGCGCGATTGCAGATGTATATTTTGTTTGTAATAACTAACTTGTAATATTAACTCCTTAGTCTGTTTTTCCTCCTTTAATTAGTTTATTCACACATTACTTTAACCCGAAAACATTCCAACCCTAGTTACATTTCGATACTTTATTGCGTCCATACTACCCTTAAGTACCAGAGCATGCCATCTGTTATATCAAGTCTACGTTTGCAGTACTGCGTGCTTATAGTTGAATTTATTTTTATAATATTTATTAAACAGTTTGGATTAATTGTGTTTTAGTGTATGACACAAATAACATAAATCATAACATTATAAGTTATGCTTATTTAGTTTAAACGGTATTTAACATTTATTTAGTTTATTTGTAATCGCTTTTCCAGACCAATATACTCGTCATCTCTGTAGTTTTTCTGAAATATTTTTTTGAGATCAAAAATCGATTTGAGTTTTTGTTCAAATTTTGCTCTTAATTATTTCTCTTTTACCTTTAAAGAGGGTAATCACTGGGTGATTCACTGGATGAATTACTGAGTATGGTGTAGTGAACCACAGCTTAGATACAAAGGAAACATACAAATGGGAAATGCAAGATGATGAGATTACTGTGATCTCAAAAAAATGGTTTCAGAAAAACTGGTGGATATTCTCAAAGAGAATATAATAATAGCTCACTTTAATTTTTGCCCTTCTTATTTATGAATCTCCCTTATTTTATATCGCTAAAAATGATAATGAGTATGTATAAACGAATTTTTGTTAATTCTAGACTTTTTTACCAAGTTTAATTAAATATAATGATATTTCAGAGGTCTGTTTCATAAAGCTATATGCCAAAGTGGCGCATCCTTATGTCCATGGGGTGACGACGGAGATCATAGCGCCGTTCAAATTGCAAAAATACACGATTCGAGTATTTCTACAGAAAAAGAAGCCGTTCATTTATTCAAAAACATGAGTGTTCAGGAATTGCATAAGATTCAAGAAAAAGTTCATAATGTAAGTTGTTTGAAACTGAAAAAAAATTACTTATTTTCTTTATATTTACTTATTAGATTTGTTTCAGTTTAATCAAGGAATGAGAGTTGGTGTACTTGGATTAGTGATTGAACCAGCCGATAGAAAAAATGCTTTTATGACAAAAAGGCCCATCGACATAATCACTTCAGGAGATTATGGAAAAGTTCCTATTATATTTGGATATAATAATAGAGAAGGTAATACCACCTAATATTAGAATATAAATTTTTTTTAACTTTTAATAATTTGCAGCTATTCTATTTTACTTTGAAAAACTGGGAAAAGGTGAAATTAACCCCGAGAAAAAATTAAGCGTTGAAAAATTTATTCCACATAATATTAATTTAAAAAAGAATGATTCTGCTACTTATCACTTATTGGATAAACTGTCAAGTGTATATTTTAATGGAGGAGATCTACAGGATAATAATATAATGGTATGATGTTTTTTATATTATTAATTTTAATATGTTTTTTACGTTATTAAGAAAATACTATATACAAAAGGAAAGAATTAGGACATCTTTCCGAATTATTTGGCACATTCGAGTATCGAAGATCATGTGAATTAAATATATAAGAAGATAATAGATATAAAACCAGTGAATTGCTTTTTCTAATAAAGTTCCAGCAGTAGGTTAAACAATTTGGTTCCTATTGAGATAGCAAATAAAGCACTATATTGCCGTACTTTGAAAATCTACATGAAATCTAAGCCATACAGGGATTCTATTTCAATTATAAACTACTTCTGTTTATATAGCCCAATTAGATCTTTTATAGTCAATAAAAAATGCAGTTCCTATAAAAATGCTATAATCTTCGTAAGGGATACGGGTGATATTGGCACTATTATCCTTTTTAATTTTAATTAATTACAAGAAAAAAATTGACTGTTAAGATAAAAATATATTAATATAAAAAAAGTACTAATAATTCAGTTTATTACTAAATGGCTATTACTCTCTCATAGATTCAAATAGGTTATCTATTCCTCAACTGAAGTTTCTGTTATAACCTAACAGGATCTTAGCACATTGTACTATTAAGTATAGCTAGGCAAAAGTAAAAATTAATCACATAATCATATATTAATATTAGAAAATCTCTATTACATAATATACAAGAAAATCAATTTTTGCATGTTCTACGAGATAAGTTTAAATTAAAAAATTGCGTCATAAGTCTCCTTTAAATTTAGATGACAACCTGTTTCAAATATTTGGCTGCCATTTTGGGCCAGATAGAAATTCATAATTAATACTAAGCCATGCATGTCTTATTTGTATTATTTTGTCTAATATTTAAAATGTCTTAGATGTCTGGTGGCTTTTTTCTATTTAAACAAAATGTAATACAATACGGTTTTGCAAGAAGAGAATGTCCAATTACTAAATAAAAACAAGAGGTAATATAAACCTACATCAACATGATTTAATAGAACGCTAATCCTAAAAAACATGAAATTTGTAGGGGATAATGTATTTTAACGTCGTACAGGCATTTAGGGTTTTCCCAACTAACCTAATTATCTACCAACTATTTTAAAATAAAAATTATATTAACTTTATGAATTACAAAAAGTACATTAGGACATACAATTGTAACTAAAAAAATTTAACAGCACATTGTTCTACATAAAAAAAACAGATAAAGCCGCAAAAACAAAATATATTACAAATCAAAACAGTTGGTTTGATATATTAATTTTTTTCCCTTACATCGCAAAAGCATACTCGAAAAACGTCTGCTTAAATCGGTTTTCCGTATTTGTTTACAACCTATTCATAATTTTTAAATTTTTATATATCTGTTGCGGAACCATGTTTATAGGAGCATTTCGTTTTTACATAGATTAAGGATTCAATGGTTAAAATGTATTAACAAACATTAATACTATCCAATGACTCGCTTCATCGGTTATCATGCGTGTCCCTCCAACTCTGGTACTAGACCGATGCTTTCTGAATTTTATGCGGAAAATCTTAGCAATTCCTTGAGACATTTATAAATCCTTAGCTTTACAATGTGCCAGTGCATACTCAGTTGGACAGACTTTTTCAGCCAGTAGAATCATAAGTCATAAATTCATTGAATATCAAATCGGACTGGTTAGATTTGCTTTAGCTCAACGAAGCCACGAAGAAAACTATAGTAATTTCTTTAATAGCTAGAGATTATTTTTGCCAAATACTGATTAATTATTCTATTCTTTCACCCGTAATTAGATAATATGTTCCATCATGTTACCTAACTACAGGTGTTATACAGTAGTCCTAATTTTCCTGATTCTATGCATCTTACTTTTGACATCTTAGATTTGAAAATTGATCCAAAGCCATAGGTAGAAAAACAAAGACTTTGTTACTCCAAGTTCTCCTTTTGACACACCGACATGAAATTCCCGTAGAAGCCTCGAAATTTGATATTTAGGTAGAACGATTTGCCTTCTTTCCTCTTTGTCATTGTGATCAGTTACCTTTCATTGCAAAAATCTATCTTTCAAAACTTGGGAGTTTTATTTTGCCCCATATAACTTAAGATTGGAAAAATATTTAGCAACTTCATCCGAAGGTAATTTTCTTTCCTTTTGAAGAGTGTATACTTATATTAACCTGCTTTACCACATTTATGATAGTCCAAATTTCTTAATCTCTTCATGTTCTTAGCTCTTTCAAATTCAACAGCTTTTATTAGTGCATTTACTTAAGAAATGTGCTTGTAGTAAGTACTGCATAATTCCCTTATCGCGAAGTTTATTAGGGAATGCTTGAACTTCCAAACGTTAGTTTATGATTCCTTTCCCCACATTTAAATATACGAGTCGAACCAAAAGGTATTCTTTGATTTTTGGCACCAACAGTTTTGACTATCCAATTTTAATTGACCGTAACATAGCTCCAAATACTTTAGTAGGTCGTCGTTGACTTTTTGTTCTTCTAAGGATATTCTTTGCATAATCAATCTAACCTGTCTCTGCCTTTGCCTTGGACGACCAATTTTTGCTTTTGCAGCCGCCTCAAATTGGCGCATTGATGAATTGTTTATGATGTAGAACCATCAAATTAAGGTGGACTTGAGGCATTAAACAATCAGTATCGCAAAAACTTCAAATTGTCATATATTACTATTACTGCTGCAGAACTACAGGGCAGATTATCGATAGTGTTTACATCCGATGTTGCAATTTTGTTTTAAACATCCTGCATCTTGTTTCTTTTCTATGAAAGAACCCGCTTCTCCAGAAAAATATTTCCCTATTTTTTTTCTAAATTCCTATTGCGTTCCAAGATCTTTTCTTTTAACCTGCCAGTCCCTCTTAGTGTATAGAATTCTTTAGCAACTCATTTACCAAGAGTTCTTCCATATTTGCAAAATTTTCCAGTAACTTAGCTTCCAGGCTCTAGGTAGCTGGGTCTTCACCTTCCTAAAATAATGCGTTATGAAGCCCCCTTCTGCAAGTCCCGTCATACCGCAGTTTTTTCTATTCAGCCCCCCTTTGAACACAGTCACTTGAAATCCACCAGATTTGGTATTTCCTCATATTTTAGTCAAATATATTTAAGTTCACTATCATTTATTTTTTATTCATGTCCTGTTGACAAAGTCTGTCGTAGCATGTAGCATTTTTATCACTTTTTAATGTATGAATTCAAACCGATTTATTTTACACGTACACACTAAATACGGTTACTTAAGAGTATTAAAAAATGTTTATTGACACTGTATTTACTACTATTTATGTAAATTTAAAAGTCGTGCCAATATTCTGATATGAACTAGCCCGCTGACGGCGAATGCTCTTTACGTACTCGATAAATCATTCGTTAACCTTCCATGTGACTTCAGAGATTTGCGATATGCTTGCTAGATGAGGAAGAACAGGTAATGTATTCGCGGTATTGCGAATATCCATAAAATAATTATTATTCCCAGACATTTTTTGGCCTTGCATAGTATATACGATTTAATTTTTTTTGGCTGTGTAGACATTTTAATGCTGCTGGCAATGATGTATTATATGAAGGAGGTTCCCATTTGACATATTAAAGTGAGGTTATTAAAGGAGGTGAGGACATGATTGACAGAACCTTGTCAAATCTAAAATTAAACATGTATCTAATTGACGTTTTTCTTTTTGAAAGATATTAAGGATGGTTTGTTTTAAAACGAAAGCACTGTAGATAGAAACTGCACTATGAATATATCTCGTTTGGCTTTAAGGAACCATGTTAAAATTATACAATTACTTATGTAAGTAACCACCTTTATAATACTGTCTATAAAATATTGAAACCAATTTAAGATAAAATGTGCTTTATTGCCCAAAAAAAAGTATTCTGTTGTTAAATCTTAAAAATGAAAGCAAACGCTGTACTCTTAACCACTAAGTTAGCAATATAATTACAAATTTAACATTAAATAAGTCTAACGTATAAAATGAGAACAAATATTAGTCAAATGTATCAAAGAAAAAAATATTAAAAAAATATCAAAGTTTATTTAGTTGACTTTTTTATTTCTTTGTCGCTTGATTCTAATTTGATTTATAATTATTTAACTCTTGTGTTACAAAATATCGATATGGTCACATTTTAGGCATCTATAGATGTACTCGATATTTATAAGTTGCATATGCCTATTAAGTATCTTCTTCTGATGGTACTTTTCTGAATGAAAATATAATATATTACAGATGATAAGGACTCTCTTTTATTGAAAATGAAGTGAACCAAGAGCAGAGCAACACCCACACAGATATGTACCTATATACAAAAGATCAACGTATTGCGTCTGAATACACCGCAACGATTAAATATTAAAGGACCTGCTTTAGACTAGCTAAAGTTTCTTATAGTAGTTTCAGTTGTGGCGTTAACTTTACAGTGTTACTATTTTGCCAAGAGTTTGCAGACGGTAGCTCAGAATTATTGGAGGCCTGGGATTGTTCGAAGGTTCACTTACGACTGGCTATTAAAGAACCTAAACTTGATTATAACTATTAAATAAGAGGGCGCCATTTAGTTTTTTTTTATAAATGAAAGAAAACCAAGAAAAAGACTTGGTATATAGGTTTCAATTAACAATTAAATGGTCCTGGATAAGGTAGCTTTAAAGAGGCAAAAAAAATCTCAACAACACAACTAAATTATATTTATATCAAAGATATGTACACACCTCATGTTCTAATTTGATAAATGTTAATAATTTGCAATGAATTAAAATATGAATAATGTTGATATAATTAAAATAAATTTAACAAAAGTAACATTTAAATTATGATTTCGCTACTAGGTAGATTTCAGCACTTGAAAAATAAATTGCAATTATTAAAATTTTTAGTATATATTTGTATTACGCAGGGGAAAGTTCATGAACCTTTTTACCTAAGGCATATCAGCCTTAACCGTGTTATATCTACTTAACTACCAAAAATAGTACTGAAAAATACTGAACAAAAAATAACTAATATTATAGATAAGAAATCGACGTATTAAATTATGACACTGATTAAATATTTATAACGTTAGATTGAAATAAAATGTATATTAATAAAAATAAGTGAGACAAATCTATGGTTAGTAATATTTAAATAAATGCAATAAACTGGCCTGTATATTCCTCCAAGAAATGAACGGCTAGCCTTCAAAACCGAGGCTGTGAATGTATGCCATTTTTAGATTAGCTATCCGGACTGGGAATCTGTAATACTAGCTGTAACTCTAGCTCCAGCTCCTCCGCTTTCAGCAATTTCCCGGGGAAATCAAAAGCCTGCAGCGATCAACAATTGAAGAAAAATAAAGAGGAAAACGGAAAAGTAATACCCTTCCTAAGTTTCATTATCCATCCATAAAAATCTTGGGCATCCTGCATCAGAATTATTAAATAAATGGTACCCTAAATGAACAAGATTAAGGACCATAAATTATAAACCATATTGGCTACTTCCTGGTTCACAAACTTCGGAAATAAAAAAACTGGCCTTTTACGTGCGCTCCTACCTGCAACACGGGAACAAGTCCTCGAAAAATGGACGCAGTACCGACTAAATCAATAACCACCCCACCTGTCGCCTGAGCTGTCCATATTAGCCAATCAGAGAAGTGACGGACCGCCAACAGAAAGCATGGATAATTAAACCAGGAGAGTGTTGCGTTACAGTAGTAATGTGTCATTGACAGTGTGAATTTAAAGAAATATGAATAAAAGAAGTTGACTGAAATTATTAATGTAATTATTGAAATTAATGAAATGTCAATGGAGCGTTAGTGAACATAAGGAATAGAAAAATTAAACGCTACATAGTATGTAAAGTTGGCAAGTTTTTTCAAATAAGTTCATGGTGCCACCTCGAGTCCCTCAAGTGCTGCTGTCCTGTCCACTTTAAGTTTCTTACTAATGATATTTATTCATTATAATGATTTATTATTTAATACTTTAAAAAACTTTATTATAGTCTTTGCCAGTATAAATAATATAATTGCCTTATAGTTTAAATAACCTATCAAGTCTTCCATTTGTTTTTATATCATGTGTGCTATACATGATATAAAAGACTTGATTATCTTGTTTCATTACCAGTGTCCATAGCCATGTATATGGTCTTTGCAGTAAAGCTCTTATACAACTAGGATTAGTGTACGCAATACTGTTATTTAACTGATTTTATTATAACTTCTACTACTCTTAACCCATCCATTTACTTGCCTTTGGTTAACTAGCTTTTTCATCTATTTTGCCTTTTATGTGTAATACCCTTGATTTTAAAGTAATAAAGATATAAAATAAATCAACAGTATAAAGGCAGCATTTACTCTGTAATATAGAGATATTATTATTTATAATCCATCATGAAACAAATAGACTTTATATCGCGTATATCCACTTTTGGATTTGCCGTGCAATAACTGTAATCACTTAAAAGCAGATTTAATATCCATTTATTTCGCCAGCTGTAAAATCTTGTTTTAACTGTTTATCTTTTAGAGTTTAACTAATCCTGTTTTTGTTATTACAGCAATTTGTGACTTGGACAAAAATAATAAAATACACAAATGGACACTGAGACAATGTTGCACAATATTGAAAAAATCTTTAACACGTATAGAATTTTTTTTAATAGATAAATTCAATTTGATATTAATAGTAGTTAAATAATTTAGTTAATTAAACCTTCGGTTTTGACCCAAAATGGTACGTTTTAAGCCAAAGCTCTTCGCAGATTAACAGAATGGCATATGAAAGTGATGCAGAAATTCAAAGTTTAACCTTACAGTAAACGCGTCATGTCTAATAGACCCAGACAAAAATATCTGTTTCTGTAATTCTAAAAAAAAGCGCGGCAATTAGTGCGCGCTCTAGTATCTTTTAGTACTGCACCGCTACGCATTTATCAGTAGTTTTGGCCCAGTCAAGTGAGAAACAACAATTTTATAGTTCATTTTGGTAGTAAATTTCTCGTAGACCCAACGCGTTCCTTTTGGTAAGTTTTATTTTCATTAATTATTTTGGTTTATTTTAAGATTTGTTTGCTTTTTAGAAAAAAAATATGAATGATATTTACGGCGTGTTTGTTTTTACAGAAAAATGGATCCTTATGAAAAAGAGGTACAAAAATTGACCTAACTTTATAAAGAAGTTTCATCCGATTCTGAAAATAATTCAGATTCTGAGGCTTCAGAAGCGGATCCACAATATGAAATCTTCAGTGATCACCAGTCTGATAGCGAGCAGGAAATTGAGGAAGATGAACTTATTGAAGAACCACTTGATCAACCGAGAGTAGGTGGACGTAGTCATTTACAATTAAGTTCAAAAAATGGAATGAGGTGGAATAAAACATGCTTTCCTAAAAATGTGAGAACGCGGCTAGAAAACATAATTGTAAGATTACCTAGAGTAATTGGCCCAGCTCAAAATGCGCAAACTCCATTCGAAACGTGGTAGCTTTTTTTCGACGATGATATCGTTATGGATTTAGTAAACAGCACAGACATATATATTGAAAGTATTTCTCAGCGATTCAAAAATAAATCTGATGTACGGCCGACAGATGTAATTGAGATGCGCGCACTAATTGGTCTACTTTATCTAGCTGGAGTTTACCATGGAGGAAGGATATCAATTGTTGAATTTTGGTGGAGGGATGGTACAGGAGTGGAAATATTTCCAGCAACAATGGCTCTAAGAAGATTTCGTTTTTTACTAAAGTGTTTGCGATGATATTCATACAAGGGAAGAGCGTAAAAGTGAAGACAACCTAGCTCCAATTCGAAAAGTTTTTGAAGCAGTAGTGCAAAATTGCCAAAAACATTACTCTGTGGGAAAACATACAAGAATCGATGAAATGCTGTTAATCGACTGAAAGGCTTTTAGGGGCCGATGTCGTTTTAGAATGTATATACCCAATAAGCTCACTGACAGACTCAAAGTCTTTTTATACTCTAAATATGGAAATGTATTGTGGCAAACAACCTGAAGGGCAGTATTCAGTAAGTAACAACGCTTCCGATGTGGTTAAAAGGCTGTGCCTACCAATATCGAAATCCCGAAGGAACGTGACAATGGATAATCGGTTCACCTCGGTTGAAGTGGCCAACAGATTACTAAATAATGATCAGTTGACCATAGTGGGCACCCTTAATATCTCTAACAAAAAAATTAATTTTTGGATGTATTTACAAAAATGTAGTTTTTTTCCTTTGTGGGTATATTAGATCCAACGCAAGGTAACTAAAAAATTGCTACAGAAAAAGTTAAATAAACTCTTCTTTAGTTTTATACTTTTTACTTAAAGTAACTATTTTTTGTTTAAATTAAATTAGTGGAATCAAAAAAAATCTGTATTTTTTTAAGTACATTAAAAGTCTTATTATTAATTTAATAAGATTAAGATAAAATGCGAGAAAATTAATTAAAACCGTATTTTGTGGAGTGAAAAAATATAAGAGTGCAGATTTAAAGGTCACAGATTCTAGCTCTAGCTCCTTTATGGGGATTTTTGGTAAAGTCTTATAATCAGAATTTACAAACCTAAGCTTTGCTAAATTTTTGAAATAAATTTTAATTAAGTAACTAATTTAAATTTAAGCTGTAGGTATTTAAAAATAAAAAAACTTTATAGCAACTTATAACCTAGAACGACAAAGTTTGATTTAGAAAAACATTGCTAAAAAAACCACTACTGTTTATATTTATTATAAAGAAATTTAAATTTTATAAGTTTCTGTTATTTAACTAATAAGGAGAGACCACACAATATAAATTAAAAATATATAATATTTTCTGTAATGAAAATTTGACATCGTTTTAAGTATTAATACGTTGGCTATCCTTAAGCAATTTTTCTACTTATCAAGCATAACACATATAATTATTTTTGGTTAACTTAATTATATGTTCTACTTATATGTATAAATGATTGATACTTATAAGGATCTATTTATCTTTAAGAACATAATATATATAATATTTATACATGAGCAATTTTTACATAATAAATATTCTTCCTGATATTAAATTTCTATATAAATATTGAATA
The DNA here is from genome assembly GCF_022605725.1 of Anthonomus grandis grandis. Lineage (NCBI taxonomy): Eukaryota > Metazoa > Arthropoda > Insecta > Coleoptera > Curculionidae > Anthonomus > Anthonomus grandis. Next base: position 14,943,018 of record NC_065546.1, read on the forward strand.
AAGAAAATAAATAAAAAAGTCTTGAGTAATATATCAAAATTTAAAAAAATATACCATATCAAAATATTCTCTTTTATAACGTATTCAGAAATAAAATATTCAATACGATATATTTGAAAGAAAGAAAGAAAGAAAGAAAATGTGCTATATTACATAAGAATAATCTTGTGTACAAGCATCCTACAAGCTAAAAAAAAACAAAACCAAAATACAATTTCAAAAATTGACAAAACAATGAACAAAATGAAACACAAGAAGACAAAACTTTTTGAACATACTTGAATTAAAGATAACTAAATAAAACAATCAATTACTAAATAAAGGTAAACTTGTTGACAAAACTAGAGAAGAAAAAAGGAAAAAAAAACTTTCCAACATGTCCAAGGTTAAAACCTATCATTAAAAAAGTCATCCGGGTTATAATATGCCTTAGCCAATAAAAGCGTTTTTAATTCTCTTTTAAATTTCTTAACATCCGATATATGTCTAACACATAGAGGAACATGATTGTAAATTTCTTTACCTATGTAAATTAATGAGTTTTTGGTAGGGGGTAAGGGAAGACGTAGGAATAGGTAGGGGAACATCATTTACACGACGAGTCAAATGGCCAGTGTCAGAGGGTAGTTTGGGATTTTTGTGAATAAGAGCAGCTGTTTCTAAGATAAAGAGTGAAAAAAGAGTTAGGATTTTTTCAGAAATGAAGAGGGGTTTGCAAGAATCTCTTAACTTAGCAGAACACAGGTATCTATTTGCTTTTTTTTGAATAACAAAGACAATGTTAAGTAGCCCCTTATTGATTAAACCCCAAAAAGGCAAGCCATACCGAGTATGAGATTCAATAAGTGAAAAGTACACTCAACGTGCAACCACCCCTCCCAGCTCTTGTTTTGCCATTCTTACTGCAAAACATCTAGAAGATAATTTCCCAGCTAAATGTAAAATATGATCTTCAAACCAAAGGCGACCATCAATGGTAATTCCTAGGAACTTGCAGCACTCTTTATTATGCAAGAGGGAATTTTCGTCAAACATCAGACCCTGAAAATCGCACCTAAACTCCATAATAGACGTCTTTCTCACATTAAACACGAGCCTGTTGGAAGCACACCACCCTGATAGAATCTGAAGGTCTTCAAGGATGCAAGTCTTAATATAATCAGAATTTTTGTGGCTCCATAGTATGGTGATATCATCAGCAAACTGAACCACCTTGCCCTGCATTTTCAATGAACTCAAGTCATCCACGTACAGTAAAAATAACAGTGGTCTCAACACTGAACCCTGGGGAACGCCGCATTTTAGGGATCAAGAAGCAGACAAACGCCCAGACACTGTAACCTTCTTTGTACAATTTGATAGATAGGACTCAAGCCATCGCATGGTTTTGGGGGCGTAGCGTCCCCTAAAACCATATTTATCGAGCTTAGATAACAGTATTCCATGATCCACACAGTCAAATGCTTTGGATAGATCACAAAACACTGCCGCCGATGACTCTCTAGAATTCAAGGACACATAGACGCTCTCCAAAAAGCTAAAAACAGCATCATGAGTCCCTTTACCGGCTTGAAATCCAAACTGATTTGCAGACAAAATGCCATTTTAATGTAAAAAGGACAACATTCTGCTTTTTGCAAGTTTTTCAACTATCTTAGAGAGGGTAGACAAAATAGACATGGGACGGATATTTCAAGGCTGATCCAAATCTCCAACCTTATGAAGAGGGATAACCACTGCCTCTTTTAAATATGAAGGAAAAATGCCAATATGTAAAGAATTGTTTATGGCAGAAACTAAAGCATTTAAGGCTGAATCAGGCAAAAAGAGTAACAACCTCGAAAACATTCCATCAGCTCCAGATGATTTATGATTTTTTAGGCGTTTAATTTCATTTTTTACTTCGGTAAGATCGACAGGATGAAAGAAAAATGAATGCTCAACCGACACTTCTTGAAGATAGTGTAAGGAATCAATGTTACTACGAATGCCCTTGAGCAGGATATTAGGTATATCACTATAATAGTCGTTTAAAATGTCAGGTCTTAACTCCGGTTCAGATACTTTTCTATGGCAATGTCTAAAATCATTAATAATCAACCAACACTCTCTTTGCCTATTTGATGACATATTTAAGCGATCCCTATAATAATTAGATTTTGCTGCTTTAATTGTCTTTCTGTACAGACTACGATATTTCTGATGATATACAAGGATATTTTCACAAGTACAATTTGATAGATAGGACTCAAGCCATCGCATGGTTTTGGGGGCGTAGCGTCCCCTAAAACCATATTTATCGAGCTTAGATAACAGTATTCCATGATCCACACAGTCAAATGCTTTGGATAGATCACAAAACACTGCCGCCGATGACTCTCTAGAATTCAAGGACACATAGACGCTCTCCAAAAAGCTAAAAACAGCATCATGAGTCCCTTTACCGGCTTGAAATCCAAACTGATTTGCAGACAAAATGCCATTTTGATGTAAAAAGGACAACATTCTGCTTTTTGCAAGTTTTTCAACTATCTTAGAGAGGGTAGACAAAATAGACATGGGACGGATATTTCAAGGCTGATCCAAATCTCCACCCTTATGAAGAGGGATAACCACTTCGGTAAGATCGACAGGATGAAAGAAAAATGAATGCTCAACCGACACTTGTTGAAGATAGTGTAAGGGATCAATGTTACTACGAATGCCCTTGAGCAGGATATTAGGTATATCACAATAATAGTCGTTTAAAATGTCAGGTCTTAACTCCGGTTCAGATACTTCTCTATGGCAATGTCTAAAATCATTAATAATTAACCAACACTCTCTTTGCCTATTTGATGACATATTTAAGTGATCCCTATAATAAATAAATGTTGCTGCTTTAATTGTCTCTCTGTACAGACTACGGTATTTCTGATGATATACAAGGATATTTTCATTTGTGGTATATTTGCAAAATTTAGTCAAAAAAATGAGGTTTTTAGCTGAAATTCTAAGGCCTCTTGTAACCCATGGTTTTCGTTTCTTAGTTTTAAGCCTCATTTTAGAAAAGCACTGATTGATCTTATCATATAGAACTTAAAGTAAGTGGGTCAGAAGCCGTTTCAAGTGCATTCCAATTTACCGAATCTGTAGCAGCAGAAAAAGCATTGAAATTTCTCCTGCTGAAAATTCTTCCTATATAATAAGATGAAGATAATACAGTATTATATGGCATTTTAGCAAGAATAGCTTCATGGTCGGCAATACCAGATGGGAGTACTGTGCATAAAACGTCATCAAAATTTGTACAGAAATAGTCAATTGTAGTTGCAGATGAAGAAGTTATTCGTGTATTAAAGCTAATTTAAAGCTAAAGTTTTTTTCCTTATTTAAATAGAGTCGTTTTAAAAAAAAGAAAATAAGATCATGGAAATATTTTTAAATTTTCTTGTTGCCGTTATGTAAATTCTACAAAATTGAGTGCAAATGCAAGCAATTTAATAAAAGCTTTAATTTTGTACGTATTGAGTTTTTGTGGCTTTATTGCTTAGATGGGCAATCATTAAAGCGTACGTTAAAAGGTCGTGGCTTACAATACTGGTAACACATTTTCCTATAATTCTTTAGATCTTGTTTTTAGCATTTAAATTGCATTTTTCTTTAGATTTTAGAGTAAATTTAACTTCAAAAATAATAACTAAATACTTATAGTACTTTTCTTTTGGTTACATCACTTGACAATTTGATAAAGACATACATCATTTAGTATTTTTAGTAATTTAACAGCGCTTTACAAATTAAACAATTGCCTATTATAAACAACTAAATTAATTTTCCCGAGGTGAAATTAATATTTGTTAAAATATTGGCACTAATTTATAGATGTAGTAATACAAACAGTGTGTTACAATAATATGATTTATTTGTTATTCAAGTCATGACGTACACAAATCATGCCTAAAAAATTACGCCCTTTTTATGTATGAGGTCAGATAAACAGAAGCAAATGAATAATTTTCATACGTGTAAATTATTTTAATATTATTATTGTGTCGTTACAATTTTATTTTAATTCAATCTAATAAATAAAATAAATAGTTTATAATAGCTTGAGTTACTTTAGGCTGTGTTCTTAATCTGATACTATTTAATTGGATATTTAATAATTAATTATTTTTTATGAGCCTGTGTTTTGAGTTATTCAAACGATTCAAAACACCAAACGTCAATTGAATATTATATATTTAAATATCATTGCATAACTTAATTGGGTATAGAGCTTAATTCTTTTTAATTAAATTTCAAGCTTGAAACGATAAATTTAACTAACAAAATAAACATTTGCTGAAACTTATTTTAAAAATTTATCATACACGGTATATCATACAGTAACATTAATAATGTAGATTGCATTTTTTCGGAAAACTAATAAACTTTACGTATTAATACAAAAAACAATAGGCTTTCAAGGCCATCACTCTAATCTAATATACAATATATACTAATATATTGGCTTTTTAAGAAAAATTATTATATTTGTGGCCATTTGTTGATGTGCTATTTAAGCTAAGTAGCATGATAAAATGAATACAATTAAGACAGTAATTACTGAAGACATAAAAATAATTGCTGACCTTAATTGACACCTAAAGAATAGTCTTTTATAAATGAATACTTCTAGATATCTATTATACAGCGGAAAATAGATATGCTTGCAATTAGATATCAACTCTTTTAATGTTTTTAAATTTTATTGTTATATGTCAAAAGGTATCATATCATAACTTTAAGTTAATATGACTTTGAAAAAGAACTTTGACAGGGAAAATAAAATGAAGAAGAGATTTATCGAGGTACCTGATAAGTCGAAAAATAGGAAATTAAAAGTGGTACTTTCAAACCGTATTTCTGACTATTGGTTTCTTCAGAACAGAGAAACCATGAGATTATAGAGAAGGAAAAAAATATATAAGTGGTAACATCTAGGAACAAACAACTGAGAAGTAAAATGACTTTAAGAAAACCGCTTTTAAGGACAAGTTACTACATTTAAAGCAAACAAAAAGCAAGTGCTGGCAAAAATCAGCTTCTACGGCTTAACTCCTTAAGTAACCTGAAAAACCTGTTTTTTATTGTCCTAGTTTTCATACAAACTTTCTTTTTATTCAAACTAGTTTTATTAATTTTGTTAATAGTTTAAATTTGTCCACATTATCAAGGTGTATTTAGGTATTAAAAATAATACTATAATATTTTCTTAGTTTAAGTAGCTTATAAGAATTTAATAATAATGATTAATATATATAAGAATTTAAAACAATTATTCTCTTTTTCCGTAAACTCAATGCACAAAAATGATTTTCTTAAAAATAAATAATAATAAATTTAAGTTTTAATTTTTTCTTAACATTTTACTGCTTAACATACTTTTAAAATGTTTCTAAAAAGTGGTAATATAGATTTAGTCTTTTTATCTGATAAACTAATTTTAAACGAAAAATAACAATATAAGGTGGTTTAAATTTGGTAATTAGTATGAAAACTATAAATTAACTTGAATAAATTCTTGTAAGGTAAAGTACTCTATTGCTTAAAGAAATACTCTATTAAGCTTAAAAATCAGTTATATAATTTATGTAATTATTTTTTTTCAATCCTAGGCTACTTTGTATATAAATTAATATTTTAATATACATAAAGTTAAGAAAAATCAAAAAATTACAGGACTGCATCTGAAAAAGTAGTCAATGATCACATCTAGAAAAAACTGTATTAATGGAAATGTGCGTACAATGCCATATAAATATTAATGTTATTATTGGACAAATTTATAAATTTTAAATAAAATTTGGAATTTATCTTAAAACTTAAAAACTAATTTGTTTGACAGTATGTACTAAGAAATTTTTGCATCGTTTTATTTATTACAATTATGTTTTGTCCAACTTAGATAATTGTGTAACTATTTTCAATTTCAAAAGAAATCCTACTAATAATTAACGAATTTAACCAAATTATACATGTCTATCTAAAGCACAACAAAACAAGCGCTCAAAATACACAGTCTACAAAAACGTGTTCATACTCACTTTTAATTGTTAGACAGTATATCTGCAAAAAAAGATAATTTGTAATAATTTTAACTGTACTTATATATTTACAATGTCAAAGACCCTACAATTTTTACTTAAAACACACCCAAACCCATTTAAATTTCTTGATGTGTCCAAAAACTAAAAATAATATATTATCGTGTCATCGCCTAATGTACTTTTAATTAATGAAACTTTTGCGTCTGGGTCTTGTAAATTCATTATTTCGTGGCCCCTTTTAGGGTATTACCTCGAAAATTTATTTTCATTTAGACTAATTAATTTTTAAACGTACCAAGTTTTTAACATTTGTATAAATTTTAGCTAATGTCAGATGCAATGTTCGTCATGGGTATCCTAGGAAGTGTTAAGAACCATGCCCAGTCATCTCCACTGCCAGTTTATTTGTATCAGTTATCATTAGAAACTAAGCTTAATACGATTAAGACTCTTTTAAAACTAGAACATGCTTCTGGTAAGGATGCTTCCAGTTTGTAAATAATAAATAATTAATAACATTATTTTTTAGGCTGCTCTCATGCAGATGACTTGGGTTATTTATTTAAAACCTTGGTTACTCCAGAGTCTATAGAACCAGGCAGCATAGAAGATTTGAGCTTAAGACGTATGTTACGGCTTTGGTCTAATTTTGCTAGATACGGTAACCCTACCCCAGAGGAAGACGAGTTTAAAATTACTTGGAAACCTGCCAGGGCTAGGCAGTTAAATACATTAGTTATTGACGAAGAGTTAAAAATGGAAATAAATCCTGGCGGAAAGAGGCTAGATATGTGGAAACAGATTTATCAACAAGCTCCTGCTACTAGCAAATATTTATAAGTCTGTTATAAACGATATATATGTTTAAATATTTATAGACATTTTATTTTTAGTAATAATAAGTTGTTATTGAAAGTAGAGTATCATATTTATTTTTAAATGTAAAACTTATTACACGAGTTTTTTTAATTCTTGAATATAATTTTGATTAAAAAAAAAAGTATAATATAGAGTGTATTTTTATGTAATATATAAAATATATATATATATATTAATATAAAGTGTAATTTTTCAAAAACATAATTAAGGAATCAATTTAGATTTTTTATTTTCTATTAGGAAAAAATAATTTAAAATATTAATAATATGTTTTCAGTTATGTTTCAATTAACTTATGTTATTTTCATTAAGTTAAATATTTAACTATGTCGGTTGTGTCTGTTCACTATCAATAACACACAAAAATTAAGGTTCTTTATATCGATGGTCTAGCGTACAAAGGTGCTAAGTACCAATTTTGGTTATAACGTGTTATTTGTCATACCTAAATCCTCTAGGACATTATTATCTTGCGAACACATATGCTAAGTAAAAACTGTATATTTTTTGCATCTTGCGCCATCTTTCAAAAGGAACAAGTACTTCTCACATGCAAGTTTCTACAACTTATGTGTTAAGTGCACTTAGAACATTTCGATGGTTTGGTTCCAAATGTCGCTATCTTCAAAAATTGTATTTTTAAGCTATTTACATAGCCTTGTTGAAAATAAGGATTTGTAATAGTTCCAAAAGAGGCTATATCGATAAATTTAAATATGGCGCCAAAATTGGCAATTTAAAAAGTGTCTATCTACTCTTCAAATTATTTTATGAGGTCTAAATATGTTTAAAATAACATAGCTACTTTTGGAACTGTGAAAATATATTTTTGTGAATTCCATATCTCTCCAAAATCACATAGCCTGTTTTGGAAATAATTATTTTAATTAAATTTTGGAGCGCTTTGCAGTTAGCTACTTGTTTGGACTTGTCAGCTGATTAAGAACGCTTCATTTAGGTTTTTTAAATCGTTTTTTTAAGCGGTCAGTTGTGTTTTGATAAGCATTGCGTTCGTGTGTAAGCTTTTTTCGTGCAAAATGAGTCGAGGCAAAAAAATATTAATGTAACATCACAGAAGAAGATAAGAGAGGCGGTTATGGTACCTCTAAAATATCAGAAGATGCAGTAATTTTTTTAAAACAACATATTCAGAAATTTCCTACAGTCTCTTCTCATTACTACAGAAAAGACTCAAAACAATGTACTTGGATCCAAAATTGAACCTAAAGCAGATGCACAGATTATACCAAGAAGATTGTGCCAAAGAAAATATGGAATGTTAAAAGGAGTCATTCTATCGCCATATTTTTAATTCTCATTTTAACCTATCATTCCATAAGCCTCGAAAGGATCAATGTCTAACATGTACAGCGTATGAATCTGCTAACACAGAAATCAAAGTAAATTTGCTGCAAAACTATGAAGATCACATTAAAAATAAAGAAAGAGCCAGTCAGGAAAAAAATTTGGATAAAGATGCAGCAAAGGAAAATCCTAAAGAAATAAATTCCGCCAACTTTGATTTGCAACAAGTATTGTATGTGCCAACACATCCCACTAACCCCATTCTTTATTAAAAGACAAAGTTAGCCACATACAATTTCACTATTTTTAACTGTGGAGATAATTCTGGAAAATGCTACATGTGGTCTGAAGTAGAAGGTTCACGTGGCCCATGCGAAACAGCATCTTGTTTATTCCACCACCTCAAAAGTCTTTCTACATCTATTCAAAATGTAAGGCTCTTTAGTGACACATGTGGAGGCCAAAATAAAAATCAATTTGTTGCCACTATGTTTATTTATGCCGTACCGATAGAGGTAAAAATTTGACCAAAAATTCCTGGTTTCAGGACACAGCCAAATGGAATGCGATTCAATGCACGCAAGAATTGAAATTGCATCCTAAAATGTCCCAGTTTATTTGCCGCATGAATGGGTAACCATTGCTCGGAATGTAAAAAAAATGACCTTAAGTACGAAGTTTTAAAAAAAAAAGACATAGCTTTTGTTGACTGGAAAACCCTGGCAAAGCTAATTATGATCAACCAAAACAAGGATCAAGGTGGGAATGTGGTTAATTGGCATTATATTAAATGGATTAGGTATGAAAAGGCCTTCCCTTTTACAATGAAAATTAAAACAGATTTTGATGAAGATTTTCGCAGTATTATGATTCTTCCACACAGAGGAAGATGAGTGACAGTTGCTTTCATGGAAAAATGTCTCAAACCCTTACACGAGGAAAAGAATAAAATTTCAGCATTAAAGCTGAAACATTTAAAAGAAATTTGCAATTCTGGAAGTGTCCCAGATGACTGCCGGCTCTTTTTTACAAGTTTGCTAAGTAGTGACGAAACCATTGATGAGGATAAAACGGTTTTTTTAGATGTAAATGACACCTGATCACCTGAGGGCGAAGACTTTTTCTTACAATAATGTTATTAATAATTATTTTTATTTTTCATTATTATGTTTAGAATTAGTTCTTTAAGTTTGTAGCGTTTCGCATCACTACAACTTTGAGAAAGTATTATGTGCCAAATATGGCTATCTGTATTTTTTCTGTTTAAATTAGTTATTATTTATGTTTTTTGAAAATCTGGGTCATTATAATGACCCATCTGGGATTTTTTTTTAAATTTTATTCAAATAAAAAATATATAAATAAAAAGATGAGTTTTATTAAAATCTATTTTTTTATAGATTTGATTTGATACAGCCTATTAAACTTTATTTTGTGTTTCCTAAATATAAAGCATGATACGGTTCAGCGAAATAAAAACATGTTCGGCAACGCCGGAGAGATGGTGGCGCTGGCGGTTAATTGTACATGCCGCGGTGACGAGGTCACTCGGCATCGAGAGCCTGATGAGCAAGGGTGATGCGCTAAAAGTTATTAATTTTGGTTGTACGAATAAAAAGTTTGAGTTTGACCGGTGTGTTTTTGTAATTGTGATTCCTCTGACGACCCAGAACGAGATAAAGCTCAGCTTGAGCTGTTTCATTGGCACCCAACTAGAGGCCTGAGGTTTACAGTTACCAATTGCTTAATAACCGGTAAGCTCTTTCCAATTTCTTGACGTGCTGTTGCTAGGCGGATCATTAAATAATTTGCTGTCAGCCCAGCCGACGAAAAACACGTCTTATGGGTGTTTAGTTAATTGCATGTGGTACGTTGTGTACGTTTTGGTACAGTTCAACATGCTTGGATATCTTTAAGGACAATAGACTATTTACGAGGATCTACCTAGTTTTTATTAAAATAATAGAATCCTCACGGAACTATATTTTTTTTGGGCTTTAGAATACTTTAATGAATATTCGGAGTGTTTAATATTTATCACAAAGTTGGGTTTTTGTAGAAATCTACCCTTATTCTAGATTAATGTTTAAGTTTGATAAGGTAGAGTTAGTAGTTTGGTAGTATTTTGTCGAGTAACTTTAATAGTGTAGACAGTTTTTGTTTGTTGGTGGTCTTACTTTGTAAAAAAAAAAAAGGAAGCTAAAATGCCACCTAAAAGAAAAAGTAAAAATAGGAATCAAATGTCGGATTTTGTTTATGATTCGGATAATGATAATGCGGAGGGTTCGCAAACAAATAGTGTCACCGCACACGAAAACATAACTCAGTCTAATGATTTCAATATGGTGCTAAATAAATTAATGTCTGAAATGAGTATGTTAAAGCAGGCTGTAACCGATCTATCTATCAAGCAAAATCAAAATAGTGGGGAGAAAAATGAGGCCGCGAGTGTAAGTTTACCGGTGGCCGGAGCGATAGTTCAAGAGGGCTTAACAATAAATAGGCAAAATGCTTGTTTGGGGGATAGATCCTATATTTTAAATTTTAAGGAATTGGGGGGTAATAATTTATATTTTTCTCCTGCGGGAAAAATGAACCCTTAAGCCTTTTTAAATAAGGTTTATAAAATTTTTGACGAGGCCGGCGTGCCAGATAGACATAGATTGGGCTTGGTATTGCCGTGTTTAAAAGGCACAGCAGCTGACTGGGCAGCTATAAAAGAAAGTAGTTTTCATAATTTTCAAGATTTTGAGGTGGCGTTTTTAAACAGATTTTGGGGGGTGGACAAACAGAGAGATTTATTTTTGGAAATAAGCTACGGGAGATTTGAATCTGGCAATCGCGCGGACTACTTTTCGAATCTTTTTAACCAGGCGGGTTTCTTATCGTCACGAATTCCCGAATCTAAATTAATAACGTTTTTGAGCAGGCATTTTCCGCCTGACGTTCAGCGGGGTATTGTAACCAGGGGGCTGAGGACGTTCGATGAGGTCGATGAGTACCTGCGAGACATCGACGCAACATACGCTTACCCAACAGAGGGTAACGCTGTTAATGTTAATAGACGAAGTGTGCAGACTCGCGGGGATCGTACAATGGGACCGACCCAAACTTCAGATAATAGCGGACCGGGGGATCGTGGCATCACGGGGCCAAACAATAATACTTGGCGGCGAACACAGGGTTCGAGCGCTAATGGGCAAACGTCGGAGCCAGTCGACAGAAATGATGCGCGGGTCGATAGGCAAAATATGAGAGCTATGGAAATGACGCGTTTTAACGAAGATTTCGATTTTTTCAGCGAATCGGAAAGCGAGAATGAGGGTGAATTTGAGGCATGTAAACCATCAATTAAATCGCCGGTTATCAAGGCTGTGGTCGGAGAAAAAGGCGTTGAAGTTTTAATAGATAGTGGCAGCGAAATTACTGCTATCTCTGAGGATTTTTTTAAATCCATTGCGAATGAGTCTAGAATGTCAGTTTTACCGGTTACGAATGTGGCTATTACGGTTGCGATTGGCGGAAAACAACAAAGGGTTAGAACGCAAGGGCTTATTAATTTATATATCCCTGATGCGAAAGTTTACCTAGATGTTAAATGTTTGGTAGTACCGGGATTGAATCGAGATATATTATTTGGGTTCGATTGGCTCTTGGAATTTAAGGCTAATATTGACTTCAATAAATCCATAATTGCTTTTTATGTAAATGAGAACGAGTATGTAGTTAAGTATAGTCAACATATGACAAGCTCTTTAGAGGAACGTTGTCTTAATTTATGTACTAGCGCAGGGGCTGTTTCGGTGATACAGCCGGGTAATATTAGTGCTTATAAACACAAATATAATGAAAGTGATATTCGCGCGGCCGTAGATATTATTAATGCATCCGAATTAGATAAAATTCACTTGTTTGATCTTTTACGCCGCTTTGAGTCTATATTTTCAGAATGTCCGGGTCATATAAGATCTTACCAACACGAAATAATAATGACTAATGATAGTCCTTTTCATTGTGCTACGTATCCTATTCCATTTGCATATCGGGACGAAGTTAAGTCTCAGATTGACGAAATGCTTCAGTGGGGTATTATTTCAAGAGAGAAAACAAATTATATTTCGCCATTAGTGACGGTTCGAAAGAAAGACGATAGCATACGCATATGTTTAGATGCTCGTATGTTAAACAGCCGTATGGAGCCGGATTTTATAAATCCGCCTAATCCAAATGAATTATTTTTTCATTTTAAGACAGGCATGGTAATAAGTACCATTGACCTAACATCCGCGTACTGGCAAATTGAAATTAAACCGGAGCATAGAAAATACATAGGTTTCATTTATGAAAATGACTCTTATACTTTTAAGAGACTTCCTTTTGGGTTGTCAACTTCGATGGCTAGTTTGATACGGTGTTTAAAAAATGTTTTACCATCGGATACGCGGGATTTTACAGTAATTTATGTAGACGACCTATTCGTATTTTCGGAAAATATAAGTGATCATTTCAGTCATTTAGAGCGACTTTTTACTTATTTTCAATCAGAAGGTGTTACGGTCAAACTAAGAAAGTGTCAATTTCTTAGCGATAAGGTTAAGTTCCTTGGGCATATAATCTCGAGTAAGGGGATAGAAATGGATCCGGAACGCATACAGGCCATTAAAAATTTTCCTGCATCACGCAACATTCGGGAGCTTCGGGGATTTTTAGGGTTAATTAATTACGAGCAAAGGTTTTGCCGCAAATACTCGGATTTGACATTACCGTTATTGAAACTATTAAAAAAAAATGAGAAATGGTCTTGGGAAGAGGAAGAAAAAGAAGCCTTTAAGACCATTAAGGACCGGTTTCTCAGGGCTACCTTAGTGGTACATCCTGATTTTAAAAAAATATTTTTTGTACAATGTGATAGTTCGAATTATGCTGTGGGGGGTTGCCTTTTTCAGAAATCTTTGGAAGAAGAAAGGGAAGTTATAAGTTATACCTCTACCACTCTTAAAGGAAGTCAGATACGGTATACTACAACGGAAAAGGAATTGCTAGCATTGGTGCATTGCCTTAGGCAGTGGGGTACCCTTTTATTAGGGCAGGCATTAACGGTAATAACCGATCATAAATCGCTATGTTTCTTAATGACGTGTAAATTAAAATCGGCTAGGTTGACTAGATGGACACTTCTTATACAAGAATTTGATTTTAAAGTAGAACATTGTCCGGGGGTTGAAAATAAGGTTGCCGATATTTTATCAAGAAATCCCCCTAATAAAAGTTTATTCTTGACCCCAGAAAAATCTTCGAACCTACACATTATGCTGATAGGTTTATCAGAATCTTACGATAATTTAAAACAAAATTTAAAATCTCTGCGGGCTGATCAATTAGAGGAGGCTTGGATACGACAAAAAATTAACTTTTTAGAGCAGCTTAATAGAGATCCGCGAATTTTTTCAGAGAAAGAGTATCGGATCTTTTCATGGTTTCGAGAATATAAGGGTTTGCTTTTTAAGAGGGGAGACCATCTGAATCCGGGATACAAATTATGTGTTCCTAAGAATCAAGTTAGAGATCTGATTTTAGCACATCATATCGGAAACGGGCATTTCGGGCGAATGAAAACATACGCTCAAATGAAAGAAATTTTTTACTGGCCGAAAATGCAACGGCATATCGGTCAAATTGTATCTACTTGTGACCTTTGTCAAAAGGCAAAATGTTCTAAGCTAAGTAGGGGTGAATTACATACCGTCATTGTAGAGAATCCAGGTGACTTGGTATGTACAGATTTAATAGGTCCATTACCAGTGTCGCGAGGTGGGGTAACTCAACTACTTGTTTTGGTAGACGCTTTCTCAAAATTCGTTAAGTTGTATGCCTTAAAACGTGCTACTGCTAAGGCTATCATAAATAGAGTGTTACTGGACTATATACCAAAAGTTCAGAAACCAAAGTGCATTTTAAGTGATAACGGGACCCAGTTCACCGGGAACTTATGGAGGAATAAATTAGCCGAAGAAAGTATCCGGGTTAAACATACCTCCGTTTATTTTCCCGAGAGAAATATAACGGAGCGATATAATAGAGAAATTGGCCGACTACTGCGTTCTTATTGTTTTGATAAACATACTAAGTGGGCGTGTCTTCTCGAATTCATTGAAGGCTGTTTAAACTCTGCGGTTAGTGAAGTTACAGGGTTTACACCGATGTTTCTGCAATTTGGAGAAACCTCGCAGCGGCCTATAGAAAAATTTATATCGTTTCCACGTGAAGATAATATGGGGTTAGATTTGGAAAGTGTATTAATACTTGTTCGCGAGAGGTTGCGCACCCGAGCTGAACGTCGCGTGGAAAAGGTTAATAAAAAATTAAATCCTACGGTTTTTCAAGTTGGTGATAGGGTGCTGGTTAGATCTCATGCCCAGTTTTCTGCCGACGATCGAACCATTAAAAAATTCTTCCTTTTGTTTACCGGCCCCTTTTATGTTTTGAAGCACAACGGTCCTAACTCGTATGTCATTGGTGATTCTATGGGTAGGGAACATTCATGTCAGAATATTATTAACCTCAAGCGTTATAAAGATGTAGAAGGCTTAACCAATTAGTTTGTAATAAATATTTTCCTATTAGTTGTAAGGTTATTTGTACGTGAAATTTTGTAATCAATGTTAGTTTTAAGTTGCTTTCGTTAAAACGTCTGATAGAATTAAATCTGTTCATATGAATTAGATTTAATTGGGGGGTCATGATACGGTTCAGCGAAATAAAAACATGTTCGGCAACGCCAGAGAGATGGTGGCGCTGGCGGTTAATTGTACATGCCGCGGTGACGAGGTCACTCGGCATCGAGAGCCTGATGAGCGAGGGTGATGCGCTAAAAGTTATTAATTTTGGTTGTACGAATAAAAAGTTTGAGTTTGACCGGTGTGTTTTTGTAATTGTGATTCCTCTGACGACCCAGAACGAGATAAAGCTCAGCTTGAGCTGTTTCAAGCATTTTGTAGATAGCTACACATGGAAACACATAATCGATTTGTTTTACTAACTGAAACTCATGAAAATATTTCATATGGTATAAGTGCATTACTTAGCATATTTGTGCTACTAAATACAATTTAAAAGTGAGGTTATATTATTTTGTTAAAATTGCCGGTAAACGTTTAAAAGGATCGTGGTCTTAATTTTTTGTGGTTTAATTAGTGATAATGAGTTCCAGAACAATTCTAATATTAAAAAAAGCTCTTGAAGTTCCATATGAAGCCCCAAAAAAAAACAAGGTAAATATTTAATTACATGTGTCTGGTTGAAGTGCGTAGTATAGCTTATAAATAAATAACTTTCACATAGCTTTTTTTTTAACAGCTTTCCTAGTGTCAAAATCTGGTAGAAAATACGCGGCCACATTTACCATGAGCGAATTACGGGGCCATTCTCACTTTTCAGGCTTAAAATCGCTGTTATGCTTTGAATTTCTTTTTAGTTTTAGAAACTGAAAAAAAAACAGATTCCAAAAATTAATATTTTATCTGATACCGTGATTGTACCAAGCAAAAGTGATAATTTCAAAAGTTTGTCAGATGCAGAAAGTTGTTCCATGGGTAAGGTCTTTTTACCATCTAATAAATATTATCTTGAATTTGGGACCTAATGTTACTCAGAATACTGTAAAAGAAGTAAAAGTCGCCATAGGTAATGAGTTTTTAGTTACCCCACTAGAAGCAGAATGTATCCAATTCTGTAAGATAATTTTCTCAGATTATCTCGATATTTTTATTAGACATTTCTACAGAAAGAAACTTATCTTTTTTATGGTAATTTATTATTGGTTTTAATTTTTATTATCAATTCCATGCTATAAATTTAGGTACTAATATCAGTGAGGTTGAAGAAACAGAAAGAAGTGACAGTAATCAAGAGCTTCAAACTCAAAATGATCAAGAGTATTACAACCAATCAGCAACATTGAAGATAAAGACGACCCTTTTGAAGCTTCTTCAAGCTCATATGAACCGGAAAGTTCATCAGGCAGTAAAGAAGAAGAAGAAATCCAAGCACAAAGGAAACGCAAAAGGGTTGAAGTTAAACATCAGGACAAAAATAAAGAAAGTGAAAATGATGAAAAACAGATTAAAAAAAGAAGCAAAAAGGCGAACAAAGAAATGTGGAAACAAACAATTAATAAAAAACTGAGACTAAGTGGAAAAAAGTACATAAATAGAAGTGGCAAATAGGTACAAGAAAAAATACCCAAAGAAGTAAACTGTAACACATGCCGATTTAAGTGTCATCAAAAAATAACAGAAGAACAAAGAAATATACTCTGTACGGAGTACTATAGTCTGATGGATGACGCCAAACAAAAGATGTACTTGTCGAGCCTTATACAAAATGTCCGTGTATCTAAAAAGAAAAATAGTCTTTGAACAAAAAATAGGCAAACGTCTAGAGTTTTCTTTTTAAAAGATGGAAATAAAGACCCACAAAGAGTTTGCCATAATTTTTTTTGCACTACTTTCGTAATTTCTTATAGAATTGTAGAAAATTATGCCAAAAACACCAGTTCTGATACCGGTTTGTACACCGGTTTGGACAAAAGGAAAAACGCTCGGCCACCACACAGAACATCAGATGAGGCAAAACTGTTGATTCGGCAACACATAGACTCATTTCCTAAAGTAGAGTCTCACTTTTGTAGAAAAGATTCAAAAAAACTTTACTTGTCGCGAGAATTAAACATTTCAATCATGTACAGGCTGTATAAAGAGGACTTTTGCAATGAAAAGAAAATACAACCCGTTTCTCTTTTCGTATATCAGAAAATTTTTTATGAGTTTGAGCCAGCATTGGCTTTTCATGTTCCAAAAAAGGACCAGTGCTCACAGTGCAATGCATACCATCACGCTACAAACAAAGAACTGCTTACAGAAGAGTATAACAAGCACAAAAAAAGAGAATAAGAATCAATGACTATGAAATCTAAAGATAAAAAAAGAGCTACTAGCGAACATGGCCAAACTTTTCGTTCAATTAGTTTTGATCTCCAGGTGATACTACCTCTACCACATGCAGGAGTCAATTTTTTATGGACATAAATTTAATGTGTACAACTTCACAATTTATGATGCCGCTACCTCAGATGATTATTGTTTTATCTGGGATGAAACCCACGGTAATAAAGGTAGTGCGGAGATAGGTTACCTGTCTCTTAAAATACCTCAAAGGCTTACCTGAAACAGTTTGCCACGTTGCATCATTTTCAGACACCTGTAGTGATCAAAACCGGAATAGAAATGTTGCGACAGCAATGTTATATGCAGTAAGTAATATTAACCACCTGAAAGTAATTGTCCTGAAATTTATGGAGTCGGGACATTCCTATCTAGAGGCCGACTCAATGCATGCGACGACTGAATGTGCTAAGGCTCGATGCACACGAGCGATTTTCATGGTTCATGGTTTCATGAAGTTCGCTGCGAGCTCACCGCGAAGTTTTCTCGCGCGCATGTAGCAGACCAAAAGATCAAATGGTGCGATTCACACGTAGGCGAAATCGCAGCGAATACGCCGAGTAGACGCCGCTAACCGCCGGCGCTCGCCGGGGACTGCTACTTCGCGACGATTTCAACGAGGCGGCCAAAATTCCTCGCTGAGCCTCGCTCTGCGGGTAAGCAGTACTTGTTGGAACATTGAGCAATTCACACGGATCGCCCCGGTCGCTTGCGCTCGCGTCATTATCAGTGGTGTGTATTACATTAAAAACAGTTGAATAACACTATGACATGTGATACATTAAAATTCTTAAAATTTTGCTTAGAATCCAAAAATGTAATCATATACAGAGCATTCCTTTTAAAATAACAAAGACGTTGCCGGTTTGTCATAGTAGAGGCAACGCTTCATCGCCATAGATATCTATATATATGTGCCCAATGGTCCTACAACGTTGCCAAATTTTCAAAATTTTCTAATGTACATTTTCTCGACAATCAAGGTGGTAACATTTAGGTTGAACACCCTGTAAGTTTAGTCATTTTTAATTAAGTAAAGCATTATTACTAGAATTGATTATTTCTTTGTTTATTATTTTATTTCATAATGTTAGGTATTAGTTCACTTTTACTGTTACATATTTATTATAAAATAATTCAAATGATTTGTACGAGTTGAGATGAAATAAAATATTGACAAACTAACAAAAATTATTTACCTTAATGTTACAGCCAACATCTCTACTGGGTTAACTGCAAGTCGCATAACTGTATTTTCACCTTTTATTTTATCTTCCAATTTATTAGATAGTTCGTCGAATGACCGAATACTCATTCTAAAATAGTTAAAAAGTTTTAAGGGATCTTCTTGTAGATCACTAAATAACGTCACAAAAGCTCCTTTCAGAAGTCTAGCACTGACAAGAGGATGTACCCAATATTTTCTTTTTGAGTTTTTGTACAAATAATGGTACGATAAGTACGCCACTGCAATACGTCTTGAACCATCCATACTAAAGTTGTTAACGTAATGAAAGTCCGTTGAATGCGATTTCTCTTAAATAAACTTACTCGTGTGCACTGTAGAACGGCGTTCTCGTGGCGAGATCGCCGCGAACGAATGAAAGATGACGTCGCGAACAAAATCGCTCGTGTGCATCGAGCCTAAGCGTCATAAAAAAATCTACTCGACCCGCGAGTGGTGTTTGCTAGTTGCAGCATCTAGAATACGGCCAAAACAATACATTGTACAAAATTTGAAGTTTAACGATTTTTTCGATTTACAAAGCCTGGTAAATAATTATGTTTTTAATACAACCATGAACACAAAAAAAGAAAAAGTAAATTTGTTAAATATTAAGTGGTTACGTTTTGAAAAAGAAAAACCATCCATAATACAATATAAATACAGTTTATCTCAAGAAAATTTTGAAGAAATAGACATAAATTGCAAGGGAAGAGTTAGAAGAAAAAAAACAAGTACAAAACTTGAGTTAAACCAAAAGAATCTGACAAGACTGGTTTCACATATAAAGGAAAAAGATTTGAATTATCTTTTAAAATCCAAATTCCCGATGAATACACCCAGTTTATAAATGACATTTCTGTGTCTAATAATATTCCAAGTCAAAATGAAGAGTCTGACTTCTCTGATTAGCATTTTTGTTAGTAAAGATCTCATAAAAGATTAGTTTAAGTTTTTTACTTTGTCTTTGGTAGACAACTATTTTTTGTATTTGTTTGAATAAAAATATTAATTTTTTCAATGTGGTATTAACTTCCCTAAAAAATTTTTTTTTGGTACTTTAAAGGTGCTAAGTAAGAACTTTTTTATAACTATTATTACTTCTGGACACACTAGCATTTTTAGGCTCTTATCTCAAAAAAGGTCCTAAGAGATCTCACAATATGCGAAAAATTATTGACACTTAACACATTTGCACACTAGACCATCGATATTTTCATTTTAGAAAATAATTAGAATTTAAATAAAAGGAGTGAATATCTACTATTAAAAAAAAGCTAGCAGATATAATTTCTTTTAACTCATGTTATCAAATATGTAACAAGTAATTTCGGTGATCAATTATATACCGTCAAAATATTGAAATTGCAAAACTCTCTCTAAATGTATCACTAGAATATTGGGGAATAACGAAAGAGATGACTAAAATATAATTTAGATAATAGATAATTATCTGCAGCCTATACTTCCGTTTATTATTATCATGAGAATATTTATTTTTTTCAATTTTTAACACCATATTTATTTACTATAAATTTACGAGAAAAATCATCGATTTTTCGGGGCTCAAATTCGTATATTTACAAAAACCTTCTATGTTACTTTACAGCTTTCCTGCAATAGGTTTCACAAAATAAAATAAGTAATACTTGTAACTATTTTCTACAACCGATAGCAAAGCGACCATAAAAGCAATAAGCTCCTAGAAGGTCAATTACAGATTCAACTTTAATTAACCTGCTCTATTATGAGTATTAAGTAATAATGGCCTTCGTGGTATTAGAAGAAGCGGGCGAGTTATCCAGAAAAGCATTAAGTAGCAAATTAACGGGTTACAAGCCATTTTGTAGTATTATAAAAAGACTTAAAAATTTAAATTTTAAATTTGTTTCCAAAATATATATAATAAAAACAGTTTTGTTAAGTTTAACATCCTTACACTCATTATAAAATTGAATGTGCAATTTTATGTTAAGCTATTTTAGAAATGAATTTCTTAATTGCTCTAAATTAGAAGCTATAATATTACATTTAAAAAGAAGTTTTAACTGCACTCTATCATACACTCGCAACCAAGATTAAAAATTATACCAAAAAGAAAACACACTTTTTGTAGTAAATATTACCTATTTGACCATTAAAACTATTTATATAATATTAAAAAAAGGTTAAAGTTACTCCTAGATTTAGTGGGATAATTATGCTGTATTGTAGATATTTTTTAATATTCTATAGCTGATGAATGTATAAAAAATCATTATCGTGCAGCGAAGTGACTTAAAAAAATTATCGTACATATTAAATTTATTATGAATTATTTTTATAAATAATTTTTTAAAATAACAAATCCTCACAAATGTACTTGAATCGGTGAGTGAAAGAACGATATAACTTTTGAAACCTATATGCTTTATGACAAGGGGGTAATTTCGCATTGAGTGGAACCACAGTATAACTCCATCTTTTATATCGTTCTTCCACCCACATTGGGTGGAAGAACGATATAACGATATAAAGCTGTGTATTGCGCGTGAGCTGCTTCAGTCAGTAAGTCGTCAGTTGCCATCCTGTTTTTTTTCTGGATGTTGTTTACTAGTTAGCAGTCACGAGTCACGGCCAGTTTGCACTGTATTCGATTGATCCTAAGCTTTTGAGCGTAAATGCCTACTTGCTGATAATTTCACTAAAAATCATAATGTCTAGCAGTAGTAGTAGTGAGAGTTCTTGTACAGATAGAGGAAAAAGTAGCCAAAAAAGAACATGCCCTGAAAAATGGAAGCGGAAAGAAAGAAAGAAGGCTCGTCTTCTTGGAGAAAAATATACAACTAAAACTGACAAAATAGTCGATAAAAAGTTTGTCAAAGAGGACTGCACGTAAATACAATGAACTCTTAATATTTGCTTAAGTAAACAGGGAATATTTTTATTTAAATCACAGAAAATGTACATTCAAGTTTTTTTTATACATTCTATTCTACCAACAGTTTTTATAATAATATTCTTTTTTTTTCAGATGTAAAAATAAATGCATGTCAGAACTTACATCGGACGAAAAAGAAGCAGTTTTAAGAAAAGTTTATGAGGAAGGTTCAAAAAATGAACAGGATGTATATTTGCATGGATTTATGTATTGTAGACAAGTAGCTAGGAGGCGACCAGATGGGGAATATAGGAAGAAAAATAGGGAAGTGACTTTTTCATACGGAATAATAATTTAGAGAGGCAATCAGTTTGCAAGGCAGCTTTTCTTAGTCTGCATTCAATATCAAATTCTAGATTACAACGACCAAATAAACTCTTGGTTGCTCAGATGTCACCTAGAGACCTACGTGGTACATATGATAATCGACCACATATCTTAAAACCCGAGATTATTAGGAAAATACAACAACATATTGAATCGTTTCCCTATAAAATCTCTCACTACAGTTCTAAAGAAGTTCTCTCCCTTGATTCAGCTCTAAACGTCAAAATTATGTATAATATTTCTGGAAAATTACACCCGAACTATTTAAAGTTCTTTAAAGAAAATTTTGCATTGAAGTTTGGAAGGCCTCAAGTTGATGTTTGCAGTCAATGCGAAGAATTAGGTACAAAACCTAAAGACCAAAATTTAAACGACAACGCAAAGAGAGTGGCTGCTGCCGAGCTAATGATTCGTAAGCGTAGGGCTAACAAATTTTATTCCAAACTTAAAGAAATAACTGCTTTGTGCCACGAGCGTAATGATGTTGGTGGAATAGTATTCGACTATATTCAAAATATGCCACTGCCTGTTATACCCGTCCAAGAAATGTTTAATTTAAGGCAATTGTGGCTGTAAGGATTTGAAATACATGATTTAAAAAAAGATACTGGGCATTTTTATACATATTATGAAAGTCAAGCTGCGAAAGGTCCAAATGAAGTATGTACATTCATAAACGATTATGTGCAGAACATGCCTGCAGAGATTCAAGAGCTTCACATATTATCAAATGGATGCCCCGGCCAGAACCGTAACAACACCGTAGTGAGATACTTACTTACCGGCTCTTGCAGCTTCAAAACGGTTTCGTAAAATTCATCAATCAACTTTCCAGTGCGTGGTCACTCTTTTTTGCTATGCGACAGAAACTTCGGCTCGCTCAATAGAGTTATAAGAAAATATGATAGAATCTATGTTCCGGAGGATTACGAAAACATGATACTTGTCGCAAAGTAAAACCATTTACGACGACAACAATATGCTATACAGATATAATCGAGTACAAAAACTAATGACCCAACCATTAAAAGAAAACTTGTCAATCTTCCGATGAAAGAAAAGCTAAATTTGCAATATCAAACTACAGGCAATTCATTTATGATAGTTCCACACTAGGGTATGTCATAACTAGAGACTATATTGGCAGAGTTGTCACAAGAAATTTCAAATTATTCAAACCTAAAGCAGTCCCAACTTTACCGACTGTGCCTGCATACTCAAAAATGTTACCGATCAATGTAAAAAAAAATGAAAATTTGAAAAAAGTCATGCAATATATGAGAAATTTTGGAACTTTTCTGCCATATAACGTCATTGGAAACCACCAACATGGAAGCTGAAGACTAATGGCCTTGAAATATTAATGTTTTTCGTGTTATAAGAATCAGGTTTTTTAATGTATGTTAGATACTATTATAAATAATAAACAATTTACACATTTGCAACTCTGTTTATCAATTAACATTAACAATGTAAAGAATTTAAAAAGTTAAGTGGAAAAACCGTATAACTCCTAGTGACTTTCTGTCCCGCATCTTAGACAAAAATAAATTTAAAAAATATTTTATTTTATATTCGTTTAGAGAACCCGATTTCATATAACTTTGCAATGTTAAAGACTCTTCTAAAATAAATACTTTTTCCACAAAACAGTTTCTAAACCAAATTTTTGGAGTTATATCGTTATTCCACTCACTGATTCACTTGTATCATGCACCGCCAAGTCTAACATTTAAAGGCTAAGTCAAAAGCTTGGTTAGTAGATAATCCCACAGCTGGTAGCTTTAAATATCACGGCAAAGATAGACTAACATACAAATTATCTTTTCAATCTAACCTTTAACCCATTTACTAAATAAACATCATTTAATTAAAAGTATATTAAGACAAATAATTAATTTTGTTGACCTATCACTGAATTTTACTTTCTGTATCCTCATAAACTTTTAAATATATATATTTTTATATTTTCTTTAGAAATTTTTTAATAATTTTTATACTTCAGTATAATTTCAGCAATGTTTCTTATGCTTTTAATTTATTTCTTTTGTTAATCTTTTACTTTATACAAAAATTATATTTCTTATGATGTATCGTAGAAAAGTTTAAAAAAACTGTTTTTATGCACATTCATGCTACATCCAAAGCCATTTTTATAATGGTGTACGTGTCTTAGCCAATCTACTATTAGGTTTTGTGTATCTGAAAAGCGTCTGTCTGTTAAGCAAAATCATTAGTGATGCAACAGCTACTTATTAGGCAAAGGTCGATTATTTGTAGATTCTGGGCCGACCGGCAGATTAAGGAATGGTAATGATCTGATTTCTTTCTTATTAGAATTATCTCAGTGACTTGGCACCCAGACAAGGTAAACCCCAAAACCTTCCTTCACCGGCTCATCTAGAAGCTTTATAAGCTTTAAAGCTCTCTAGCAATTCAATTTGCGGCTAGTGGGTATCCGCATGTGGATGCACTTATAAATGAAACATGTCGTTACTATATTAGAATACTAAACAAACAAACTTAAAAGAACACTAAATCAAACGGAAATCATCTTAGCCACTGAATATTTTAATATTGGGATTACTTTTACACACAAGTAAGTACCATATGGGCACATTTAAGAATTGTGTGCAATCGCTAATTTCTCCATCATCGTGAGCATAGCAATTGATTATGTGCAATTAGTGCGTATCGACACACACATTTCGCTTAAAGTTACCAGTTCAACCAGTTACCAGTTGGATAAGATCTTTGGAAAAATGTTGGCCTTAAACTATATCAATTATAAAAAAAGATACCGTTGTTAAATACAAATTGTTACAGGATTAGTTACGCTTTTAGTGCAATCTGGAGAATCCTAACTTTTGTTTAATTGATTAGGATTCTATTGATAAAGATTTTATTTGGTTAAGATAATATAAAAATTACCTTGCTATAAATTTTCCTTATTAAACTGCATATGTCCACTGAGACACCCACCATAATTAATATTGCCTTCGATTTTTAATGAAATACGGCAAGATTTTGTATTAAAACACTATTAGTATTATCACCAACTAATTCTTTGCTGTTGTTTATAATATGTTGTGCATGAAAACCCGAGAAGGGTCCACGGCAGATGTCTTTGATTAACCAGTAAAATTGACGCCTATGGTGCCACGGAACACATTATTCGGATATTTTTATTGCTCGGCACTCTATAGTTTGCATATTCGTGACCTATTATAGGTTTTGATTGGACTCATACCAGCTAAACCTATAAAGGAAACAGATAATTTTTTTGGATTCCCGGTCTTGGGCTTCGGTGTCTTCTAGGCTACTACTTAAGGAATCATGTGGTATATCTAGGGGTCTTTCCATCTCCTACTACCGAATAGAGAGGTTAAGTCACTGCCGAAAACAAACTCATCATCATCTCTCTTCTTCAGCATCTTTTTAGTGAAATTAATATATTAAAACTGTGGAGCATATATTCTTGGAAGCAAGATGTTTGATAGTGTTTTTCAGGGTTTTTAGTGATGTAATGCAAGTTACTCCTAGATTTAGTAGGATAATTATGATGTATTGTATATATTTATATATTCTATAAATGATAGAATGTATAAAGAAGCATAACTGAGCAGCGAAAAATTGACAATATGGACAAATCAAAAAGCTCGCTGAAATATGGACAGAGTTATAATATATGTCAGATAACCGATACCCTTGAAATTACCATATACATGTAAAAGTCGACTAAAAGACAGTAATTTTCATCATACTTTAAAGTAAAAGTCGGGTAGCCCTCTTCATATCTAGAATAAAAATAAGCCTAAATTGTTTTTTTGCTGTAACAACCAGCATCTTGTTAGAAAATAATATGGGTCTGTTTTTTTCTTTTTTCCTTCTTGGAACTTCATAAGTAGTTTTCACCATTTGTAAAATTTTATTTGATGTTCTATGTTTCTGTTGAGAAATCCCTCTTGGGGCTCTTTATTCCTATGTCTATTCATGACCTAGCAGTGGTAACCGTTTAGCCCTGAAGCCTGCCATGTAGTTTTTAACTCAGTATAAAAAGTCCTATCGAGGAGAGCTGTGCAAAGCCAAAAAAGCTTCAAATGACAACTTTATTAAGAGCTCGGAAAATAAGCAGGCAGCAATGTGGAGTTTAATTAGTTCAAAAAATGCTACATTTATTTCTTCAAAAAATCAACTGCTCAAACTTTTAATACCTTTTTAGTTAACATTGCCGAAATTATAGTCTCAGAATTACCTACACCCACAAACAATTTTTCCACATTTTCAACTCCTGGTAGATTCACCACTGACTCTTTTAAATTTCATGAGCTGACTTTTAATGTGGTTAGAGATAAAATAAACTCTCTTAAAAATAAAGAAGACGTACGTATACATATACATATGGTAACACAGTATGGTACATGTAAAAACAACTTATCATATCATTCCTAAATGATGTTGAATCATTCTAATAATATTTAACTAATATGCTATGTATGTTTTTTAGGCAAAATTTAAATTGAATAGAGAATTGATTATTGGAGTAGACTGTGAAGGACCATAGGCTTTAACTATTGTCAAAATAATAATTTTCGATCTAACCATACATTATACAAACTTAATGGCACGTATCTAGTTATAGTACAGTCAATCTGTAATTTTTTTTTTTTTTAACTATTCAAGTTGCTAATTTTTTGAGGGTCGATTCTATTTCCGAAGAAAAGCTTAAGTCCTCGGAATTGAGAGTCTCACCCCCCCCTCCCCTTTTTTGGGAAACTCAAAAAGTTTTTCAAATCGATTTTCCAGCTAAACAGCGAGTCATACAGAAAAACCTATTGAACATAAAATGTAGAGCTTTTTGTGCTCTACAATTTATCTCATGGGCCCGAAGCTGTAGAACCAAAATTCGAAAAGTTAGAGGGCGCCAAATTCACCAAAAATGACTTTTTTAATTTTTTCACTGAGAAACAATTTTTTTTTACTATCGCAAGGATTGCAAAAATGTAGAGGACAAAAATACCTACAAAATGCATGTCTTACTTTTTTTACTGTTACTGAGCTCATGAGAAGGGTTACGCAATGTTGAAAAGCATGGTTGGAAACGCAAACATGGACAGCTTTGGTTCTTTGAATTTCAAACGAAACAATGCCATTAAGCCAATATCTAACATGTTTTCATCTATCAGAACGAATGACAGAGTCATGATGATCGAGTTCCACTCACTCTTTTCTCGAGAATGTTGATTACACAACCGGATAGAGAGAAATTGGAAATGTATCTCCAGTACGAACTCGCTCCATACCCTATGTCGCTTTTCGACAAAGTTGGAATGCTGAAAGGTGTCATATCGTCTATGTACCTTTGTTTCGAACCATTGGAAAAACAACTCATACAGGAGAAGAAAAATTCATTCTATGCTATTGATGGGGGATTTCTTCTGCATAAGGTTAAGTGGGATACAAACCAAACCGTGGCAGCTATCTGCGAGAAGTACGTGAGGTACGTTATGAAGAAATACCCTCAGCACAGAACTTCAATCGTCTTTGATGGATATCCGCAGGGTAGTGAAGACTTCAGCCTGAAATCATACGAAAGACAACGTCGTTCTACTAAGCACATCGCAGCCAAAATTGATTTTCATGAGAGCACTAAAATATCAGTGTCACAAGAAACCTTTCTGTCAGACGACCGAAACAAGGACCGGTTTATTCTCATGTTATTGGATAAACTAAATGAATTAGGGTTCGAATCAATGCAGGCTTTAGAGGATGCGGACTGTTCGATTGTTCAAAGCGCTCTTGATCATTCTGCTACGCATGAGTGCGCAATTATCGTTGGCGAGGACATTGACTTGCTGGTTTTGCTCACTGCTAACGCTACAGTCGACCAACAAACTTTTTTGTTGAAGCCTAGTAAAGGAAAAGTCCCGGAGCGGTTGTATGGACCCAGCAGTTTCAAGTACAACGCGGCTAGGCCACACGTGCTTTTAGCTCATGCATTCAGTGGATGCGATACTACGTCAGCTCCATTCACGATCGGAAAAGCGAGACTCGTGAATTTACTTGAGAGTAATGATGAAGTGCGAGAACATGGCGAAATTTTTAGGAAACGAAAAGTTCATCCGAAAGACATAGAAAATGAAGGACAAATAATTTTTGTGGGTCTGTATCTTGGGAATACTCAAAAAGATAAGCTGTCAGAGTTACGCTACAAGAAATTTGTGCAGGCAAAAACTAAGAGCATGGTAAATCTATGTGCGCTACCACCATCCGTCAAAGCGGCAAACCATCACAGTCGCAGAGCCTACTTGCAGGTGCAGTCGTGGTTGGGCCACACTATGAATCCACTGGAATGGGGGTGGGAGAAGATAAATCAAGGACTAAAACCGGCAGCGAATTCGAAAGATCCAGCGCCAGAAACGATACTGAAAGCAATTTCTTGTGGATGCAAGATGAATGACTGCGGGACAGCCTACGGATGTCGCAAGTAAGTACTGTGCAGGAGAAAACTGCAGCAACATTGCCCCAATATATTTGGAAGAGAATGACGTTGATGATTTACCTTCACAAGTTTTCAAATTGCCAAAATACCCAAGCCCCTCAGAGAACCGAAATGCAATGGACGAAGAAGGAAAATCAATGTCGGATACATCTTCCAACTGCTCTTTAGAATTAGATGAAGTTGAAGAACCACCAAAAAGAAATCAAAAAGAAGAGAAAGACCGAAAAAAAATTGAAACAAATTTTGTATGCTTTCGAACTATTTATTGTATAATAAATTTTTCGTAAACTACCTTGTCCCACTGTATTCTCGTTATGCTTTAAAATTTAAAAATTCAATGCGTGGACGAAATGTCGTGTCGAGTGGTCGCAGGCGACCATAAACGATGTTTCAAGATAAATATTCACATTCAGGTAAGTGTTCAAGTAAATATATAGTAATATGTTAATGATGGAATAGCAGTAAAAAAGTAGGGAATGGAATTTTGCAAAAGTAATGCTATCAACATGTACTATGCAATTATTCAGTAATCAATTATCATTACATGCATTACGCAACCATAATTATTGAGGCAGGTCACTTTCACAACTGCAACGCCCTCTGCTTTTGTTGTAATTGGTGCGCCGTAAACCATGTACCAATTTCTCTTATCCCTTTCTACTAAATCACTTCAATTATTCATTTTGTGCAAGTGAAAGAACATCTAATCTATGCAAATTTCATTTTCGTGGACTTACAGCGCCATCTGCATGGCTTTTTTCAATTTGTTAAGAAGGGTAAAAGAAATTTTGTTCAGGTTCTACTTTAATTTCATGATGCGCAAACGTTAGGCGATGAAAAACAGCTTTCGCCAAACATCTGAGGCAGGCTACATACACGAAAGTAAACATTTCGGTATTAAATGCATTATATCTCAAAAACGGTAAATTGAAAGAAAAAAGTAAGACATGCATTTTGTAGGTATTTTTGTCCTCTACATTTTTGCAATCCTTGCGATGAAAAAAAAATTGTTTCTCAGTGAAAAAATGAAAAAAGTCATTTTTGGTGACTTTGGCGCCCTCTAACTTTTCGAATTTTGGTTCTACAGCTTTGGGCCCATAAGATGAATTGTAGAGCACAAAAAGCTTTACATTTTATGTTCAATAAGTTTTTCTGCATGACTCACTGTTTAGCCGCAAAATCGATTTGAAAAACTTTTTGAGTTTCCCAAAAAAGGGGGGGGGAGGTTGACTCTCAATTCCGAGGACTTAAGCTTTTCTTCGGGAATACAATCGACCTTCAAAAAATTAGCGACTTGGATAGTTTTTAAAAGTTCTGGCCTTTTTTAATTACAGATTGACTGTACTATTATGCTTGAACTGAAACGTGGCTTGTGAGTCGATATACAAGGTGCCTGAAGAACGAAAAAACCAAGAGACAGATGTACCCCCTCCTCGCCAATGGCAAAAGGTACTCTCGGCGCATTGCAATGCTCCTGCGCAATGAAACCACATACTGGATATATGTATGGTTTTTAATTGCAAATTAAAAAAACGCGCGAAAATTAAATAAATGGTTTATACATGCTACAAAACTAATTTCTCAAACATTTTGTTATTGAAAAACATTTTCACACAGCTTAATTCCTTTTTTTTTTTTAATTTCTTCCGTCGATTTGTTAACCAAAAAAGGTCAACATTTCGGCCTTAATAGCCTTAATGACGGCTCTGCTGTCTGAGCATATTAAAAAGACTAAATTGTGAAATTCAGAAATTCAAATTTTCTGTTCGCATTCTAATAAAATAGGTACCCCAGCTTGAAAAACAGTAGCATATTCTCCCAGCGAGAAGACCCTACTGCTTAATCGAGCTACAAAAGCCTGATCTAGCTCTGTCATATAGTTTGGAATCATCTGTGTGCCATATTTTAGTATGGCTAGTATCACCGGTCCATTATTCATAAAGATTGATACTTGCTAAAGCATCAATAAGTTTAATATTTTGCTAAACGTACTTTGACAACATTTGAATTATCCAACAGTAAAACTTACATCCATCTTAATAACAAACACAATATTTGCCTATATAAGATATTTTAGGGACAGTGTTAAAATTACTCAAAAAATGGGCGGAATATAATCCAATAATACGACAAAAAATAATTTAATTAACCTAAAGCATTCAGACTGCTATTCCATGACACCCTTGCAAATACTCAGACCTATAGACGAACATCCTGGCATATACAGTTTAATTATCACAATGACAAACTGGTAAATCAATAGATAAGAACAAGTAGGGTTATTATGTACATAACAATAGGGCATTTGAAAGGCAGTCAAGGTTAGTAACATTAATCAGTAAACCGATCCATCGGTTGATGTGGTGTGACGCTTCGGCTTTGCATATTAACTTGGCAGCAGTTAAGAGATTAATTAATTGATTTGACTGAATATATTTGAATATTTCACTTTATTAAAAAATCTATTATATTCTTAACATATGAATTTCTAGATACTTATATAATATGTGTTTGAGATTTAAGTTGTTAAGTATACATAATAAGCTTTTGTTTTGAGTTTACCCAATTTATTTTTTTAGAATACCATTCTATGTTTTTAAATTTTGTCTTTCTTTACCGTTTGAGAAGTGTTTGTAATTATACCAGATATCTATACATAATATTAAGTTAATTTTTAAAATTTGTAATCTTAAAAAATATTTTTTTTAACGAGCTATTTATTTAAAATTTACATGCTGATATTTAATAGTGAACACAAGGTCTATACCAGAAAATGGTGTAAATAACCCCAAGATAAAGAAACTTTTACCTTTTTACCTTATCAAATATTTATCAGAAGATCTGTCACTTTATCACTCATTCATGTATCTGAAGTATTTCTTCGCCATATATTGATGATATTTTCAATACCTTTTAATGTTTTTTTTCTTATAATTTCTGTTTGTTACATCTGAATATCCCTTTCCTTACTACAATGTTAACTGTTACTGGCACAAAAAATCCTGATCTACCCCAACTAGAGCAAAAAATTAATTTTTTTAAATCGTTTTTTTTTTACTTTTAAAATATATTTAATTATATCTTTGGACATAACAAATTAGGTTTTTTTTTCAAAAAAACATATATTTTTTGGATGAAATAATCGTACGTCTTTTGAACCACAACCACATTTAAAAGAAAAAAAAATTTTTTACCCAAAAAAATGAAGTTTCTTTGCCTTTTATCTATGAGATAAAATATGCAGTATGCAATTACTACAGAAGCATCTAGGAAGTTAAAAAAATCCAGTGCCCCCGTTTATTTCTTTGATGATTATTTTGAAGTCTAATAAAAGCTGATTAAACTTATCTACGTCATTCATGTTACCATTATAATCGGTAAGAGCTTTAGGACAGGGCACTTGTACAACTGATCCATTTTTCTCTCATCGTTTAACCTTAATGCAATCTTCAGGTATCTGGTAATTTGATAAGAGATATGCAGATCTTTTGTATTTTCATTTTAGCGCAAATAGTTTTTTGTCACTAATGTCCCAATAAATTACACCTCGCTTTAATTCTTTGTCACTTTTTAAATCAGGAAAAAACTTTCTAGAGATACTGACGGTTCCAATGGTATAGATATCTCTAAATTTTAAGGACCTCATAAGCTTAACAATGGTAAAAGACTTGTTTAAATATAACTTGTAATTTTGACCTACAAAACGTCCTGTTGATTTATTAATCATTCTTGATCTCAAGCTCTGTTGACCAGTTTCTTCAGTAGACTTACCAGCGATTATATGTCGAATTTCAAGTAATACCCAGATTTGTTACAAAGCTTTGAGACTTTATACCTTCTCTTTATAGGTTCTTTTTGGTGCATATTGTTATAGGAAGCTTCTGCTCTTTAATTTTATCATCGATTCGGAGCTAAATGGTTTTTCCAGATGCTGCAATAAATATCACACTTTATCAAGACAATCCAAATCAGGGCCACAACGTTTGGGCATTAGGGAATTATCATTAAGATATAGATGTGAAAATAGGCAGCAAACCTGTTGACAAGACTAAGCTAATATAATGGTCGTGTAAATCTGGTGCACGGAACCAACAATCTTTATAGGTTGGCAAATGCTTAATTCCCATAAGTAAATTGATTACCAAAAGAGCACTCATTGTCTGCATTGTTGTTTTTGTATATGTTTTACCACTTTGCATTTGCTCCTGCTCCACGTATAGAGTAGTTTGAAACACTTATTTGTCTTAAGTATATTGTCAGGTTTAAAAATTTCCTCAGTCGCCATTACAGCGTCATTATCAGACTCCACACCTGAAGGTAATTTATTTATTTATTAACGGTATCCAGGAATTTTACAAAAATAAAATAATACCAAAGATTCCAACATTAATACAACTTAAGCCAGATAATACTTAGACATAAACCAATGTTACAAATTAATTTAAAGAAAACATGTTAAAATCACAAGTCACTAATGAATTTGAGAGAACTCTAAAGACTACTAAAAGAAACGTGCAAATCAAGACTATACCTATCGAAAGAACATTGCGTTCTAGTTATAGGATTGTGCTATCCATAAAAACTACTGTCAAAATCTAGATAGAAGAGCTTTTTAAGTGTAGTTAATTTTTGCGCTCGAAAATTCAGCCTATTTAAAAGATAAGCATAATTAGTCATTGCCAGATATTAATTTAAAAATAAATACTAAGTCTGAATTATTATTACGTCTTAACTCAAGTGGGTTTACGGAGAGAACTGACATGACCGACTTGTAATCAGTGTACCCATTAGCTAATAGAATCTTAAATTTAAAAGAACAATTTCTTAAGAATTTATTTTGGACTTTCTCAATATTTTCAATATTCAATTTATAAAATGAAGACCATACAGAACTAGCATAGACTAAACTAGAACGGGTTAATGAACAGTACAGAACTTTATAGACAGGGATTAAAAATCTTGACCGCATCTATTTAAAAATCCTTCATTTCTATACGTTTTCTGAGCTAACTTTTCAGTATAAGACACAATTGTCAACTTAGAATCGAAGAGAATAGAATTACTCCGATTAGAATTACTCCGGCATCCTTTTAAAACCCGCTGCTCTTTTTAAAGTAGTGAAACCTATATTATATTCAGATGACTTCCAGAAGTCATTGACTAACACTTCGGAAACTAAACCATTCTAAACCATTAAGTTTGCACCATTCACAAAGATTATACAAGTCATCTTGTATTAATTCACATTGAACATTTGAATCATTAGACAAAAACAATTTTAAATCATCAGCAAATAATAAAAATTCACAACTTCTTACAAATAATCCTATATCATTAACAAATCTTGTAAAGAGCACCGGACATATTGACATGGACAACCACATGGGACCCCTGAGGTACACCAGATGACACAGAAAAGCTGCTGGATAAGAAGTAATTGGGTCGTATACATTGCGATCTACCCAGTATATAGTCATTTAGCCAACAAATCACATTTGATCCAAGACTCAAGCTTTGGGTCTTGGATTGGCTTTGGATCAAGTAAAAGCACATGATTAACACTATCGAACACCTTCGAGAAATCCGTATAAACAGCATCAATTTGTAAACCTTTACCAAAAGCATTAAATAGATAATCTTCATAACGTATTAAGTTAGTAACATTGGAAAGACCTTTTTGTAAACCATATTGATTGTTAATAAGGCTTCTACTTTGCCATGACAATTCCTTAGTTAAAAGTGCATCCAAAAGTTAAGGTAATGTTGACTGTATACAAACTCCCCGATAGATACTGACATCACTAGTATTACCAGACTTAGAATATACGAATTCTTTGAAAAAGAGGGAAATACTCCTGACTTAAAAGATAGATTGAATAAAGTGCACATAGTCTTTGATAGAATACTTACGCATTCACGAAGTAAGCCAAGAATCTCTTCAAAAACAATCACTAAAGATAACACTAAAAATTTGACATCAAATTAATCTACAAGATTTATCATGTAATATGTAGGTATTTTAAATGCCTTATCAGAATATTTGTTTCTACCAATATTTGACAAATAAATTAATTGTATCTCCATAGAAGTTCAGAAAAAAACAAGTAATCACTTTATAATTAAGACTTCTTAAGTTTCTTATGACCATTTTTTTTGCGTAAAACTAAGCTTTTTACTCTCTTGAAAACCATACAAGAAAGCTACTACTATAATAGGACTTAATAGCACAAAATAGCTGATTCCTTTTTAAGGTCATAAAACTTATTTAGGGAAATATTTATATCAGAAGTGTTGTTAATAAAGGACCAATCCATAGGTAAAAGGAAATTATTTAACAATACAAAATCATCATTTTAAAAGCTTTTACTGTATACTTCAGGGACGTTGACATATATGGTACTGAAAAGACATATTCATACGGAGTGTGTCGAGAGCCAGTCACCGGCAATAAAAGCCAATCTTTATCAACGTAATAAATCTATCTCATTTGCTCCTATTCAATCCATTAACTCTTGGTAGGTCATTCCTGATATTCTAAATGGCAATTCTTTAGCTCTAAAACATTTTCTAAAATAAATTTTTATTGATTCACAACACTGTTTAAAATTTCATACCTATGTCATATTGGAGCAGTGGTGTATATTATGGACGCTCCAATCAAATGCAAATTATGACCAACCTAATGAAAAAAATCGGCAAAAAGAATAGTGTACTTACATGTAATGCTTTAATCGATTTTAAAAAGCAGCAAGACACTATTAATAAACACACTTTTTGATAAAAACTGTATAAGTCACCGTTGTTTGAAATATTAAATTTGGCTATCCAGCACGTATGCAATAAACATTTCTAGTGGTTTAAAATTTGTACGGCTGCCGCTGTAAAGAAAATACTTTGAAAAAATTGAATATTTTTGCACAACGGGTCCAATTAAGACCGAAATTAGAAGGTCTATTTTATGGACCACTGGCGCCAAGAGAGTTAAAATTCTAATGTTTATTATACGACTTTCTTTGTTATTAATCTGTCGAAGCCCTTAAACTCCAAATTTTGCATACAAAACAAATATATGTTTATTTTATTATGCACCTATATAATTTGCATACCGAAATGCTAAATAAATAAACTTCAATTTTTAGCAAAGCCTTAGGTTAAAGAAAGATAACAATGCTATACTACATATTTACTTTAACTCAACTTTTGGATTTTTCATAAAGAGATGTCTAAGCGTTTTGATCCTTGTTACGCTAAAAGCTCATTATTTTGGCGTTCAAAAATAATCTTTTTATGTACTAAAATTTACAGGTTATAAACTTAAATTTAGTTTATAAAAATTTAGATTGCTGAGTCAGTTATATGGGCTTAAGCAAATTAAACATTTTATTTTATAGTTGTATCCAACCTGTTGTATTAGCATACAAATATTTATATTTCCATAACCGACGAGCAAGTCAAACACATTTTACTAATTGCTCTTATAACTTATATAATCCCCTTTTTGAATTATATTCAATATTATAAAGATTAATTTATTTGTAAGTTACTCCCAATGATCTTTACAATTAAGATAATTGAACCAGAGTGTCCATGGGCATAAATATATCTTACTCTTACGAAGGTTCTAGCGTACTTTAAAAAGGCTTAATGCGAAATTCAGAAAAAGAGCATGTGAGTGACTAAGTCAAATTAACGAACTTATATGATTTTTTCTTGTAAAAACTACTGAAAGAAAGAGAATTTATAATAAAATTAAAATTAAGATAACTAATACTAAAATAAATATCAATATAATATCCAATGTATACGTAGTAACAAAATACTTCAAATAAAGAGATTATAGAATTAAAATCTTAAAATTAAATTTTAAAATAGTAGCTGTCTAATGAATTTTATTTAAATTTACATAAAAATTTATTTAAATAGGCGTTTAAATATAACAAGCAAGAATAAAATAATTCATATTTTAATACTTTTATAAAATGCAATTTTACGATATTTTATAAATGAATTAGTTTTATATACAAAAACCCTAAATATTAAAAATATTTAAATCTAATAGTTAAAAATTTTAGCCAAGTAAAAGCCATCAATTACCTAAAATATTTAACTATACAAAATGCGTATTTAACAGTAAAACAAAGGGTCAACGTAATACGCGATACCGAC
Source organism: Anthonomus grandis grandis (assembly GCF_022605725.1). NCBI lineage: Eukaryota > Metazoa > Arthropoda > Insecta > Coleoptera > Curculionidae > Anthonomus > Anthonomus grandis. Next base: position 14,979,418 of record NC_065546.1, read on the forward strand.
AATTTGCCACCGATTTATTCTGATGCACCGCTAAAGGCTTAATTTTTTTCCAATTTTGGTTGTTGACTTTTATTTAAATTTAAATTTATTATTTTATTGATATTTGTTTTAAAACTGACCTTTTTATGCAGCAGGATTATTGGTTTGCTAATTATTATTTTCATTATTTAAAAATAATAATAAGTAAAATATTATCGTTTAAATCAAAATTAGATCCCATTATGACATTATGATTATACAGAATGCCTAACTGGAATCTGCAATTAGGTAAGTTCCAATATCTAAAATAATTATTCTATCTAATAAGGAGTAATTTGCTACTAGCAATAAGGAGTATAATTTACTCATTAACATCTATTGAGGGTACATATGAAAGAAGCCATAAGGCTAAGCTTAAAAAAACACTTAATAATTATTGTTATTTATTTTTTGAGTTATTGCGTGCTCTTATGCCTTTTGAAATAAAAAGTGCAAATGTCAAATTATATATTTATTTGGACAGTTTCTTTTAAATGGCCTCTATTCAAATTAAAAAATAATAGCATTAAAATCTGCTCATTGATATTTTATGGTATGTAATAAAGTAATTCTTATTCTACATAAATAAAAGATTTTTCTTTAAAGTTTAGCAATTTTTTAATTAAATTTAAAGTTAAATATTGACAATAAGCTAAATTTAAATTCGCTTGACAGTGTATTTAAAAAATGATTTAATAAATAATGTTCTATAATATTTTATAAATATTTTCATTTACTTCATCAATGAATGATATTATTGTAATAATATATACTTACCAGGCGAACGAAGTTGTTGAATGCAGAAGTATATTAACTTGCAATAACAAGTCTCATTCATATAAGTTGAATCGAAAAAAATAAAAAATATGAAAATATATAAAATGCAAAAAATCTTAATTTTTATTACCGAAAATAGTAAAACAAACCTACTAGCATAAAAAAATAACAAATCTACTCATCTAAACAATTAGGACAATTTTTTTTGCAACACTGATTACAAATTGGTGTTTTGCAAACATCACAATTAATGACTGTCTTTCTGTCCTTTTTGGCGGGACAAATGCTACATCTTTTCCGTTTGCTCTTGATTGTAGATTCTGAGACTACCTTTTCAACTGGAATTTCGATGTGCAAAATATCAACTATAAGATTGCGGATTTTCAAGGGCACCTTAGGACAACCCTAATTCTAGAACGCAAGTGTTTGTCGATTAACAGCATTCCAAGTTGTTTGATGAAGTTATATCGTGGAATTTCTTCACCACCTTTTGAAAATTCGTTTCGAGAATTGACACTGGCAATATTTAAAATGGCATGAAAAATGGCTACTGGCCACCGATTTGTTCTTCTCGATGTTGAGTATAAGGCACACTTTGCTTCTAAAGCATCTACTCCTGATTTTGTTTCGTTATAGAAATGAATGATTTCTGACTTTAGTGTATCCTGGTTTATTGAAGAGCTGTGGTGCATGCTGGAAAGTAAAATGACACTTTTTCCTTTTTTTTGGTACGTGAGAGACTATGGTATTAGATGAAAAAAATCCAAATATTTAAGAATGAACAGGTGTGTTCTTATGAGGCAAAAATTCAGGAGGTATGGCTCTTTTATTTTTTTTTAATGTCCCAACATATGTCAGTTTTTTGTCTTTCAAGTGCTTCAAGCAGTTCAACTGAGCTATACCAGTTCTCCGTAGTTATATTTCTTTTAGAGCATTCAATACACTGCGCTAGTCGTAAAACAACTCTTGTTGAATTGGATAGCTTAGATTTAGGTTCAACGGTTTTTATTTCAGCACCGGAATATATTTCTGCATTCACCATATAATGAGTCTTTGCGTCTGCCAAAATTTGAACTTTAATGCCATATTTGGTCGGTTTGTTGGGAATAAATATTAGAAACGAACATCTACCCCGAAACGGTATTAGCATCTCAACTGTTAGATAATATCCGCTGTTAGATAATTGCAGCCAATTTATTTGTTTTAATCATTCCTTTTCTAGAGGTAACGTCATCAAACCTGACACAACTTAATAGAAATGAAAACCGAGCAAGGCTCATTGTGGCTCGAAAAATAGGCCTCCCAGTTCCATCTGTCGCCCACATTGATCTAATGTCCTTATGACCGGACTTAAAAATTCCTTGTAAATATAAGAGGCCCAAAAATGCTCTCATTTCGGATAAGATGGAATCGTTCGTAAATGCAGGTCTAAATTTTTTTTTTGAATATGGGTATCTTTCAAACTTTCGATATTTTTCTCGACACATACCTATTTTTATATTAGTATAAGTAACTACTTTTTTCAGCATATCATCAGTTAGCAGTAAACGCAAAGCCTCGTGGGGTGTTGACGGAGGATCATTTCGAGTAATCCCTCGATCGAATCGATCGATACTGGGGTAAAACGGTAATTTAATTACTGTTTTAACCCAAGTCCTGGTAAAACAGTAATTAAATTATGAGCTGCCGTGCGTTCCCTTATAATTGGCGTTTTTGACCATTTGGTGAAGTCTTTCCCATACCAAGCATTTCTAATTGGAAGCTCTTCTTCGTCCGAGTCTAAAATCTCTTGCTCACTGGCAGTGTTGTGGTCGCTGAAAATTTTCTCGTCATCATTCAGGTCACTCTGATCGGCAAAGGTCTCTAGTTCTTCCAATATAGTAACTTCGTTCAAAACCGTATTATTCAATTCATCCTCCTGGTCGGAATTTTCATCCACAGCATCTTCTTCCCAAAACTTCTCGTCGTTTAAAATTTCTTCCAACTGTTTCTTTGACAAACCTTGTAAACTGCACGCCATTATACTGAAAAAAAAAAAATTTACGTGATACTAATTTATTCTGGATGAAGAATCTATGAAAAGAAGACATATGGTGCAAAAAAACACATGCTTACGAATTCATATTATTATACCATATTCTTTTACTATTTACACTCCCTGTATATAGATCCTATAATATTACATGGCCCATCTATATAAATATTATCAAATCCATCATTCATTGCTTTATACAAAAGCTAAACAACCTTGAGAGTCCAGAACACCCTGTATATGAAAAACTTGAAATAACTATGTAGGTTAGTGTAATAGTTTTGAGCCAATTTTTTAACCCGTACCCGTATAATGTAGAACAAAAAAATCACCTACCTGTACAATATTCAAACACTGAAAAAATAACACCTTGTTCTAAGACAAACTAGGAGATAAATTATTAAAACTATGTTCACAAATTCACTACTGACGGGTCCTGAGGACCCAGTCGACCTACTGCTCTGCACCGCTAATTCTGACTGACGTATGTTTACTTGCATTGCGAAACAATTCATATAGTAGGAGAGTACAGGGACCGGACGGACAACCCGCAAAAATAAAATTCCTAAGAAACATGACAAAATAAAAAACTCATTGGGTCCTCAGGACCCATCGATAGTAGCTGAGGGTTAAGCACTTAAAGAAATGACAAATTATAAACTTCATGTTTCTTGTCAATTTATAAAGGGACTTAAAAAATTAATTTGTTGATTATGTACAACAAAATAATATTAGATTAGACCTCTTAGTTAATCAATCTAACTAAATCAATCAATACTGTTGACAATTATAAGTTTCTAAAAATGAAAACAAAAGTGGACAATCTGTAAGGTCCAGCATGGCCATACGAAATTAAAGTAGAAATAAGGGTTATTTAAGTATTAAAAAAAAATAAGAAGTAGGATTAAGCAGATCGAAGGCAGTAAATTAAGTTGAGTAAAAACTATGACCACAAACTTAATAATTATATAAAGCAGGAGAAAGTACTACAAAATTATAATATTCTTATTAAGTTTAAGCTTGGTATTATAAAAAATTATTTAAAAAATATTTTCGCTTCTTATGTTTTTGAATTTAAACTCTATTTTTATTCTTTAAAAGACATATAATTATTTAGCTGCATTTCGCAGATTAATTTGGATAATACTATTTTTTTTAGTCAGAATTTATTAGTACTTTTATCACTACGTAGGGATATAAAGTAAAGTCATAAACTTAGGTTAGGTTGGGGAGCCTACATTTTAATAGTAAGCGACTTACAGCTACTTCCTTATGTAGTATAATTAATTTAGTCAATATTTTTACGACCCATTTTGCATAATAAGACGAATTTTTATTTGAAAAATATGATTTAATTTATTATAAACTGCATAATTTAAATGGATGTGATTCTCATTCTAATCACGGTAAACTAACTTAACTAAATATCAAACCAAGTACTAAGACTATATCAAACTTATCTATCTAAGTTTCTTATTTCAACCTCATCTAAATTATAAAATATGGTTACGATTAGAAATTAATTTTTAAGGATTTCCATCAAAAACTTTTTAAGAGTTTAGGCGTTTTTTATATTGTTGCAAACTAAAGTTTAATAAACTTTTTATGTAAAAGTTATTTTACTAACTGCTTCATAGGTTTTTAAAGTTATATAGCAGACGGTTTCTAAATAATTGTAAAAATATTGGACGGTACATCGAAATTTGTTAAGCCTACTAAAGGTATATCAGTTGATTATATAACGGATATCTTATCCATGTGAAAACATAGGTAAATTGACTTTACTTCATTTTGCCCAAAATGTAATAGTTTTTTTTTCTATTTATTTTTCAAATTTGGAGATTTTATGAGATGAGGAATTTTAAATTATTTATATGGTTACCAATTGATGTATTGTTCTTAGTATTATCCTAATTTTGTATCTAGGCTTTTACTTTCCTTTTAACGTCCTTTATTTTATTAAGGCGTATTTTATTAGGCTAATAAGATAAGATACGCTCATTGCGTAGCTAGTTTAATCTGTGCTCTTAGTAATGAGTCCTGCATATTAATAGTAATAATTTCTCAATAAAATCTGAATAAAAAGGGCATTTAATAAAAAAATCAAGAAAGACAATTATTATTGAGTTTTTAAACCATCATTCAAATGGCTGATGGACTTAATAGTAAATATAACTATAATATCGCCCCCTTAATTCAACAACTAGATAACTTAAATTTTAGACATTTTGAGTTATACAGTTAAGTATACCCAATATTGCTTACTCTTTTCAATGCTACAACTAGATATCTTCTACAAGCGACTAGTCTTTACTTACACAGTGGCAAAAAATATATATAGCTCCCAAACAAACAAAATTTACATTCTTTAACTCGGCATGTTGAGATACCTATTTATTGGTCGACTTATATTACCACTTAATGTAATACTTAAACTCTGCATCTTGAGATACCTAGTTGTTGCCCTAGTGTTATTTAAGTTATTCGCCGTACCTTCTCGATCTGTGTGAGATATCCAGTGGTGTGTTTGAACAACAGGTGCCTTATCAGTGTTAAAACAATTATTTTAAAGTGGTTTATTATAAAAAAAATGACGTCAAGAGGAAGAAAATGTTAAAAATTTTACGTCGGCAAACGGAAAATATTGAAGGTATGTGATAATTACCTTTAATAAACTTACAATTAAAATAAAGCCAGAAGTACTTAATCATATTTTAAAAGCATTATTTGCTACAGTGATAGATGTGGAGGACAAAATCTTAATAAATATGTCACAGAAATGTGTTTAACAGCAGTTCAGGAAATTCCAACTCTCGAAACAATCAATCTAAAGTTTCTTATCGTGGGACATAGTGAGATGGTGTGCGATTCTATTCATTCTGCTATATCGACAGAACTAAAGAGAGTTCGAAAAGCAAACTGGCCTGAAGATTATAAAACTATAGCCCGATGTGCAAGAAGAAGAGGTGATAAGCCATATTTGGTTCTCAATATAACACATAAACAAATTCTTAACTGGAAAAGTTACGCAGACCGAATGTTAATTTTCAGAAAAAAAGATAAAAGCTGTAAGGTGGTTAGTTGGCAAAAAATTTGTTGGCTAGACTTTTCAAAATCGGCACCTTTCATCATTCCCTTTAAAGAAGATTTCGATGGTGACTTCAGACGACTAAACTGCAATCGCAAAACACGTATATCTTCTGCAATCAATACTTAAGAGCCCTTGTATAAAAATCAGCTTCCTCTTAAGAAAGAAAAATATGACGACCTTATGTCATTGTTTAAAATAAATCCCCCAGCCCTTCCTAGTGAGTGTAAAAGATTTTATGAAAATCTCCCATTTCAAGGAAATTCACGTAAAACGCTTCAAAACATAGAAGATTCCGATAGTGACATAAGTGATAATGACATTTAAGTAGTGGATTTCTTACTGTTTTTTTAAACCCGCTACTCACTATTCATTGATGCACCGATTTGATGCTCTGATTCGCAAATCATTGCTATTTCTCATCCTATATTTACAATGTAAAAATTTGTAAATCAGCGCATCAAACCGGCTCATCACCGATCCTGAGTAGCGGGCTTAACGTTATCCTAAATTTGTTCATGAGTCTCAAATAAAGTTTAATTCAATGGATGTTTTTTTGTTTAACTGGCAAGTAGGTATTTATAACTAGATATCTTTTTTGTTCAATAAATGTGCAGCAACAACTAGATATCTCAACTTTTTCTCTCTTTTTTATCAAATTTTTCAAAAATATAAAAATTTGATTGTATTCTAGATAACCAAATTATAGCCTAATATACATTATATCTTTGTAAAAGTTAAACATTTTTTATTATTTAGAAGGTGTATTTTTTTCGCGGCTTGAATTTTTAAACTGCATTTTCTCAAAACTATGAATTTTAAGTTATCTAGTTGTTGCCTTCGATATTATATAAACTTTCTTGCTAAAAACATTAGTAAAAAAATACATTTAATAAAAAAATCATACAAAAACCTTTTTTAAATTAAAATATTATAATTCCCATAATCGAAAGCTCGAGAAATTATATCAACAGCATTATTTGTATATTTTCCTCTTAAAAATCAAAACTGGTGCCTAGTTAGAGTGCTAAATTTAAGCATCAAAGAAATAAGCCTTTTCTAACCATTCTTTCAATGATCATGAAAAACGCAAACAGACGGTTGCTGGAAGTTTAATTTTGTTTGAACAAAGAAATAATTATCGGAATTTTAATTAGCCAGATGGCTTAATGTACAGCCGGCAGATTTGCAAATATTTCCATAGTAAGCTCATCTATCCCAGAGAATTTATTTTTAATATAGTAATGTCCTTAAGGATATTTTTAAGGAAATACCTTCTTTATTAACCAGTTACTCCTGAATATGGAAAGTGGTTTTATGCGATAAAGTTATTATTTAGACTCTTAGATAAAGTAGGGATTATGTCATAAAATCGTATTTTCAATAATTTCCAGGAGACAATGGTTCTTTAGCAACATAACTAAATTTGTTTTTCTAATAATATAACATCTATGTAGTAAATTTCCTTGGTCTTCTTTATATCCATCCAAGAGCATCCAGTAGAAACGGGAATTAGATATTTTTATAAATTTAGCTATTACATACCTAAATAATGTATTAAACAACTGATCGAGGAAATCATTAAAAGAAAAATCTTTCTGATTACTAAATTTTGTCTCCTTTCATAAGTTTATGACTTGATTATTTTAAACGTTTACATATTTTATTAATTTCTGGGATAAATGAAAGAATCCTCGATAACAAAATAACTGAATAATACTCTAATTTGTAAAATTAATTTAAGAATTAACATTATTTTTTCTATAAATATATATTTTTTGATAGAGACAAGGTAATTATTAAGATTAATAAATTTAAAGAAAAAATTTCTACCACTTTTGAAATAGAAAAAAATTTCCGATTTGCGTCAATAACTATAGGATGACTAGTCAATTACTTTAATATCTCTTGCATTTTCTTAGTACAACATTTTTTTTATTATTAAAATTTTTTGTTTTATTTTAAATTTAATCTTTCAGTTTAAATAATTATCTCTAAAAACTACTACAGCAACAAAAATTAACAAAAATAATGCAATATTATAATAAATTAGTTCATTTACTGATATTACCAGATTTTCCTCTCATCCTCTAAGCTAAGCCAAATCCCGTGTTAAGTTAAATAGTCGGAAACTTCCAACTAAAATAACAAAGTTCATCTATGTTCCGTGAATGTACTGGTAATGAGGCCTGCAATTTCACCTATTAAATGGATTTAATTTATAAGCTTAAGGATATTTGTTTTCCTTTCTCGCGTAATTTAAAATTATCTTTAAATTATAATTTACTGTATTACTTTGTGTTACGACATATAATTTTTAATTTTTCTATAATATTTCTATTATAAATATTTCATTTGCGAAATGTATCTGAAACGTTATTCCATTTAAATGAATAATGACTTAAAAAATATATATATGCAAACATAACGGTATCCTCTTAGTGCCCTTTTAACATATATTGCAACTGGGAATAAATCCAGGAGCGGTGATGTATTATTCCAGGGGAATAAAACGATGTCAGAATATAAATCCTGGTCTCTTTTTTTTGTGGTTTGTTGATATTCGCGCAATTTTTATGAGGAAAAAGTAGCATTTGAAATAAACCAAAAGCTTTTGTACTGCTCTGATATAGGTTACACAAAGTGGGTTATCAGTTTTCTGCTGTGCGTTGGATTGTATAAAATTGTATAAAAAGTATAGAGATTTTGTGTAAGCTGCAATATATACAGGCTGTTTCACTAAGCTAGATTTCGGCTATATCTCGGGAACTATCAATCTGATATCATTGGAAATTTTTTGGCGTAATAAAAGTGGCCAAGAGAAATTGCTTAAAATTATTTTTAGTTTAGGTTATAGTCATTTAAACAGTTACACTTTTCCTATATGAAAGTCGTTACGCCAATGAGTCTCTGACCCAAATGATGGAAAATATTCTAAAGTCTCTAATTATGTTAAAAAAAAAGGTAACAGTAGCTAACATTTTTCAAAACAACTTACGTTTGCCCCCTAGCACAAAAATTTTGAACTTAAAAATAATTTCTAGCATTTTCTTTTGGTCACTTTTAGAATATCCAAAAAAAACTTCTAATGATGTCGTGTTGACAGTTCTCGGGATATCGCGGCAATCCACGCTTAGCGAAACACAAAATATATTAATTCGTTTTTAAAATTTATGATTATTTTATACATTTCTGTAGATGATAGTATGTTAAATAATATGACAATAATTAAAACTTTTAGAAATATATTACAAATAAATTAAGAGAAAAATTATCAATATTCTTATTTCTCATTACTTTCTTATACCATTTGAGAATTAATTGAAAGAGATCTGTAATCCCACGATTACAGATCATACCCTATATTCGCCCATATATTATAAAACGTGTTATTGTGATTTCTTGCCTATATATGTAATAACTAATCCTCATTCAAATTCAAATTTAAAACGTTTATTTTGCAATCTAAGTAAAATAAGCAAATAGGAATACATCTCAAATATAAAAACCGTTTCTTAAAAATACCTCTGCGAGATGAATTTTAAAGTGAGACATCTTTAAACATTTTATTAAATTCATTTTGATTTATGGAAGCTTGAATTCAAGAAAGAACAATTTTATATACAGAGGGCAGAGGCAGGCGATGACTGAAAAAACACATCATATACAGTGTGGTGACTTTAACTGGAATAAATTCAGTTAAAACTAATTAAAACTTATCTCGCAAAATTCCTGAGACCCGTCGATTTTTGTTTATTTTTTTTCACATTCAAGATAGTTTTTATATTTTTTCACCTACAGGAGGGGTCCAAATTAACTCCAACTTTTTTTTTCAAATGGAAAGCCACTTTTTTTAACCCGCGATCACTAGCGCTGTTAAATTTTTTCTAACATTTTAACATTTTCCATCAGTAAAACACCAAAAATAGTAGTGCGGCAACGTCAATCCGGTGAATTCCTAGCTCATCTATCCATCTATTCCTATTTCTTATACTCCCCCCCATATTGCGTTTTGTCTACCGCCATCCACGAAATTTGTTTTAGTAGCTTTTAGGCTAACATGACGAAGCTGTTAGACGGAATCTAATGCGCGAGTTATTACGTTCACGTTTTTTTACAAAGTTGTTAGAAAATACCTAACTACGCGAGTGATCCTGTTGGAAGTATTTAAAGTTGCATTTTTACAAAATGTCATATGAAAAGGAACAGCAAAGGTTATTAGCACTTTAAAAAGCTTCTGAAGAAACAGACTTTTTACCTGCAGTAGAGTGTGATGTCTCAGATGAAGATGCACCGTCTGAATACAGCGACCATGACACGGAAAGCGAGCAATCTGATGTCGACGACCTTGAACCTCAAAGGACTAAAACGGTGACTCCCAATGAACTATATTACATTGGAAAAGATGGTGTAACAAAGTGGTTAAAGCATAAAGATATTATTCGAAGTAAAACGCGTTCTAAAAACATTGTAACAAAATTAACGGGAGTAAAAAATGCTGCCAAGAATGCTAAAATATATATGGATTGCTGGAAAATATTTTTTCCAGATGAAATTATTGGGTATATCGTGAAATGTACAAATCTACAGCTTGACCTGATGAGACCTAAATATCAACGTGAGAGAGATTGTTTGCCGACTAACTTTGAAGAAATGCACGCTTTTTCAGGAGTTCTGTTCTTAGCTGGGGTAAAAAAATCTCAACATTTAAATACAAATGAGCTATGGCTGACAGATGGAACAGCTCCGGAGTTTTTTTCGGCAGTTATGTTTAGGAGCCGATTTCACTTGCTAGTACAAGGTATTCGATTCGACCATAAGGCAACCCGGCAGGAAAGAGCAAAAAAAGACAATCTGGCTCCACTGCGCTATATTTTTGATCATTTTGTGGAAAAATGTGTTCAGTACTATTCCCTCGTAGAATACATTACCATAGACAATGTGCTAGAGGCGTTTAAGGGACGTTGCCGTTTCAGACAATATATTGCCAATAAACCAGCAGAGTATGGTATCCAAATACATGCAGCAGCCAATGCAAGAATATTTTATACCCACAATTTGGAGATACACGCTGGAACGCAACCCAATGGCCAGTTTCAATTACCTAATGATGCAGCAGGTGTCGTAAAACGTCTTCTTACGCATTGCAGTGGAAGTGGTAGGAATGTAACCGTTGACAATTACTTTACTTCGGTACCGCTAGCGAATGATCTATATCAAAATCACAGACTGACCTTAGTAGAAACGCTAAGGAAAAACAAAAGGGAAATCCCTAACTTATTTCTAAATACAAAAATTCGTAAACCTAAAAGTAGTATGTTTGTATATGGGAAAGACCCCAATCAATGTATGCTTACATCTTACATACCAAGGCCTAGCAAAAATGTTCTTATGTTATCCACATTCCACGATACCGACGAAATTGATGTCGAATCTGGTGACGAACATAAGCCTTCGGTTATTAAATTTTATAACCTTACAAAGGGAGCAGTGGAAGTTGTAGACAGGATGAAAACGGAGTACTCTCTTACAAGGATAAGCAACACGTGGCTACTCACTATCTTTTTCTCAATGCTAAACATTGGAGGAATAAATTCGAGGATTATTTATACCTCCAACACCGGAAATAACGTTCCTTAAAGACAATTACTTAGTGAGCTTGTAAAACAACTTGCTAAACCTCATTTACTAAAGCGTGCTAGAATTCAACGTTTTTCAATCCCCTTGAAGCAAAAATTTCGAAATGTCCTTGGTTCTGAAGCACCTCTAGCAGAACGAGCCAGCGAAGAACGAATTGGTACCTAGCGAAAACCTAGATGCTCTTTTTGTCCAATCAGAAAAAATAGATTTACAAATTACCAGTGTGATGTATGCTCCAAAGCTATTTGTAAGGAACATACGATACAAACTACAGTTTTATGCCAGGACTGTGTTATACAAGAAGACGAATAGACTGATTCCACTATTTTAATAATTGTCTCTTTGACAACGATTCTGTTCATTTAATTTCTAATACATTTTTGTTTGTTTAATGTTTCCTTTTAATGGCCAAAGTGCGAATTTCTGTTTATTTTACGAATGCACTTTATGTTTTATGTTTCTTGACTAAATGCTAAAACAAAATAATACCACACTGTATTTTATTTTTATATAAAATTGTCTGAAATTCATATGTTAGATTAAATCTAACACGCAAGTGACAACGTAATAATTAACCGCGCGCGTGATCGCGGGTTAAACTCTCATTGAAAAGAGCCCTTTTTCTTGATTAAATTGCCCTATTTACTTTTGTGATTATCTAAAGGAGAAATACGAAAAAAAAAACCATTAAATTATTAAAAGTTGCGTTTAATCTATAAGATGCTCAAAATAAGCACCATTTACTTGTTGGCAAAGCCCAAGACGATAATAAAATTCGTTTCTGACATTTTCTAACACTTCTGGAGATATTTGTCGGATTTCTTGCCTAATACGTTCTTTGAGTTCACCTAGGTTTCCTGGTTTGCTTATATAAATTTGACTTTTTAAATGTCCCCACAGAAAAAAATCAAGTGGGGTGAGATCAGGAGAACGTGCCGGCCACTCGATTGCACCCCTTCTACCAATCCATCTGTTTGGAAAATTATCATCTAAATACTGGCGTACATTACGGGCATAATGTGGGGGAGCACCATCTTGTTGCATCCAGATTCTTTCATCATACAAATCTGGATCGAACTGACTCGGATATAAGGCACGTAAGGCTGGAACTAGTTCATGTTCAAGAAATTCTATATATCTTTCCCCAGTTAAAGTATCATTGAAGAATATGGGCCCTATAACTTGTCTGCCAATTATGCTAGCCCAAACATTAGTTTTCTGGGGATATTGTGTATTAGTTTCCCTTACCCACTGTGGGTTCTCGTCAGACCAGTAGCGACAGTTCTGCTTATTAACATGGCCATTTAGGGTGAATTTAGCCTCATCAGAAAAAAGGATCCACTCCGAAGATATGCGATTTTCGTCAATGGCGTTCATCATTAATTCACAGAACTGAACTCTGCGATCTGGATCGTCTTCCTATAACTCTTGAACGGGTTGCATTTTATAAGGTCGTTTGTTTGCACTTTTTAGCACAGATATATGATGAATAGAGTTTTCGCGAGCTACTCTTCTGGCTGCAGTTACCGGATTTTCGTCCATCGCTAACAATACATTTAATTGGGTGTTTTCATCGATTTTAGAAGACCTTTGTCTTGAAACATCCCTCACGTGCCCAACTTCTCGAAATCTGCTTTCGATTTTACTAACTGTACCTTGCTTAATAGGTGGCAAATCTGGATATTTCTGCCTGAATAAGTGGACAATCTCTAGCTGAGTGCGACTTCTGTTCCCATAACCAATCATCATTAAGATTTCAATCTTGTGAAATTCGGATAAATAAGGCATTTTTTCAATATTAGTTAACTTATTTAACAACTGGTTGAAATTCACTTTAACAGTGACACTAAAACAATGTCAGGAAATGTCTCGATACCAATAAAATAAACAAACACGCCAAAAATTTACCAACGCAAAATATATCGAGACTTTTAATAATTTAATATTTTTTTTTTCGTATTTCTCCTTTAGTTAATCACAAAAGTAAATAAAGCAATTTCATCAGGAATAAGGGCTCTTTTCAATGAGAGTTTAAAAAAAGTGGCTTTCCATTTGAAAAAAAAAGTTTGGGTTAATTTGGACCCCCCCTGTAGGTGAAAAAATACAAAAACTATCTTGAAATGTGAAAAAAAATAAACAAAAATCGACGGGTCTCAGGAATTTTGCGAGATAAATTTTGATTAGTTTTAACTGAATTTATTCCATTTAAAGTCACCACACTGTATATATTGTGATATAGCTACGTCATATTCACTGAAAAATTAAATTTTAAGTTAAGTTTATCCCAGTATATATTACAGGGTATTACAAAATTTGGTGCTAGAGTTAAAATAAGACTTTTTTCCTATAAACATGTGTCGTAAAATGCACTCCGTCAACGCTACAGCGCGCGCAAATTTTTTAAAGATAATTAATTATTTGAAACACTGACTACAGTTATGCGTCAAGTCTCTTGAAAATTTGCATTTTTTTTTCTTTTTTTTTTTGCAAAAAATGGTCTCTTTTGACATTTTCTATCCTAAAATTGATGTAAATCCGATTTTAGGAAGAATTCACGGGTCTTACTCTTATGATGGTCCATATCTTATTTCCAATAAAAATTTTACAATCTAGAACATCTAATTAGCCATTAAAAAATCTTAAATTATTTTTGAATTTTCTCGATAAAATTAATTTAATTTGACAAAAATAATAGCAGTCATGACCCACTTCTTCGTTTTTTCTAATCTAATAATTTAATCGCGTTTAATAATGCTTCCTTTTTGTCTATAAGCAATTTTCTAAAAACAATACACTTAAAATATTTGCACCCAATTTTGTAACACCTTGTATAAAATATATGAATCACAACCTCAATGAAAAGAATAATAGGAAGAACTGAATTCACAAACAAATCAATAAATCCTTATTGATCTAAGTATTACACGGGGGGACCAATGTATCTGGTCAGCAAGGTCAACGAAGCTCCAAATGTGTGTCATCGGCTGCTTGCAACCGAACCGACTCGATCAACCTGAGTCGCCATTATTTTTATTATTATAAGGCAAGGCAACATCAATTAACTGTACTTTTAACAAGTGGGGCAAGGAAATAATGTTTATTGGTTGTTAATGTTTTATGGTTTCCCAATTTTAAAATTCTCGAATGTATGTGATATATGGATTTTATTTTTTTAGTAAAAAAATTATAAAAGATAAACATTTCCAAAAGAATCTCTTTTCTGTGTTTCTTACGTATTATCTAAAGATACGCAATTAAAAGCAATTAATTTTTTCCATAACTAGGCAATTTATGAAAAAAAATTAGGATACAAAAATCTGTGTTTTTAATGGTTTATCTTAATTGCGAACGCATGTTTATTTAAACTTTTTGTCTAAAAATAACTCAAAGAATCAGTTGTCAAATTTATTATACATATTTAATTTATATATATTTTTTTAATTTCAGGGCTCACAATATGCATCAGGTCAATCCTACACTATTTGAACAAAAAACATAATTAACATATGCTCTCAGCCAGTCATCAAGAGACATTTGTTCTTCTATTAGACGAGATTCGTTTGTCAGTACCCTTCATTGTGGTGTATTAGTTTGTAAATTTTAAAACGACCACAAACCGATAACGTAAGCTCTGTAGAAAATGTGATCGTATATAATTGTGTTTGATAGAAGGTTTCCAGTGAGGAAATAAGGTGCGTTAATAATAATTTAGTTTCTATGACATGTGTAGAAAATAATCAACTTTGTAATAAATGAAGAAAATTCACATTAGTAGTTAGATTTATCGCATCATATAACTCCTTATATAAACATTGAAGAGCAAGGCATGAATATATCTAAGGTAGCAATTTTGAAAAGATTAGCTTATTAGAAGTAGGTTTCTCAGGGACACTCTCTGATAATGTATACATAGTATTTATATTATTTTTTATAATGCAATCATTTAAATAGGAATTGGTTGTATACTGATGATAGAATCAATATTTCTGCTTAATTCTTGGAGATCAGCAATATCCTCTTGAATTTTTAGAATTGTATCGGATTTTAAGATAATTTTCCTTTCTAACTTATTATTTTTTTGTTGTAAATCCATTAAGTTGTTAATGGATCTTTTAGTGAAGACCAGCAAGAAATTTATTTTTCTTATAAAAATCATATAAATGGCCTTCTGCTTCAAGATCTTATTGAGATTATATATTGTACTTAGTCTTCTTCTCCACTACTAGCTGATTTATTAGTTCAAAAATCATGGTTTTTGAACATGGACATTTGAATTTAAATTTTTCATCCATAACAACAAATATGCAATGGAAAATCGTGATACAGGGAGTTATTTTTGCTTTGTTAATAAATATTCAAGTCACAACAAAAATAATACTGTAATATAAGAACTATAATATAATAACTTAGCTTAAACCAAGATAACAAACATACTAGCTTGTTCTACGGTTGAGGTTCAATAGTTTCTATTTAAGGTTAATATTGGTAAAATAAGTTTAGTTTCGTTAAAACAAGAATATTGACAGAACCAGGAACTTAGTTAAATAGGAAATACTTTTACCGCAAAATATAGCACGTACATGTGGTGGCATAATAAAGACAAATTTAATAAAATCAAAACAAATCAGATCAAATGAAAACTGAATACCGGCGTAGCTTCCTACGAACTTCTGATGTGAAACACGACTGCTAATAAGATACTGTAAATACGAATAAAAAAATATACAGTTATTAGTATTAAAGAGGACAATCTGCAATCTGCAATAAGGCTCGTGAGGCAGTAAATGGCGATTGGATGCCATTTTGAAACATAAAATTAAATAGAAAGGGGGATCATCCGATACATCGTTTAAAAGCTCCCACTGAATGCTTTATGGTCTTAGAATATTAAGGCATTACTTCTATCTATAGCTAAATGACAGCTTTTCAAAATCTTATTTTTCCCATTTTTATTTCCATTTAAAATAATTTAATTTTAGATGACACAAAAATATACCTATTTCACTATAAAAGATGTTGAAAATGTGCACGATCAACTTCAAGGGAGTAAAATAATCTATTGGAGAACTCTTTACGAACCTTTGGAAAAGTGGCAACACTAATATTGCATTATCCATCAATTATTCTTTGACATAGATCATCCAGAGGTATAAGATCGGGTGACGTGGCTGGCCACTCTGTAGGCCTTCGATCATCAATCCACCGATTGGGGTAATTATTAATCAAATATTATCTAACATTTCTGCCAAAGTGAAGCAATGCCCCATCTTGTTGAAAAACTGTTTCCAACTCAAATACATGAGGCTTGTCTTTAATAATCTCAACGATTAGTGGTTCTACTGTATTTTCCAACATATTTAAGTAAGGTCCCCTGTCAAATTTTGGTATAAAAAAAGGACCAATAATATGATTCTCCGATATGCCAGTCTACACATTTAATTTTTTGGGGTATTGTGTGCGTGATTCATGAAATTTTCGTCGCTCCAATAACGGATATTTTATTTATGAATATTACTAATAAATAAAGTGCACTCATCACTGAAACAAATGCTCTTCACATAGTAATCCAGGGCTAGGATGCTCTGGATTTTTTTAACTGGCAACACTACTCGGTAAATTTCTAAATTAGCTCGCGAATATACTTTCGATATATTGGACGTCATTAAAAATTGTTTTCGTCTCATGTATATTACGATTTCCACCGTAAATAAAAATAACTTCAATTTTTTCAGGAAGGAGACGTGGATCAGGCTTTCTCGATTAAATCAAGGTCCAAATAAAGTTACACTGAACGAAATTACACTGAGGCAAGGTATTATTCGCAGCAACTTTTATGATAAGAATGTGACATTGACATTGACAAAAAATACAAACTTTACAAACAACACACCTGACAGGTGTAGTATAGAAAACTAAAATATATAAAAATGAGAAAAATAAGATTTTGAAAGGCTATCATTTTGCTATGGGTATCCGTAGTGACCTTTTTTCTAAAACCATAAAGCATTCAGTGGGAGCTTTCAAACGATGTATCGCATGACCTACCTTTATATTTAATTTAATTCTTCAAAATGGCGTCCCGCCGCCATTTTAAATTGAAGTTTAAATTGCTAGTGATGTGTACCAAATTTCAAATTTTTATATAAATCCATTTAAAACATAAGAAAAGGGAGGGGATAATTTTTTAATTTTGATAGACCGTTGCTTAGGTAGTCTACTGTAACCATTATACTACTGTAAATATTATAAAAAAATTATTCACATTTAAGACCTTATGTTAGTTAATTTAAAATAATAATATTTTTAATAAACTGGTATTTAGGGTCATATTCAAAGTTCTAAGTTAAATTCATCTCAATTTTCATTCATATACTAATACTCATTTTTAAAAAAATCATAAGCCATATAAATTTCTTTACTATTTCTATCAAAACAATAAAATCAGTACTTATTTTAACTCTTATAAGGAGCTTTTAAAATAAAAAAATATGATAACTAGAGGACTGAGAAAGACTATATTTTCAAGTTATTATATTAGGCAATAAGTTACTAAAGTGCTTATACTTGTTTTATATAAAACTCGAGTAAGTGGCTAGTAATACGTGCTTTTAGTTAAATTATTTTGAAATAAGCCTTTTTTAATAATAATAAATGCAGAATATTTTTAGGCTTAAAAAATATGAGTTTTTTATTCTGTAAATTAATGCAGGAGCTTTTTTACTAAAAGGGGACAAGCAACCAGATAAATCAGTAAAATGCTGCTGTTTGCATTTTAATATTTTTTTTAGGGACAAATGGTTAATTATTAAACTAACCATTAAAAGTTATAAAAGTCAGAATAGACATTTGTAGTATTTATTCCGGGTGTTAAAAAAGATATAGTAAATGTATAAAGGTCAATATAGGCTTGTTAAAATTACCAAGAAATAACTGCATATTCAATTAGTCAATTAACCAGTAATGTTCCTTAGTCAATATTATAAATTCGATAATTTTTAACAACTTAGCAATGAAAGAGGCAACAACAGATAGACAAATAGAAAACAAATGATACAAAATTCACAAATGTTTTACTAGCTTATAAAAAGATTAGAGGAAAACTTAAATGAAAATTAGTAGCTCTAGATCGCAGATTTCTTGCTTTATTCTTGATTTATTAGTCTGCTCTCCTCGGTTCTTTTATTTTCTATGCATAGCTAATTTCACGTTTGTTTGAGTTGGCTGTGAAGGGGAAATCTTTGACTTATCAAGATCGGTATCGATTTTCATTTTCGACAATTCCGCTGATTTGGTTCTTCTGTGTGGGTAGGACCACACGTAAAATTTTAGGGCCCATCTAGGGAAATAAAGCGATATAGTTTGTGCAAATATGACTTATCTTCAATGTATTGGAACCTGTTTTACCTTATCAAAATACGATTTAGTAATTTCGTGGCAGGATGCTTAAGATTTAACTGAATACTTAGCGAAGGTTTTCTTCCCTCTTTTTTTCTTCTTCAATTATTGCTTCTTAACCTTACAACTGCCTTAAAGGTGTAATACTTTAGAGATCTCTGTGTAATACCAGAACAGTCTCGTTTTTCAATCATCGACTGTGGAGGATCGTAATACCGATATCAAGTTTATGAGCAGCATTTCATAATAAACACAGGACAATTTTATGTTTACTTTTCCATTAACTATTTAATCCTTATTTGTATTTTCAAATTAAAGAATACGGTTTTTCATACAATTTAATTTGGTATTTTGTATAATTAATAGGGTTTTTTTTTTAAACTTATAACAATTTAACAATAATTTTTAATACTACACGCACCAAACACTTTACCTGCGGTATATATTTTGATATTTTTATTTAAGTATATTTGTTGTAAAATATTTAATATTCAAAAGTTTAAATTTAACTTAAAGGGTATCTATATTTATATTATAAAGTTTCTATTTAGTTTTTCTACTTTTTAAATAGAATCTATTATAATGTAAATATTGGAGTAAAATCGGTATGCAAGGTTTTTTTGGAATTTCATGTTCGAATCAAATCTTAGTTTGACTAAGTTTTGGCTCACATGGATTTTAAATTATATAATCTCATCTAATTTGCAGTTAAAATAAATTAATATAGCAAAATTTAAAAAAAAATAAACAAAATATTAAACTAAAACATGTAAATTTTAATTTTCAATAAAATTACGGTTTTTAAATTAATTTCCCAAAAACGTAAGCTAGGTTATATAATCTTTAAAAATTCAGCTATTTACTTCTAAGCACATGTTAGCGCTATGATGTATAGTTCAGGTTACGCAGTGAATAGATTCCAATCTGTCCAAATATAGCTGGCCAAATATATGAACCAACCGTACCAATCCCATCGGTTTGGAAAGTTTTCTTTTCTTACCTAATCTCTTACACCTAAATTGTTTTATACAGGAGCTTTGTCATAAGAAAATTCATATATAGTTTAAATATTTTTTTCTTGTAGGATTTAAACATATGTAAATAAATCAATAAAACGACCATTTAACATTCCGCACCACACATTAGTGCTAAATTTATGTTGGAGATTATGTTCTATCACACCACGAGGGTTTTCATAAGACTACCGGTGTTCATTGTAAAGATTATTTATATTATTAAACAAAGGTAAAAACACAAAGTCATGGTCTCATTAAATCCATATAATTTTTTAAAAGCTACACGTGTTTCGCTCCTATCGGAGCATCATCAGGCCTAAAAAATACATTAAGATATTTTTCACAAAAAGAACGCTTATAAAACTCATTACCTAGACCTACACACATCACATTACAACTAACAACAAAAGAAAAGCTAAGATAAGTTAACAATTCCCACCATAGATACTAATATGTGTGAATATAAGGAAACAATCTTAACAATAGAAACTAAAAATATCTAAAATCGAAAAAGAAAAAAAAAAGAAGAGACTTTTTAAGAGAGGTTGTTATAAATGAGGTGAGGTTCAAACGTGAAAATATCGTTCACACACACAAGGACAGGGCTCTTAGTTATTTCCATTTTTTCTTACTTTTTAAGTCCAGTTTTTTGCCTTTTGAGCACTCATGCAAAATATCCGCTCCCTGAGTTAAAGAAAAACCATGTGAGGAGGCCAATAAATAATTTGCAAACGCCGATTTAGTTTCGATCATGCCCTATACCTGTTCACCAAACTTGTATGTTCCTTTCTTCTGGTGGAAATTTTTCTCCCCGATTACCCTGTGTAAATGGCATTACAGTCAATACATCTTAATGAATATAGCCCTGCTTTTGAAAACCACTACTCCAAAGGTTAAATACCACACTCAGAGATGTAACTGGTTTCAGAAGTTCTTATTCCACAAAAAATTCAGTAGAGCTGACAATTTTTTTAAAAAATATCTCCATACCAGAGGGTCAAAACTAATTTCTCTGGACGTTAAGAACTTATTTCCAAGCATTCCACCTGGTGATTGCCTTGATCTAATCAGGTCCCTTTTGCTTAAGTCACCGCTTGACAGATTTATTGTTGATGATCTTTTAATACTCCTCAAGCTAGTACTTGATCAGAATTTTTTCGTTTTCAACAACAGGTTTTTTAGACAAGTTACTGAACTAGCAATGGGGTCTTGCCTCTCTCCTCTTCTCAGTGAGATTTTTATGCACCATTTGGAGAAAAGGATTGTCAATGGGAAGTTTGATGCTTTTCTCACTGTATATGGATGATATTTTTGTGGTATGAAATGGAAATGATCTAAAATTGGCGGATTTCCTCATTTCTATAAACTCTCTTCACGCAAGAAGAAAGAGATGGAAAGTTACCTTTTCTTGATGTTCTTATTTCAAAAAATACCAACAAATTTGAGATCTACCGTAAACCCACCACTACGGACAATGTCATCCAATACTCCTCAAACTCCCCTTATTCCTACAAATTTGCCTCTTTTAATTCCCTTTTCTATCGCCTTTTCAACATCCCCCTTTCTAGAGAAGCTTTCCTTGATGAACTAAATATAATTAAACATATTGCTTTTAATAATGGTTTTCCACATGATATAATTAATCGCCTTTATTCTAAATTCTATAATAAATACAAACTTACTTACAACTTAATCCATCTTAATAATGAAAATAGTCATCTTTTTAGATCAATGTCATTTTTTGATAATATTTCTTTTCAGCTTTCAAGTTTACAAATCTTACAATTGCTTTTAAAACTACAAACAGTTTAAAAAGTCAGCTAGTTTGTACAATAGATAAGGCAGATTTCTTTTCAAAATCAGAGGTATATTCATTAAGCATTATGTAATGACTGTAATGCCATTTACATAGGGCAATCGGGGAGAAAAATTTCCACCAGAATAAAGGAACATACAAGTTTGGTGGACAGGTATGGGGATACTGACATGATCGAAACTAAATCGGCGTTTGCAAATCATTTATTGGCCTCGTCACATGGTTTTTCTTTAACTCAGGGAGCGGATATTTTGCATGAGTGCTCAAAAGGCAAAAAACTGGACTTGTTAGAAAAAATGGAAATAACTAAAACTTAGAAGAGCCCTGTCCTTGTGTGGGTGAACATTATTTTCACGTTTGAACCTCACCTCATTTATAACAACCTCTCTTAAAATGTCTTTTCTTCTTTTTTTCTTTTTCGATTTTAGATATTTTTAGTTTTTATTGTTAAGATTGTTTACTTATATTCACACATATTAGTATAGTTCGGATTGTTTCCCATTTTTGATCATGTTACTTGGTGGCCTGTGAGTTAGATGCGCGCCTGTGAATCTAATCTATTTTTACTTTTTTATTTTTTTAAGCAGATATTTTTATCTATGGTGGGAATTGTTAACTTAACCTAGCTTTTCTTTTGTTGTTAGGTGTAATGTGATCTGTGTAGGTCTAGGTAATGAGTTTTATAAGCGTTCTTTTTTTGAAAAATATCCTAATGTATTTTTTAGGCCTAATGATGCTCCGATAGAAGCAAAACAAGTGTAGCTTTAAAAAAATTATATGGATTTGATGAAACCGTGACTTTGTGTTTTTACCTTTGTTTTGTTTTCTTTTGGTCTCTTAGAGAAAAAATGGATGATACGTTTTAATTTATATTATCACTCGTGAACTGTGTTTCATCAGTGAATAAACCATACCTATGCAATATTCGATTACATAGATATAGAGATAGATATAGAGATACATTCGATTACATGCCAAGGCACTTCATATGTATTTGATTTTTTTTTAAATCAGATATGTGGTAATTTAAAATTATGTAATTATAGAACCCCCGGATATCAATTTTTACTCCAATACTTACATTACCATAGATTTTTTATAAAAATAGAAATGAATAAAAACTTTAATATCCTGTGTTTCCGAAAATGTGGACCGTAAGAATGTGAGAGACGACCTCAAAATTTTGATTACGTACTGATTTAAATTGCTAAAAACTAGTCGATTCTTACGCCGTCTTTTGCTGAACGGCAAACTCGCTGGGTTAAATGTTGACCAGGGCAGTTTTATTAATTATTGAATAGTTGAAAATTGATTGTACCAAAATACATTTAGTAACATGATAAAATTACCTAAACATGAAAGTAAAAAACATCACGACTTCAAATCTTACGACCTGTCAACCCGTGACACAGCCCCAACCCTCGGCAAGTTATTTCTTAAGGGGTACATTTTATTAAAAATTTGTCACATCGCGTACCGATACGAGACTCGGGAATTTGGGTTACTACCACTTTTTTACCAAAAATGACATAAACTTGCCAGTGAAAAACAAAACTAATAACAAACTTACCACGGTTTTACCAGCCACTGGTGCCGCCCTGGTGCGGCAGTGCTGAAGTTCAAGAATGAAAGTTTTAAAAAGCTATGACTCTCTAAAGTTACGCAAAGCAAAAGATTTTAAGTACGGCGATTTCGAATTACCCACACACTGTCGACTACTAATGATGCTACTCCTCTAGAAGTAGATAATACTCTTCTTGAGACTCTAAAGAGAACGAAAATTATGATGATATAGATGGAAGTGGGGATGAGTTTAAAGTGCAATAAATATTTGTTAAAGTTAGAATTTACTGAAGGGAAAATAAAATGAATTTGTTCCTTTATTCCAAAGTGGCTTGGTTTTTTTTTTGTAAAAAAGTTGATAGCATTTACACAGTTTAAAATCATAACAATAAGTTTCCGTAAAACAGTTTTAAAACGACGCTCAAATTTAGCATTTTTTAGGAATGATAGAATGGTATGCAGTATCTACAAAACCATACGCTCTATATTTTATAACTCAATTTAGCTAAAGTGAATCTCTTAATTTGTGACTATGTTCTAATTTATTAACGTGTTTTTAGTTACCTCATTATTCTAATTGTGAACAAAAACTCCACAGCATCATCTTGCGATTGATGAAATCATTATTAAAATTTTGTTATAAACAGATTCTGTATATTTACACAAATACATTAGCTTGATCGGATAATGTAATAAATCTCCTACCGGTGATCAATATTTTTTTTTAATCCAACAGCTTCTCCTTTACTAGTGATTATTATATAATTAATGATTTTATTTTGGTCATCATGTAATATTAATATAATGTCATAATAATTACGTCAAAGTGCATTTGAGTCTTTCACTCTTCTAGGTTTTAAAAAATAAAAGAAATATAATATTTTTTATATTAACAAATGTGCTTTTGTTTACTGCTTAATTGCAGTGCCTTAAAAGGTTCTTAAGAAAAATTAGCCGACAAACACTTGCCAATATTCATAAAAATTTCAAAACAGACTTTATTCCCGTCTCTCAAATAACCAAGTACTCATTAAATTGTTTATTCTTTAAACACCTTTTTACACCCTCAGCGTTTATAAATCCATAAAATTTGCATTTTTTACACACCGTTGCGTGATAGATTGTATTCTCCTATAAAATAATGTATCACACTATAGGATAGCCATTTGACAAATAAAAGTATGACGTTGATGAAACATTCAATATTACCAGACATTTTAGTTCACTTTTAGCCGTTAAAAAAACTGGGACATTAAAATTTAGGTAGGGTATTGTCTCCTGGTCTATTATAGTAAATCGTATTCCTTGGGTATGGTATACATATTTACGCATTTTGAAATTTTTAAGTCTTAATAATTACATATTTAAATAATAATATTGATAGCAAACATTTTTATTTTTCGATATTTATTTTTATTTGAAACACATTTTATAAATAAACCAAACCTAACTAATATTATCTTTTTTAATGATATGGAATAGAAAAATATTAATACTTAGTAGCGCACCGTTGTTGTTAATTACAGCTTGCAAACGTCGTGGCATACTATAAATTAGGTTTCTATATTTTTCGGTTATTTGGTCCAATGCGTCATCTATCTTTAGGCGTAATTCATTCTGATTTTAAGGCCTAAAGTTAACTAAAACGTTCACTTTGATTAGTCTTGTTTATTGCACGATTGAAAGGTTTTTTCATCCGAAAATATTACCGTTTCCCATATTGCACTAAGAAAAAAAAGGCTGCCATAACTAAAAACTTAGTAATAGTAGCCCAAAAGTGTGGATAACATAAAGGACAGGTCAAGAAATTAGTTATAAGAGCAGGTATAAGAACTCCTCCTATGGTTTAGGTAAGTTTTTTTTGATATTTAACATAAAGAACATTGTTGCAATACCCACAAATTTTATTTAAAATTTTAAGTTTGTTGTTAATAGAACTAAGTGTTTAACCTCATATCATAAGGCAAAAAGTGGTTATACAAACTATAGTTCTTTTTCAGTGAAACTAAGAAACTCAGTTTTGACAACTAGCTTTTTTGGTTTGTTTTAATCTTATTCTTCGCATCAGCAACTAATAATTTTTGTTATGATAACTAATAACTTTTATATGAGGACCAATAATTTTGGTCACAATAACCAATAAATTTGTTACATGATAACAAAATGTTTTTGTTCTAACAAAACAATTTTAGTCAAAAAAATTGTTTTTGTTATGATAATCAATTATTTTGTTTGTGACAAATTATAATCTTAGTAGTGCCACTTAATAATCTTCGTTGAAGTTCAGTGCAAATTACGAGCCAAGCAAAATGTTTTTAAGCCTTTGTAAATATTTTGTGCACTTCATGATGAACAGATTTAAGTCCACAAATTTGTGAGCGTCTTTCCTCCATATCATGCAGGGCACAAAATGTGTGCACACGTTTGAAGACATTTTGCTTGCTTAGTTTAGACTCGTCTTAAACCGAAAACTATATTTTTACAATCATATCATAACAAAAAGTATTAATTGTTATACAAAAAAAAAATAGAAGAAAAAGTACTGGACTAAAATGATTATTAAAAAAAATTTATTGGAAAATTAAATACACAATTTTTTTTTACCCTTTTAACTAAAAATCAATAAAAAAAAACATTAACAAAGAAAAAAACCAATATTTCACCTAATACTCTGCATTTAAAATCTGAAGAGACGGGATCGATTTGCAATAAGAAAAAATATGAAAATAGAGTTGTCGATGAAGCATGCCAGGTTGAAGTACTAGGACAATTTGCTATGGATCCAACTTTGTCTATACCAAAGGCCGCAAAACTAACAAATATTTCCACTGGTGCCGTACATAAAGTTTTAAAAAAAAATAAGTTCTTTCCTTATAAAATTCATATTCTTCATGAACTCGGAGAAGATGATTTTGATATGAGAATTCAATTTTGTGAAGTGATGTGCCAGCGAATTGACGACGATCCCCATTTATTGAAGAACATTTGCTTCAGTGACGAATCGACCTTTTTTTTAAATGGCCTGGTAAACGGACATAACTGTAGATACTGGGATAATAAATATCCGCATATTTTTCGGGAAGGCCATACCCAATTTCCCCAAAAAATTAATGTTTAGGCAGGAATTTATGGGAATTAAATAATCGGGCCATTTTTTTTGGAAGAAAATTTGACTGGCGAAATTTATTTAAATCTTTTAGAAAATGCAATATACCCTTCCATCATCCAATCTATGGAAAATTAACTAGATCAACATGGTGCTATATTATTGAATGAAAATAATATACATTTTCAGCAGGATGGAGCTCCCGCGCACTACACTTTGGTAGTTCGAGAGTGGCTTGATGAAAATTTTCGAGAAAAGTGGATTGGCAGACATGGTGCAATTGAATGGCCTGCTCGGTCTCCGGACTAGACTTTTTTTTTTGAGGCTACTTAAAAAGCAAAGTTTATAAAACCCCACCTGAGTATTGAGAATTAAAAAAATAGAATATTTCAAGAATGCAGAGAAATTAGCGGGCAGACCCTTGCCAATGTTCGTAAGGAGTTTGAAAATAGGCTTTTTTATTGTCTTGCTAATAATGGCGCGCATTTTGAACATTAAATAAAATAAATTTGTTAAACTAATTAAATTTATTTTTCTACCCTGCCGATTTACACTTTAATTGCTTCTTGGTCAATCAATTTTATTTTTTTTACAACCATTGATAGCATAATGAATGCCCTTTAAAATAATGTATCACACCATGGGGTAGCCATTTGAAATACCAAAGTTTGGCTTAATAAAATATTCATTATTTCTAGACATTTTCGCTAAGTATTTGCTTACACATTTACCGATTTCATTTTTTTTGATACCGTTGAATAGAGAATTTTACGCTCCTTACTATGATGTATCACACGATGGCGGTTCCCATTTGACATATTAAAGTGAAGTTAGCTGGAGGTGAAGAGGTGATTGACAGAACTTCTGTAAATGCATAATTAAACGTTCCCCTGTATATCTAATTTGACGTGTTTTTTTTTATTGTTTAAGAAAGTTATTAAGGGTGGATCATTTTGAAATTAAAGCACTGTATGTTACCATTCCATTGATATAAAACACGCCTTTTTAATATATAGTAAATGTGTTCAACAAGACTTAAGTCAGGGAATTACACAGTAGGTATATGGCAATAACTAAATATTCTAATACTCGAAAAATTTTTAGCTGTTTTTAAAACATGCGGAGGTGCGTTTACATTGAAAAGTATAATATTTGACACCAAATTCTGTAACTCATGGATGAATAATAGAACATTTAATTTTATTAAAATGCTACTATTCGCAGATACACTTAATTTTTTTAAATTGGGACAGATTTTAAACTAATCATTTAAATCAATTAAAAAAATGAGGTGTTGTTAACTTCCGTCGATTACTTATGGTTATTGTCAGGTTGTTAACGGCACTCAATTCAAACATTTTAGATAGGTATTTCTATAATTCTACATTTTATCATTTTTCGTTCAAAATTGCTCATGTAACCACTATTCATATGTATCATATCCTTTGTAAAAAAATGCGTTCTTTCTGACTCTGCACTTAAAATATATGATTTCCATTTAAAACCATATTGATAACGTAATTTTTTTTTGAGTTTTCCTGTATATTTAATTTCCACGTAGAAAAATCCTAAACCCAATATTAAAATCAACATGTTCGGGCCAGTGCAATAATCAGAAACGGTCCACTTTATTTTTATTGAATTTATGCGCTACTTTACGGATGCACTGTATATGTTTTTGTTAAAGTATTTAAAATACTTAACAAAGAGCTAATATAATTCTATAAATATAGGCAATATTTTCCTTTGCGAATAACGTTTTTGAAAATGTGAATGAAATTAAATATTTTGGAGGTCATCTGAGCTTAGCTCTTCGAAGAACAAAATTTCATCCCAATATTTGTGTGTGCTGTGAAAAACCCTTTTATCGAGCCTCCAATCCAAACCATCAAAGTTTCGACTTGATACCAATTAACATCTTAAATGGTTTGCAAGCGAGACGCTTTTCTATGTGTTTGCCACACGCTCAGTTTCATTGGATTCGGACGTAAATCAAATTTGTATTTATTAGTAAAGATAACGATGCTTATTGGTAAATATAATAAATAGAATTAATGAGCCTAATTCTGATTTTTTTTTGGCTCATCCTTATCTCCTTGCGCGATTTTAGACTTACTTTTAGCTAGTTGGCGGCAATATTGGGGTACAGTAATGCCTAAAGCCGAATGTTCACTTCTAACAAGGTTCAAGGCTAACTAAAGGAAAACTCTAAATTGATTCAAATTTGCTAAAATTGAACAGTCTTACCTTATTCTCTTAAATATTTTGCCAATGTATACTTTTTCTATTTATCGTCGTAATAATTAAATTGTTACCTCCGTTGGCGGTAAAATTAAGTTTACTGCATAAAACAATAGAGTATGTTAAGTGGAATTGAAAAGGCTTACGCTTCGAGTTTATTATGAAATACGTTGCCCCTGTTAGTTGATTTGAAGTACATGCATTGTGTATTTAATGTAATGGTATATTTGCAGCAGGGTAGTAAGCCGATTAAATTAAATTATATTAAAATAAGCAAAATATAGTGTCATGTGCTTTTAGTCAATTTTGTCAATCGTTTTACACTTAGTTGATACAATTTAATGCAAACTAAATTAGTTTCTATTATTATCCTTTTCAAGAATAATTTAATTAGACACAAAAGTAACTGTATATTTTTTTTAAAATATTGAAAAAAAAAATACTAAGACTTTTATTTAAAGAAAAAAAAGTAGTAAAATCTGGTTGCAGGCAATTTCAAGAAAATTAAATTAGGAAAATAATCCAAATAATAAACAGTTGCTCCTCTTTTTTTTTAGAATTTTTAATATAGAATTTGATGTGGCAACAGTGCAGCACAATAAAACAAGTTAAAAATATTTGGGTAATTTATATGTAAAGTTTTCAAACTGGGTGCTCATGTTCCTTTTTTTAATCTGATTTAAATATACTACCGATAAAATATCTTTAAATCTATTATTACTAATTTAAAAACTTAAAATATATTTTTGCGCCAAATTTACGTTTAAAAACTAAATTTATCAATTGTTTTCCTTTCAGTATTGTATTTTTTCTATTCATTATCATAACAATAAAATAACTTATAGTATTTAATAGCATTTATAAATGTTAAATTTATTTTAAGATTTGCATACCTTTTGAGTAATTTTAAATTAGTTGATTAATTATTATCAAGCAACTGTAGTCGTTCGCTGTTGGACATAAGCTTTCCGTAAATATTTCCATCTTTCTCTATTTTGTGCTGCATTCATCTAGTTCTGCCTTTGCTGCAAAGTCTAGGTCTCCATTTGCTGGTTTTTATCGTTCATCTGTCATTATTTATTACAACTACGTGTCCTAACCAGTTCCACTTAAGATTCGATATTCTTACAGTGGCATCCGCAACTCGAATTCTTCCTGTTACACTTCACATTCTTACATCTGCATTCAGCAGATTTACCCAGAACAAAATATAGCTCTCTCTTGATTCTCTGTGTCACTCTTACTTTTGCCATTTACTTTGTCAGTGTTTCCACTACATTTATTAACAAAATCAGATAGCACTAGTTAAACACCCTTTTTTTTGACATATGGAAATATCAGATCTTAAGATGTACCTTAGTTTTTCAAAAAGGCTACCCTTCCTGAGGTGAGACTCTTGTCTTTTTGTCTCTCCCCAATCGAATTTTGTAGCCCCGGTTTTTATATTCAGGCCGTTAAATTTCAGATTTTCACTAACTACTTAATTTGTCACGACTATTTTCTTGCTCTTTTAGGCCTACCTCTACTACTTCTACTTTGTCTTACTACTAATGTTAATATTTATGATCACTTCTTTGGATGCTTGTTCCGACTCTATATTACGACGGTCAAAGCTTTTTCATAGTTCATGAAAACGAGCACCAAAAGCTTATTATTCTCTATGCAATTTTTAATAAAAAAATGTATAGCGGGCAGGTATTCAGTGGTGCCATATCTCTTATGGAATCCTGCCTTCTCGCTTGAATGATAATGATCAAATTTCATTACTAGCCTTTTACTGATTTTTTTAAAGACGTTATAAATTTGCGAAAGTAAGCTGATTGGCCTATAGTTTTGAATTTGAGCTATTTAAATATTAGTATAAATAATAAATAATTAATTTAAACTGGGTTATATTAGCTCCCATAATAGTATTTTCAACTCTAACTCCCTCATCTTTTCTTGTTAATTGCGCTTAGTGTGATGTCTTATAATTTATATCCTCTGACCTCTGGTTTTGTATTTTCGGAATGTTGCCCTTGGGTACTATGGTTTTCTTCTAGAGACCCACATGGAATTTTCTCACATTTTTCAGAATTTTCTATTTATTAGTCGCAGTTTTATTAGTTTTACTGTCTGTAAAATTTTTTATCGGATAACTTTTTCCTCAGTACTTTTCTTCCCTTGTTCTTCTTTATTACCTTAGTGACTTCTTAGTATTATGTAGTTTGATATTTGCTAGAATACCTCTTTGTACACTTTTCTTAGTCGTGTGGCATTCCTTTTTCTCCTAAACTCCTTTTATTCATTAGATTTTAAGAATCACTTTTCCTGCTTACTTAACTTTTCACTTTTCTTAATTCGAGCTAATTTGAATATATTAGGCTGCCCTTTTTTGTCTTTTTGTCTCTTTGATGCCAATTTTATGATGCCATTGCCATTGCCATTTTTAAGTGAAAAAAGTGGCAGCTGAAATAGATTATGTCTGTTATGATATTTTTCGTATTATTTTAATTTCAGCTACTGAAATTGAATTATAATTTTTTTATGTGTAGACATCTTTATAAAAATTGAATAATAAATTTTATTATAAATATTAATTTTTTTGCAACTTTTACTAACAAAAACTAAATTTAAAAACCATTTTAAGTTACTGAGTATTTTCTACAGTTAGTATATACATTTATTCCAACATACAACATATAAATAATATACATATGTTCCATTTAGTTAGATACAATATAACCAAAAGGAATATATGTAAATGCATTTCATAACCAAATTTTTTAGTTTCGTAGACGTTATAAATTTGTGAAAGTGTGATTGGTCTATATTTTTGAATTTGGGTTATTTAAATATTAGTATAAATTATAAATAATTAATTTAAACTGGGTTATATTAGGTAAATATTGAATTGTTTGCACGTATTTTTATTTAATTTTTATATATTTATAATATGCAGAAACAACTTTATCATTTATAACCTTTCAAACATACAACAGCGATGCATTATTTCAGGAGAGTGACAATATTATCCTTACTTAATTTAAAATGATGTATATGGCATATTTTGTTAAAAGGAAAAACATAAAATTCAAATTATTTCAGAGTCA
Source organism: Anthonomus grandis grandis (assembly GCF_022605725.1). Classification (NCBI taxonomy): domain Eukaryota; kingdom Metazoa; phylum Arthropoda; class Insecta; order Coleoptera; family Curculionidae; genus Anthonomus; species Anthonomus grandis. The sequence goes on from NC_065546.1 coordinate 15,011,202, forward strand.
GAATGAATTATTAAAAACTAAATATAAGTGTTATATACTATTATAGTGTCTAAATCATTGATTTTCTGTTTTCGGATTATTAGTGTTGGACTGATAAAAAGAAGACTTAGGGCAATAGGAAGTTTAAAAAAAAAGTTGTAAAGGACAATTGAACCATCTAAACTCTTTGGCAACATTAAAAAGTTTAACTTAGAGACTGTTATTTCCAATGCGACTACAATGTAGTTTACTGCCCGAACAAAATGTATATAAAATAAAATTAAATAAGTGATGTATATACCGTTTGTATCATTAAATTAACAACTTTTTCTAAATTAGAAAATTATGTGCACTATAAACTTTTTTTTTTAAATGCTATTTATTATCTTCGTGTACAAAAATTTTAAACCTAATGAACACAGTATTCTTTAAACGCTGAGTTTAAGGCACGGGTCTCAAAAATCTTATCCTTAAAATACAGCGCTCTAAAACAAACAAAAAAAATTTATATATATTATATATATATATATATATATATATATATATATATATATATATATATATATATATATATATATATATAATACATATATTGTATATATAAATCCATAACACCTTACTTACTAACCTAAATTTAAACACAACTTAATTTCTGGTACAAATTTTTGAAATCTAATGAAATTCCTAATAATCTGCATGCTTGATATAAAGGATTTCTTAGACCTATTGGTATAAATTAAATTGAGCTGGAATATTATAAATATGTACATACATCCTTTGCTTTTATATTGACTATATATATAATCTCAGCTAACTATTTAAAATTATACTAACTATACTATATACTAACTTGTTTGGTTCTAATTCTAGTAGCATATCAAGTTTTGGTGTTTGCAATTTTCTATATAATATATCTGTACTTGTTATTGTATCGAAATTAAATAATATTTTTAGAACTTTATTTTGTAAAATTAAAACCGCATTAAAATTTGATTTACCACAAGTATCCCAAATTCCAAAGTTCCAAAGAAAAAAAAACATTATAAATATTGTATTTTGTTTTGTTACCTAGATAGTGTCTGCATTTGTTTATAAGTAGATTCTTTGGTAATTTAGTTAATCATCAATGACTTATGTCTGAATTAACTTTATGTCTATTATAAAACCTAAGTATTTAATTGAGTTTGACAGAATCAATTAATGGTTATCCCTGATGATGGATATGAAGGCGACCGGAATACTTTAACTTACTTACCAAGTATTTAATGTTATGTGCTTTTTCCAAAGAGTCATTATCAATTTTAATGTTAAAGTCTTCTGTTATTAAATTTTTTTGTTTAAATATCATACAATAAGTTTTACCTCCATTTACCTTTTATTTATTATAGTAAAGCCAATACATTGAAAGTATACATCTAAATCATCAGGTATTAAGTTACATAAATAATTTCCATATGTTTTTATGTGCAATAATACAATATCATCGGCAAAAGTAACGTATTATGCTTTAAAGTTTGATTTTTAAGATAAAGTGCTTATAGGGAATACAACAATGGGCTTAAAACTTAGCCTTGAGGGAGTCCATACTTGCTAGTTAAAGATTATTATTAATGTTATACCGGGTGATGCGTCGCCGAGCGGAAAAAACCCATGTAAATTTTAAGGGGGTCAATTATTGGCCCTGTACGTTTTACAGAAAAAATGTAAGATAACTTTTTTAAGAGACAAATCTGGCAAACCCTCATGCAAAGTTTCAAAAAATTGTAATAAACGAATCTTGAATTATTTAATTAAATGTAATTGCAAAATTATGAAATTTTCGGTTCCGGTAAAACCAGACACCAGCCACCAGCAAATAATTTGTTATAAGGCTTTGTCAAATCTGACGTACAGCCGATTGACCTCCTTAAAATGTACATGGGTTTTCCTATGTTCCGCTCGGCGACGCACCACCCGGTATAAGCAAACATATCGAGTTTTATTAGATAACTATGACTTTATTAATTTATATGCCGCTTTTTTAAATCCCATGTTGTGTAGTTTTCTTAACTATATCCATTGATTACTTAAAAAAGCTTATTAGTATTTTTTTAAATCCTAGAAAAATATAAATATGTGTAAGTTTATTTAGTTTAAAAGTACAAATGAAACGTACCAAATAAACTTGTTATACATATCACGTGTAATATAATTTAGATATCAACCGTATAAATTTTCAGTGGGGTCAACTTGCTATGTAAACTAAAATTTAGCGCTTCTCGATTCTGCTGATGAATCTGCTGAACGAATAACATGCTGGCTTATTTGACAAATATTATTTGTTTATTTGCTGTTCTTGTAAGTCAATTTTGTGTTTCTCTTTAAGCTTTAAATTGAAAATTTGTAGCCGAGAATTGTTTTTTTGCTTAAAGATGTTAACGTTCCTTTTAGTGGCGGTTCGTAGATTTTTTCTTTGAGGGGTGCGAATAAATGGTAATACGAAATAAAAGATAAAAAAGAAGCCGCGTAGATGATCCGCCGGAGGTTAAAAAGATTAAAGATTCCACGCTCAAATTCTTTATCGAATGTAATTAAAAAAACATTTTTGGAGTATTCGAATCCTCTTAAGAACCCTGGTTTTGCATAAAGTATAATTCCTCTGTTTGAACCCTCTTATTATCAAGCTAGGTAAAATCGAATGTAGAAAAAAGAAAGTATTCAAAGAACAAAAGTGTAAAAACAAAATCTACAAAATCAGATAAATTATATTTAAAATCCACCCGTCTACTTTTTTAGGCAGCAAATGCACTTCATTGTCAAAATCTACAATAGTCTGTACAAGTCTGTATTTTTTTTAATGAAAGCATATCAAGAGCATTAAGTCCAGCCTGAGCCATACTATTTCTTAAATAACGAAATTAATTGTTTCTAAAGTTGAAAAATATATTCCACAATCACAAGTTGTCATTGGAATAGTACAAATAATTACCAAATATTAGTAAGTTTTTTTAAAAATTCTTTTAAATTGTTTTTTATTTCAAATCAAAAACTAAAGAATCTCAGTTCTGTCTCGGATTACCACACATATTGTTTCTACTGTATATACCCGTTTAAGAACTTTAACTTCTCACTATTAATAAATAGTAAGTGTTACTACGCTGTCTCATCAAAAATCACTTTAGGAAAAGTTTTTTTTTGTATCTCTAAAACACATCTAATTGTCATGTAGATTGGAATCTATCTTTAATTTGTGATATTTTAAAATTACTTTACTAGGTTCGGGCAATTTATTACGTTGTCGTTTATATATTTGTTTATTTTTTTCATGGTTAGCTTGTTAAAGTAATAATCAATCTTATGATTTCAAATTTTCTGTACGTGTTTCTCAAAATTTATTACATACTTGTGGATATACATATAATATACTCTATTTGCATTTTTTGACTAACCTGAATTAAGAAATATTTTGACATGTGGAGTTTTATGATGAAAGTCGCATAAAAGGAAATTAAAAAAAGCCTTCCTCGTTTTTGGTTTTATAAAAAAAAAACTCTCGTGATTTTTCTGTCTTTGCACTTCTTAATTATGGTTTTGATTGGTCATGGTCATGGTTGTTATATGGTCGTGTGTTAGATGGTCATGTCTACGATCGTATCCTGTACCAGTACTGAATATTTGTTTTGATAAATTTGTTTTTATACATCTATCAGTTTTGATACTGCGGCGCGTTTATGCAGTATTTTTGCGTGTGTTGTTAGTACCTAGTTCTTGCTTATCAATTTCTGTATAATTGAACCTAACATTATTTTCAAACTATTTACATTTATTGTTTAAAATTGTTTTTATATCACTAAATTCCAACCATATACAGTGCACCCCAAAAGTTATGTCTAAATTCATTTGAAATTCGGGGGTGTGTTCAAAAAAAAATGCTCGGACCCGTCGATTTTTATTTCAAGTTGCGTATTTTTGTACGTGAAGTTTGTATATACAGGGTTGCTCAAAAATAAATTACGACCATCAACTTAATATTTTTCAATGAAAGCACCTTTTTTATTTCATTTTTGAATTTCGCGTGGAATTCTACGTATCAAAAGCGAAATCTTTAGTTCACCGAATAGTTAAAAAGCACAAATATCACCCCTACAAAGTTATTCCTATGCAAGAGTTATTTGATGACGATTTCGATAGGCGAAATTAGTTTTGTGAACGCTTACAACACATGTGCAATCTAAATATTAATTTAGTAACAAATATTATTTTTTCCGATGAAACCACGTTCTGTTTGAATGGTAGTTTGAACAGACAAAATTGTCGATATTGGGCAACAGAAAATCCGCATTGAATGATGGAGGTAAACACCCAGTACCCTCAAAAACTAAATGTGTGTTGTTGAATAGTGCGCGGAAGAGTAATAGGTCCTTTTTCTTTGAACAGACTTTAACGGGACAAGTGTATCTCGATTTTTTCCAATTTGAATTAGTTCCAGCATTACTAGCTTTATTTCCAAATCCATTGGATCCAGACTATCCTGACGAAGAACTAATTTTTCAGCAAGATGACACTCCTCCGCACTATGCTGCCACTGTGCGTACATTTTTGGATGAAACCTTTCCCAATGGGTGGATAGGAAGGAGAGAACCCATCAAATGGCCTGCTATTTCACCTGAACTAACACCAATGGACTTTTTTTTGTGGGGATACTTCAAGTCAAAGGTATTTGTTAATAGGCCAAACAATCTAGATGACTTAAAAGAGAGAATTCGCAGAGAAGTGCGCGCCATAACTCCGGAAATTGAATGATTGAAAATGTACAACGAGACTTTATTGATCGCCTTGGATATTGTCAAGCCGTGAATGGCAACCATTATGAACATTTAACTTAATTTTGTGTTCTTTTTTTATTTGTTACATGAACCGTCTTTTTTTCGATAACTATTGACTCTAGGTATAAGACATGATGCATGAAACATACGTAGAATTCCACGCGAAATTCAAAGATGAAATAAAAAAAGGTACTTTCATTTGAAAAAATTAAGTTGATGGTCGTAATTTATTTTTGAGCAACCCTGTATATACAAACTTCACGTACAAAAATGTGCAACTTCCAAGCGTTTTTTTTTCGAACACACCCCTCAATTTTAAATGAATTTAGATATAACTTTTGGGATGCACTGTATATTGTTTCGCTATAAATAAATAAATAAATAAATAAATAAGGTCTTTAATAAGTCAAACAAAGTTACAAAATTTTTTTTTTTTTAACAAATAATAATATACAAAATAATGTAATTTAAATAGTACAGGAATGGCGAAGTCTAGCAAATAAATGCTATTCTACTTAACCATGTGCATGTACCTATGCTTACTAAAAGTAAGAGAAGAAAAAAAGAGAATCAATCGCTAAACTGTTAGCCATATTACAAACAAAAACATAACAGAGCCATTCAATAAACCACTTCCAGTATCAATGTGAAGGGAGACCCATATACAGTTCTGAACAATCTATGAAGCAGCAGCGAGAAGCGTCTTAAAGATACAAAAAAAAAATCAAAAATAAATCAGATCATTAAATTCACTGGACGATTTTGTGTATTTAAAAGATAATTTTTTACTTTAAATTTAAATTTATTAAAATTGAAAAGTCGAAATTCGTCAGGAAGTGAGTTAATCAAGCTAATTGCATTATAAGAAAAAGATCTAGTATAGAGAGCAGTTCGAAATTGTGGCATTGAAAACTTTAACTTATATCTTATATTGACAGAGTGAGCAGAACGTCTTGTTTTAAAAATGGTACGCAAGATATTAAAATTTCGATCTTGATTAGATAAAAGTTTATATGTAAAATTACTTAAGTGATGTTTCCAAATATTATCCATTCTAAACCATTTTAAATCGATTATTTTTTGAGAGATGTGATCGCGTTTTTTAAGATCAAAAATTAGACGAGCGCAAGCATTTTGCATTACTTGAAGCATATTTTTGTGAAGCGAGTCAAGGCATGGAAAATAGATAAAATCACAATAATTAAAATTTGAAAGAACAAGAGATTCGGTTAACATTTTTCTAAGTTTAAAATTTAAAAAGTGTCTATTTGTAAAAAGAATTTTTAGCCTCGAGAAAGCCTTACGTCTTAACATCTCCACATGAGAACTAAAACGTAATTGGGAATCAATAATAATATCAAGATTACGGGCTACCTCTACAAAGGGCAGTTTGTTGTTATTTACGCAAATATTCATATTTAATTTGACTATTTCTACCGCGTTCTTGTTACCAAAGACCATAAGGTTTGATTTTTTTGAATTTAAGTTAAGGTTATGTTCAAACGAGATCTTACTTAGCAATTCTAAGTCTTCATTTAAGTGAGCAGATGCAGCGTTAAGCTCATTGGGATGAAAAGAAATGTAAAGCTGCGTGTCATCAGCATAAGCCATTACATGACAGTTTTTTAAGGACAATAAAATATCAGCAGTGTAAATTATGAAAAGCAAGGGTCCCAAAATAGACCCTTGTGGAACACCAGATAAAATATCCAGCTTGCTAAAAGACTCATTATGGTACCGAACTTTTTGATATTTATTGGATAAATATGATTTTATTAAGAATACTGAGTCGGCAGAAAACCCAAAGTATTTTAGCTTAGATATTAAAAGTTTATGGTTAATTGTATCAAATGCTTTGGAATAATCAAGCAGGGCTAGCACTGTGACATTGCTGCGATCCGAATTTTCAAAAATGTCATTTGTTACTTTAGTAAGCGCTGTAGATGCACTTAATCCTGCCCTAAATCCACATTGATTATTTGGCAATAAATGTTTAGATAGGAAATAGTCATAAATTTGTTTATACATAATTTTTTCAAAAATTTTAGACGCTGTAGGTAAAATACTTATGATACGCAAATCGGAAAAATCATTAGGATTTAAAATTTTTGCTAGTGGGATTCCAATGGCACTTTTCCATGCAAGTGGAAAATAATTTTGCTCAAAACAACAATTGATTATATGAACCAGGAAAATATCAATGTACGGGCTACAATATTTAAGCATTCTAAGAGAAATATCGTCATCTCCCGAGCTATTCTTTTTTAAATTATGTAATATTTTATTAACTTCCGCAGCATCGGTTAACTCAAATGAAAAGTGGTTAGCTGCACTAAAAACGTTTGTGTCATAAAAATTTATTTTGTTGTCACAGTTATTATTAACGATTTGAAAAAATTGTGCAAAATAGGCATTAATTGCATTAGGATCAGAAACATGAGGTGGTAAATCTTTTTTTGTAGTATCAGAAAAATGTACGTCTAAATTTCGAAGTGTTAACCAGGTTTTATTGCTATTATTTTGTGATGTAATATGATTTAGATAGTTTTGTTTTTCCCGGCGAATCATAGTAACACATAAATTTCTAAGTTGTTTATAGTTGTTCCAATTTTGAATGCTTTTTGTGGATTTAAAAGTTTGTAATGCTTTATTTTTGTCACTAATAAGCATTCTTAAATTGGGTGTCAACCATTCAGCTTTTGGTTTTGTGATTTTTCGTGTTTTTAGTGGAGCATGCTTATCAAACAATGTTAAGATAAAGCTATTTAAAATATTAATTTTAACATCAATGTTGTTCTCTGTTATTATAGAGTGCCATTCCAAAGACTGAAAGTCTTTAAGAAAGTCTTGATAATTGAAAGTATTAAAACAACGGTAATTTAACATTTTTGGGGTGACTTTAATTTTAGGAGCACAAATTTCACAGTATGTAAGTCTATAATCGGAAATTAGATCTGCATTAACTGTTCCACAATCTTTGAGACTCAATGACTTAGAAATAAAAATAGGATCAACCAAGGTACTTGAAGTGGATGCTATACGAGTAGGTTCATTAATAATTTGTATTAAATTGTATGTTTCCAAGCACATAAGAATTGGATTAGGAATGTTAAAAAAATTTACATTAAAGTCACCAACACAAATAACATTATCAAAATTTGTACATATGTAAGACATAATATTATCAATGTCTGATACAAATGATGTTATATTAGACTTAGGTGGTCTGTAGCAGACTCCAATACAGTACGTTTGATTGCGAATTTTTAACTTTATAAATAAATGCTCAAGAGAATTACTTACTTGAATATCAACGTCTATTTTATTATAGGGAATAGTATTTTTAATATATGCTAAGATTCCACCTCCTCTACCATGCTCTCTATCTTTACGAACGGCTTTAAAACCAGCTATATTAAATATTTCAAGATTTGTATTAGGCGTTAACCAACTCTCAGTTACCATGACTATGTCGAAGTTGTTTTGTTGGACTAAAAGGGAAAAATCATGAAATCCAGTGAATATGGACCGGACATTTAAATGTGCAATCTTCATTGTCAATTCAATGATATCTTAAAAAAAAAAAAAAAAACATATCGCCGCTGCTAGAAATACACAATAATATAATAATGTCTCGACTCACAAATAAAAATCAATCAATAAAAAAAAAACAAAAAAAAAATATATATATATACAGGGTGTCTCACGACGAATAGACGCGATCGATATTTCGAAAACTAATTTTTCAAAAATTTTGAAAATTTGGCAACATGGCACAGTCGATGGGGGCTACACTACTAAAATATTTTGACAGTTGTGACGTTTCCGGTTATACCGGAAGTAGGTGTCAACTTCGTTATTTTAAATGGAACATCCTGTATATTTTTACTTTTTTGGCTTTTACGTGAAATTCTAAGTATATTTTGTGTATAATGTCCTATACCTAAGTGTAACCGTTTTTGACATATTTTTAATTTCATGTGAAAAACTATGTTTATAAGCCCTAACATAATTACCGATTACTCCCTTTTAGTAGCTTTTATTTATTGGTTAGTTTTGGTTTTATTTTAGAGGAAGGACCACTTTAAAAGTCTATTTTAAAATTTGGCTAAAAAAAAGATACAGGGTGGTCAAAAACTAGCATTAAAAATTAAAATGAAAAAATCATTAAAAGTCAATTTTTTTAAATGGAAACCCCCTATTTTTATAATTTTTTCATAAAGATAATTAAAAATAAGGTTAACTTTGTATAAGGTTATCTAGTCCAAAAATTGATAGTTTCCGAAATATTGGCAGTTTAAATTTGGCCTAATATTAAAAGCCGTATAATAACACGGCTCAAGGATTGTTGATTAGTTGGGCATGACGGTTGTCATAGTAACCGCTAGAAGCGGCAGTAAGACAATAGATTATATGCATTAAATTTATAAGTTACTTGCTATTTAAGTTTTCTTCGTAAAAGTGTAATTTAATTAAAAAGTGTACATTTCTGTTATAATCCATTATCTTACTGCCGCTTCTAGCGGTTACTATGACAACCGTCATGCCCAACTAATCAACAATCCTTGAGCCGTGTTATTATACGGCTTTTAATATTAGGCCAAATTTAAACTGCCAATATTTCGGAAACTATCAATTTTTGGACTAGATAACCTTATACAAAGTTAACCTTATTTTTAATTATCTTTATGAAAAAATTATAAAAATAGGGGGTTTCCATTTAAAAAAATTGACTTTTAATGATTTTTTCATTTTAATTTTTAATGCTAGTTTCTGACCACCCTGTATCTTTTTTTTAGCCAAATTTTAAAATAGTCTTTTAAAGTGGTCCTTCCTCTAAAATAAAACCAAAACTAACCAATAAATAAAGGCTACTAAAAGGGAGTAATCGGTGATTATGTTAGGGCTTATAAACATAGTTTTTCACATGAAATTAAAAATATGTCAAAAACGGTTACACTTAGGTATAGGACATTATACACAAAATATACTTAGAATTTCACGTAAAAGCCAAAAAAGTAAAAATATACAGGGTGTTCCATTTAAAATAACGAAGTTGACACCTACTTCCGGTATAACCGGAAACGTCACAACTGTCAAAATATTTTAGTTGTGTAGCCCCCCTCGACAGTGCCATGTTGCCAAATTTTCAAAATTTTTGAAAAATTAGTTTCCGAAATATCGATCGCGTCTATTCGTCGTGAGACACCCTGTATATATGTATCTATATGTATACCTTTGTAATCAGCTGCCCCTCACACAAACAAAATTAGAAAGAATTAATAATATTAAAAAGGCTCAACAATATTTGTCTATACCAAAATCCACTAATAATATGACCTAACAGCAAAATTAGCTGTTACAGGTTAAAATTGGCATTTTATACTCTTTATTAAAAGCACTGATTACAGTTATATTTTCAAAATAGATATTTTACAAATATTAATGATTGATACTAGTAATGCCCTCTCTGTAATAGCCTCCCAAGTAAACCATAGTTCTGTTCTCTAGCCATTTCAAATTACAGTATTCTTTTTTTTTAAGGACACATTTAGTTTTGTACATTTCAGCTTCATATTGTACTGGTTGTTAATGAAATTTTATTTATACTCTTATAAAACCCGGTTCTGGACTAAAGAAATATTTTAGAATTTAAATTATATCCCATATTGATTATTTAATTATTTTATAACGAATAATGATTAATTGGGCATGTACAATTATTGTGTATGTTGTACTGTTCATAGTACAATATCTGATTTTGGCTTGACCATACCAGATATGCTGGTTGATTTTACTCGGACTGACCTATCTAATTTTTGTCTCTTTTTATCTAATGTAAATATTAGTTTTCTTGGAAGATAGCAAGAAGTTGCTGGTCTAGGCAAAATCGAAATTGATTGTCATAGTGACACATATTTTCATTGCCAACTTCCTTGGGCCACAAATTTTGTTATTTATTTTTTATAAAAGGTTTTATGGTACTTATAAAAAAAGTTAAGTTATTTTGTTATATATTTCGATTGGCAATACACCTTGTGCGTGATTGCTTAAATACGGGTTTGACCTCTGCGGTCGTTCCTTTTCCCAGACCGCCGTCATGAAGTGAAGAGTGCGTTAGTTCTTTTTGAAATTCGTGTGAATTTTACCCATATGGGGATATAATTGACTAAATGTGGTGATAGTAAATCAACTTTTTGGGCGTAATGCTGTAATTTGTTGTTTTGTTGAATTTACTGGCCTTTATGGCGATTTAAAACCTAATAATTTTTCACGTGCCCTCGAACATCGGCAAAATAGCGGTTCTGATTGGCATTGGCAGGGGACAATTTAATTAGCAAGTAGGTATTCTTGAATTTATCGTTTATACTGATAGTATAGGTTTTTTTTTTCTTTTCTTTTGGCTACTAGAGCTACATAACATGGATTTTGGACGGATTTTTTTTGTACGGACTTGATTTCTTCATGCCACATGGTACTTTCGTTTTGGGGTTATGTACTCTACTGGCTCTAATCTAGAAGGAGATTTTAAGCAACTGTGAGCTAACGTCTAACCTAGACCACTACCAGAGCTTGGCGTATTGTGAAGTGGAAGAGGTGAAGCTTGGAAGCCTGCAGTTTTTTTTTTCTTTGACTGGGATTTGGATGTCTGGGAGAGTCTCGAATCTGAAGTAGTCTGCTGTGTGTGGAGCTAGGTGACACAACATAACATTTTTTTTTTATTCACTTATTTTATTTTTATTATCACAACTTTTATCTTTTGAGTTGAGATACATACATAAGCTTATTTAAAATTTTATTGACATTATTTAATCGATGCTATTTTATTATTGAATATTACTGATAAGAGTACATATATATGTGACAAGTGACTCCTGTGAGGTAAGACGCAGCCGGCTTCGTAGTACTACGAGTATATACTTGGGTTATATTATTTATTTTCAGACTACTCCTAAGATGTCAAATTTTCTCAGATTAGCTAGTAAATATTAGAGTAAACTAATAAAAGGGTAATTTTAAGTGGGGAAGCTTCAACAGTTAGGGTTGTTATTTTTTTTTTTGCTTAGGTCAATGTCCGTGGCGGGATATACCGGGCCATGTAAATTATTAGTTTAATTGAATTGAAGCTTCATTCCCCAAAAGGTTTGGGTGTAACGTAATTTATTTTATTTCGACAACCACACTTTGATTGTGTATTTTTTGTGTGATGTTGTGGTTCCTTATTACCAACTTAAATAATTATTCCTCTTAACGATAAATAACATAACATAATTCTCTGTGATAATCAAGACTTAAATAAATTGTTATTTTCTGTTGTTAATTTGTTTTTCACTTGAGTTGAGTAGGTTGGAATATCATAGGTAATTTGGAAACAATAGTGTATACTGATTTGACTTTGATTTTGTTTTCCAAGTTTCGTTTTGAACTTGCCTAAATAAATTTTGATAAATATTGGGCGTCCTTTGGGATTATATAAAATCCAAAACTTGGTGGCGCCATACTGATTTTGACATTTAGTTGGGTAACTCTTGGGTAGTTACTACCTAAGAAATTTTGGTTCATTTGGTTGAGAAAGAAGCTAGAACCCACATCGGCTTGAGCTAGCAGCATTGTGAAGGATTCCTTCTCTGGGCGTTTCAGGTAAGAGGGGTTAAGTTCCTCCGGGCATCAAACAACTTTTGGAGACCCTCTTAAGGCCATAAACCTTTCACTATTTTTAGTACTTCTTTTCTTTTGATTAACTTGGCATTCATCGCATCACCATAATTCCATTTTATTGCACTTTAGAAAAAAATATATAACACAATCCTGTATGACCCCAATCAGTTCTCTCCTCTTTCTCCCTACAATCGATAAGTTTATTTCATGCTGCTCAATGCTTCATAAAAAAAAAGAAAAAAAATACATACAGTATATATTCCTTCAATTCAAAACAAAAATAAAGATTTTCATTTTAGTGTTTTACACCAGTAATTAAATCTAGAAGTACTAGAGATAGACTTTCCTCAAATTTATAAATCGTTAAATGAATATTTATAAGATAATATTAACAATATTATACCCAAAAGAAAAAAGTACGTGAAGATGCAAAAGAAAAAAAAAGGGAAAAAAAAACTCCCAAAAAATACAGTACTGCATATTAAATATTAAATTTAGTTATCCAATGCGGAATCCCCATTAAATATAAATACTAATACAAAAAGAAAAACAGAACCCTGCAATAAAAACCTTGCCCTTTTGTTACAATATTAGGGTTAATTTAAAGAATAAAAAACAACTAGTACCCTGATAATACACGTATGACATACAACAAACAGTACATATTTAGTAACAATAATAATATCACTAGTACAAATTAGAGAAAGGGCGATTTCTTACTTTTAATTTACGACCCTTCAGAAGTCGGTAATTCAGATTCACTTTTTATCAGCTTTTTTACACCACTAGAGTCAACAAAGTACACTAGACCACCAAAAGTCCAGGTAGAGTTGCCGTAAATCGATCTCGCTCCTTTAAAAATTCGCAGATTTACCGGAGTTAATAGTTCCGACACTAAATATGGACTATTTTTCAGTTTCCTTTTATTAAAATACACAAGGTCGCGCGCCCATTGTTGACAAAAATTAATAACCAGAGGCCTGGGCCGATCATTGGAATGTTTTGCATCCTTTCTGCCTAAGCGGTAACAATTGCTTATGTCGTTTTTTGATAAATTCACAGATAGTTTGTTACTTAATACATTTATTACAGAAGTATATACGTCATTAACTGAATCTTCCTTGAGTCCATGAAAAAGAAGAGAATGTTTGTTTGATTTAAGTTGAAAGTTGTCAATATGGCGCCTAATAATTTCTTGCTCCTTTTTTAACAGCATAACGTCAGTTTTTAATGAATCCAAGGAGTCATTTATGTTTCTTTCAAATAAGTTAAATGTTGCTAATAGGTTTTGATCCTCATTACTTAAGTCGACAGTAGAAGGCTTACCTCGTTGACTGAGTTGCGATTTAAAGGCTTCCATAGTCTTAGTAAATTCCGCCGCCATGTCTTCGACTCGAGCATTTAGGCTTGTTATTGTTACGGCTGGTTTTGGAGGCATCTTTACACAGGTCTTCTTTTCCACAGAAAAAACGCACTTATGGGGAAATTAAATCAAAGAGAACTACATATTAAACGCAAAAATTCTGCGAATAACACTGAAATTTAACTAAAACAAGCAGAGAGCACGCACATGCGTCTACTCGATACACTGCACCATGTTCGACCGTAACACACCTATGGTGTGTAAACCCTCCTGTCTGTTAAATAGTCCCTATTTTATCTAAACTTGACCTTGTTTTCTGGCCGTTGACTTTTTTCGATAATATTAATCTTTTTCTTACAATGGCCGAAATGAAGTGCGATGTCTGTTAAAAAGTTGTCTTGAAAAAAGAGAAATACAGAATTCGCTGTAGTGGGGTGTGTCGGCGTAATTTCTGTATGAGCTATACTGGGCTAGATAAGGCAATTACAAAATCATTGTGCCAAGAAAAGTACCATAATTGGCGATTTTTTTGTAGTGTTTGTGATTCTCCTACATTAAAATATCTTCACAACATCAAATAAAGGACATTTAGGTCATCCATAAATTATCCAAGAAGGGACAAGAATTTGTATTTCACACTATCCGTCAAATGAACATATTTTCAACCTGTTTTCTATTTTAATGGACAACCACGATGGATCCGTCAAGTTAGATGACTGTCATTATGTTGTAGTATCTAAAATATCACCTTCTTACTCGACTTAAATTGATTTCCTATCTTTAAAAAGCAAATTACTTTTTTGTAGCGATCTTAATATTGACTTATCGAGGGTGTGTGCTACTCAAAAATCTCTCCAATCGATTTTCGACTCATTTGGTATAGTCACGAATATTAACTCACCAACTTGAATTTCTAAAACTAGCTCCAACATAATATATTATGTAGTTTCATCTTTCGATCCAGAAATCTTTGATAATACTGTATTAAGTTCAGGTTTATCAGACTATAAAGCAGTATTGACAAAGTTTGTGTTGTCGGCAAACACAGGTAAAAATTCCTCGCGTAAATCTAGCCGTATGTTTTTGAACAAAAATTCTAAAAAAAATTTCCCTATAATCACAATTGCTTTAAGTACTTACTAATTAAACTCGTTATGAAATTCTCTATAAAATAATTTAGTTTTACAGTTAATTTTTATTCAAAACAAAATTTTTTTTTTGTTAACTTTGTTAGTCTCTTGGCACTTACTAGATATCATCTTTCAGATATACTCTTTAATTACCCTTGGAAAAAGATAAGCTATTCCTGACAAGAAGATTTTAATGAGGTACATAAGGTTTCTTCAAACTTAATAAAAATTGTGTTTTTGATTATTAAAGCTTAGATCCTTTTTATTTATAGCAATTATATTGATACAAATTTCTATTAGTGTCTTCTTTTATTCATCCGTATGAGACAATAATTTGTTTTTATTATTCCTTAAATTTTATTTTGCATGATGTTATATAATATTACGGCAATACAATGACCTTGTGAGCCTTTTTCAGACTTGCCGTATCACAAAGTCATTTGCTCCCTAAATTACATAAACTTTATGGTGCGCCTTTGATCTAGGGCTGCTGGTACTATTTCACTAAATACAACAAGTTAGAAACTATTAAGACGTATTGTTAAGAAAGAATTAAGACATGTTATTACATAAACAATTAGTTTAAAATTGATGCCAAAGAACTTTGAAATAATTCAAAATTATTAAACAACAATTCAAATCCAGTAAGCGTTTCCAATATTTCAGAATTTTTCTTCAACTCATTCTTTTTCAAAATACTTTTTAGTTGATCTCAACGATTTGCAGTCTCAGAACTTAGCAGTCAAAAAACTGGATTAATCTATCGTGAGCTTAAACCTTTTTTGTCCTCTTTTACTAAAACTAACATTTATTATTAACATATCTCTTATTAATAATTTTCAAGACTATAGAAAATTGCAAATGTTTTGACAATCGCTAAAATAAATAATTCTTCTAATACGTTTTCTCTTAGGCCTATTTATCTTTTTCCACTTACTTAAAAAATATTTCAAAAAATTATATTCGAGAAAACCATTTCGTATATTATAGAGAACTTTCTAATACTAACTATGCTTAAGTATTTTACTTTAGGCAAGATTTCCTTTAACTTAGTCAAAGACTATATCTGTTAAGAAACAGAAATATGTAATTTGCTAGAGTATGGTCACAGGAACGTTCCTCAAGGGAGAATTCTGAGTCCCTTAGTGTTTTTTTCCAGTTACCGGAATTTATCTGGCTATCCGAAACATGTGTGTTCACACTAACATGCACATAATTTTCAGCTTTATTACAGTTTGTGCAAATCACAACTATCGTTCAGCGGAAACCACCATTAATTAAGATTATAATATTTTATTTAATATGCGCTTATATAACTTCTTATTTTTAGAAAATGTATAGCTCAGTTCACATGTTCTCTTAATCTTCACGTCAATAGTAGCTGATTTATGGCTACAGACTCATGCAAGAATCTGGGTGCTATTTTTGATACGGGTTTAAAAACATTTTCACAACAACATAATTTAAAATACATCTTTTGATAAATATTCAAAAAAGCTGTTTAGTAAAATATGTTATTTGAAAGACTTCTTATATAGACAAAACCTTGCTTTCCATTGAGTTAAAATTAGGTTTTTGTGATTTCTTGATTTTGTCATATATGAGTTATTGTGTTGCTATTTACTAGCGTGCTCTTGTATTAAAGGACATGATTATTTTATAAAGGTTTTAAAATAGTCAGCTAAGACTTACCATTAACCTGAATATTTAAATGAAAAACATAATAAGTGGTCTATCCATCATAGAAGAACTCGTCACTGTGCCAGATTTGTTAATCCAAAATACAAGTTTGATGTTCCCAGTTCTTTCTTTGAACGATTTTTAAGTTATAATGTGGCAAAGTGCTAGTTGGTAGTATAATCTAATACTCTTCAGACAACAGCTTTAAAAGAAATTTCAAATTAATAGGATTGTAGATATCTTATTTATTTAAATATCTTTTGGTAAAATTTCATATGATTTAGTGCTGAGACAGTGTATACATGAGATCTTTAGAATTGCAATTATTATTATTATTAATTAAAATGCGCAAAAAAACTTCATTTTGAGCAAAATGATTACACAATTTTACTCAATATTGTATTCATATCTTTCTTGGTCTAAAGGATTACGAAACATAATTATAAAAGAGGCGAGCTAAAAGTACACTTATGAAATAATTTTAATCCAGATTTTTATGCCCAAAAAGTTAACCATAAAATGTTTTAAATACAAACCTATAATCTAAAAGTAATATTATATATTAGTCAATGTTAACGTAATTTTTAAGAATGATTATATGATACTAATAAAATAATTGATAACTAAATAAATAACAGTTGTTTCACTAGATGAAATTATACGCGCAATCGAGGCAACAATTTTGATGATAAATAAATAAACACCTTATTAGTGTATATTTACTATTAAATATAAATGTTTAATATTTAAATATTATGATAAATAAATTCAAAAATTATATGTGGGGAAATGGCAACAAATTGGATGATAGAAATTATTTGAGTTATTTTGACTTCATATTAAAATATATTCATACATATTTTTTACTATAATTATTAGTAAAAAATTATTACAATGTTTATTTTAACAAACAAACAATTTAACTTTTGGAATGATTTATTTATTGAGTGGACGAATCAATAAATAAAAAATGTCCCAAATAAAAATTATAGACCTCTTTCAGACCTACATTAGAAAAATAGTTTTGCAAAGCACCTGCTGCTTCCTAACATGTAAGTTATAAATTCACATTCTGTTCTAATTCTGTCTTGTAATACGTGAATACTTTTTGTATTTGTTGCCTATAACTTTATTTTTAAATACCCCCAGAGAAAGTAGTCTAAGGGTTCAAAATCAGGACTTCTTGATGGCTATTCACCACTTCTGCCAATCGATCGATTTGGACTATTTATTGTTGTATATATATTCTCAAAAGAAAATATATACCATTCAATTAAAAAAAATGTAACTTTGTTCTTTATATGCAAAATTATCTTCCTAATGTACAGTATTGCACAAAAATATAGCAACAATTTTTTTTATGAGTATTTTGTATATTGGTACAATTATATTGTTGTTAGGTACCTAGTAATAATTAATTTGGATTATGGCTTGTGGAAAATCTATAAAGGCTGAAATATGAACGATAGTAAAATAAAATAGTAGAAATGCATCGGAATGGTGTCAAAGACGTAGAAATATCGAGATGATACAGTATCGCGATACCGAAACTGCGGATATAGTATAGCGGTATGCGGGATATAAAAATACCATTACGATATATTGACGTGTTCAGACAGGCATACTTTTCAAAGGAGCAGATAGCATAGACGCCTACAAGAAATTTTCCATTGCTATTTTAGCTTATTAGCAGTGCCGGCCGGTAGTGTTTTCAATAAGTTTTTGACAACGAGAAATTTATCAGTATGGTAAAGCCAAATCCTTAGTTATGGGACACAGGACACCCTGATTACTGTGACCGGAATAAAACACAATAATGCTGGTTGAAAATGTCAAAAGAAGTATGCGATAAGTTCGAAGAGATGACGTCAGTGCAGCAGAATGAGTTTGGTAAAAAATAACAAAATAAAATATGTATATTCTAAATATCAGTAGTCATGAAATCATTTAAACTTTTCCCGTATTTTAAGTGAAAACCTTAAAAATATCGAAAACCCATTTGGAATAGATCATGATAAAATGTAAAATGTTAAAATTTTATAATTTATTTTAATGTCACGAGAGAATTTTATATGAGCTAAAGGGAATTTGTGGGTAAAGCGACTTCGTAGTTTATTTTCAATTGCTGTGTAATTAGCATTAAGTATATATTGCACCAGTCTTTTGATTGTCACTTCTTAAAGTATCGAGATTTTTTTCTTAATTTTTAACGTAACAGAAATGCATTAAAAATTATATAATAAAAATTGTGCAAACACTTTAAAGTAGAATATATTAAAGTTTTTAAATGGATCATTTAGTTTTTCAACAGTTGGTAGCTACAGCAGCGGAAAGACAAAACGTACAACCATCTTTTTTCTAATTACAGACCAACTGGTGAGCATACAAAAATTCATCGTAATTATATGGTAACATCTATTTCGTACATATTAAATGTAGCTATTTTGCCAGGATAATACATCAGTATTCACAAAATAATCAGGAATAGTATTTGCAGACCATTATCGTCATGAAATCCTTAAAATCATATATAGCCTGTATCCATCTCGTCTACGTACAATATCGTCTACGTATCGTCTACGTAATTATGGAGCACAGTGCAAGCTTTCACAATATCTTCAGCAAAGTCTATTGATACATTGAATGGTCTGTGGAATATTCTTCACTTGTTGGAAAGAATTCCAAAGTGCATTCAATATGTCTTCGTGTCCTAGCTAACTTATTATTCTTTCTTTATCGAGATAATTTTTCCATGACATGGTCGCATTACATTGAATGATTAGCCAAATGCCTCGTTGCAGTAATTTTTTTTGATAAAATATCTGAATCAGCCATATCTAGCTTCTTTGTTAAGTTTGTAGTTAAAATAAAGCGATCCCCTATGTTACGGTTTTATGACACGGATAGGATATGCTTTCCGTCAATGGCTCCAATACAATGTGGAAAGATTTTTCGCGTGTGGGCTTTAGCATACATTAGTCTTTCATAAGTGTCCAAATTAGCTTGCATGTATCATGAATTATTTCACTTGCTGTTGGTATTCCTACTCGGTAGTTATAATGTAGTTCAGTGAGACAACAACCGGTTGCTAGGTAACTGAAAAAAATGATTTAATCATCAATTCATATTTTTAGGCCAAGGACTTAAAAAATTAGAAAAATTTAAGAAATTCTCTTGCTCGAGAATTAGCCAAAAGGAAGAACCCAAAAAGTGGCGAGAGTACCTTTTGGGAAACATATTATTTTTTGAACAGCTCTTATTTTTAATGAGATGCCCTGCGAAAAGAGAAAAAATGGAAAGAAAATGGAAATATTCAAAAAGACTCCAATGGGAAAAATCTTTTGCTTCAGGACTACCTCGAATTTCACAGTTAAAAATAAGAAGAAAGCAGAAGCTGCAGTAGAAGAATATGAAAATACCCCCGACACAAGACCCTCGTACTAAATTGAAAAAAAAAATTACTTCAGCAGACAGTGATTCTCAAATAGCAGAATTCCACTCCAGAAGAGTTTTTCCGCACATATTCCTCATCTTATCAGGTTTCTGATCATTCTTCACCTGCCACTCTCTTCAATTCTTCACACTGCACATCCAGTCAAGAAGTAAGCAACCTACACTCATACCTTATTTTATTGATTCATCCGTTATCAGTTATCTTCAACAAATTAACAACCTTTTTCTCTTTCATCAACACCTCACTAGCATCGCCAATTCCATCCAGTCAGAGAATAGAGTCCATCCATATTCTCTTACCTCTCGTCTCACGTCACTCTATTGAATCAGCAGACACTTCAATGGATAGATGCATTGTGGATCTTCTTACTGATTACCAATATGAATAATTTTTATATTTGCAAAACTTCTTTAATTAGTAAAACATTCTAGGAATCGTCTATATGTGCTTTTCTCTTACCTTAAGGTTATGGACAGTCGTTCTTTTAATAAAATACTTTTGCGCCTAGCTGTATCCTTTTTGGTTAATTTGCTTTCCAAAATACTATGCAGCTTCTCAAATGATCGTATGCTCATGCGAAAATAATTAAAAAACTTAGAAGAGTCTTGCAACAAAACATTATATAATATAATACATGTTGCCTTGGTCTCTTTCAATTGTGAAATCGGATGAACCCTCAAAGTACGCTTTCTCTATATTTTCTTCGTTTTCTTTCTCCTTAGTAGATACCACTTCACAACGCACTCTTTTATATCCATATTTCATACCTTTGCACGGCACTGCAATTCGTTAATCCCATTCAAAGCTCGAAGTTTTCAATCGTGATTCTGCATCTCGCATACAGTATCCTCGTCTGAAAGAGCTCTTAAGGAGGAGTTTGGTTGAAAGTGATTTGTTTAGTCACTGAGCAGCAAAGAATCCACTGCGTTCTAAAAAAATATTAGATTTCGTCTCAAATTTGCTACTGCTTATGTTAACTGGACTATTCACCAGTAAAAAAATTTTGTTTTTTAATGATATTTATCATGTAGGGCGATATTTTTTGGGATATGGTATGCGTTTGCTGCAGAGAATAGATGGTCCTCGCAGTTTCCCGACCTAAACTCAACTGAAAATTTTTAAGAAACTTTTGACCGAAAAATTCGTATTGATCATGATTAAACTATAAATGAATTTTAATAAATTGTACGACGCTATTACACAGGAAAAATTTCCCTAATGAAATTATATACAATTTAATCTAGTCTCAGCATCTTCTTCTACGCATTGAAGTTGCCAAGGTGTAATAAAGCAAAGGGTTAATATACAAAATAATAGTCTTTAAGTTAGAAAAATTTAGTATTTATTTGAAGATATAACTCTTCATTTCACGTTGGCAGTAACGTTTTTCATAGCTACTGAAAAACATTTTCACATCATGAATATACGTTCTTCAATAACTAGTCCAAAAAGCTGTTGATCCAAAACATTTTTCGAAGGTAGTCAAAAATTGGTTGCAATACAATAACGTTTTACCCCATCTCATGCAGTCGTCTGATCTAAACTTGATTAAGAAGTAACATGTAAATGAAGGAACGTTCCCTTCGTGCTATGGCGAATATTCGCGCACGTTCGCGCCCGATAAATCGTTCGTGTGCGCAAGATAGATCGTTCTGTCGTGTGCGAACGTTCGCCAGAGAATTTTCAGCACGATTCCGTATTCGGCGCGCTTTATTTACAAAAACTACTGTCGGCGTCGGCAACAGCATCAATCACAAAGACAAAGCGGCGACGGCGCCGACAGCGGGATGGTTCCCCGAATATTACGGCCGGTCTCTTTTGTAGCAATGCCGACTGTAGTTTTTGCATGTAATTTATGCATTTTTTGTTCATTTTGTGTTGCCTTTAACAAAACGAGAGTTCAGAGACTGATGAAGACGAAGAGAGCGGGGCCTACAGTGTTCACGATTTCCATTTCAATAGTAGCATTGGGCCAGGAAGTTTCGATGGGCTTGACTACTCTTGATCTTGATATTGATCCACAATTAGAGTACCTGAGTTAGGTTAAAACTGTATTTTTGGTTTATTGCAGATTGCAGTTTATTTTTTTATATAAAGCTTTTTTTCGAGTTACTTTACCTACTTTGTATTTGTATTCACATAGCATAGCACACAAACTATGCTCAGTTGTTAAAAATATAATATCAAACCTGATTGGTAACATAAATTCTTGTATATTCTTTAAAAATCTCTTTAGATATAATATTTGGTTATTTATGATGAATATTCTTAATCTATCCGGATTTATGAATATTATGATGTTAAGGTTTTTATAAAGTTAGAACAATAATTCAGTGTCGGTATTTTACAAAGCATTAGGAGAATATTGAGCATTTTTCTAGGCATTTTGAGAAAAAATCATGAAAAATAAGTTTTTGAATATAGTTAGAAAAGTTTATAAAGAACCGGTGACATCAACAGGCGGCAAAATCCGCGCATCTCGTTATTCTATCGATCGGGTCAGATGACTATGTCGAGGTCTGAAGACAGTGGAGGCGGCACATTTGTTGAAATTATTAATATTTATTTGTACTAGAGTTTAAATAGCCCTAGATTTTTAGGGGGTATAGCTAGAGATATTATAAGTGCGTTTGATTTAGTTGAAATACCAACTAAGAATGCATATATTTGAATTTAATTGCTCCGGGATTCTTTTAGAAAAATGTAGATAAATTAAAATTATATTTTTGAGCATTATGCTGTGCCCATTAAAAATCTAATAAAAAATAGTTTTACTTACGGAAGGATGCAGTTCGCTAATTATTTTTAAAACAGGACTTCGAATAGGTAGCTGAAAATTATTCTTTATTTGCATTTTTTTAAGGATTAGGTATTTTAAACGACTTGTGTAAAGAAACAAATTGGTATAAGCTTAAAGTTTTATTTCATTATTTTACATATTATATATTTTTATTCACTATCAGATAGTGTATTACAACCTAAATCAGATTCATCCGATGAAGACCATTCGATCTCTTCATCAGATGAGCCTGTATTTACTGTAAATTTTAAAGAATCCAATGCTTTATCAAAAAGGTGATGACTTTTGAAATATTGTTTTTCTATGTTGTCTATATGATTGTAAATATTTATCCACTCATCATTCGAAATTTCCGCAAATTTCTGCCTTGTCAAAGTTCCTAATCCGCCAATTTAAAAGTGGAATTTCTGCTTGCCACCCAATTCTTAACAGTTGCCAAAATTTTTTCTGTCGGATTAATCTCTGGGTGGTATTGGAGGCAAACGTAACACAATGTGTCCATGCTTTTCCATTAGATCGTCCAACTTGGTTTTTACAGGATATTCTGGTGTTATATTACAATGTAGGGTAATTTAATTACTTGGGTTTTACAACTGACTGAAATATGCTGTACTTACATTTTAGAGTAGGTCTTCTTTTTTCAACTATGTAGAAATCATACACTATTTGTTTTATATCTTTAATTTGGGTCACAGTAATGTTACCAATCTTCTGAGATTTCCTTAACCTTTATTTCCTTGGACTGGTAAAGGAACAGGAAGGTATATTTTCTATATCTTCTGACTCTTGGACCACTCTTCTGTAAGTTGACTGGGATACTCGAGTGGCAGCTAACGTACGTTGTCTAAAATAATTATATACTATTATTATAAGTTATCAATATAATAAAAATTAAAATTTGAAAACATCCTACAATAAAATATGAATTTCAAAGGAATAGTAATTCCTTGCTCTGCTTCTTTTTTCATAAAAGCTGCCACGTTAGAAATAATCTCTCTCCCTTGGCTGTGAATTATTTGTCCTTGTTTGTCTACTTTCTTAGGTAACATCTAAAAAAAAAATAGAAAGTAAAAAAATTAATATACACATGCACACTCTAGGCTGTACATATATACCTACAAGATAAATACCTATTATTTTGTCACTTAAAATCAAAGTATATTTTAAATAATATAATGTTTAACAGTAATTAATTTTCATTTATTTTTTTAAATTATTAGACAGTTGAATAATTTAAACCAATTTTACTTACCTTTTACAATAAATATCGGATAGTCTAACTAAAAAAATTATAGTCTATTTCACTATTATACTTTAAAAAAAAAACACACAACAGATTTTAAATGCCTTATAACACGATTAACTGACTTCCCGTACGAGACGACACTGAGTAGGCCTTCAGGCTACGTCATAGGCTTTAAATCCTCGGCAGGTACAAAGAAACGAAAGACGGCGGCTGCTTTGTTCTTGCGGTTTCTTTAATAAGAAGCGAGAGAAAATATATTGCGCTCGTCTTTTCTCTCTGCCACCGGATTTTCTATCGATTTTGTGTTAAAAAATGGGTTTGTGCGCATATTGAGCAGCCGGTTCTTTATAAACTTTTCTACCTATACTTTACCACATCCCAAACATAAGTTCTCAGGTTTTTTTCGTTTATGCTTGTTTATTCTCATTCATGCTCGTTCGTGCTCAAGGAACATTCTTTTAAATTACGTGCTCGAGAATTTTACATCACTATGTACAATCCTAGAAAGCTGCACACAAATGTTACACAAATGTTACACACCTGATTATTTATTTAAGAAGCTTGAATTTAGAGTAGATGTGCGCGGTCGACCTTTGCGTTATAATCATAGAGTTTCTATTCTTAGCCAACGTAAAGAAATCTTTAAAATATTTTTTTTACATATTGCTGCCAAAGCTCTAAAACTTATTACCTACTGCAAACGTTACTTGGTTCTTCCTTAGTTACTTTTAAAAGAAACTTTAAAAAACTTTTAATCCTTGAACAAATAGGCGACTAGCTAAAGTTGGTAGGTGATCTTGACTTCTTTGCTTATAGCAAATGTCCTATAAAACTTTACTATCTTATGTTTTCAAATGATCTTAGCTGTTGATATACATCTTACTCTTATGTCACTTTTCATATATCTGTTTCACTTCTTAATTTTTACTTTAGTTTTCTTATTCTTCTTTCTTCTTTCTTTTTCTTAATTATTTTACATTAAATATAAAAATTTAGATTCCTATTGGAATGATTTGTTGTATTCTGGAATTTTGGAGACTTAATATTTAGAGAATTATAAAATTTAAGTTAAGTTAGGTTAGAAAGCAAGAGCTTACAAGCTAAATATTAGTTCAATGCTTAGTTTCCGGCTTAAACAGTACCTTAACTCTTTTGTTATAGGGCGTCTCAAGGGCCTTTTAGAACAATTACACTTTTTCTTTAATTTTAGATACATTATCTTAACCAAATTTGTGAAAATACATATTTTGTCCTAATAAATACATTTATTATTATTATTATTAAGATGCCAAGCTGTAATAAATGCAAAGGGTCATTATACAAAATAATAATCCTTAAGTAAGGATTGTTTTTGGAGAGTTATATTGTATATTTAATATATAATTTTGTCCAACATCTAGATCTAAAAAAGATCGATCCATCATTTTCAGTTGGGGAAATATTAGGTAAAAAAGCGCGTTTACGAATAATTATTAGGGAGCTTTTTAAGTACAAGATATTTTTAGGAAAGGTAAAAAGGTAAAATTTTTTTGGAAACTGAATAATTGTTTAAATGTGGTACTGAGAGATAAATTTACTTATTATAATTCGCTGTTAGTTAATATTAAGCAATTTATAAAACTAGCTGACAGGGTTTTACGTTTCAATTAGTACTAGTTATTTTGCGACAACTAAAATATGAATAATTGATTCAATCTGACACACGTATTTGTGAGCCGACACA
Organism: Anthonomus grandis grandis; assembly: GCF_022605725.1. Lineage (NCBI taxonomy): Eukaryota > Metazoa > Arthropoda > Insecta > Coleoptera > Curculionidae > Anthonomus > Anthonomus grandis. The sequence continues at coordinate 15,037,041 of NC_065546.1, forward strand.
GATTCTCATCGAAATTAATATAATTTAATTATGTCATATTAATATTGTCAATGCTTGTTTAGTTACATATTGAATTCATTTATAGATAAACTGAGTTCAGTAATTTTGACCCATTTAGGATTTATTTATAATAAAATTGTATGAAATGAACATTTTCACTAAATATATATTTTTCTATTATAATTAGTTAATAATAGTTTGTTAATAAAAAATTGAGTTTGCATATATTAAATACAATTTTTATGCTTAGATGTGATGTGCTAAATTATAACACGATACTAGGAAGAATATATTTTTTATTAGATGATATATTTTTTAAAGTTAGAAAATAAATATTTCAATAGTAAAGATAAATCTTTTAAAATAAAAAAATCTTATGTTATATTATTATTCCTTCAATTATTGGCAAAATAAATTAAATTACTATAAGCTGATTAACTTTTTTATATAACGAAATAAATTAATTTACTAATGAACATGTATCAAAAATAAATTAAGCTTATTAAATAAAATAAGGTTACTAGACTTCAAATTATACTAGTTTAATTAACCAAAAATTATACAATTTGCAAATCTAGCAAAAACAGTTTTCCACTGATATTAATGTTATTTAATTATGTTGTCAATACTATTAGTACTTGTTTGTATAGAAGTTATTTTAAAGTATACATAAAGAAATACAGTTTGGTCACGTAAATTAGCTTTGTTATTTTAACCCAGATAGGTTTTATGTATGGCTAAACTGTAAGTAAACAAATATGTTTACTACAAAAATATTCTGTTATCCATTTTTTATTATTTTAAATAATCGTTTAATATAAAAAAAAAGTATAACGGTATAACTTAAGTGATTTTAATATTAATTTTTTATAACTTCTCTAGCTTAGTAAGCCAACTAAAAGAGTTTCATACTCTAAAAGTTTTTTAAGACAGAATTAAATTTAAATGATTAAGTCAATTTCCCACCCATATTCACAAATCTAGTCGAAATAGTTTTAGAGAAACAATATTTTAATCAATAAAACTTTTATATATTTTTATACTGTATTTATTTGTTATTGTATTATTAAAGCTAAGTATATATAAAGGTGAATTAATAAAAATTGTTTTGTTAATTGAAATACTGATAAATAAATCGTGAAGGAGGGGAAAAGTATTCAAAAAAAATCAAAAACATTCCTTTATTTAAGTCAGTTTAACATTTAGATATATACTCAATCAATATAGTAATAGTTCCAAGCATAACCAAAAAGAAGTAATTTTGCCCTTACACATTTTTTATAATAGTAACAATTTAAAATTAAATAAGGTCATTGTTATTGACGGAAACGTCAATTGGTACAAAAAGACTATAGCTGAAATGATGTAAATTAATTTTTATACAACTATCAATATGAGGTCTGACACGAAAGGTCTTAATTAAATATATAGAAATGTTTACCAAATATAACCAAGATAGAAATACTAATTAACAGATTATTAAACAACTGTCATACTCATTAAAAAAATTATTGTTAATGCCAGAGATTCAGAGATTTTAGGCACAGGGTATAGAAATTTTTTATTCAAAAAATTGTCAAAGTGTACAAAACCTATCCAACAGACAGACAGACAGACAATCATTTTTGCATAGAATTGTAATCCAGTGATTGGGAGAAATAAAATTTAATTTGAAAAAAATTTATTTACCGCTCGTCGAATAATCTAACATCATTTTTTTCAAATGAAGTTAATTATGAACTATAATAAAAATATGGCAATATTCTTAATAATAGAACAAATAACAAAAAGTGTAATTTTTTAAAATAATTTTTCTGAAAATTTCTATTTATCGAAAAATAATGCTATTTAAATAAATTTAATAATCCGTATTACCACCTCTACCATCAATGTAAGTATGAAATGTATGATATGAATATGAATTTTGAACCGGGAGTCTGCAGACCTCACTTTGCCGTGTTACTGCACGTTGCATTAATAATTTTTGAACGTTATTTTCGTGTTTTTTTTCACTATGGCTGATTATACCCCTTCCGAAAGAGTTCAACTAATTAAATGATTTTATGGAGGCAATTCGGCAGTACAATGTAGAGATTTGAATTCAGTGACATTTGAGAATAGACTGATTCCTTGTCCAAAAACGGTTTTAAATGTGGTTACAAATTTTGAGACATCTTTTTGTCTTCAAGATTGTAAAAAATGCCACACAGAACGTCAAGAACCACCTGTTGAAGTGGTCCAGGATATAGAACAGCGGGAAGAAATGGCTGGCAGTACCCTAGAAGTTGATTCGACACGATCCACTAGAACTGTTGGAGAGGAACTGGGAATGAGCAATAAAACTGTTGCTCGTATCTGAAAAAAATATGGGTACAAATGTTTCAAGTATTCAAAAACTCAGGAAATATTTCCTGAAGACCAGTGGCGAAGAGTGGAATTTTGTGAAACCATGATGGAGAAGGCAAATGAAACGAATTTTTTTTTTTTAATATTTTGTTTTCTGATAAATCTTCTTTTCCATTACATGGCAAACACAATCCTTTCATTGTTTCTTATTGGTCTCAGGGAAACAAGCACAGAAGTTTTCAGTTTCGTACCCAGTATCCTTAGAAATTGAATGTATGGGCAGGTATTTTGGGCGTCAATGTTAAAGGGCCATTTTTTATTGATGGCACTTTAAACGCCCAAAAGTACCTTGAGTTGCTGCAAAACCAAGTTCTTCCTGCCATTTAAATCCTACCTGATGTATACCTGGGATCGGTTTATTTTCAGCAAGATGGCTGTCCTGCTCATAACGCGGCTAGGGTAAAAGCATTTTTAACAAATACTTTTGCTGACCGCCTTATTAGTGGGACTGGCGATATTAAATGGCCTCCTAGATCTCCAGATTTGTCTCCAAATGACTTTTATCTGTGGGGTTACCTTAAGCAGACCATTAACAAGCATGAATTTGATAGGCCAACAAATTTAGGACTTGCGAAATAAAATTGTCGAAGGTGCCAATTCCATTTTACCTGAAACTCTTTTGGAGATGCGAAATAGCTTTTACGATAGGTTAAGTTTTTGTTTAGCGAAAGAAGGTGGTTTATTTGAGTCTTTTATATGAAAAATGATATTTTGATAAGTTTATTTATTTCTGATTTTTTATTATATTTTTATCAGAGTTGATATTTTATTTTTTATTATAATAACGCTTTAATTTTCATTATGCAAAACACTGCATATTAAACATTTTAAGATTACAATTCTATGCAAGTTTTACACATTTTCATGTCTGTAAAACCCGCATTAGAATAAATATTTTAAAAATGCCTGGATTTTGGCGTAATATTTTGGGACATTTTATCACCAAACGGCGCAGCTCCCACGAAAGTCAGATATTTACTAATCCCGTCCTCGGGCCGGCCGGGGCGGTGCTCTGTGGCAGGCACTCGTACACGCGCGACGTTGCAAAATTTCGCATCTATGCGGTTTCCTATAAGTAACGAACGAAAACACGATCTGTATAAGTTCTTGTGTATTACCACGGTTATTGTGACGAACTCTAATCTTTCTCTTGATCTTATCTCTATAGGATTGAGATCCGGTGAGTAAGAAGGCCACTCCAAGAACTCAACATCTTTATGTTTTAAGAAATATGCATTATCTTAAATAAATAAAAAAATCGCCAAAACTATCTCTCCAGAGCCTCAATACAGATTGCAAAACTAAATTAACATACCTTTAACACGTAAGAGTTTGTCGAATGGAAATTAAAGGGGTTCTTTCATTAACGGATAGGTTTGGCGCCATGAAGTTTAGCTTGTTTACTTGTAGTGATAACCTCTTAAGCTGCCAATTCGCTGATCATCGCATCGTAATTTTTCTTGAGAAATTATAAACTCAATGCGATTTGGAAACGAAATAGTAAAATTGATACTTGCATGACAAATATTATAATAATTAATATTTACCTATTCTTGTTACTAAACACATGTAGTTTTTCATCAGTTGTAACAAAAAAATAATTTGATATTAATACTGGGTGATACCATATATTTAAGTTTAGTTGTGTATATATATACAGGGTGTTCATTTGAACTTCCCACCACGGATTTATCGAAAACCTCTGTTTAAAAAAAAAAATACGTCAAAAGGTTTGTCAAGGGAGACATCTTTCTAACCTAAAATTACTTGACCCCCTTTCACCCGCTGCCCCCAGGGTCATCACCTTAAAAATTTTATGGCAAGGGGTATCTTGTTTAAAAGGTCTTTCAAAGCCTTTTATTTTGACGTTTGATTTTTTTAAATCGGTCTATTCGTTTTCGAGAAAATTAGAAAAATCTTTGTTTATCTTAATTTGTTCAGATAGAAAACAAAAACATGAAAATGTCAGTTTTTATATCAATAAGTGTTCAAAATGTTGCCCGCTAGGGTTTGCTAAATCTACAATTCGTTTATAACTTAAAAACGGAAACTAGCAACATAAACAGCAATTCCGAACATTAGACGTGGAAAAAACTAAATAACAACCTGAATTTTTTTCCGCATTCTTTTCATCAACACAGATATCCTGGGCGAACTGTATTTATTGTTATACCTGCTTAGTTATTTATAGTTGCTAAGTAAAATAAAGAATTTATTTGGCGTCAGTTACATTTGTGACAGTCTTGGAATAGTGAACATTTATTTGTTGAATTAAAGATTTTACTTCCAAAATGGTTTACACACTAGCCGAAATAGTGGAAATTATTCTAATTTATGGTGCCCAAAATCAATGTGCTTGGCAAACTGCCGTCACGTTTAACGCCAGATATCGGGAAAAGATAACTTCGCATAGGTATGTTTTGGACCTTGTTACTAAGTTTACTGAAACTGGATCTCTTGCAAATAAAAAACGTGATCATCGGCGAATTTTGGATGAAGCCGCTGAAGTTTTGGGTCATTTTGGAATAAATTCTAATACTTCAATACGCAAAATTGTTGCCACCAGTGGTATTTTATTAGGCTCTGTTAACACAGTTACCAAACTTCATAAATTTTATCCATTTAAAATGAAAATATTGCAAGAGTTAACCGAAGACGATTTTGATAGGCGAGTTGAGTTTTGTGAAAAAATGACTGAAGCAATTAATGATAATACTATTCATGTAAAAAATATCTGCTTCAGCTATGAATGCACATTTTATCTAAATGGATTTGTTAATAAGCATAACTGTAGAAATTGGAGCAATGAAAATCCTCATGCATTTGTAGAAGGGCATATCAAGTACCCTCAAAAAACTAATATGTGGGCAGGCAATTTAGGAAACAAAGTGATTGGGTCATTATTTATTAACGGAAATTTAAATGGAGATATTTTTTTGGATATATTGGAAATTACCATCAATCCGCTTTCCGAAATTACCAACCAAATCGATGATGATGGAAACCCTATACTTGATGAGGCTGATATATATTTCCAGCAGGACGGCGAGTTTCCAGATAAATGGATAGGGCGAAAAGGTCTATAGAATGGCCTGCTAGATCTCCTGATATAACGCCGTTAGACTTTTTTCTATGGGGTCATTTGAAATCTATTGTGTTGACTCATATGAGCATATTAGCGGGTTTAGGCTAGTGTATAAAAAATGCAGTATAATATATAGCACCAAGAACGTCATAACTAGTATTCAATAAGACGGTTTTAGTAGTTTTACGTTTTAAGTCATCCTATATATTTTCCTCATATTCTCTTCTGAGATGATGGTCTTTGACACGATATAATATCTAAATGTGTTTTTTCTCTCTAGTGCCTCAAAGAGTGTAAATATATTTTTTTGAAAACCTTCACCTCTAATTTTTTTATTTATATTTGAATTAAATGCGCAATAATAGTTTAAAAATATTTTGCACTTTACAATTTATTATTTTAAAACATACAAGTGAAATGCCTAATATTAAGAATGCAGTCATAATTAATTAAAGAAGTCGTTTTTTTATCAGGACTACAATTTTACAAAAAGAAAAAGAATAAAAAGTTTAAGTCTTAAATCAATTATTAACTTAGTCACCAATGTGAGTTTCCAAACTAGAACTGATTATAATTTAAAGGCTTCCACATATCCCATGCCTTTTTAGCAATTTTGACTTCATCTCCAATATTCATCATTTATACGAGTATTATATATTTATTATAAAGCTGATAGACAATTACTTACGAATTACTATATCCGGGGTTTTTGCAAATATTTTTTTTTAAAAAAAAATATTCATATATATATATTTAAGTTATTTATTATTAAGAATTCTTAAAAATGCAGCTGTAGTTTAAAGTAGATTATATAGGAATCATAAATAAGCCGTAGAAGGATTAAAGAAAAAGTTTACAAGGTTTTTGCATTTTAAATTGCATTTGTGGGGCAGTATTAAGGAATTACTAATAATATTAGGCAAAAACTTTAAAAGCAAAGTAGGTTATATTTTTTTATTAAACATTAATACTTGGTTGCAATAACTAGTCGACCTAGTATAGCAGATATTTGTAAAATAAGCTATATCGCGACTCGTGCCTAATTAGGTAACTGTGACGCTGCTCAATTGCTTTTTACATAGAAATATTCTTTAATTTATACAATAAACAGTTAAGAAATCTTCTTTGTTTTACTTGCCCTAAGTATCCAGCTATTACATAGCGACCCTTGGCCAGTCGAATCATGGAAAAATAATAAGTTTTGTTGAAGAAAAATATTATTCTGGGCCCGAATAAAAGTAAAGTGTTTCGTTTTTACTTATTTTTCCAAATATATTGGAATGTACTGGCGATAAGCAAATCAGCAAAACGAAGTAAAGCAAATCCACTCACCAAGATTTGAGAGAAAGTGGGGTAGTCAATTCAAACTTTGTAGCGCAGGAGCATGAATACAACATTACAAAGGACATCAAAGTAATTTTGTACATACAATACTTATTTTGGTTATTGTGATGGTGATCATAAAGTCCTTTCAAATATATAAAAAGCATATTAGGAAGCAGATAACTAGATTCTTAAAAATAGATCATAAAATCTAATCAGCTTATCACAGCCAAACAGTTGGAGGCTGTGAATGAAATCATTTCGTTTTAAAGGAATATTTAAGGATGTACATTAACGATTCAAAAACAGACTGGTTTACATGGACTCAATACTATGCATTTTGTTTACCCCGTTTGAGCTTGTATTTGGAAAAAAAGCTGATTTTCAAGACTCATTGAATAACTCTCAAGTTGATCCATTCTACAATATAGATGCTAACGATCAAGAATTTCGTTATAGGCTACAATTGGCACATAAATTGGCAGAGAAGGTTCTTAAATGAGCAAAGCTGGACAGAAAAGGCCAACCTGACACAAACGCAAAAGTATCTAATTTGAGCCCAGGTGATTAAGTTACGGTTACAAATAAAAGTCGTGCAAAAATTTGACTTTTGGTACAATGGTCCTTTTTCAGTTATTGGCACAGAAGGCCCAAACTGCATTATAAATGACGATAAAGGAAAATCAATTACTTTAAACAAAAACCGCTTGGGAAAGTATTTTCTAAAAATGAGATTAATTTGATATTTTTATAGTTATATTATATTCATGTATTATTTATTATTTATGTACTTATGGAAGTATTTTTAAATAAGAAATTAAATTTTTTTTAATAATTTTTTTTATAATTAAATTAAGCTTAATTTTAAAAATCGGTAGGTTAAGTAATAAATGTAATTCAACATTTAAAAAAAAATTAAATATTGTTATATTTTTCAAAAGAATGACCTTCACAAGTGGCCATAGTAAAGGTCTTTCTCCAAAAGGGGATGATGTAAAAGAATTATTAATAATATTAGACAAATTCTTTAAAAGCAAAATAGGTTACATTTTATTTATTATATACATTAATAGTTGGTTGCAATAACTAGTCGACCCAGTATGGCAGCTATTAGCAAAATAGGCGTTATCGCGGCTCGTGTTTAATTAGGTAACTGTAACGCTGTTCAATTGCTTTTCGTATAGAAATATTTTTCAATTCATTCAACATACAGTTTAAGATGGGGAATCTTCTTTGGTTTACTTGCCCTAAGTATCCAGCTATTACAGAAGCATAATGTTATGCGAATCTACTAGTTTTTAGTACTAAGTAGTACTTTAGTACATTTAAGTTTTGCATAAAAATATTTGCGAATTAAATTTTATATTCAACCTATTTAAAATAGCCTTAATAAGAAGTAATTTAATTTTTTAATTTAATTTTTTAGTAATTTGGTATAAATTTAGTATAAATATTTTTGGTATATTTATATTGATTAAAACATTAAACTTATTTTTTTTATTGTCACATGTAAGTTTAAAAGGGATAATTTAGTTGCAATAAATATTACTACTGAAAGATTTTTTGGTATATAAAGGGCAAATACAAAACAATTGAACTATATATTCTTTTCGATATTTACGGGAAAATCTAAAAAATCTAGAAAAATGTAGATAATAGAACCAAAGAGTTTTTATTTAAATTGTTTATTGTCAAAATAGGATTCTTGTAAAGACTAAAACTAAATTCTTCCTTGGCTTAGTGATTATTTAATTAATTTTTTTTGTTACAAAAAAGGCCTTGCCTTTAAATATTTAAAAAAAAATGTGTAAAGAAAAATACAAATTTAATTTTTGTATTGTAATTGTGCAAAAAAAAATACAAAGAATTTGCTTTAAACTAGAGTGTTACTATTCTGTAAATCTATTCACAGAATAGAAACATTATTATATATTATATATTATAATTTTCCAAATTATAAATTAAAATCTCATAATTAGAATTTTTTCTTTCTCGTTCTAACGTCAGATATAAATTTTAGTATTTTCTTTAAAATAACTTTAACAAGAAAGACAGTTTTTTTTCTAAATTTTAAGAAAAAATTAGATAAAAACCAACTTAAAACAAAGTTCGATTTTTTTGTATAAAATGCGAGCAACGTGATTGCAAAATACGTTGCTTAGACCTCAATAATTATATTTGCCTTCTAATTTTAAATAATAATGTCTCCCTATTAATAGAAATTTTATACATATATGTTATGAGAGTTTCCAACAAAATGTAGGTATTCAAAACGAACGTGTGCTACCTAAATTATTATTTGATGTGTTCTGATCTTTATTAGCGAAGTTCAATGTTTTAGATGATTCTTTTAACCGCATCTCACCCCTAATCTTGATAAGATCACCTGTAAATCGCTTATGGCAGAGTAGCATCTAATAATTTTTTAGAAACAGCTATCAATTTGTTGATTGACCATGCCTTTTGTTTTTTTTTTTCAGATTTTACCTGTACTATAAGTCCTAGCATATGCTCACTTCGACTAATGTGGCTGAAAAATTTAAGGATTTGAGAGTAACTGATAGTGGACAAACGTTTTGGCGGCCACATTTCTTGTAGAACCGAAACATTTGTTCCATGTGTGGTATAGGACACTCTCAATAGACGACGACCTTTTTCTTTAACCAAGGCACTCACCAGATAGTCCGATCCCTATATTTTGTTTAACTGTCATTTTATGAAATCAGCAAGATAAATAATCCGTTCTGTTTCGTCATGGCATCCCTTGGTATTTTTTCTTAAATATTACACCAAAATAGAAGAAACTACTAACAACTTCACAATGTAAGATATTCAAAGTTTCAGTTCATAACTTGGTCTAATTATAATTTACGTTTATGCCGTGAAGAGAACTAATATAGGTTTTAGAATTATGGGATCAACAAAAAGGGGTTGTTCAGTGCAACAGTAGAATCCATTTAAGTAAAGGAACCCATGTCCGGAAATGTCACTACGCCACTACGGCCCTAAGACGCGTTTAAATTAAAAAAAAAATTATTACCTAAATAGGATCTAATGCCTTTATTTCTACCTTTTGTATATGATACCATCACAACAATTGTTCAAAATGTCTTTCTCCAACCTCAATACACCGATTTAAACGCCGCACATGATTTCGGCGGACTACACTAAAAATTTGATCCTCGTTTTGAATGATTTCAAATCCAGCTGTTATTCGTCCAATTAAGTCTAGCTCTGATTCTACTGGAGTTTCGTAGACTAAAGACTTTACATGTCCCCACAACAAAAAATCAAGCGACGTTAAATAGGGTGACCTAGAAGGCCAAGAAACTGCTCCACTTCTGGCAATCCAACGGTGCCCAAACCGCTGAGCCAAATACTTGGGTACTTGTACAGCAAAGTGAGCCGGTGCTCCATCATGCTAAAACCACATTTGCTGTCTAACGTTTAGTGGAACATTTTCAAGGAGTTCTGAGAAAACTTCCTCCAAGAAACGCAGATAAATAGGTCCTGTTAACCGTTCCGGTAGAAGGTATGGCCCAATTAAATAATCATCAACAATGCTTGTCCATACGTTGACAGACCAACGATTCTGATGTTTTCTTGTAAAAATTACATAAAGATTTTCTTCGTCCCAAACATGGCTATTCCTACTAATAAAAATACCGTCTTTGTGAAAGAGGCTTCATCGATCCACAAAACATATCGTAAAAAATTTGGTTGCGCAATGATGTTGTGCAAGAAGCCATCGACAAAATTGAACTCTAGGATGATAATCGGCTCAACTTTCTGGAAGTGGTAAGGATGGAGTTGTTGCTCGTGTAGTACCCGCCAGACAGAAGCGTTACTCGTATTCATATTCTTAGCGATGTCACGTGTGCCGTTTGATGGTTCATCGGCAACTCGCTGAAGCACCTCTTCTTCAAATTCGACCGTTCTTACCTCTCGAGCAACACCAGTATCATGCATCTTGGTCTTAAACATGCCTGTCTCAGCGAGCCGTCGATGAACCGCAATAAACTTTTTCTATCCAGGATGCTGTCGTTCGGGATAACGTTCATGATACAACCGCGATGCTGCTCGTGCATTGCAGTTTATTGCTCCGTATGCCAAATGCATAGCCGCAAATTCTTGATTGGTAAAGTTTTCCATTAGCAATAAATGTTTAAAAATTGTAAGCTATAAAATTTTTATACATGACATTGAGAATTGACATTGATAAGCGTTGATTTTAAACAATTGTTGGTATGGTATCATGTACAAAAGGTAAAAATAAATGCAGCAGATCCCATTTAGGTAATTAATGTTTTTTTATAAATTTTAACGCGTCTTAGGGCCGTAGTGGCGTAGTGACGCATTTCCGGACATGAGTTCCTATACTCAAATGGATTCTTCTGTTGCACTGAACAACCCCCAGAAGTTTGATCCCATAGTTCTGAAACACCCTGTATCTTAAAGTCTCCTTAAGGGCTTTAGAATTTCTCTCTACGTAGGACCATGTTTTTCCCTTGTGCCTTTTCTCGTTGTGAATCCAGCGTGTTCACGGGATACCTGTCATTAAAGGTAGTATTCCAGACGTTGTTTTCTGGTCAACATAACTGATATATTATTTTCAATCATTCCTCTCCCTTTTAGTTTGTTTATGGTAGCTTTAACCTTCGCGAGTAGAATAGCCAGTTTAAATTAGATATTCTTGTTTTCACGATTTCAAAGATAGTCATTGTCAGTCTACAGATGTATATAATACCGAGGCCAGACCACAATCGTCTGATTTAAATTAACAACCAATTTTCCCTGACTGTCTTAAGCTGTTAAATTTTTTTGTTTAAATTTATAGTAAAAAGTTTAGTTTTTTAAAATAGGTCTCTAGTAGTATGAATCATGAGATGAGATTGTATTTCCCCACAAATTTCTTAGATGAAAAAATTTTCTTTTTTTTTCATGTAAATTCAAAGCTTTCAATGATTTTCGTTGTTCTATCACATAAAGGGTTGTTTATCTACATTATTTTGGAAAACAGTTTGGTTTACTTTCAGTTTCAGTGAAATCATCTGGATTTATGGCAGCTGGATTCATTCCGAGTCTGATAGAATGGTGTATTAGTGAGCTTAAGTAGTGTTATATGTATAATTAATTTTTAGAAGATTGTTGAAATGTGCACATAAGGATTTTTTGGTGTGAGATACAATTTAAGTCTGGTAACGTCTGGATATTATCCAAAAATTTTTGGTCATATTATAATCGTTTTATTTTAATGATTAACTCACCTATATATTTAAGTATAAAGATGAATAGGGTATTGTGAGGGACTGTGTGGTTTGTGAAAACAAGTATTGCTATCGGAAAGCCATTCTTTAAACAAAACTGAATGCTCTCCTTTAAGACTATAATTACTGATTACAAATCTGCCCAATATATGCCAGATTCTTATAGAATCTTTCAACAATATCATCTAATACGTACACGTAGGAGCATATATTTAAATAAGCCTATTCAAAAGTGTCAATTAATGATTTGATAATAATTGATTGTATTATACCCGTTGTATTATATTTATTGATTGTATTGTATATAGGGTTTGAAGCTTTTTTAGCTACCTAGAAACCAATGTTATGCAAATAGTATACAAAGTTTCCTTTAAAAGTCTTCAAATGCATAGCAATTTGCCCGACTTTAGATGATCTCTCAGAATTCATACATGCAAGAAGTGTTTTATGTCAATTTTCTAAAAATCCATACTAGTATTAGTCCCAGGGAACTTGATAGGGCCATCTTGCTACGCAAATTCCTATGCTTCCACAATATAGAGTTATTTTTTTAATTTAAAATAGTAACAAATCGATGCCCTTTAATATATTTTATCTCATGAAACAAGGTTACAAGCTGATGATTCACCAACTAAAATATCAGTATCACGTAGTTTATCTATCAATGTTTACCGCGAATTTCGATAAAAATTTCTAATTGGGATTTTTTCGGCGTACGCATATCTAGGCACTTAAAGGCAATGTTTATCCTTTAATATCTAAATTAATAAATGCTGCTAACGGTTCGAGTTCTAACTTGACAAAAGAGTAATAAAGATAATAATGTATCCGGAAAAATACGTATTTGGTCGGAAAAAGGTTTTTCTTTTCTTTTTTCCTGGAACTCCTAATAGCCTGTTGTCACTCAATCAAAGAGTATTTTTAACGCTGTTGGTCATAACGCTTTCCAAGCAGAAATATAAATTTTAGTAAATATTATTTTGTTTCTGTAATAGAGTTTATAAAATAACAAAGTTCGATGTAATTGTTTTTTCTCAATTTTGTTGTAAAATTGGGTTTTTTCCAAGAAATATGGTAACACCTTTCTTCTTTTAATATATTTTAATCTATTTATATGAGGTTCTACTCAATTGCTAAGAAAGTTAGGTTTATTACCAGGGTAGGGAATCAGTTATTATTTTTACAAAAATATTATGTAAAAACAGCATTATGATACTACATCTGAAGTTTTCTTCTGCATTTTTATATTCGTTGAAAATTTGATAAGGGTATTCTCGAAAAACGCTCAGACACGTCCATAGGTATATTTTACTTGCCTATGTTTGTCCCAAAAGAAGGCTAAACAAGATACAGTCATGGTTATATAAATAGCACACCTTGTATATTATTTTATTAAAAAAAAAAAATAAGCAATAATGAAATATTTATCTTTTTAGCTCTTTCTAAGTAAAAAAATGTAGGAAATATTTTCTGGTATGTCTTACATATAAAAAGTTAGTGTAAGTTAGACTTTATTTGGGTGGACATATACAGGGTGTCAATTTGAAAACTTCTCACCCCTATTATCTCGAAACGGGTGAGGTTTTTATAAAATCGCTAGGACACGTCGATTTTATTATCGAGGGGGAATAATTTTTATGCAGAAATCACTTCGCCTCTTTCAACCCCCTACCCCCCAGAACCTCCCTCTCAAAAATCTTAAATGGCAATAGGGGTTGAGTGATACCTCATTTGAAAAAACTTTTTATTCTCTACATTTTGGCACCTTATTTTTTAAATTTGAGTGCTGCGTTGCCAAGTTAGGGTTATTTAAACATTATTAAATTACTTATTATTAAACATTATTCCTGTAAGTGTTTTAATTACGTTAAAGCTATGATTTGCATTGAAACATGTTATTTAGGTTAATATTATTTTTACTAAACATTTGCATAGCCGTTACAATTATGGTCTTTACAAAAGCACGCCTAAAATTTATTTTATTAACACATCTACTTTAAGAGGTGTTCAAAGTGTTCTCCATTGTTCTCCAAACAAAAATAAAGTCTATTCTCAAATTCTTCCCGAACATTCTGAAATACCTCTTCTGGAATAGCCCTACTTGCCTCTGTAATTCTTCTTTTTAAATCTTCGATATCATCAGGCTGAGTTTTGTAAACAACCGATTTTATGTGCCCCCATAAAAAAAAATCTAACGGCGTTAAGTCTGGTGACCTAGCAGGCCATTCTATCGGTCCCCTTCTACCAATCCATTGGTTAGGGAATCTGTTATTCAACCACTCCCGCACTGGCCGAAAATAATGCGGCGTAGCTCCATCTTGCTGAAAGTGTAGTTCGTTTTCTTGCAAAATGTTACCAACTTGATTTTCCAGTTCAGTTGTTATCAAAGGATCAATTACATCTTCAAGTAGGTGTAAGTAGAGCTCTCCAGTTAAGTTTTGTTCAATAAACAACGGTCCTATAACAGCATTTCCAAGAATACCAGCCCAAACATTAATTTTTTGTGGCCGCTGTGTAGCACCCTCTCTGAAAATGTGGGGATTGTCCTCACTCCAGTATCGACAATTCTGTCTATTGACATGGCCGTTTAGGAAAAAGGTACATTCATCACTGAAGCAAATGTTGCTTACCACAATTGCACGAGTGTTTATTAAGTTGGACATAATTTCGCAAAACTCTATTCTCCTATCAAAATTGTCGTCATGAAGTTCCTGTAAAATTTGCATCTTGTACGGATGATATTTATGTAACTGTAATGCTCGTCGTACAGTTTCATGTGACATTCCAGTTAGACGTGCTACTGTACGGAGAGAATTGGTGGGTTCTGCAACGAATGTTTCCAAAATCTCTACTTGAGCATCTTCGTTTAAAACACGCCGACTTGCCCTTTTTTTGTTTCCAACTGAACCCGTTTCATTAAATTTAGCTACTACGTCCAAAATGTATCTGTGACTTACATTACAATTAGGATTTCTATTATTAAAAACTTCTGCCGTTCTTCTTGCGCATCTTCCTTGCTCGCCATAAATAAAAATCATTTCAATTCTTTGCCTAAGCGTGTATACCATAGTAACTAACAATAACACACAAATTATCGAAATAAATTTTAACTGATTTAAATACCTAGTGACATTGACTGGTAGGAAAGTTCACTAAATACTATTTTAAATTTCGGATCATATCATCGAACTGTATTGAGACGAATTCCATTGCAAACGAAAATAAACAAAAAAGAAAAAAAATTAAATGTTTATCTTTCATGACCAAAAGAATTTGTCGGATTGATAAACACTTTCTGTGAGAAATGCACCGGTTCGCTTTATGGTCAAACACGTTCCAATAGAAATCATAGCTTCAACGTACTTAAAACACAGGAATAATGTTTAATAATAAGTAATTTAACAATGTTTAAATAACCCTAACTTGGCAACGCAGCACTCAAATTTAAAAAATAAGGTGCCAAAATGTAGAGAATAAAAAGTTCTTTCAAATGAGGTATCACTCAACCCCTATTGCCATTTAAGATTTTTGAGAGGGAGGTTCTGGGGGGTAGGGGGTTGAAAGAGGCGAAGTGATTTCTGCATAAAAATTATTCCCCCTTGATAATAAAATCGACGTGTCCTAGCGATTTTATAAAAACCTCACCTGTTTCGAGATAATAGGGGTGGGAAGTTTTCAAATTGACACCCTGTATTATATACATATAGTACATCATTTAAATTTTGTTCAAATAATTTTCACTAGTAAATTATTTTTACTTCATTAGTATTATAATATTGACTAAACTGCTTTTTTAAGTGGATAAAAATAAACATTTTGGCCGAGAAAAGCGGGTACTCACAGTTTAACTAAAAAATGATAATTCATCCATATTCGTCATTGCTAAAAATATCTCCTTGCTCCCCGTCCTGGAAAAGCGTCTGGATATATGGACAAAATAATTCAACAAATCAGTAAGTCCAACCAATTTTTTCAGTTCCAGTCAAATAGAAAGGCAAATAAATAATGAATATAGCATTAATTTATCGCCAAGCAACATAAGAATAGGGTTATGCACTGGTGCAATGGCTAAATCTAACAATCATTTGAAAATCTATAATTAATTAAAGTTATTAAAAACTTGGTGGCCATCAATATGTTATAGTAAATTTTTATTGAATTTTTCTTTTTTCGAGTTACATCATCTTAATTATTATAACCTTTGTCATTTTACTAAATGTTTTTGTGATGCTGTAGATTTTGTGTTTTTACCTTTTATAAAAGTGTATGACCAGCATCTTTGGGATAATGGATGATTTTTGGGATAATGAATGATTTTTTCGAGTTTAACAATGCTAATCAAGCTTCACTCATCCGCCTCTACTAGAAAAACCTTATCTCAAGGAAGAATTACCTACTGAAGATATGGTTTATTCAACAATGCTTGCACTTTCACCACAACAAGGACTCTGAAAGATGCAGGTAGAAAAGCCTTAGACCTGTCTAGAAAATCTTAGCTGAAAGCAGAAATCAAAGACCACTACAGGAACTTAAATAACGTCAATGTAAAATTGAAGTTTTATCTTAATTTAACTTAACTAGACTCAATGATTTCCACGAATATCGCACAAGTAATTTTAGTCATGTTTTTCACGATAGATTTATGAACCTTAGTGATGTTTCTTTTTCCGAAGTCTAATTAAAATTTCTCAACAACAATTTAAAATTTAATCTTCCTACTAGAGCCGACCGATGTGTTAGGGAGACATTGACTATAAAGGCTGAAAATGCTATGCAGTCAACGGATATATCAAACAAGAACATTTTAAGAGCAAGAATAATTTCCTTTTTAAATCAAAATTGTTTCTTTAATAATAAACAAAAATTAAATCAAAACAATAACAAAATATTAAGACCAATAAAAAAGAAAATGAGGTACAACGATATAGTTTGCATAAAAGCTAATAAGGGATTGTGCTTACTTGCCTTAAAAAGGGACGATCACATAAATTAAGTAATGGATTTTCCAAACACACATGACTTTAAAAGGGTCAGCAGAGATCCCACATCATCTTGGCTTAATAACGTTCTTAGAAATGTCTCAAACTTCAAAGCGCCATATTCTGTAACTAATTCAGTGATTTTTGCCAAGAGTATTCAGAATGTTCACGTTCCAGATATAGCCCAGCTTATCACGCTAGACGTGAAAAACTTATTTCCAAGCATTCCATCGGCTGATTGTCTGGTCTTAGTCAAAGAGCTTTTCAGGGGGAAACTTGATTCACTCTTGGTAGAAAATCTACTTTTAGTTCTTTCTACTGTGTTTCCAATTTAACAACCGTTTTTTAAACAAAAAAAAGGACTAGCAATGGGCGAATGAAACTTGATAAAGTAATTTTTAATAACTTAGAAACACACATATGGAGCAGTTATTTTAAAAATAACATTATGTTTTATAAACGGTATGTGGATGATATCTGTATGATTTGGAATAGAAGTGATGTAGAGCTTACAAATTTCCATAATTATGTCAACTCTCTTCACTTTGAAATTGAGATTGCAATCAAACGGGAACAGAACAACACCTTACTATTCTTAGATTTAATACTTAAGAGGGAAAAAAACAGATATCATTAACTTTCTCGTGAAGCTTTTAAAAAAGAATTCCTTAACATTAAACAATTAGCAGTCAGTAATTTTTTTCCTCTTAAACGTATACATATAAAATGTATTTTCAGTATGTGAACAAGTATAAATTATCATTTAATTTAATCCAAACACAATAATACTTTAACAAAACAAACTATAATAATACTTTTAGGCTGTTTACTTATTTTGAGCCAATCTTATCCCAACCATCCCGCTTTTTTCTCCCTTTGGCATAACCCTAGCTTTTAAAACCAATAATACATTAAAAAGTCATCTAACTAAAACTAAAGATAAACTACCCCCGCTAGCTTCTCCAAGAGTTTATGAGATAGAGTGTAAAGAGTGCTCTGCAGTTTACGTCGGCCAGTCTGGTAGGAAGATTTCTACTAGGATTAGTAAACACAAGGTCCAATATAATAAATTTAAAAATACCAATATCACAGTCACCAGATCGGGTTTTGCTAATCACCTTCTCGACTCCAAACATAATTTTCCTGACAGCCAAAATATAAAAATACCTTATCAGTGCAATAAAAGTAAAAAACTATACTTGCTTGAGACAATGGAAATTAGTGAAGCTTTTAAAAGCCCAGATTTGTCCTGTGTTAATGAAAGGTTTGAATTTGATGGCCACTTATTTCTCAGTAACCTTAAATAATTTCAGACTCTCAAATGATCTCTTTATTGTAAGCTTTGCTTATTTATGTTAGGTGTTTTGTGTATGTTACGGTAAGTTTTTGTTGATTTTTTTCTCTTCGGGTTACATTATCTTAATTACTATAGGTCCAATGATGCTCCAGTCGAGTGAAACATGTAACCTTTGTCATTTTATTAAATGTTTCTGTGGTGCTGTAGATTTTGTGTATTTACCTTTTATAAAAAAAGTAATATGGTAGATGTTTTAGAATGGCCCCCACAAAGCCCCGATCTAAATCCTATAGGGAATCCGTGGGAACATGTAAAAAAACTAATTTTAAATCTGAACCCATCAAATCTGGGTGAATTTTAAAATGGATTAAAGAAAGCATGGTTTAAACACTAGCAAGTTATTGCGAAAAATTGATGATGTCATTGCCAACCAGATTAAGGGCTGTAATAAAAAATAAAGGTTTTTCTACAAAATATTAATTATTTTTTGTTAAATATACTTTTATTGATGTGCTATAAAGTTGACCAGCATTTGTTTAAATTTTTAAGTATTTTTTTATGCAGAAATATTATTTTAGTAATAAAATTAAATTAACTAAATATAACCGAAATATATAAAGAAATTTCAAAGAATTTGTGTTTATTATTTTTAAAGCATAGATTTAAAAGAATGGTATTTATATAACCATGACTATATGATATGTCATGCAGCAGTAGCTAATAACTTTCGTTTTTATAAAAATGTTTTATTTATTCTATTCTTTTTCTTCCTCCTTAATTTTGTTTTCCAGTCAAAGATGAAGCCACCTAAGTCCTTATCATAATAAGGCATTATCCGGCTGATGTTTACAATTTTTTTGGATGTCGTTTTCGAACGTCGCTGGATGCGGTACACCATAACGTTGATTTTGGTGACTACAAATTGATTTTCTGAAACCTTTTGAATTAAGACCAGTAGAAATCGCCTTTATGTCATAACGTAATTTCATTCTATTACTTTAGAGAAAAGGTGTTTCCCGTGTTTATTCATAGACAATTTGCAAATGCTCCTGTAAATGGTTTTTACCAATTGAGCACGTTGATGCTCGTCAAGGGTTTAAGGGCTTGTCCTGACACCCTGTAATTATGTTGAAAGATAAACGAAGTTCACCACCGAAGACAAGTTTTACCGGGCTTTTTTTAGTAGACTCGTGGGCAGAAGACTAATATGTCAACAGAAATGATTGTATGCGTATTCTAGATATTCCAGTTGGTCGCTTAGAGCTTACCACAATTCTTAAATGGGTTTCAAATGTACGATTAATTCCTTTCCATAAGATTAAAAGCGTAGGGAAGTTGTGCGGGTCTTATTGATTCATAGCAACTGGCATACTTATTGGAATACTTGGGATTTAAAGTATATTCCTTGGCTAGAATGCATCTGTTTGTTGATAAAAATGAGCATATCCAGTTCCATAATAGCACTTCAGCTACTGTGGCTGCTTTTTGGTTTGAAATAGGATAAACCTCGGGCCACTTACTAAAGTAGTCCATAGGTAGAAGAGGATATCATTTTTCGGAGCTACTAGTCGAAAAAGATCCTGCTACATTTGACAACTCGTTCAAAGGGTGCACCAACAAGATACTGAACCGTTTTTTCTCTAGTCCGAGTTCTTGAGCCCTTATTTGATGAACATAACTCATACTGTCGACACCAGCGTTTAACATCTTCATGATTGTTCAGCCAGCTAAACTTTTCTCCACGTTTTTTAAATGCATTACGACCAGTAAGCTATTAGTTGTGGAGATTTGTCAAAAATATTTTTCTATCCTGGATTTTAATTTTTAAAGTCTTCAGTTTATAAATAAAGCCAAATACGGGATCTTGAAACATACCATCTAAGCCAGGTCTAATCTACCTAGCTCTATCTAATATCTCTGGCTGTCATTTCAGTTTTTTTTTTAAATAATATTGATACTGGTCAACTATTATACTAATCAATAATTTTGTTTTCTGTGAGCTCATAGAAGTTTTCCAAGGTTAGCGAAATTTCTTACAAATATTTTTTAAAATTTACGAAGTCATAAATCGGGACTAATTTTATAATGTTTCTACTTTATTTGGATAAATCTTGACATTATTTTCTGACATTACATGTCAGAGGTGTAAAATGCCATAACAAATATCTTTTGAATATTCTTAAAATGATGTACCGTTCCTTGTATAATAACGTCATCCAGACAAAATTAGTATAGCTATTATGTGACTTCACGGAACACAAATAATAGAGGCAAAAATGCATTTTCAGCTGCCAATATCCACTCGTCGATCACGCAATGAAAATCAGAGAATCATTGAGATTCTATCATTCTATTCTATCATTGAGAATCTAATAATGTAACCAGCGAGTCAATTCTTCATAGGGGATAACTCTCTTTCTTATCCCAGATCTTGTATAATCTACACAAAATCTGAGAAAATTATCCTTTTTGAAGTAAAACTTCTTTACGCATGCTTAAGTTGGGGAGTATGTAAGCGAATCCGTTACGAAAGCGTTACGTTAAAAAATTTCTTGATCATCTAAATTAGAGCTTTGCATGGGCTCAACCAAAGCAGTTTTTCCTTTTTTTCTTTGAATTGTGAATTGTCGAAACAGTGGGCTGCCAAGGGGTTTACCAGAGCCCAACGGCCTTAGAGAAACCGATAAGGCTCTCCGGTCAAGTCACTCGATACACTGAAAGTGTTACTTAAGTATTTGAGACTGGCGCGCGTGAGTGCTGGGCACTCCCCGACTACATGGTCAACGGTTTCATCCTCCTCACAGCACCATCGGCATTCCGGGTTGTCCGCAATACCGATAGTATGAAGATGGCCTCTTAAGTGCCAGTGATCAGTTAAAAGACCTGTCACTAGCCGAATTTCGCGTCTTTTTAGGCGTAGTAGATTTTTGATGAGACAGGCAGAGGGCCCACCTATGTGCGCTTTGGCCTGTCTCATACCAGGGGACTCAGTCCATCTTCGGTGGGTCCACTTGTCAAGCAGACCCTTCATTAACGCGACCGCAACGCATTTGGCGATACTAACTATGGGTTCCGGCCCCATCGGCACATTCGCGAATCCCAGTCTGGCAAGAGAGTTTGCTTCCTCATTACCTGCATGGTCTGCGCGGCCAGGTATTCAGACGAGCTGGACCTTGCAGCCAACCTGTACCAGTTTTTTCAGGACTTTTATGCACTCTAGTACAAGCTTGGAGCTTACCTTTGCGGCCGTGATAGCCTTAATGGCAGCTCTGCTGTCCGAGCATATTAATACGACTGTATTGCGGTGTCCGCAGCTTAGGATTTTCTGTCCGCATTTTAATACAGTAAATACTTTGGCCTGGAAGACAGTGGCGTACTCCCCCAACGAGTATGCCCTACTGATATATGGGATCCCACCACAAAGCCCTGATCCAGCTCTGTTATTCATTCTGGAGCCATCTGTGTACCAGATGGTCCCCCTATTTAGCAATGCAGGTCTGTTGGAATGCTGCCACTCCTCTCTGCCTGCAATGTGCGTCACGAATCCCTCGCAGTCCACAGTCACTGAAGCTATACAGTCACTGCCCATCAGAAGCAGAGGACTTTCCTGTATGGCCCGTGACCAAATTTTTGTGTAACTGATCTCGCCAGCACGTAGTTCCTTTTTCTCTTTAGTTGTGGCATTAAGAACTACCTCTGAATTTTCTATTATGATACCGGTGTCCTTTTTCCATTTGCTCCTAGTATTTAATTTGGTGGTGGTGAAATTCTGCAGTAAGATACGATATACGGCTTTACGATGGTATGACTTGGGCCTGTATTAACCCAGTACTACCAATTTCTCTTATATTTCTGACATCAATTCGTCGGTGTATTCCTGACACATAAATTAGGAACATCGTTCTTTTTGAAACGCAATAACTTTAGGAATTCTCTTTTATGTTAGGAACACACTCTTTTTATGGGCATCATTAAAGCTTCTAATAACTTTTTTAAACAACAAAAGTGATTCAAATTACACAAAGTATTCAATCCCTTTTAAAGACCCATGAAACAATTTTAAAATGCTTAGCATTTTCTATGTTGTTTCAAGAGAACTCTGACAATCAAAGCAAGCAAGTATACAAATTATAAAAAAATTAAACCGTCAAAATCTACCATAAAATAAACTAAATTGGAGACCAGATGGGGTCTTCAAATAAAATAAACTACTAAAAACTGGACATCATGAGTAAAAATAATGTTCTAGTATAATTATATTAGGGTACTTTTGGATCAACTGACAGCAGGGTAAAGATTCCCATGTTACAACCGCAATGCGGACATGAAATGCATATTAAGTTTTTAGAAATATTTTTTAATACAGGTGTTTTTTTAGGATTCTTAATTAATTTTGGATAATTCATATTCCTACTAATTCTAGAAATCTTTTAAGTTTATCAAAACCGACAGACATGAAATATGTCTCATTTCGCGAATTACAGCCAACCTAAGTCATTTTGAAAGCATCTGTTAATTTAATTTCAGTTTTTTTAATTAATTTAATTTTTTTTACGAATTGACTCTTAAATTCTATTATTTTTTATAATATTATCACCAAATATTATAATTAAAAATATTTTTGACTTAAGCATATTTAAATCAATAAATCGTACTAGCACACTAGAATCTAATTTGAAAAAGGTTAATCTACATAAAAATAAGTAATACATAAGAATAAGAATACGTGCTACGCCAGAACGTCGGTTGGCATTGACTCTATTGGTACGCTTCAGATGCAGGCGTTTCGAGCGCGCGTGTACGCCAGCGTGAAATTTACGGCGCGGGCTCCACGCCTGGCCCGTACGCCTGACGTAGGTGCGCCAGACGTAAGGGCATGGTGACAAGTGTACCCATTCACATGCGATGACGCGCGCTTGAAGTGGAGGCATTTGTAGTAGCCGTGCTGTTGCCTAAATTACAATTTTTCCCTCCAGTTCACATTCCGTGTATTTGTATTTTGTATCGTGGTATTCGTGGTTCAATAATGTGATTATTCTTGCCGGATTATCCTTCAACTGTTCAACCCTCAATGCAATGGATCTCATCGACACAGAATTAATGATTAGTGCTATATAAAAGACTGGTATTGCCCTCAAGTCCCTAACAACTACCAATCTAGGTATAGCAGTATTGTCTATTAAATAATCGTAATGGATAGGATTATTCTTCAAATTATATATAAGACATCCCTGTGCACGTGGCAATATTAGGTGGTAGGTTATTATTTTTACACTAGCTGCTCAATAAGCTAAGATCATAATACATATAAAGTAAAATACAATCAGATATATAGTTTATTTAAAATATATTTTGTTATCATCAGCAAACAATAAACTTTTTACTTTAAGGTGTTAAGAGATATTGTTTATAAATGAATTAAATAATAGCAGTCCTAAAATTGAGCCCTGGGGCACACCAGATGTGGGAATTATTTTGACCGAGCTATGACCTTTGCACTTAAAATGCTGTATGCGTTTAGTTAAATATGAAGTAAAAAAAATTGTTTTATCATGGGGAAAAGACATAATATTGATCAAAGTTATTTATGAAAATGTTATGGTCGAGTCTATCAAAAGCCTTAGAAACACGGCGTAAATGACGGCTACCTGCGAAGTTGAATTAATTGCGTCGGAAATGAATTCGGCGGTAGTAACTAAATTCGTAATAGTTAACCTGCCCGTGATAAATCCATGTTGACGAAAGTCAATTATATTTTCGTGTGTAGGTATTATTTAATATAAGCCTTGAAAGAATTTTGCAAATGAATCGGCTATATCTTGAGGCTAAGATAAAAAAAATTACCATTAGTATCAGTCATATTTTGTGGTAGCATGTAAATGTGTTGTGAACTTTTAATTAAATACCAAAAATTATTGTTTAAATTAAGTGATTAAATTATTTTCTAGTATCTGAAACAACTCTCAACTTACATTTATGTATTCCGACAGCATTTGATATTTCAATGATACCTAACATGAACAAAACAGGGGTATAACGATTACAACTTATTGTTAATCTCGTTGTTTTGTTCTTCATTTTTTAAACCAATCAATCCTAAATGGCGGTAAGTTTTATAAAAAAAAGTGCAAGCTTTTACCTATTCTTGTTAATAAACCAACTCTTTTTGAAAATTTTCTTGTTACATAATCTGCATCTGCTTGAAAGTTTAAGTTATTAAGTTGGTATATGACACCGTACCCATTTATTTAACTTCTCTTTCACACAAAATATTTCTCCTATTTCCAGTACTCTGCATATCGACAACACATGCAGAATTCACCCTATACATTTTACTTTACATTTAAATTTAATATATTATCGTAGAGCCAAGAGAGTAAATTATGCAGTTCAATGTTTATGTTCTCTCCTAGAGAACATCGTTGCCCATTACAAATCACATTGTGTCACCTGCAAATAGCACAACTTCATATTTTTAAATTACATGTACCATATCATTAATATATATCAGAAACAGTAAAAAGCTCTAAACTGACTGGCCTTATAATTGAGTTCTATCAGTTAAGTAAGACCGAAACCAGTTTAAAACATTATTCCTAAGTCTTAAATTGCTAATTTTTCAAAATTTCCTTTTTCACAACTTTAAATGCTCTCTTTAAATCTAAAAATATAGCTAGAATAATGATATCAAAGTCAAGGGCTTGTATAAAACTAATTACTCTACCAACAAGAACAGACTCACACGAGTGAGTCTCCCGGAAGCCGGACTAGATAGATTATGAATCTGTTCTTCTTACAGTGTTCAGGAAATCGTTCCTTGACACAAAATTTCAAAAGCTCCACATAGACTGGCACAGTATTAATAGGTCGAACTTCATTATCATATTTCGTGTTTTGTACTTTGGGAACAGGAGTCACAGTAAAGTTTATATGACCCTGGAAAGATACCACTATTCAAAAAAGTATTAATAATATCTAAAGAACGATCACCAAAAGCATAAGTCACATCACACAGAACCCTCTTTGAAATACCGGTCTCTACTCCACCAACAGTTTTTAGGTCTTTAAATATTTCTTTTATTCTTCCCATGAATATTTTATTAAATTTTGTCATTAAATTATTTGGTCCAGAAGTTCTTTAAAAATCATTTATCCCATTAGTGATTTGAGTGAAGGTAATTCTCTTTACTATATACTGTTAAATATTTTTATTTAAATATATGCTCTGCACGATAAGCCTTTTCTTCTCTTACATTGTTTTCAATAATATTTCTTATAATTTTATATTAATTCCATATAATTCCACTATCTTCCATAGCAGCCTTTTGGTAAAGACTGTTTCTTTGATATATTTGTACTCTTTTATCAGATGTCATCCTTTTTTTATTTATTTAGTATTTTTGCATTTGAACAACCTAACTTTAGGCAAATATTGTCAGAAAATTTTCAAACTTCCGTAAACCTATTAAGTTGACGTCTGTAAAATTTTATTTTAATTTAGTATAAGCACAAAAAGAAGTTTAAGAAACCTCCGATATTTTATGATACCTATTCTTCTGATTTTCTTACAGTGATTAATGTAATAGAATGGTCACTAATTTTAGCAGTTAGATGGACTTTGTTTATATCGGAAATTAAATAATCAATTATTGTCTGATTTCCGGGAGCTAGTTGATGTCTTTATTATTTGAATTAATTCATTAATATAAGTACTATTTATGATTTTGTTATCATAAAAAGGGTTTTTAAAGTCAAACTTAAAATCTTTAACAATAATGTTAACGATTAAAATGATAACTTGTTCAAAGTAATCTTCAAGAAAAAATCTATAAATTTGGCATATTCATTTTAAGGTGATTGATACAAGACTAAACACAAATATTTAATATCAACATTAGACAACAACCAAACAAGACCTCACACAGACTCGACAGTCTTATCCTTATATTTAATATCACAGGCACAAAATTAATCAGTCATTTTAAAATATGGCATAACAAATCACGTGGGCACAAACTACTGCACTTCGTTTTCAATTTTACATAACACTGTAAACAAGCTCAATAATTACAAGGGGTGTGTAATTTGACCCTTTTTTAAGGTATTTGTAGATCAAATTTTGTACAGCTTCTGGAAATATGACGCCTAAAAGTTAGGGCGCTATCCCGGGGAAATACGAGAGAAAGTGGGTCAGCGGGTCAGATCGTAAAATTCATGAATGGGCGGAGGAGTAATTTTAATTCAACTTTGTATGTCTATTTATAGAAATTCCCAAAGGGATTACGTATTTCATCTGATATTGTGTTTATTTAAAAATCCAATAGTAAACAAGTTATCTCTGGTTTATTGTAATTATATGTACAGGGTGTTTTATAATTATTGAAAAAAAAATAAATTGGGTCATTACTATTATAATAAAACTTATCATTCTTGCTGATTTCTACTTGATTTTCAATCTTTAGCTGGATCACATTAGATGCTGTTGAGACCAAAAAGAAAAATCCTATTTACGTTATCGCATATTAATACCTAAAATTTAAACTTTGGGTTCACTTTAATGTTAACACAATTATGCAAAACGCGTATTATAATAATGGAGGACGCCTAAGGCCAAATATTTTTTATCTTCTTTATATTCTCTTTAACCCTCCGGCGGTGACGTAAGAAATTAATACATTACTGGTGACGTCGGTCTCCTAGACCTATAGGGATATGCTCTTATCCGCCCCTTTAAATAGTGAATTATTATTTCTTAAATGTTTTAATAATAAAACAAAATGAAAAACCAAAATAAGTGTTTATTCCAAAACTCTAAACAAAAAAAGAACGTAACAAAATAATCTTTTCTGGGCGTAAAAATATATCTTCATTAATTATTAATCTAATATTAATAATACATAATATTAACCTAATAATAATAATATACGTATATTTTCTTTTAACCCCTGTCTTCCAAGCATTAATGACAAATAATTTTGGCATGTTCTAAACATAGGAACTTTTTGCACACTTTGCAATAATATTTTGTTTTTCTATTTTTTTATGTGCATATTTCATAACGTCCTGAACGTGTTAGTAAGCCATCTTTTATTTGGTCTTCATTTGGAAGCTTATGGATTTGCTGTATTCTTTCTCGGATTTGACGCGGTATATGCTGATCATATTGTCTCTTTATCATTTGATTTTTTGTTAGCTCAAAGGAAAGTTATGTGAGAAGAATGTTTTTCTAATAAACGTTTTATCCTGTTTCTGGTTGCTCTTATAGATCACAAATGAATTAATTCTTGTTACATTGAGCAAAGCGTAGAACACAACCATAGGCCATCTTCTGGTATTACGTGCTACATTATAATTGGTCGACCATATCAACTGCTCTTTTCGTTTTATTATAATTTATGATCATCATGGGTTTTTGAGTTGTTTCATGAATTTCATCATCATCATGCTTGGAAGACAACAATAAGACATTTTTCTTTGGTTTTGGCTCATGGGACACCAAAGTACAATTTTTTCTAAATGCGAACATGCTTGATGGAATAGGACGATCTTGACCTAACTGAAATTGAATTGGTAGTTGTCTCTTGATTTTACGGATTGTCCCCAAAAAAGTTAATTTGTGTTTTTCCAGTAATTTTTCACATAGTTCAACACTGGTGAACCAGTTATTAGTTGTAAGGTTTCTACGAGTACCGCTAATGGGTTCAATGAGCCTATCTACTACATCAATTGCAGAGTTGCTAACGGTATATGGAGAATCCTTGGGTTGTTTGCCGAGGTAAACTTCCATATTGGCAGTATAGAACATTTTAGCATCTGCTAATGAAAGGATATTAACTCCAAACTTAGCAGGTTTAGAAGGAATATACTGCCTAAATGAACATTTCCCACGAAATCCTACCAACATTTCATCTATTGTTACATAATTAGAAACACTGAAATTTTTTTTACAATTTTCGTTTACTTGCTGAAATACTACACGAATTAGAGCCAGTTTATCAACAGCTTTTCTAGCATTTCTTGTATCATGATCATCAAATCTAAGATATTTTAAAAGAAAAAGAAAACGTTGCTGTGACATCGTCAAGCGAAAAAGTTCTGGTCCTCCCCATTTGTACTAAAAATTTCATCACAATTTAGTCTATTTATCTTTTTAACTCCTGCTAGGCACAACAAGCCTATCAATGCTTCAATTTCTAAGGTGTTGGTGGGCCTTGTATATGTTTTCCTAGAATAATTTCTCCGGGCAAAATTTTCAATGTGCTGATTCGTACATGTGACAATTATTTTAATAACGGACTCATCAAAAAACTTCTTCCAGATTTCCAAAATATCAGTCAAATTTCGAGTAGGCTGTTTTGGTCCCGGTAGTTGAGTTATAATATTTTTTGATTTTGTCCTATAAGATCGAAGCGTCGTTGATGGACAGTGTTTGATCCACACAGTGGTTTTGTCTTTTTCGGTAAAAAATGGGCCTTGTTGGTAAATATTAGCTTTCTTGGACGGTTTTTTCTCTCTTTTTATTTCGATGTTTTCTTCTTCAGGGAGTTCTCCTTCAGTGACTTCCATCCCATTTTCGGAAGTCATTTCTATGGTATCAAATTATTGTTCACTTTCCGAACCTTCATCTCTATGCTCAACCTGGTCCACTACATCATCATCGCTGTTGTCATCATACTGTGTCACATTATCTTCTGGCAAAATTTCATCTACAAGTTGCTGTATCCACGCTTGATCTTTCTCGTAACTCATTTTTCTGTAAATTAGACATATACTGACAAAAATTCGTAAAAAAAATTACATAAATTGTCATGGAATATATTTTAAAATACGTAGTTTATATAAAAATTTATTTATTAGTAGATATTATTTGAGTTAGTAATTATAAATAAAATAAGAGTAAAAGTAACTCGCAGAATAACATCTGTTAATAAGACACTGACAAAAAATCTTAAAAAAATCATGTAAGTTATCATTGAATAAACATATTTAAAATAGTTTTTATCAAAATCTATTACTATATTATCCGAGGTAGTAATTATAAATAAAATATGAGTTAAATTAAGAAAATATCAAGTTTTAAAACAATACCTGGAAAATTATTCACTTAAAAAAAAAGCACCAACTTCGGTGACGTCGGTCTCTGACACAAACGGACACCCGTACTACTATCAAGACACTTTTGTACTGAGCTGACGCATGGCTACAAGATGAATGTCTAAATATGATGCATGTCCTTAGACAGACGAAGCGCTCCGCCTTGCTTTGGCGCA
This sequence comes from Anthonomus grandis grandis, assembly GCF_022605725.1. Classification (NCBI taxonomy): domain Eukaryota; kingdom Metazoa; phylum Arthropoda; class Insecta; order Coleoptera; family Curculionidae; genus Anthonomus; species Anthonomus grandis. The sequence continues at coordinate 15,066,668 of NC_065546.1, forward strand.
GTAATATTGGTTTATCTTTGTCACCGCTCGAGGGTTAAAATTAATGAGGGAACAAGTGAGATGAAAAATTTTATTTTAATTACTTGTACAGCAATTTGATATGAAAAAGAGTGTTCTAGTAACTGATTTTTACGGTGAATATTCACATTATGAACGGCAGTTGGAAATTCTATTCGACTCATAGTTATGGAGAGGTTTTTAGTTATAAAATCTTTTAATATCATCATAGGGAATGCAAAGTCCAAAGGGTACACAATCATGTTTAGCCAGTTGGTATCAAGAAACCTATAATACATGTACTTTTTATCATTTGTCGAATAAAAGTTTTGACATTTTTGAATTTTAAAAATATCGGATGCATCAAGACATTTTTTTAAAATTATACCGTTATTTAAATTAAAAATAGTATCTAGATGATGTTTCCAGACAGCACACATCCTCATAGATATTCAGTATTGGTCTAAACTAAGCCAGAAAGTCCATGGATTGATACTGGACATCCTATGAATGATAATTTTGGACAATTCAGTGGACTTTAAAACAACTTTCTCCGATGGAATTCCATTGACTTTCGATAAGATATTTTCAAAATTATAAATAGTTTATTTGAATTCAGTGGATTAATTTTTTTGAGAAGCCATTGGACCTTTATTTTTATAGATATGTTACGGGTAAAGTTAGAATAACGGTTAAACTTATAAAGGTTTACCCGGATAAACTGCACAATACCCAGAAAACATGGGTAAAGTCCAAAATATTAATAAAATTGTACACGTTTCAGGCTTTACCCGGGTAAACCGCGTTCTATCCGCCTTGGCGTGGTTAATGTTAAAAAATAACGCCATAAATATTTGGAGAAATTTATTTAATAAAAAAAACAGATTTTACAAATCAAAGGTTACACTAAAACTGTATCCTAACAAAGTAAAAGATAATATAATCTATTTGTTCCAACAAGACAAGCTGCTGTGACATTTCGAGTTACAAAGATTTCCAATAGCTTTACATTTACATTTATTGGTCATGCATTTAGTTTTACAGTGGCATCGTTTATAACCTTGACCTCCTAAAAGTGACTGTTCGTTTGCAAGTTGTCTTAAATTTTTCTTTTCCGGTGATTTTCCATCTCAATAAACTTCTCACTGCACACAGAAAATTGGTTCCTGGAAAACATTTCTTCGATAGTTCCTCTCTTGTTCGCTAGCTTATACGAATCGTCGTCAGTTTTCTCGATAACTGTCATGAGAATGTTTCTAAAATCACCCCTTCCTCGATCAACGTCTGGAATTTTTACTCTCACTGTATCTCCAACAGAACATGGGTGAAACTTTGATTTAGATAAAGCTTTCATCTTCTTTGCTTCTTTTGAGAATTAATATCTCATAATTCTGGAAGGATTATTGCTGTCACAGGCAACTAAGCCCTTTAATAACTTGCATCAAATTAAATATAATAAAAACAAGTTGTATTATCCATTGATGGGTATGATGTGTCATATCCCTCTGAAAACTGTTTGGATAGTTAGTTCTGTATTTTCACTTTGTTTATATAAATAGATTAAATAACAAATATTTTAACCCTCCCTCCCTGCTAAAAAACGTCACAATTTAAAAATTACCAAGATTGAGATAAACATGAAGCAAGAATTTAAATAGCTCATTCTTTCTTCAGTAGATTTTCTTTTCTCAGTAGATTTTCTAAATTTCTTTTTGCGTCTAGTCTGTTTGACTGTATATTCCTTTGGTACAAGCAAAGTTCACACCTTATGTTCCCTGATGTATTTAAATTGTCACACTCTACACACTTGCTCTGATTTTCTGAAGTTTCTGTATTACTAGCGTTTTCTCGATAATTATTGTCTGGTTCTGGGTCACTATCCATAGACTGGTTTATATTTATTTCTTGTTGAGGCTGTTCACCTAAACCAAATTCCCTTACCACTTTCTCGAGCTCTTCTTCGGTTCGTAGATTTTCAATAGCTTCTTTTGGAAAAGCTGATGTGGATAGGCCGACTTTAATATCATGCCCAAACATGGCGGCATAAGGAGCTTATTTTATCCTATCATGGTATGCCCTATTTTTCATTAACTAAACAAATCTTAGACCTTCTGACCATCGCGTGCAGTTTTCATCGTCCATCCACGTCATAAGCATGTTCTATATATCTTGATTTGCTCTTTCCACGCTGCCTCGTGACTGACTGTGACGTGGTTTCCCATGGACTATTTTAAAGCCACTCCACATCGTAGATAACTCTTCAATGACATGGTTGGCGAACTCCCGGCCGTTGTCTGATTTGAGTATAGATGGGGGCCGAAAATACAAAATATGTCTACCAGGCTCTTAGCTACTTCCTCAGCCCTTTTCAACGTTCATTGACATATTTAAACAAACTTAGTTAAGTGGTCCTGATACACCATAATAAATTTGTATTCTCTATCCGGATGGGATTGCATGTCAATTAGATCCACTTGACAACGGCTGTTCATCTCCGAAAAAACCATTGATTTAACCATAAGTCCTTTTTTGGCAGATTTCCGTTTCTTTTGGCACCCTTGATACAAGCGCAGATATAACTTAATACCATCTTGAGTTATATTCTTGTACTTTTTTTTACATTCGCTTTCCATACGGTGCTTACCGCCATGTCCTATAGCTAAATGTGCATCATGCAAAATGTCAAACATTTCGTCGTTTGTAACGTAATATTTAATGCTAGTTCCACCTGACGATACACGAGCAATAAGCTTTTTAATGCCTCTAACAGAACATATGTCAAACCTCTTTAACCGCCGATATTGTAGCGTAGTCTTAGTTTTAGAGTTTTTTGCCAACTTGACTGATTCTAACATTTCTTGGTATTGTTCATTATTAAAATAAAAACTATTTGCACTTTTCGTAGACACAAACTCGTTAAAAACTTCATAAAAATGCTGTGCTAAACGCGTACGTTCACTCTCTTCGGTTGCCATCTTAGAACTGAACTGAAAAAGTGGTGAAAGATGACGCAATAATAATTCCTATATCCAACTTTACCCACGCAAAAGCGGATAGAACGCTGTTTACCCGGGTAAAATCCGAAATATGTGTAATTTCAATATTATTTCAGACTTTACCCATGTTTTCTTGATATTGTGCAGTTTATCCGGGTAAACCTAAGTTTAACCGTTATTCTACTTTACCCGTAACAGATACATTAGATGTCCATCTCTGTCCGAAAATTTTTTTCTTAAAATATAGGGGCGTACGATGGGTTTACGGATTTATGGATCCCATATTTTAAATAAGAAAGCCATTGAATAAATAAAAATAAAAAGCCATTGGACTAATATTTTTAAAAATCCCTTACATATACATTTTTGATCGAAAATCAAACGATCCGTTATTGAGCGTATTTATTAGCAAGGATTGCCCAATCGGCAATCTTTATATTTCCAGTTAGATTTTAGAGTCTATATTATTATTTTTTATTATCGATGCCGCGTATGAATTATTTTTGAACTGTACCAGTGTAAATAACTACCATCATCTTATAATTAGTTTGTATGTGCATATTCTTTTGACATATTCTAAATTTTATTGTAATAGAAAATTTTGAAATAGAAATAATAGAATCTTTCTGTCTCAGACTCTCTCTGGGTAAGTTCAATAAATTTGTTTACATATATATTTATTTATATCTATTTTCGAACCAATAATTGAAGTGATTTTTATTAATAAAAATGTCAATATTATCAATATGTATGGAACTTATTCATGGTCACTAGATATATTGTAAATGCTTGGAAACATTAAGTTATTTTCTTCCTATTTTTTTTAGATAAATATATAAAATCCCTCATACAAGAATACGTTAACAATATACTTATTGTATTACAGTATTTCTTGACGGAAACCAAAGTTGACCTAAAAAATTAAGGCAAGGACTGGCAAAAAATTATACTACAGTTTACCAAAGTTTTTTAAATCAGTGTCAGTTCTCATTGAGTATTTAGAGGATCCAATCAATTTAAAAAAAGCAGCAAGTATTAGTCACACTTAATTATAGTGTACATGGCTAAATTTCAAGAACGTATTCAAAGATCATTCAAGATCATAGTTCTTAACATTTTTATCATGTAGTTATGGATATTTATTAAATTTACGGATATCATGTTGTTCATATATTCTTTTTTTATGAACAGAGAAAGTTGCAATGATAATAAATACTCCTTTAGACACCTCAATAATTTATTTTATTGCAAAATAGTTATTTATGTAACCAGTGTGTGAAATGTTCTGTTGTCAAATGTTTATTAAACGTCAAATTAGTTTTTACACACTAGCGAGTAAAAAGACTTTTTTAGGCACATAGTGCGTAAATGCCCGCACAGTAGTGGAAAAAAGTCTTTAAGATATAAATATTGTAAATAAGATGTCCTTAATACTTTTTTTAAGGCATCATCTTTATTAGGGCATTGGCAGAAACAAAAGTGAAACCTTCAACAACTAATGTTTACCTCATTTATCCTGGATACGATCTACACACCCGATTTTGACTAAACTTTGGATCGGCAGTATTTGTCAAGAACGATTTGAGTTGCCAGCGGGAGGAAACGCTTGAACCTGCGGACTTCGACGTCATATAGTTCAAAATAATAGCCAGTGGTGCCACGAAATGATTTGTAATGACTACGATTTGTATGCTGTATCTACAGACCACCAAGCGATACCCAATATAGACGGCTCTTTTTGAACCTGGTTGATTGCATTAACCATCTGCAAATTGACTACCCAAGCGCAGAAATCGTCGTCATGGGTGATTTTAATGCTCACAATATCAACTGGCTGCGCTTCTGCAACAAGAACGACGATGAAGGACGAGAAGCTGAGCTATTTGCCACCATATGCGGGCTTACGCAGCTTGTGAAGGAACCTACCAGAATTCCCGATCGAGACGGCGAGTTCGCGAGTCTCCTAGATCTGGTCTTGGCTTCAGACCCTGACTCGTACACTGTATCAGTACATGCCCCCCTAGGAACATCGGACCACAAATTGATAATAGTCTCTTGCCAGTTGGATGTTAAAACGCAGGATCCTCCGATGCCGCGGAAGGTATGGCACTATAAATCAGCAGAGTGGAACCATCTTCGGGAATTTTATCGCTCATTCCCTTGGAAACAAGTCTGCTTTAGAACCAATAACATCTCAGAATGTACAAATCAAACTACGGAAACGATCTTGGCAGGAATGGAAGCTTATATCCCTTTTTCTACTAAATGCGGATCAAACAACAAGCAATGGTTCAACCTAAATTGCAAAAAGGCAGTAAACACTAAAAATGCAGCATATCGCAAATGGCGTCAACGAAAATCGAAGGAACTTTTTAGCCTTCAGAATTAGCTGCAAGCGAATTGTTGATGAATGCAAAGAGAGTGACAACAACAGGATCAAAAACAAACTGCTAAACTGCCCAAATGGAACAAGATCTTTCTGGTTGATATCGAAAGCCGTTAGTCAATGATTTGCTAAGTCAGCCTTGCCACCCCTAACAGCAGATGATGGTTCTATCGTGGTAACAGCAAGGGAAAAAGCCAACTTACTGGGTAAACTCTTCGCGTCCAATTCTACTATGAGTCGCAAGGCAAAACACCGCCATATTTGCCAATGGTGAATTCATCGATGGGAGAAATTTCGTTTTCCAAACGAATTATAAATAAAATTCTTAAAAGCGTAGATACCAGCAAAGCTTCTGGACCTGATGGAATTCCAGCCCTAATACTAAAACGTTGTGCAGACGAATTGACTCCTCCCTTATGTAGACTGTTCACGGCATCGTATAAGCAGGGCCAATTTCCAACAAGCTGGAAAACTGCTCGAGTGCAAGCCGTACCCAAAAAGGGTAAGAAGACGATGCCCTCCAATTACCGTCCGATTGCACTAGTTCCAGTAATATCGAAGATTATGGAGAAAGCTGTCAACCAACAACTGTTAAGATATCTGGAGTCATCTCGACTAATCAGCGATCATCAATAGGGCTTCCGAAAGCTTAGATCTACCGGCGATCTTCTGGCTTACGTCACACACTTGTGGACGGAGGCCATGGAGAAGCACGGCGAGTCCCGCTCAGTCGCTCTTGACATTTCCAAGGCATTTGACAGAGTGTGGCATGAGGGACTACTAACCAAGCTCTCCTCAATCGGCATATAAAACTTATTATTGAATTGGATCAATAGTTTTCTTGAACAACGAACAATCCAAGTAGCCGTCGATGGATACCTCTCCGACAAATTTAACATTAACGCTGGAGTCCCTCAAGGATGCATTCTATCCCCCACCCTTTTCTTGATATATATCAACGATTTGCTAGGAACCTTTGTCAATCCAATCTACAGCTTTGTGGACGATAGCACACTTATTTCCACATTTAAGTCCGCCAAACCAACGACAGCCGCAAGTTCTCAGAATCTTAGGCAGCAACAAGTAGCTTCAACCAACAATGATATTAGAGCAATCTTGGAGTGGGGCGGTAATAATCTGGTAAGTTTTAACGCTGAAAAACGCAGGCTGCAGTATTTACGATGAAGACTAACCTTGGTGGCCCGGAGCTGGTAATGGCAGGGAAAACATTGCCAATGCAATCATCTTTACATCTTCTAGGAGTCGAGGTCACCAACAGTGTGTCCTGGCATGACCACGTTGCCGAGGTCGCGAGAGCGGCTTCCAAAAAACTCGGAGTGCTTTTCAAAACGAAAAAACTGTATACACCAGAATAGCTGCTGGCTCTTTATAAGGCTCAAATACGCCCTTCTCTCGAGTATTGCTCGCATGTCTGGAGCTCTGCACCCAAGCATAGTTTAAACCTGCTGGATTCTATACAGAAGAGAGCTATTCGTCTTATCGACAAACCAGAACTGACAAAGAGTCTGGATAGTCTGGAGCACAGGAGAAAGGTGGCTGATCTTTATTTATTCTACCGTTATTATCACGGTAAGTGCTCCTCTGAGCTGGCAGGTCTGATTTCACCCAGGGCTGTTCCGGCAAGAAGGACGCGTCTAGCAGTTGCGGCTCAAGGACGTCGCTGTATCGGGACTCATTCATCTGGAGAATATCTTCTTTGTGGAACCGGCTTCCACCTTACATATTTCCCGACGCATACAACATATAGCAATTCAAGATAAATGCTCACAAATATCTTCGCGCAAGCACCACTCCAAGAGTGACATAGGACTTTCCTCTTGTGCTTGTGTTTACCAAAAAAAAAGGCATATCTGTGCTATGTATCCGTCTTTTGTTTTATAATTATTTGGAGATTCAAAATATATCGTCCAGTAAATAGAACGAAAACTTACAAAATAATAGTTTTAGGTACAGGCTAATTCCATTATAAATATTCAATAGATCATATTATTTATCAAAAATACAAAGTGACTGAAATTACAAATTTTCTAATAATTTTTTTACTTACTAATTGCAACTCATTTAATTTGAAAAATATAATTAGTTAACATTAATTAAAAGGACAAAGGAACATCTTGAACATTTTTTTTTTTAATCCTGAAATATAAGTCCAGTTATCAGAATTTTATTCAGTGGGCCTATGGCTGCCTACTTTTATGACGTTTGTATAATCTTAATGACATCCACTGAATTCTTGAAGAAACTAATGGATGTTGTATCTTTTATTTCCAAAAAAAGAAAACCTTTAGATAGTTATAGGCTACATTTGTGCTATGGGTTATTTCAAATGAGAAATTTGAAATAGTATATTGGCTTTATTAAAAAAAAAAAGTTATTAAAGAGTTTATAATGTTAATCAAATTGAGAAAGTATTAGTGGATAGTGCTATTTAAAATGCATATTTTCTCCGAGAGATGAACATGAAGTAATGAATGTAAAAATAACTCTAAAATATTAATAGTGACCATATATCTTAAGCAAGTTTCACCCTTATAACAAATAGAACTCTATTTCCTTTTATTTATTACCTTTTTTCGAAAAGGTCGTTAAGTTCTTGCTATACATCAAGAGGGATAACCACAAAACTCTCAGAGTGTCTCATTTTATCAAATAATTTATTACCAAACCTGAAAAGGGATTTTAAACTAGACCGGAGCTAAGTTAACCTAAATCCAGTGATTCATATATAATTCTACATTCAGTGTTTCCGTAAAAAAAATGCAATTTAACATAAAATGTCCAATTTCGTAAAAAAGACTAATGTTTTTCTCGGGGCAGACAGTCGAGCAAACTTTATAAATTATGTTTTATTCCCGGGAGAATTGAGGACACTTTTCCTTGGAATAAATTTCAAGCCATACAAATTGCTACAATTAAGATAAGAACTGTTTTCTCCATTAAGCGCTTTTGCCAACACGATAGCCTTATTTTGTCATGTTTTCGTATTAATTTTTTTTATCTTTTTCGTTTCATTAGGACATAATTTAAAAAGAGTTTTTTCAAAAAAACAGAAAGTTGTATTTTTTAGTCATTTGCTCATCTTTAGAGATTCTTCTATGATGTTGATTATTTTTGATGGTAGAGATATTCAGACTTGATATTTTATTTACCATTATAATAACTTTTGTGCAAAACAGCTCAATCTTATTTTATTAATCAAAAACCTTATGAAACTCGGGACATGAAAAGTTTTAAGTCTGTTTGCTTAAAAATATATTGAAACCGGCTCTCGTGTTTCCTCGCAAAACCGAAACTTGAAATCGATATATTTTAGCGTAAATCCGGAGGGTTTCCAGATATTTGAAAAAGTTTCGGTGATGCAGTTTACGGCTCTTCTGGAAGAAATTTTTCGGCAAGTATTAATAAAAATACTTGCCGAACATTATTTATTAGAACCGAAGCAAATTAAACATTTATATTAGAGAATTTTAAGGAGTTTATTTTATGATTAAAGTTATCATTTCTACTGAAATAGAGCCAACAATTATAAAAATTCCTTGAAAATTTTAAATGTTTTTCTCGAGTTTTGGGTTGCATAAAACTATTACTGAACATTCAAGAATTATAGAAAATCAATTGAAATCTACTATTGACAATATATTTACATCTTTTAATAACGATGACATTTGCGCTCGCGTTGTACACTGTGATTTTTCTGATCATTTCATGCAGCTTATTTCAATGCCCTTACTACCTATTAATATAATATCTTTCTATGAAAAAAGGTTCTTTACACGGGAATATAATATTAAAAAGTTTTATTCAATAGTGTCAAATATAAATTAGAATTCAATTTTTTGTAATGGATCCTCCTTAGATTCTGAGTTCGACAGTTTTTTTAACACTGCTGTATATGATTCCTTTCCTCTGGAAAGGTGCTATCCTAAAAGTCCAACCACTGCGGGTGGTTGGACTGCCGTGGATGACAGAAGATTTGATTAAAAAAGGTCAATTTTTAAGAGATTTGTTTAAGAGCTATAAATATAACACACATAATGAAAATATTTTAAAGAAATATAATATATTAAAAAAACGACATTTTTTAAAAACCAAATAGCCAAACGTACTATAATGAACTTTTTGCTAAATCTAATAATATCTCGAAGACAGCATGGCAAGTGATTAAGAATAATACCACCAACAATTCGAAATATTGCAAACAACCGGAATATTTTATTAACGAAAACGGTTCTAATTTTAGTGACATGCAGAAAGCCACTGAATTTTTTAACCATTTTTTTATTGAGTCTGTAAACAAAATTGTAAATAATAGGAATTTAGCCTTAACAAATAAATCGCCAAAAACATTAAATAATAAAATAATTTTAAATTCATTATTTTTATGTTCGTATGGTGAAAGTGAAATACGTGAAATTATCTTATCTGTCACTAACAAACACTCGGCTGGTGATGGAATTCCCTGCTCTCTTATTAAGCACGTCCTTGAATTTTTGGTGACACCGATTGCATATCTTGTTAATCTGTCATTTCAGGAAGGGTCATTTCCATCGGCTCTGAAGAACTCTCTCGTTGTCCCTATCCATAAAGGAGGTGATAAGCATTTGATATCCAATTATAGAGGAATTTCACTCTTATCGGTGTTTTCGAGAAGTGTTTCTCTAAACGTTTGGAATCTTTTCTACTCAAAGACATTTTTTTTAGTAAATACCAGTTTGGTTTCAGGACGGGTCGCTCTACACAAGATGCAATTTTGTCTTTATATTCATATGGTTTGTCTAATCTGGAATTAAACAATAAATGTCTAAGCCTATTTTTTTATTTAAAAAGGGTGTTTGATCTAATAAATATTAACCTAATGTTGAATAGATTTAATGACTGTGGTATGCGTGGTCTTGCCCATAAATGGATTAAATCCTACCTGACCGGTAAATATCAAAAAACGATATTAAAGAATGGAAATGTTTCAATTGCATCCGAGTCCCTACCAGTTGTTAGTGATGTCCCGCAGGGTACCATTTTGGGACCACTGTTATTTGTTATATTTTTTGATAGCATCTTGGGCGAATTTCCTGGCAATCATATAGTTGCGTTTGCAGATGATGTTGTTATATCAACGTCGAGTGGTGACTTAGAAGAACTATCTAGAGGTTCAACCGGGGTAGTTGACCGAATGATAACTATCAGTAGCAGGAACAGCCTAGTGCTTAATGAGTCAAAAACTTAAATGATATTTTTTAGTCTTACCGATTTAAATAAAAGCTTGCTTGTTAAAATGCATAGCAAAACCATAGAACAAAATAAGGTTGTCAAGTAGTTAGGAATATTAATCGATAAACATCTTAGTTGGTCTGATCATGTAGATATGGTTTTAAAGAAATGATCAATTCATGCCTATGTGATCTGGCAGTTACGTAATAAAATCGATATTGGCCTGATACTTCTTTTCTACTATGGATAAGTCCAGTCATGTTTGTCATATGGCATAATGTGTTGGGGTAACTGTTCTAGAAGTGGTGAAGGTCTTACGGCCCAGAAAAAATAATGAGAACTATTTTATTTAAGCTTTTTACATCTTCTTTTAGAACACTCTTTCCAGGCTTGAAAATTATGCCATTTCCTTGCCTATTTATTTTGAACTCGGTCATGCATATAAAGCGTAACCTGACTGACTATTCTTTATCTACAGGTACCCAATATGAACTCATGGTTAACTTAAATTTGGATATACCCAAACATAAATTACCCAAAGTGGCAAACAGCCCAGTAGTTTTACCAATTAAATTATACAATAATCTTCCCACTAAAATAAAAAAAATTGAGAAGGTTAATAATTTCAAAGCTTCATTAAAAAGAATTTTAATTAAAAATTCCTTTTATACGGTAACAGATTATTTAAATTGCAACCTTACTCCCATTATTCGTATTTGTTTGTTTGATAAAAGCTGTAGTTTTCTTATAGTCTTAGTATTTAGTTAGTTATAGATTTTTAATTTTTTTTTGCCTAAGGCCTTTTAAAAGTTGTATGTTTAGGTCTTATAGTTTTATTTTTTGACATTATCCGATACTTATTTGTATGAGTCCATGGAAATAAATATTTGAGTATTGAGTATTGAATTATCTTCTGCTACAAATTGTGCAGTGCTTAAACTCCAGAAGTAAAATCGGTTAAATAGAAAACAAAGTTCCCCACCATCTTCCGCTGTTTAGGCTAGTTAACAATAAATGTCGAATTGAACCATTTTTATTCGTTTAATTATAATTACTTAATTCAAGAAATTTATAATCTAGTACCTCACATTTGACTCATCAAATACAATATCGGTTATGATATTAGCAAAATATATAGTTGGCCACTTAACAAAAATATTAGAAATATGAGGTAATAAATCTTTCAGAACCAAAAAAAAATTAAGGTATCGTAATCGTTTTCTGATGATGTTCCTTCCTCCTTTTGTTTAATGTTGACTAACTTTTTGGCAATTTTTTCTTCTTAATTTTATAAATCTTGTTCTGTGCACTAAATTATTCACATCAAAAAAATATTTATTTTTTCTATTTGTATAGGTTTCAAATCAAATGAGTTGCAAAGAGTGATGTAAAAATTATTAGGATATTATTATAGAAATGTAAATACATTAATTATTCTCATAGTTTTTGTTTACTGTTTTATAATAATAATGATAATAATAATAAACAAAATTTATTACTTTTCATAAACAAGATACAATATAAAATTTAAGAAATACACAATGTCTATAAAAAATAAAAGGCCGTATTACGTCAGTATTCTGGTACGCAGACCAGATACTGTTTAGGCGCTCTCTAAAAAAATTTAAAAAATATAAAATATCAAAAAATTTGCTCTACAACGAGCTGTTATACTATAAATAATAGTTCGGCAAGACTAACCGGTTTACAGGGACTATTTCTAGGGAGTTGAGTTTATTCGACAGTCTTGATTTAAAAGTTCTAAACAACAAGAACTACTCCCTAGATCTGATAGGTTCCAGAAACCCTGTTAAATTTAAATGATGAAAAAAGAAAGAACCTATCAGGCCAGTTGCCTCAGTCACACTCACTCACTCAGTAGTAAAACACCCTAATTTAATTTAAATAGGGTGTTTATTAAGGTTAACATCTTACTTGGTCAGAGACAATGAGTCAATTAAAGTTGTAAGGCAAACAAAATCTACATGGTATGTAAATACAATTAAATATACATGATGGTCTTAAAAACGTGTAAACAAAAATAAATAATATTATATATATATATATATATATATATATATATATATATATATATATATATATATATTTTATATATATATCTATTAAGTTTAAAACTCAAAGGTACCTGAATTCGTCAGTGATCCCTTTGGAAGCATTACATTATAAGGCGTAACATTGAAGTGTTTTAATTTACATAATTATAAGATAATAAATTCATGTTAAATCATACAAAGAAATAAAAAGAATATGGTTAAGATCAATTAAAGAGGAAAAGAAAATGACTAGTAAGCTTATGGGTCAAGTTCCATGGTGTTCTTCTTTCGGGGGGGAGAGCCCGCGATGAGCTATTTTTTACCACATAGGGCTTAAAGCATGATGTGGGATGACGGGGCTAAAGGCGGCGAAATTATCAGCTTTTAGGCTTCAGGGCGAAATCCTCATCACTGCTGGGTAATGACTGGTGGTTTACAAACTCATATTCAAGGAGCCGAAGTTTCGAGAGGCACCAAACCACTAAAAACCATCCTGCTTCAAAAAATATTTGCTTCAAAATGAAGAAACACTAATGAATTTCAGTTTTTAGTATTAATTTAGATAAAAATGTGCTGGCGGAGAGATATGAAACTAGATTTATTTCACTACACCATTAATCTCTCTCCGTTACAGCAGACAGCACGGTTCACCTTTGGCAGACGCAGGAGCTGGAAAAGACCCCCCAGATGCGTCGCGGAACTGCTTAAGTAATAGTCCAAAAGACGTCTGGGCGCAAGACCGGAGATTGAGAAACTTTGCTCGTTACTTTATGGGTTTAGCCGCTATGGGCCTAACCAAAACCCATACGTAGATCACTAATAAGCAAACCATAGTGTGCCTGGTAGAAAGTACTAATACGGGCCAAATCGTAATAATTCGACACCCGGCGCCACTGGCGTCCGCTTTAGTAAACCGGTTGACCAATTCAATTGCCGTGAAATCTTCTCCATGCACAACATATTGTAAACAATAACAAAGAATTAAAATAGTGATAATATTGATAGTAGTTCAATGAAAAATATTGGCGAATTCCATTAAGAGTCGAAGGCAATTGTAATTATGGTGGGTATCTCAGTCAGCAGTCTCGTACTTATAAAGTTTTGAAAGAAAAATTTAGAACAAATTCATTTTTAAATATTTAAACCAAATGAATAACGTTAGGATTCTCCAGATCCTGTCTAAAGCGTAATTAATCCTGTAACAACTCCTTCTCTTCCCCCAAGAGAATTACCAGAAAAGTAATTCTCATGCGAAGAGAAGTAAGCATCCAACTGGGAAGGAAAGTAAAGAATGTGCGAACAATCTAATTATTTGAAAATGCTATTCAAGCATTAAAATAAGTCAGAAAAATGAAAAACTTCAAATTGATTGACTCATGAAATAATAATACTATAATAACCAACGAAATACCAAATAACACAAAATTTCTAGTAATTTCTGATAGAATTCCTAATCGGAAATCCAAAACGCTTCAAGTGGTAGGCCTTCACCACAAGAAACTTCACTAGAAAGAGAAAAACAAACAAGGTAGCTACTATCCAATAACTGCAAAAACATCAAAATACCCAGTCCGCACAGCTTTGAGGAAAGAAACTGGAGAAAAAAAAATTATATTAGAATTGAAAACTCAAAAGAACTAATAAGTAAAACACAAAAAAAAGCATACGTCCCGGCCAGTAAGCAAAATCGATAAAGTCTAATCGGAATCGGAATCAACGAGTAGCTCTTCTTCTGGAATCTTTTTCAAATCTTTAACATGCCAAGCACCCTTAAACTTGCGCTTTTCGTCAATCAGTTCATAGACTACCGGAGATAACTTTTTCTTTATTGTAAAGGGACCCAAAAATTTTGGTGCGAGCTTGGCAGTAAAGTTTTTACTAGCATCAGAAAGATCGTAATTTTTGCGATAAACTCGCTCACCGACCTCAAAACTAATTGGTCTTCGTCGGAGATTATAACGATTCTTTGATCTCTGATGCGCCGTTTTCAGTCTTTCCTCAACATCCCTATATACTTTACTTAATTCACGCGAACGTGCCATAAAGTCGCCAACCGTGATACTGGGAACATCCCTACTATTGTGTTGGTCGCCCGAGGGCATATATTCTCTGCAGAAATTCATAAAATCGCTAGTGAGCCCAGTGGCTTCATGCACCGAAGATCTTATGCCCGAACCAACCTTCGGTAGAAGTCGATCCCAATTCTTATGATTATCCTCAATATAACAACTTAACATGGTTTTAGGGACTTGATTCACACGCTCCACGGGGTTGGCCTAGGGATGATAAGCCGGAGTATATCATATATTGACCTTATACTGCTCACACAGTTTGGAAAAAAGTTCACCTCGAAATTGAGCACCATTATCGCAAATAAGAATTTGGGAAACACCGAAAATGAGAAAAACTTGTGCCTGTATAAGACGACAAATCATAGGGGCCTTAGCTGAGCAAAAAAAAATGAACAAAGGAAATTTAGTGAAGGTATCCAAGACGACCAATACGTATTTGTATCCCTGAGTAGAACGAGGCAAGGGCCCAAAAAGATCGACGCTAATCGTGCTCCATGGCTTCAAAACTTCATTTTGTTGTCCCATTAATCCGTGTCGCTCCCGGAGGGGCTTTTGCGAAATACATTTGGCGCAATGCCTAACATATCGGAGGACATCAGCTCTCATTTTTGGCCAATAATGACGACGCTTTAGTCGTTCGTATGTCTTCATGACACCACCATGACCAACAAAAGGATGATCATGATTTTCTTCCAAAATCATACGTCTTCGATCCTTGGGTACTACTTCCTTCCAGAAATCTTCATCATCTCGAAGACACGGGTAAGAACACTTCACATACTTGTAAAGTAAATTTCCTTCAATTCGCCATTGGGGATAATTAATAGGATTCTCTACAACCTGATTGAAAACTCTTCGATACCACTCATCTGCAATTTCTGGTTCCTGGTTTACACTCAATTTAGCAATCTCTGGCACAGCTTTAGGTGTTAATCGGGCTTTAGAAAGGACGCGCTTTGTAACATTTGTGACATTTTATTCAGTTTTAATTTTGAAAACAATTAAACGACGGTCAAGGCGAGTGAGGTTAGTCTTTTTTTGACGTTGCCAATGAAAGTGGATTCCCGAATTTTGTTGCAATATTTTTAATTTCGATTACTTGGAAATTGTTTGCAGTATTGATTCCACTTTTTATTATTAACAAATGATATGGTCTATTGAATTTCATCAATCGAATTAGCCTGTACCTAAACTATCTTTTCTTTGCTATTTTATGTTTTTTCATCATTAGTAACCTTCGAAATTAGTTATTTGAAAATTCATTAGAGTATTACATAAAAAAGGATTTTTATATTTAATTCCATTAATAGGTTCTGATTTAGAGCTAACTACAACTGTATATGCTCGCCATCCTTATACATTTTAACTTAATCTTTTGCAAAACAAATTTTAGATTACATATAAAATTTTTTTTTGTTATAAAATATTAAGAAAAGATAGTAGACCTGATGACGATTGAGTAGGCACGTCATCTCCAATAGCTCAATAAATTTTTTCATAATTTTTTTTATATAAATGAAGTTATTGAATTGTTACAAGGTGTAAGTGTGGTTGGTTCTGTTCATATAAAAGTAAAGCAGTAAAAGTTTTACCATTCAAGCATACTTATCCTAAGTTTAATAATACTAAGGATCTAGTTTGGTCAATGCGACTGCGCAGTTGTGGGTCTACGTGAGATGATGACTCTTTCAAAAGAAGCTATTGACAAAATTAAATGCCTGCAAGTAAAAGTTTTTATTGTTTTATTCACTAGAGGAAAAATCAAGCATCCCAAATTATTACTTATCATATTCTGCATGTATTTTTATTTGCTTCAGTTGCTCATGTATTTGGGGTTTATTAATGTATA
The DNA here is from genome assembly GCF_022605725.1 of Anthonomus grandis grandis. NCBI lineage: Eukaryota > Metazoa > Arthropoda > Insecta > Coleoptera > Curculionidae > Anthonomus > Anthonomus grandis. The sequence goes on from NC_065546.1 coordinate 15,083,251, forward strand.
TTTTTCTTTTTTAAAAAAACTAGAGAAACTACACTGAAATATATTTATATTTTCTTATTATTACTGAGCCTTTTTTTGTATCAAAATCTTTTGCGCTATTTATTGCTTAGTTGGGTCTATTTAAATAAATAAAAATCTTTTATTCTAATAACTACATAACCTCTATATTTCACCACTAATTTGTAGCTTCATTAGGAGAAAAGCTAAAGTCCAAAGAAATTACCCACTATTAAAATGTTAAAGTAGTCAAACCACTAAATACATATTCAAAAAATTCGAACACAAATATATTCAAAAATCAATAAAATACTTTTAATTTGGAAACAAATTCGAGAATTAAAAGAGACAGCTACATATTAAATACACAAAAAAGGACTCGGATTATAATTTGATTATTTAAAATTAAAAATACACAAGTTCGTGGCCAGGTACATGGTAATATTTTATATTAAAAAGGTCCTTATAAACAATGGGTTGCTATTTTAGCTGATAACAATTAAAAAAAACATATATAGATATTATATTACTACGAGTTTTTTTGTCAATTTATTTCGGTAATAACAATAAAAATTTACATATGTAAATAAGTATTTAGGTTTTGTTAACTTTTAAGGGTTAAGTTGGATAAGGGGTAAATTAAAACCCAAGCTCTTTAAAACTTTTTTTCTTTTAATGCCAATGTTTTGATCTATATTAGGCCTTTTAGGGTGAACAGAAAAATTTTTGGTTTATTCGTTTGAATAAACCAAATGTGGTTTGGCCAACCATTTGGTTTATTCGTTTTGAAGATATCAAGCTGCTGGTGGATAAGTAACAACAATATTGAATGTTGTTGCTTACGCATTGTTAATATTGCGTACCAAAATTACATAAAAATAATGTACCTTTAAGATCAGTGGTAAACTGTATTGGTGCTGTCACATATAATCTATTAAAATTTCTTGCCAATCAATTATCAAGTTCGCTGGCTGAAGCTACAAATTTTAATGTTGGGATACTTTTTTTTTGTGAATTGAATGCAAAAGGTTTATTTAGAGAGATGTTTTAATTTCTTCCGAATTTAGCAAGTGCAAAGAATTTACGGCAGATTTATGTTTAGCATTGGAAAATGCTAGCCAGTGTCAAAAAAATTAAAAGTTTTAAGGTATCTTAGGAAGAAGACTTTAGAAGATACAACTTCTAACCTTTACTCGTCGTTTACTCCTAAAGTGTGCCTTAATACTAAAGACAAATATTTATTTTCATTTTGAAATTCAGAGATCAGATACCAGTTTGTCTGCATAATTTGCTTTTTCTTTCTAGATTTCAAAACTGTTCGTCTTTTTTTCGATAACTGTTGACTTTAGGTATAGGACATGATGCTTGAAACATACGTAGAATTCCACGCGAAATTCAAAAATGAAATAAAAAAAGGTGCTTTCATTTGAAAAAATTAAGTTGAAGGTCGTAATTTATTTTTGAGCAACCCTCTATATACAAACTTCATGTTCAAAAATGCGCAACTTGAAATAAAAACCGACAGGTCCGAGCGTTTTTTTACACATCTTATACACCCCTGAATTTTAAATGAATTTAGACATAAATTTTGGGATGCACTGTAAAAATATAATAATTAAAAAAATATAAGAAAAAAACTATAAAAACTCTTAAATAGTTACTAGTAGAGACATATACATCTAATGATATATTTATGAAAGTAACAACAGCAGGAAAATTAATTTTATTATTAGTATGTTGCTTTGCTGTGGTGATCTGAATATGATGATAATATATAAAAAAATAAATAATTACGCTTATAATAGTATGTAATATATTATATTATATATTATATGCAATGATCCAAGAAGATGCAAACTAGGTAATTAGTAGGTAAATAGCAAACTAGCAACCTAATAAGTTATGTCTGTCCCAGTAAGTTATGTCTTGCATATACTAAGAAAACAATACGATCAGTTTTAGAAAACTTTTGGAAAATAAAACCATCTGGTACACAGATGGCTCCAGAATGAATAACAGAGCTGGATTAGGGCTTTGTGGTGGGATCTCGCATACCAGTAGGGCATACTCGCTGGGGAAGCACGCCACTGTCTTCTAGGCCGAAGTATTCGCTGAATTAAAATGCGGACAGAAAATCCTAAGCTGCACCGCAATACAGTCGTATCAATATGCTTGGACAGCAGAGCTGCCATTAACGCTATCACGGCCGCAAAGGTAAGCTCCAAGCTTGTACTAGAGTGCATAAAAGTCCTGAAAAAACTGGTGCAGGTTGGCTGCAGGGTCCAGCTCGTCTAGATACCTGGCCACGCAGGCCATGCAGGTAATGAGAAAGCGGACTCTCTTGCCAGCCTGGGATCCGCGAATGTGCCGATGGGGCCGGAACCCATAGTTGGTATCGCCAAATGCATTGCGGTCGCGTCAATGAATGGTCTGCTGGACAAGTGGACCCACCGAAAATGGACTGAGTCCCCTGGTATGAGACAGGCCAAAGCGCACATAGGTGGGCCCTCTGCCTGTCTCACCAAAAATCTACTACGCCTAAAAAGACGCGAAATTGGGCTAGTGACAGGTCCTTTAACTTCCACGTCACTTAAGAAGCCATCTCTATACTATCGATATTGCGGAAAACCCGGAGTGCCGGTGGTGCTGTGAGGAGGATGAAACCGTTGACCATGTAGTCGGGGAGTGCCCAGCACTCACGCGCGCCAGGTTCAAATACTTGGGTAACACTTTCAGTGTACCGAGTGACTTTAAGTCCTTCAGACCAGAGAGCCTTATCGGTTTCTTTAAGGCCATTGGGCTCTGGTAACCCCCGGTGGGGCAAGACGGGTCCATCAGGAGACCTATATGCACAACTGCCTTAGCAGCCCACTATTTCGACAATTATTTAATTCAATTCAATCCATCAAAGATGAAGACGAGGGCGCATACAGACAAACATTATAAATGTTTTGGCCTATATTGCAATAAACCCTCACATAAGCATCCGAAATATTTTTAGGAAGTTGCGAATATCTCACGGTACACTAGAAAATATTCTGAAAGAGCACAGGTACCTATTTTTATTTTTTACAACACTATATTATACTTATTTTTTTTACTTAGACTTCATCCATATCATGTGGTTCTGTACCAGGCGCTTCTCCAAAGAGTTTTTGATAACATACTCAATTTCTATCATTGGCTGTTGAACAGGGTTAGAGAAGATCCCCGATTTATCTCAAAGATATTATGACCGGACGAGGCATCATTTAGCAGCGATGGTGGCGTAAACCTGCATAACCTGCATTATTGAGCCGAAGAAAATCCTCGTTGCATCCGCGAGACTCAACACCAATGGAGATGGACTGTAAAGGTGTGGTGCGGCATTATTGGCGCAAAAATTATTGGTCCTGTCTTTTTCAATTAAACACTTTCTGGTGGCCTGCTCAGTCCCTAGATCTGACTGTCCTACATTTTTATCTGTGGGGAAGGATTAAAGATTTAGTTTTTGCCACCCCACTCACAACACAGAACGACATGCAGGACCGAATTTGCAATGCAATAAATTCCTTGCCCACAACAGAAATCCAGATAGCGGTTCTGTCAACGACACAACGACTTCGACTGTGTATTGAAAATGAAGAAAACAGTTTAAGCATCTAGCACACCATTAAAAATATAAGACAATTTATTTATTAGAAAAATTTGGGTTCTGGAGTTTTATTTTTATTGTTCAAAAACATTTTAATTAATAATTTGAGAATAAAATAAGATATCGAGTATTTATTTAATATTTTTTAAAAAGTCGCTGAAAAATTCCAATTTTACACAAATCGCCCTAATAATTACCAATTAAAATAAAAGCAGGCTCGTTAAAATTCATTCGGCCAATCAAAAGTTATCATTAATTTTAGGCATACATATTCAACCCTTCCCTCACCTATTGTTTGATAGATTAGAAAAAAAATTAAAATGAAAAATTTTTAGAATTTATCATACTTCAAAATGGCATCATTCTTCTCTAGGATTCACTTTGAATATTTAATAAAACCAATTTTTTTTATTTCAATGATTTATTACGCCCTCTACCGGTTATCGTACAAACTTGTAAATAATTTGCAGCGATTTATCTTTCCCGGTTTTATAAAAATAATTTTTTCTCTATGCTTTGCGATAACTAGTTACTGAGATATCGCCGGCGACCTCTCTTAGTTGTACACCCGGTATAAACGTTGTGCTCTTACCGCATTTCCCCCAGCTGCACCATAATAATAATGCATGTCACGTAAAGGGGGGTACAGACCGAAATAAAGAGTTTGCGAGCTGTTCCAGAGCAGCTCCCGAACTAAACTCGAGCAGCTCGCGAGCGCATCGTCCACACAAAAGTTGAGTTCATAGAGTTTCAGTCCTGTGTTCAGTTCGGCCGAGTTCGTTGAGTGTTCGAAATAATAAAAAAAATATTTAAACCTAGAATCTTCCTTTTTGTCATTAGAAATTTACATAAATTAAAGAAAAATGTCATCTCTGGAAAGCGATGAAGAAAGTGATCTAATAATTGCTTGTGCAGCCTATTTTTTAGTAAAACAAAGTATTGATTCAAAAAAAAAAAGAAAATCAAGACCAGACGCTGGTGGCAAAGAAGTTTATTTAAAAATCGTTTAAAATATGGTGGAGTTCCTTTGCTTAGAGATTTACAAATGGAGGACCAAATTTTATTTCGAAATTTTAGCCGTATGTCCGTACCAGATTTTGAAAAACTCTTGGTTCTATTAGAACCAATGATATCAAAACAAGATACAAATTATCGAAAGTGTATCTCATCCAGAGCAAGATTGGCTTTAACTTTACGATTTTTGGCAACAGGAGATTCCTATACAAGTCTCATGTACTTATTCAAAATTCCAAGCAAAGTATTTCTGAAATTGTACCAGACGTATGTGAAACTTTAATTGGAGCTGTGAGTAACCTAATAAAGGGTAAGCGATTTTATTTTACATTTTTATTTATTTATTTTAAAATACAAAATAATATTATGTACATTAAGTTAAGTTCTATAAATTAAAATAGTCTTTTGGAATAATGTAATCAGTAATGCTAAAATGTTCTGCTTCCTCTTGGGGAGACGACATTGGTGACCGTGATGGGGTGACCGTGATGGGGTAATCTTTTTGTACCATAGATGAACTGCTACTTGCATCATGCAATGATGACCCGAAATGCTGCTGAGAGTGCTGCGAATCGAGAGTGTTAATTTCCGTGTCATAAGTTATGGAGGGTGAAGAGATTGCCGACTGTGGTTGCTAAGCCACACAACTGACTCTACTAAGGTTTGATACACTTGATGATGAAGTTTGCGATTGCAAAATGCTAATTTCGGTTTCATAAATTATTTTATTAATGTTAAACTCCACATGTGCTCTGGTTAATGGATCAAAGCCTCTAAGCTTCATAGCAATATGATTTGCAAATAAGGAGCAGGCATCAGATGGCACATTCTTCTTTTCATATATAGTTTTGAGCATACCGAAAGCTTCTGCAGCTTGGTTATTATTTTCTGTTATTGTTGTGAGTTTTGACACGTGTTTGTTATTTGTAAATACACTTTTTCTTTTTTGCCCTATTTCCTTCGAATTTTCTGTTGCATTTCGTGGTGAGCCATTTACATGTAATTCTTTGTCACGTGAACTATTCCCCTCATCGACATCGACGTCATTTGTTTCTGCATTTTTTTGAACATTTTCGACATTGACAGATGCATCCTGTTCAACATTTTCGACATTGTCAGATGAATCCTGATGAACCTCCTAAAACAAAATTTATTCTAGAATTTTTTATTTGATTTTAATTTTAACAATGGTTTAAGCAAATGAAATTTATTTGTGTTTTATTTTCAGATTCCGGATTCGTCTGAAGAATGGCTCGCAGTTGCCGAAGAATCACACTTTATCAAAGAAAAACTGGGAACGACGGACTTTATCGGATGTTTCCCAATGCTAAAAACCAAGGACACTGCACATTCCGACTTCAAAATTGGTGTGCAGAACTTAAATCAATTAAAGCGGCTGAAGGATATTAGTATGTGGCCACCGGGCACTCTCATAAATTCATGTTTGGAAACCTCTAAAGCGCCAGTCCAAATAAATAGTACCACCTCGCCCAAATCTAAGCCTTCCCAGTCTAAGTCTAAGCCTCACTCTCCAGACAGCCATAACCTGCCACATCGCTCAGTTTCATCAACATCTGCTACAATATCCAGAGAGGTTCAATCTTTGAAAATTAGTTCTGATAGGGAGGCCATTGCTACCTCTAAGTCCCTTGCAACAGAATTATTAGAAGTTGATTTTGTCATCGATAATAATTCAGTGGCGAATAAAACAGCAAATAATATGGAGCCGTTGACTCCACCAATAGTGCGGTTATCAAGAGACTCAGGTCGCTATTTATTGGCCAGACTGAGAGACCCTTCCATCTTAAAACCTCTTAGGCTATTCCTTGCCTATCTGCATGATCAACCCTCCAGTGTGTGTTTTGAAGGACATTCCAACATCAGTATCCGATTGGCACTTGCATCAGAGGGACTTCCTGGTGACGTGGACTCTTTGCGGAGGCTCTACTTTCGCTACCATGATGCCTATGGTATTGGTCCAACTGAAGTTGAAGCAGATCTGTCAGCCTTCAGGTCCTTCTTCTCATCAGAAAAGCTGCTACGCCTTCAAAAAATCAGAGAGAGTCATAGCAATTATTATTCTGGTGGATCTCCCGCCAGGAATAAAAATTTTTAAATGACTTGACGCGAACAGAGGATCAAGCACCCTCTAAAATACTGGACAATGGCAAGCTTAGTATTTTCTCTCTAAATATTCAGTCCTTAAGACATAAAACTAATGATTTATTTCTTTTACTGGAAGAGCTTCATTTTCCAGAAATCGTTGCCATAACTGAACATTGGTTGCATGTTGGTGAGCCTGTGGTGGTGGATAATTACACTACAGTTGCCAGATTTGATAGAACAAATCTAACTCATGGAGGTACTGTGATATTATCTACTAGCAACGACTTTTCAATGGTAACCAGGTTCGATAATTTAGTTTCCGAAAAATTATTTGAGTTTTCCATTGTCTACAATAATAATTTTGATCTTTACGTTGTTTGTATTTACAGAACACCTGATGCTGACGTAAATGTTTTTTTCCAAAAATTACTAAGCTTGCTTGAGTCTCTGCCATTAAAAAGCAAACTCATTTTATGTGGCGACCTAAACATTGATTTTTCCAGTGTGTGTGCTGCTCAAGAATCTCTCCAGTCCATTTTCGACTCTTTTGGCTTAATCATGCACATTAAATCACCTACTAGAATAACTAAAACCAGCTCTAGTACAATAGATTATGTCGTATCTTCCTTTGAGCCAGATTTCGTCGATTGTACTGTCTTAAGCCCAGGTTTCTCAGACCATGAAGCAATGTTAACAATGTTTTCCATAACTAAATCTAAAAGTAAAAATGTTCCACGCAAATTAGGCCGTATTTTCTCGGATAAAAATTTTTTACATTTTAGGCACCTTTGTCAATCAACTGACTGGAATATTCTCTCTGACGACGTTGATTCAGAATTCTCTAGATTTGTAAAAACGCTATCTAGTTTTTCTCACAAGTCCTTTCCTTTGAGACCTCTTAAAAAGAAGCAACATAACCCCTGGTCTACCCAAGGCTTGCGTACATCTGCTAAGAACATGCGCTTATTATCTCATCTTAAGAAATTTTCAGACAGCGCTTTTTTTCATGAGTACGTAAGACTTTACAAAAAGATTTATCAGAGAACTTTAAAAGCCGCCAAGGATATTTACTATAATAGGAGACTGGCTAAATCTAAAAATGTGGCTAAGAAAACATGGTCGATTGTTAATGCTTTGAGAAATAAGCCTTCTTTGTCGAATACTATCTCCACTTCATCTGAAAACCTTAATGATTATTTTGTAAATGTGGCAAATAATTTAATGAGTACCATAACTCCTTCCCATGATCCACTTTCATATCTTCCCATTGCAAATGAGAATTTCCACAGCTTCTTCTTTACGCCCGTAGTGTTACCAGAGCTTTGCAGTTTAATTAGGGAAATCAAAAACAAAGGCTCTTCTGGAATTGATGAAATTACTCTCAAAATGTTTTCAAATCTGCCCGAATGTACATTATGTCATCTTATTACTCTAATTAATCAGTCTTTTCAAAAAGGTGTTTTTCCTAACTGCCTTAAGTTGGCGATAATAATTCCACTACATAAAGGAGGAGACAAAGATCAGTCTTCCAACTATCGCCCTATTGCTCTTCTTCCCACACTTTCAAAAATTATTGAAAGATTGGTTAAAAAAAGACTTCAATCATTTTTGCTAAAATATAAAATACTTACTTCCCATCAATTTGGATTTTTAAATAACAAATGCACAAATGATGCTATATTTTCTCTTTTTAATAATGTATACTCTAGCTTAAACAACCAACACCCTACAGCAACAATTTTCTGTGATTTTTCTAAAGCCTTTGATTGTGTTAATCATTAGACATCTTATTAAAAAAGTTGCAATATTACGGGTTCAGAGGAGCGCCTTTTGAATGGTTTAAGTCGTATCTCAGTAACAGAAGTCAAGCTGTGAGAATTGATTCGACTATGTCTTCTTGCAAGCCAATACAAAGTGGAGTGCCTCAAGGTTCCGTACTTGGCCCTATTTTGTTTCTTATCTTCATCAATGACATTGCTAATCTAAATATTAACGGTAAAGTCTGTCTATTTGCTGATGATACTAGTTTTACCTGGAGTGATCTGGATATTTCTAAACTTCATAGAACCGTATCAAGTGACTTATCTACTATCAAATCAGGGTGCGACTCTAATCTCCTTTGTCTCAACATTTCCAAAACTAAAATGTTGTCCTATAAAAATACCTTGCAATCTTTTGTACTTGGTAATGCAACAATTGACGAAGTTGATTCTGTAAAGTTTTTAGGGCTTACTGTTGACAACTCGTTAAAATGGGACACACATATTGACTTTTTATCAAGAAAATTAAGTTCCGCTTGTTTTGCGTTAAGATCAATTTCTAAGGAGCTTAGCCTGTCTACTTCTAGAACAGTTTATTTTGCCCTTGAATCGCAACTTCGATACGCCCTTCCATTCTGGGGTACATGTAGTGCAACTCAATTTGACCGTATTTTTAGACTACAAAAGAGAGCTTTACGTTATACACTGAGACTTAAATACAGAAGTCATTGCCAGCATTTCTTCAAAAAATTTCAAATATTAACTTTTCCATCTTTATTCATATTTGAGTCCCTTTGTCTAATACGCAAACACGGTTCAGCATCTGATAGGCCTTCCCATAGTTATCTACTTAGATACACGGAACATGATCTATACCTGCATACCCCACATTCAGAGTTGGTCAAAAGTTCCATATTATATAATGCAAAAAAAATGCACAATCATCTGCCATTGGAAATTAAATCCATCACATCTTTTTTTGCATTTCGTAAAGCATTAAAAGCATTCTTACTGGAGAGAGCTTTTTACACAGTTAACGATTTTTTTTTGTAATCATTGATTTGAATTTTCGCACTAGCAGATTATGTATTTTTACTATCTGTACATGTTTAGGTATACTGCTTTTTGTAGCTATTTTAGGATTTTTTATAATTTTTTACTCTTTTAAACATTTTTTACATTTTTTTTAACGTAGAGAGATTTTTTAATGATCTTTTTTTTTGACATTGTATACATTAAATTGTATATTTTATAATAATATTTTTGACTACTTACAATTTCTAAATTGTATTAATCTGTATATATTGTAGATAATCTATTCTATTTATTTATTTATATTTTTTTTTAATTGTGTTTTGTTTGCATTTTTGTGTCTTTTTTGTTTTACAGCTTTGTCTACAAATTTTAACAATTTCTTGACAATAAAGCATTGATTGATTGATTGATTGATTGATATAATAGTAGGTGGAACTTTCCACACTGTTTAGGTGCTATCGACGGTAAACATATCACACTCCAAGCGCCATTTAATTGCGGAAGCGAATATTTTAATTATAAGGGGTATTTCAGCATTGTTCTTATGGCAGCAGTTAAGGCAGATTACTCATTTTTATTTGCCAATGTAGGATGTCAGGGAAGAATTTCTGATGAAGGGGTTTTTAAAAACACTGATCTGGCTACAAAGCTACAAAATAGAACCTTATCTCTCCCAGCAGCAACAGCATTGTTAGGGCAGGAACAACATACACCTTTCGTTTTTGTTGCTGACGATGCATTTCCTCTCCAGGAAAACATAATGAAGCTGTACCCAGGAATGCATTTGAAAGGAAGCCCTCAACGAGCATTTAATTATAGATTATGTAGAGCTCGACGAATAGTTGAAAATTAATTTGTGATAGTATCATTTGTATTTCGCGTCTTACGTAAGCCACTTTTATTGGAACCAAAAAAAGCTACCACTGTAGTACTTGCATGCCTCTATCTACACAATTTTTTAATTCAAAGCAAACAATCTACAAAGGTGTATGCTCCTGAAGATGCCTTTAATCGTGAAGATTACGAGATGATGGAAATAATTCCTGGCTCGTGGAGAAGAGATCAAGCAGAAATGAACTCCTTTCAGAGCTTTAGAAATATTCTAAGAAAATCTACTGTAAAGTCACGTCAAATTCGAGATAACTTCGCAGAATATTTTTCTACAGTTGGAAGAGTTCCATGGCAAAGTGATTTTAAATGAAAAAAGCTGTATACAGTGTGGATCAGCCAAATGGAATAAATTCGATAACAAATGAATGGGGACGTATTCGAAAGAACGATCGATTTGTATTTTTAATTGCTCATTTTTTGTTGAACGTTTTTTATTATCGAACTTATTTTAGTTGGCTGATTCACACTGTATAAAAATCTACCAATTCTACATAAAATAAAAATACTCACCGTTTCGCGTGTTTTATTTGGCATATATCTGTCACTCAAAAAAACCATATGTTTGTATCCAAACCACACTTCTTTATTAATCTCTTCTGTGTCCATTTCTGATTTTTTCATTTTTTCTACCTTCTGAAGAGCTCTTAGGTATTGTCCTAAAATAACACTAATTTTCCTTTCTACTTCATCTTTTGATTTTGAAAAAATTACGCATATGTCTTCGTATGCGTCTTTTTTTTAATTTCTTTTTTTATAGTCTTTGTGCCTGGGATTCCACAAATTCTCATGCCGGCGATATTCTTCTATCAACCACACAATTTCATCCTCTGACCAGTCCATTTTTATTTAAAAAACTACTATAATATTATGATATGAAACTGATGTATAAAAACGGATCGTACTTCTTTAAAACTAAATAATATACTTAAATGACGAAGAGTAAACGTCCATACACATACTGAGCTCGCCACCTGTTCACAAACAAACCCTTTGAAGTACTGACTCGACTCGGAACTCTGAACGAACTGCCGAGCTGCTCTAGAGCTGTTCGCGGACACGCGTATACACCAAGCTCGGAAAATGTTCGCGAGCTATTCGAGAACAGCTCGCGAGCTTGGTCTGTACCCTACTTAATTCTGCATTAGAGTATAAATTATTATTTTTATTATTCATATTTTCAATCTTAATGATTTTAAATATCTGTCAAAATTCATAATACAATGTCATAACTCATTTTCATGAAAACTAAAGCGTTTCGTTTCAAGGCTTGCTTTGTTAATTTTGAAAATCAAAACTTCTAATAAAACGTATGTAAATGTTTAAAGCCATTTTTCTCGAAGACCGTTAATTCTACGATGATGCACCAAGAGCACCTTTTAAAAAGATATTTTGATGCTCTTTACTAATCTGACATCCAAATTTATGAAAAGATAAAAACAGAAAAGTCATTTTCCTAAGGTGAAAGACAGCTTAAGCCTTTTGTCATTAACGAATAGCGTCAAATTAATACGACGAATACAAAGAAACACTTGTAACATGCATGCAAAATTTGGCAAAGAACCAGTACACTAGAAAAAAGTTATTAAAAAAAAATAAGAAAAAAAAAACCCCTGTATTTTCTTTAATTAAGAGTGTTCGAAAAAAATTTTATAGAGCTTTGTTGCATTTATTTTTCATGTAAAATCGCCCACCGAAATCCTGCCGCGTAATTTCGGGACACCCTGTATATAATATTTTAATACTTTTATTTTACAATTACTTGTACCATTTGTATATTTTAAAGACCTGAAACTTCTTGGCTGCACAATCTAAAAATGATGATCTCATTATTTTTACACTGTAGTACGACAATGATGTTTAATGTTTACTTATGTACAAGAAACCCAAACTTTTCTGTACTTTTAATTAATATATAAAACTAAAATTCATCTGGCTCTATGTCATGAAGTGAAAATAAAATACATTTGAGGTACTAACTTTAAATATATTTTAAGTACCCGTAAGTGCCCTTCATGTTCGAATGGTAATTTAGCACTGGCATAAAGCTCAAAGTTGTGAAATAATTTATTCTTTATTACCTATAGTTAAAGCACAAGTAAAATTATATTCAGGCAATTCTAAAAATTTAATTTCTAATTCAATACGTCGCTTGAAATCTAAGAGATTTCAGAGACTGAAGTTTCTCCTTGATAAGATATTCTAAAAATATACACTCCTAGTTAATGGACTTTACCACAAAATAAAAACTTTTCTCGGCTATTTTTAAAGTTCATCCATCGATTTTAAAAGCCTTAAACAAAACAAACGAACTGAAAATAAAGTTTTGTGTGCAGACTAGCATGAAAATATGGAAAGGCTCTACACGCGAATTGTGAGGGTAAATTAAATTTTAGAAATACAATAATCCACTTTGAGGAATTAACTCATTTTATTTCTTGAAGCGTATTTGAAAAGCTTTTTGTTTTAACACATAGCCCCTATCACTCATAAACGTAATTTAAATGCATATTTTTTTAGAATGAAGGTATTTAATATTATTTTTATGTTTTAAGGTAAAAAATATTTTATGATATTTTTTCGCATAAAATCCCAGCTTATTCTTTATCTATTATAAAAAGCCTATTCTTTATGTATATAATCTCATATCTCTTAAAATTAACAGCCATTTTGAATCATATTCTTTCAATGATGTCCTTTTTGTTGATTAGTACTATATTTGATCTAGTCTACACGGTTGTTATTGTTCTTTTTTTTTTGAGAAAAGTGATAGGCAGAATGGCTTTTTAAAAACCAGATCCACTATATGAGCCATATATCAAGCTCTAGAAATGAGAACTATGTTCTTTAAATAAAAAAAAATTAAACACTGGCCATGTGTACAAACCTTTCAAAGGCATTTGATAGTCTAAGTCACCAGACCTTATTTATGAAATTGGAATTATATGGTATTAGAGGAGTAGCATTAAAATTAATTAAAATTATTTAGCTAATAAGAGTCAGCAGGTTATAGAGAGGGATGCATGTGGTAATATTTTAAAATTAAACATAGTGGTAACAAGCATGAGGTTCCCTCAAGGGTCAGTTATGAGACCCTTTCTGTATATAGTCTATACGAGTAAGCTCCCGTAGGTATCCACTAAATACGTAATATTGCAAGATTTAGTTTTGCTTTTTAAAGTTATGTCTGAAAATTTAGGTATATGCAGTACTAGTTGCCTGTCACGCTTATATTACATCACGAAAAATGTAAAATATTTTATTATAACAATATATAATTCCTTTTTTCCTGAAAGTTTTTAGAGTGTCCCCGTTTGTAAATTAAAGCTGGAAGTTACAAAGTGGCTAAAAAGTCATTTTATGATATCAACAAATTTTTTGAAGATGTAGGTAAAAATCTGTTAAAGTAGTTTTTTATTTTATTTTGTCTGGTAAAGTTCTAGCTTCTTTGGCTATGGTCTGGTCACTATACTTATTGTTCGAAGAATGTTTGTTTCTGATTTCATACATAAGTTTCTTATTATTATAAAAGTGTACCTTATGGCTTTGATAAGTTCTATATTAGTTTGGATTTTTTGTAGCATTGCTAATTAGAATTAATAACGATATATTTAATTTGTCTTTACTTTCGAAGTAGTTTTTCTATTATTACTTTCTAAGTTGGTCTCTACTTCAGTCAGTCGTACGAGACGGTCATGTTTTTCGTTCGTTGGCACTGCTAGTATTGAATATTTGTTTTGATTTGTTTTGTTGTGTTTATAAATTTTAAGTTACCCGCATGTTAGTTCTTCGCTTAACGTACGTGTCCGGATATATATTCTAGTTCTGTTTTACTGTTTATGTTCCGATCCTACAAACTGTTCCTGTTTCGCTAAACGTGACCTTGTATAGCTACATCATTGACTTTTTGTTTTTCTCCGCACTATATTGAACTTTTAGTATTAAACATTATTTACTCAGTTAATAAACAGTTCCCGTATACCATTAGTTCCTATTTAACAAATTTACAATATCCGTCTACCTTATAATGGCTGAGTTTAGATGCGATTCCTGCCAAAAAACTGTTTTAGAAAAGGACAAATATAAACTTCGTTGCAGTGGGGAATGCCGTCGAAATTTTTGTATGACCTGCACTGTATTGGATAAAGCAACGACAAAGGTGATACAACAACAAAAATACCATAACATTAGATTTTCCTGCAATGTTTGCGACTCACCAACTTCATGAATATCTTCATGACAAAGTTTCGCAACTCCAAAACTCTCAGATATCCCTGGAAAATGCCAATGCTCTGGGAACCTGTCTAAAGAAGAATAATGACCTTCTTTCAGTGATTTCAGAAATTTATGACATTTTAAGTTTCCATGATACAAAATGGAAAAATCTATATGAAAATATAGAAGATATCCATCGCCTCCATACTGTTTCTGAAAATGGACAAGAATCTTTGTTCCATTCAATTAGAGATATGAAACAGGAAATATTTAATCTGTCATCTATTCTTATGGACAATCATGATGACACTGTTAAGATCCAGGTCCATAACTCATTCAAACAAGAGTTAATACAGGAAATTGAGAGCTTGCGGAAAAATGTAAACCAATTGGCGCGCACCTTAGATCAATTAGCTAAAGAAAAATATGATGTAAAAATTAGCCAACCTGTTGCTAAAAAAACGATTGCTTGCCAGACAGATCAGATAGAAAACCGAGGCTCAGAGGTGCTTACAACACCTAATATCAACTCGTTGAATAAGGATGAATGGCATTATGTGGTTGTGTCAATTAGTTCACCGGAAATCAGCTTGTGCACTTTGTCAAGGAAAAACTGGGAACCACGGACTTTATCAGATGCTTCCCAATGCTACAAAATAAAGAAAATGCACATTCCGCCTTCAAAATTGGTGTGCAAAATATCAATTACTTAAAACGGCTGAAGGATGTTGGCATGTAGCCTCCAGGCACTTTCATCTCCAATTCATGTTTATCATCCTCAAAAACACCAGCAAAGGTAATTAATACAACTTCAAGCTTACCATCTTGTAAGACTTTCGCCCCAGATAGTCATAACCTGTCGCAACGCTCGGATGCAGCAACACCAGACACTCTACCCAGGAAAGTTAAATCTTTGAAGATTGGTTCAGGCAAGGAGGCGATAGTTACTTCGAAGTCCCTACCGACTGCATTATTGGAGGCTGATTTTATCATTGATTGAGACGGGGAGATGAATAAAACATCAAACATAGACCCGATGACTCCACCATTAGTGAGTTGAGACTTGGATGCGGCAGATGGTCGTTATTTACTGGCTAGGCTAAGGAATCCCTCAATTTTAAAACCCCTCAGGCTATTTCTTTCATATCTGTATGATCAGCCCTCCAGTGTATATTTCGAAGGACACAACAATACCAGCATCCGATTGGCACTTGACTTAGAGGGACTTCCTGGTGACGTGGACGCCTTGCGGAAGCTTCGATACCATGACGCCTATGGTATTGGTCTAGCTGAAGTAGAAGCAGATCTGTCAGCCTTTGGTTCCTTTTTGTCATCAGAGAAATTACTACGCCACCAAAGGATTAGAGAAAGCCAGAACAATTACTATTCTAGTGGGTCTCCCACTAAGAATAAAAATTTTTAGGTAGTTTGACGCAAGAAGAGGATCAAACACCCTCTAAAATACTGGACAATGGCAAGCTTAGTATTTTCTCTCTAAATATTCAGTCTCTAAGACACAAAACTGACGATCTATTTCTTTTGTTAGAAGAGCTTTATTTTCCCGATATCGTTGCCATATCTGAACATTGGTTAAATATCGATGAGCCCGTTTTTATTAACAATTACTCTACAGTGGCCAGATTTAATAGAACAAATGTATCTCATGGAGGTACTTTGATAATGTCTAAAAGCAACGACTTTTCAGTAGTAACCAAGTTTGATAATTTAATAACTGAAAAACTATTTGAATTTTCCATTATTTATAGTAATAAATATGATCTTCATGTAATTTGTATATATAGAACACCTGACGCTGATGTAAATATATTCTTTCAAAAATTGCTTGTATTATATTGTATGCAAGCAATTTTATATTGTATAAAAAATTTTATATTCTTTCAAAAAAAGCTTGCTTGAGTTTCTGCCTTTAAACAGCAAAATCATTTTATATGGCGACCTAAATATTGATTTTTCCAGTGTGTGTGCGGCTCAGGAATCTCTCCAGTCTGTTTTCGATTCTTTTGGCTTAATCATGCACATTAAATCACCAACCAGAATAACTAAAATCAGCTCGAGTACAATAGACTATGTCGTATCTTCCTTTGATCCGGATTTCCTTGACTGTACTGTCCTAAACTCAGGCTTTTTAGATCATGAAGCAGTAATAACAAAGTTTTCATTCCGGTATTAAGTTGTATTACTTTATGGCGTTATATAAAAACGATCGAAGATTGCAGTGGTATGCAGCGGCATAGTTAACTTTTTTACATTTCTAATATTAACATTGGCAATGGTATTTCAAAATACTAATCACTCTTTTATTGCATTGGGAGAAGACGGATTATTTAGCATCTTTAATAAGAAAAGTGCAAAATTTTACGATCATTTATCTTTAACCACCCAAGGTCCTTAATATGATCAAATTTTAGCAAACCACAGATAAACCTCAAGCATGCATTCTGCACCTTTCGTATCTGCACCGATTCTTGCTCTCCAAATCCAAAGAAAAACCATAAACGGAGTCATAGTATGTAAAATTAGATAACACACGAGTTTTACATGACCTTTTTTTTAAAGGATTTAATTGATATGTGCCTATTAGTGTATAGAATTTTCAAAGAAAAAATTGATTTTTGTATAAGTTTTTTAAATGTTCTTGAAATCTTAGTTGAATATCGATAACAACCCCTAAATTTTTAGTACTGTCAATAAATGTTAATTTCGAATTATTTATAATTATATTTAAATTATTCTTTAACAACTTACAATTTTTTTGTTTCCAAAAACCATAACATTAGGTTTCTCCGAATTAAGCTTTAAATTGTGATCCTCAGAAAATTGACATAAAAGTTTAAGATCTCCATTAATGCATAATTTCATTTCTTTAAAATCTTTTGTGTCAAAGCAATATAGATATGCGTGTTATCAGCAGAAGCCTGAATCTTCCAAAGTTCAATGATTTTAGTAAATCTAAAGTATAAATAAGGAATATTAAGGGGCCCAAAATTGACCCCTGGGGAACGCCAAATGCTATAGCTGCTCTATCAGAAAAAATATTATTACAGCACAGCAATTGGAATCTGTTGGATAGATATGATTTTAAAAGCATACAATATTCATTATAAAATCCAGAATATTGCATTTGGCCACCAACAGATCGTGATTTACAGTTTCGTACAATTTCGTATTCCTTATGGGATCATTTTTCTTAAAAGTTTTTAGGAAGCTGTGTAAATTAAAGTAGTTGTAAAGCGTACAATATAAATGATTGTTGAATTTTTGCTGGTTTCTCAAGGAAACTGGAATACATCAAAAAGATGAATTGCGATAAAAGTTTTAGGACGAAATATTTTTATTCTGTGATTTAGTATCTGTATTTATGTTAAAATAATAACGCGGTCCAAATATAAATGACCAAATGCTTTCGAAAAGTCCAACAACACCAAAATCGTATTAATTTTTTTATCTTATGCTCTAAATATTTAATACATCATCCAGTACATTTATAAAAGCTACCGATGCGCCATAACCCTTTCTAAAACCGCATTGAGTGTTAGAAATAATGTTCATGCAATACTCATATAGAATTTTTTCAAAAATTTTTGACAAAGCCGCAAGGATACTGATTACTGATAATTCGAAGTTCATTAAAGCTACTGGGATTTGATGTTTTCGACAGCGGTTTTCCTACAGAAATTTTCCATTGATCGCGAAAGTAGCTAATCTCTATACAGCAATTTACGATACGATACAAGGACTTCAATATTTTATATACTTCAGTAGCATTACTCTTTATATTGTTTAATATTCTATGAACTGTCGATGCTTCTGATACTTATTATTATTATTATTATTAATTTTAAATTATTGTCTTAAAATTATTTGAATAAAAGTTAATTTTATTTGTGTAGTTCGATTGATTTTGTAAATATGTGGCAAAATAGTTAATGATATCATTGGGATTTGTCAAATTTTGTGATATTTCAAAATTTTTTATTTGTGCAATCATTTCAGTTTTTTAAAGCTGCCCAAGTTTTCTTTAAATTGCCACTCATCGATTACAAGTACTTCTTCTTTTCTTCTCTTATTGCAGCTAGAGTAAAATTTCCTAACTTTTTGTATGTTACTCAGTCCAAGTGGAGTTTTGATCTTTTCAATTTTTGTGACTCCTTATCCCTTTGTCTCATAAATATTTTTAAATTTTCATTTATCCATGGAGCCTTAGGCTTGGTTATAAGAGACTCTTTTATAGGCGCATAATGATCAAATATGGTTACAATTAAATTATTTAGAATAAGTATTTTCTTGTCAATATTAGTTGCATATAATATGTCATCCCACGATAGATCCCTAATATCAATTAAAAAATTGTTTAAATTAAAATTTTTAAAAGATCGATCTTTTATAACTTTAGGTATTTTAACAGTTTTTGCTAAATTTAGATCGCAGTGAATTGATTTATAATCAGATATATTGCCGGAGAAAATCACGCCAGATTTTAATACTAAAGAATTATTTATCACATAAATCGCATCAATTAATGAGTTAACAGTACCCGAAATGCGTGTAGGCTCATCAATGACCTGCACAAAATTATAGTTTTCATATAAGGGTACCAAGGGATTTTGCAGATTAAGTAAATGTATGTTAAAATCTCCCAAACAAAACATTTCATCGACGGTGGAATAAAGATGTGAAAAAATATTATCAAAATTAATAACAGATTAAAATTTAATTTTGGCGGTTTATAGAAGACACATAAAGCATAGTTTTTATTAGCAACATTTATTTTGAATATGAAATATCCAAGCTGTGCATTAACTTCAACGTCGAAAGCTACCATTTTCAGAGTAAAATTAGATTTCATATATGCCGCACAGCCGCATCTACCAACTCGATTTCTCCTAATTAACCGGTAATCAGGTGTATTAAAATGCTTGGAATTATCTTCTTGATTAAGCCAAGTTTTAGATAAAAGCAAAATATCAAAATTATTGAGTTTAGTCATTAATTTAAATTTATTGAAGTTAGTAAAAAAGACCGCACATTTATATGACCAAGCTTAACATTCTGTCTTAGTATACCAACCATAGTGTAGAATGAATTAAATCGAAAGTAGTAATAGGTAATCACTAGTAAGTTTAAACAACAAAGAGCATATATAAATATATACCGGGTGACACAGAAAAAAGGGAACACTAAATAACTTTGTTAACTTGACTTAAATATTTTACACGTCAATTTAAAATGTTAAAACCATTAATTTTGGCATTTGCTTTAATTTTTTAAATAGCACATTATTGGGAACAACCACTTCTGAAATGTGGTTTCTTTTTCACAATAATTTAATATGATCTTTTAAATCTATTGATAAATAAGCTTATAAGGAGGAAAAACTAAGTCACATAGATAAACGCATTTATTGAATAAAAATAGCATAGAAGGCTTGATTTGATTTCTTGAGTTTTGTATTAAAATAATTTATAAACCTCATATGTTTTCTGTTTGTTTACCCTTTGTGTGTACCTATATTATGTTAGGAAAATGTTAAATTAAATATGTAGTATTAAGATATTAAAAAAAAATTATATTGAAAAGTGTATTCTTATATTCTCAAACAGTAATATGACGTTTGACAACATATGATGTGTTATGTCACTTGAAAAAAATACGCAGGAGTATTATTACAATGCTTCCTGTTCGTTCATTTTTGTGAGTTAATTTTTTTCTTTTTATGGACTTATTTATCAACCGATTTAAAAAATAATCATATCAAATTATTGGGAGAAAGAAATGGCATGAATTTCAAAAGTGGTTATTCCCAATAATGTGCTATTTAAAAAAATAATGTAAATGCCAAAATTAATAAGTTGATTAAAAATTAAAACTTTTAACGCATTTATGGCACCCTATTTTAAAATTTAAAAAAAAAAATATTTTTTATATGAGTGTAAGACAAAAAGTAGCAAATAGAGTTCCATTGTTTTCTGAATATTATTTTCTATCGAAATACGTAATAACATACCAAATTTCCCATCTAAAGTAATAAAGTTAGTGTCATTTCCTGGTAAACCGGAAGTGATAGAAAACGATAAAATATGTCAAGAGATGCTCTTATAACTATTCTATCGATACATCAAATTTTATTTATCTTGAAAAGTAAAAAAGTTATTAAGTGTCTTCCTTTTTTCTTCGACTCCAAAAAGTCGTCATGGCAAAGAAAATTAAATAATTGAGTTTAAACCTATAGGTACCAATTTTTAAAAAAAAATTAAACTACTTACAGATATTGACAGATAATGTCATTATAAAAAATAACAGTTGAATAATTAAACGGCTGTCTTTATTTAGTCGATATCCGATTCCTGTGAAATGCGATGCACGGTATTAACATTTCCATTTAGCACCCACGCATTTTTAAACGAAAACTTTCGCATTGCGTGACTAAGTAACAATAGATGCATTTTTGTCAGATCCTCCTCAACCAAAATCCCGGAATTTTTTTAATGTTTCTTGTTTTTTAGCACTGATAATCTTGCTGCATCCGTCGTAAACCACACTAAAACTACAGAAGGTCTGTTGCTCGGTGTTTTATCAGGCACGCGGTGACATCTTTTAATATCAGTGGCATGAATATTTACCTTCATTTTGTTAGTAAATGAACTATTACCTTTGGCTCTAATATCTTCGCGATTTTCCGCCGCTATTCCTTTAATACGCACATTCATATTACGCACTGCTTGTTCTTGCGCCTCAATGGATCTACGCAAGGTAAGATTTTCTTTTTTAGTCTCTTTAGAAACGCTTTTCAGGACTTCTATCTTCTCTCCTTGGGTACGTGGCCGTTCCTCAAACCTTTTCTCGACCCCAATGTCTATAATTTCTTGTAGAAATTTGTCACTAAGGCACCTACTATGGTAGACTTAATTTCTTTTAAATCCTTACTTGATAATCCCATGTTATGGCGCCAATTCGGCAAAACAAATAATCAGCAATTACTGGAAAACTCGTCCAAAACTTGACATCATAAGCAATCTAATTCACACTTAAAGTTTACCGGAACTTTCTAACACAAACTTGAACTCTTTTAACAAAAAATTATTTGATATTTCATAGAAACTTTGGAGAGCTAGTTCGACACTACTTTGCTCTTAACACACCATAGTATGTACTAAGAAGAGATTTACGAAATTAAAAAATATTACTGATTCGATACCTCAAACTAATGATATAACCAACAACATAGTTAAAAATGGAGAAGTAATCTCCTTAAAATTGCATTTTTCTTCATTTTTCAACAATGAAATGAGTAACATTCTCATACCACTTAATATTACATTGATCTTCTTCTAACTAAACCAAAGTAATTCTTTTTAAAATTAATGGTCCCATTTCTCTTATAAATAATAGTAATGTGGTTGGTAAGGTTGATTGTGGTTCTTATTAGATACCTACCTCTTATATTGGTCAACAATCTCAGTTATTTTACAAAAGGCTCAACCAAAACAAATATCATTGAAAAAATCTACAGGATAATCATTCTAGCATTTATGAATATACCATAACCACAGGGCATAACTTTAACATTGTTATGATCCTTCATAGAGACAGAGTAACCTTTATAAAAGATTGTGTTAATATCTTGCAAAATTATAGGTTTATCCTCAACAGTAACAAATAAACCAAAAAGACTATTCAGAAAAAATTGAAACAAAAAGTTTTATTACTGCTAGGTTTACTAAAATAAGAATTTTAACAATCCTGAACACAGAACATGTTTCGTGTGCCATCTTGTTATTTCTTCTTTAAACGCAGTTTTTAAGTATTCGATTTAGAAATAGATTTGTTTTTTTGAATTTTTTATTGTCTTAACCCTTTAAGTTCTACTGGGATATTATTTTCCCACCGTGCCTAACATAGGCGCCTAATGTTTTACAGGGAAAATATCTTCCAAAGGTATTACGGTACATTATAGCGTATGTGCTGCCATCTGTACGTCAGTGGACAAAGTTTCCTCTTGACAGACGATCATTTGGTGGGAAACTATTATCCCAGTGGTTCTCCATATAGCACAAAAAGCATAAAATACTTGTTGCATATGTTTTAAATCCTTTTGTTGATTTTTTTGTGAAAAAGAAGGTGAAATATTATTAAAAAAATGTAAGTATAGTATTATAGGCACTTATTAGCCTTAAATTATAGTGAATTCGTATTAAATGGTTTTTAAATTTAGTCAAACTGAAGATAAAAATTAAAAAAAAAGTTGAGGCTAGAATTTATGCAAAAAAATTCAAAATAATATTTTTATTTTTTTTTCTTATTAATCTTTGTTAAAAACAAATAATAACTATTTCTCATACTTACAAATATCTAATATATGAAGAAAAAATATTATTATTAGTGCCTGACAATTGGCCAGGCAGAAAATACGTATAATACGTTGAATTTTGTCTTTTTAGCAGTCACCAGTTGGTGATTTGTGTCCCATACATGATGTGACAGCCCAAATACTTGTCCGATAAACAGTTAGAAGAGCTTCTTTATCAAGAAGATATCACCGAAACTATGGCTGTTAACTCAGAATGTGAAGGTGATTCAGATGCAGAAGACAATATGCCATTGTCAGTGACCAAAAACTTTAAAGTATCCTTTAGGAACTCTATATTAGAATCAGACCAGCAACTTCCTAATGATTCTAAGCATAGCAGCTCAGATTTTACTGTGCCTTCTTCGGAAATACTAGATATACCATTTACATCTTTGGAAAATTCCAGTTTTTCACGACCAAAACGTCTCCAAGGAAAGAAAATATTTACAGAAGATAATTTTTTAGAAGATTCGGATAACTCCGTTGCAGACCCAGATTACGAGCTGACAAATCCATCCAAGTACAAAAAACTTTTTACAGAAATTTTGGAGTCTGAGAGCAGCGAATCAGAAGAAGAAGTTACAAAACATATTGAGCAAGAAATCAGACAAAGTTTTAAAACCCAGGACAAACCTGAAAAGAAATTTGAATGGACCAAAAATACCGAAATTCCAGAGATGTATAGTAAAGTTCAGTTTACCGAAAATGTAGGACTGAACGGCGATGACATTGACAGTCCACTTTCAATCTTTTTAAAATTTCTTCCTGATGCCTTTCTCACAAAAATAGTGGATGAAAGTAATCTATTGCGCATGAATGACGAGTTTACATAAATTAGACTAGCGGAGTTGAAAGCTTTTGTAGGAATTTTGGTATTTATGGGAACACACCCCCTACCCAGTATAAAATTATACTGGTCAGAAGATGGAAACTTTCATTTACATCGAATCGCAAGAGTTATGACCTTAAAAAGGTTTTTTATTTATTTTGAGACACCTACATCTCATTGACAATACAAAAATGCCTGCCAAAGGAACAGATCAGTTTAATAAACTCTACAAACTACGTCCTATGATTGACCATCTTAAAACTACGTTTCCGAAATGCTATAATCGTTCACGCAATATTTCTATCAATGAGTCTATGATAGGATATAAAGGAAGGTCTAGTATGAAACAGTATATGCCAATGAAGCCCACCAAAAGGGGCTTTACAGTTTGGGCTTGTTGCTGCTCTGAAAGTGGGTATCTGTTAAATTTTGATATCTACACCGGAAAAAATGAAGATGGTACAGTAGCGCAAAGCCTGGGAGAAAAGGTGGTGTTGCGGCTATTGGAACCTTATGCTGGAAAATATTATTGTTTGAATTTTGACAACTATTTTTGTAGTATTACTCTTCTTGATGTTCTCCTTAGTAAAGAGTTATTTGCGTGCGGCACCTTACGAGTAGATAGAAAATATTACCCTAAAGATATCTTAAACCCTGATAAAGAGTTACAAAAATCAGAGTTTGATTTCGTACAATCTGACAACATCGGAGTAGTAAAATGGAAGGATCGAGGCACAAAATCTGTATGTGTTGCATCCACAATTCATAATCCTAGTGAAAAAACCACAGTTTTGCGACGTAACCAAAAAAGGCGAAAAAATTGCTGTGAATTGTCCAACAATGATTTCTTATTATAATAAATATATGGGCGGAGTAGACTATTTTGACCAATACATGTCATTTTATAATATGAATCATAAATCTACGACGGTGGTGGACGATGGTGGATCAAAATATTTTTATACTTACTAAAAGCATGTACTGTGTATTCTTACATACTTTATAGGTTGTCAGAAAAAATGCAAAAAAAAACCCATAAGTCACTTGAAATTTAGGTCTTTGCTTGTAAACCAACTCATAAACAATTTTTGCAGCAAAAAAAGACCAGGATTTTACCCCGCAAAAGGAAGCGCAAAAAAAAGAAACAACCCTGATGGTACAAAGACCGTACAAAATCTGTCAGATTTACAAATGTAGGCGATTATATGCCCTTAATGATCAAAACTTACAGAAGATGCGCCCGCTGTAGTACAAAAGCCAAGGAGAAACAGAGCAATATAATTTGCTCAACTTGTAATGTCGGATTATGTAAAAATTGTTTTACCCGTTTTCGTAGGTCTTAGATTTTGAGTTCGGTTCCTTATTTGAAATCCATAAGTTTTTGTAAAATTTTTCAAATATATAGCAATGGAAGTTTTAGTTTAGTATCTGCTTGTACGTACTTTGATAATTTTTTGATTACTTATTCGAATAAAAATCATTTTTTAGTAGATTACATTGTTTTCTAAAAATTTCATGCATATGGGAAATTATTTTCCCAGCAAATTCATAAAGATAGTCATTTGACTAAAATTTTTTTGAGATAATAATTTCCCACCTCAAAAAAATAATATGAAAAGAAAAAAATATAAAAGAAATAAAGTCTTGTCATTAGATGACCTTTCATCACAAATCATTAGGAAATTTTCAATTAAAAAGTTTCTTAGACTTCTGCAACTTAAAGGGTTAAAGGTTATATCTTTGTTCTTTATATATATACACTGTATATAACTAATTACAGATCTATACATTATACTTTTGGTACTTTCCTAGAATGATTTATACTTCTGGTCAACGTTGTGTTTATTGTCAAATGATTTAAGTTCTGTAATTGTGTAACTGTTGCTTTGTTTGCGCATTTGCTTGTACCCTAGGTTCATATTTTGTTGTATGTTCCAAAAAGTTGTAATTTTGTCATTTGTATTTTCTTAAGAGCCATCTAAAGAATTCTCAAATCCGAGACAAAACATCATGCTATAACAAATAAAACAAGTAGAGAACTTGGGGCTGTATTTTCGAAAACCTTTTATTTATAAAAACTGTGCCCTCGGCCTGGAATCTTTACTAAACTTGAGAGGAACAAATCCTTTTAAACTTCAACAATAATTGTTGTTAATTATTTATTTAATTTAGGCATTATCTAAATAATTTTCCCTTTACCCAAGTAAATTCGTGCCGACCTCAGGAAAACGTTATTAAGCCGTTAAGAAAACGAGAATTTGAATAATTAATCTCGTGGAGTTTCTAAATTGCTGCGGAAAAGTCTATTTGCTTATAAAAGATACAGATTATGATAACAGTATGAAATTATACCGTAGAGATAAACGAAAATATTTAGATGAAGAGTGCTTTTATTATCACGTTGCTTTTATTATCATCACCGAGAAATTGCGATTTAAATAACGGATTTTAGAATATTTTAGTTCCCATAAAAAGTAAATCCTTTAAAACGCTATTAATAATAGTTTCAAACAAAATAGGAAAATATTATGATTCTTAAGATAAAATTTTTATAGTATCTTAGTTACTTATGAAAATAAGTATCTTGATGCTAACATCAATAAAAAACAAAAAAATAGCAAATAAATTAGCGACATATCGAGGGTCAAAACGCAGGACCTCGTAACTAACATTTTTGGCTAAATTAGTTTTAATATACCATTATGCGTAGAATAGATGGTGGCATCTGTTGACCAAGTTAGATATTAATCTTTTTCCAGGTAACACTTACGAGGTCCTGCATTTTTTAAAATTTAAATTGTATTGCCGCTTACGAGTTGCTGTTTAAGACTAATAATACAATTATAATGTCTAGCTGAGCAAGAAAAATGATGGCAATGGCTAAAAATCTAAACTCAAATAAATTAAATACAGTAACTAAATGCCCAGGACAAGAAAATGACCTGAACTTGTCAAATATAAGTGATTTTAACAATAAGTCTTTACTCGAGCTTGAGTTGGACCAAATTCTAAGCCCTGAGGATATTTCAAAACTAATCAATAATGCGGAGGTCGTATTCGAAAGCTATTCAGAGCCAGGAGTTCTCAGCACCTCTCCCGATCAAATGGCAAATATGGAAATCAAAGAAGCTACGATATCAGATCCCATCCTTAAAACAAATTCTATGGAAGCCAGTTTAGGTGAAAGCGTTACAAATTCATTAACGGATGACGTACCCGAAGAAAACACATTGTCTGATCCTGATTACGACGCCACTATGGAGCCCGATGACCCCGACTCATCTGAAGAAAGTATGGTCGAAGACAATTTAAATAAAGGACCGCAAGGGCAACTTTCAGAAGAGGATAGCGATTTAGAAGAAAAAGGTTCACTTGCAAGTGAACATGAAAATAGAAAGCAAGAAGGATACAATAAAAGGGCTATTAATAAAAAACTAAGGCTGATAGGCAAAAGCCACATGGGATTCACAAAGCCCAAAAATTAAAAAAATACGTTTCAAAACAAAAATCGCCAGGAAAGGAAGATAAAAGAAAGGTGTAAGTGTTTAAACAAAGAAAAAGTAAAGGATGCTACAAAAAAATGTTTTCTTATTTCAAAAAGAGGCCGTCGAAACAAATCGATTCATCTCGTAGATCCCAAACACTAAATTATTCTTTTATTATTGGTAATCAATCCATTACTGTTTGTAAGAAAATGTACTTGAATACCCTTAATCTCGGAGAATGGTCCATACGATCCTGGGCGATGAATTCTGAAAATGGCATGGCTAGTAGCAACCAAATCGATATAAGCAGGAGAGAAAAACGACAAGATATTTTTAAAAATGACAGAAACTTTCTTACCGAGTTTCTTCAAAATTTAAACAAGCTTCCTTCACATTACTGTCAAAAAGGTACCAACAGAATGTTCTTGGAACAGTCTTTTTAGTCATGGTCCGATTTATACCGTATCTACATGGGGCAATGCCAAGAAAAGAGGCAAAATCCAATGTCAATTATTACAATGACTAAACTTGCCGACGAAATGAAAATCTTAATATTCCGACCTAGAAAAGATCAATGTGATGCCTGTTTTAAATATAAGAATGAAAATATAGAAGCGGAAGAATATAAGGAACACATTGAGAAAAAAAATTCAGCAAGACGTAAAAAGAAAATAAATAAGGAGAAGGCGATAAATGGTGAGTTTCACATGATTACCATGGATGTGCAAGCTGTGAAGCTATCTCCGCAAATAACAAAACTATTGCCGATGGGCAAGCATCTGTTTATGCTTCCTGTTTAGTAGACTACTTACAAGAGCAACTTTTAACCCAAGAGGCCAAAAGACCTATCATTATTTATTCTGATGGCTGTACGGCGCAAAATAGGAATAGTGTGCTCGTAATACTCTTCTTTATTTATCAGAGAAGCATGATGTTTCAATTACGCAAAAGCTTTTGGAAAAAGGTCACACTCAGATGGAGAGTGAGTCTGTCCATAGTGCTATTGAAACCTGCTTAAAAAAACAAAGAAATCTATTAACCAAGTGATTATTTAAAAATTACTAACCAAGCACGTATTAAAAATCCCTATTTGGTAAAGAATATGGGCTATGAGTTTTTAAAAAACTACGGCCATAAATATTTTTTTAAGTATGCCTCGATTCGGCCTTAAAGAATAAATAATGATAGGGCTATTGTAAGCAATATTAGAGTGTTACAATATTGTAATGGGCATATTTCATTCAAGTTAAAATTTTCTGACGAAGACTTTCACCCCTTCTCCTAAGACCAAAAAATGTTGACTTTAACAATGTAATATTTCCGCCTCTACCAATCGCCTCTTCCAATTACGAAAAAAAAAGTATGATAATTTACAGAGCATTAAGGCAGAGTTTTTATGAACAGTTGCCTTACAAGTAAAAATATTTTGCCAAGAAAAGTTTTGTCAGCTTTTATTTTTAATTTTTTTAATTTAATTTTATTTGTATTAAAAAATTCAAATTGTATTGCAAAATTCCTGAGACCCGTCGATTTTTGTTTATTTTTTTTCACATTTCAAAATAGTTTTTGTATTTTTTCACCTACAGGGGGGGTTTAAATTAACCCCAACTTTTTTGTTTCAAATGGAAAGCCACTTTTTTAAACTCTCATTGAAAAGAGCCCTTTTTCCTGAATAAATTGCCCTATTTACTTTTGTGATTATCTAAAGGAGAAATACGAAAAAAAATAAAAACCATTAAATTACTAAAAGTTGCGTTTAATGTATAAGATGCTCAAAATGAACACCATTTACTTGTTGGCAAAGCCCAAGACGATAATAAAATTCATTTCTGACATTTTCTAACACTTCTGGAGATATTTGTCGGATTTCTTGCCTAATACGTTCTTTGAGTTCGTACTGACTCGGATATAAGGCAAGTAGGACTGGAACTAGTTAATTTTCAAGAAATTCTAGATATCTTTCCCCAGTTAAAGTATCATTGAAGAATATGAGCCCTATAACTTGCCTGCCAATTATGCCAGCCCAAACATTAGTTTTCTGGGGATATTGTGTATTAGTTTCCCTTACCCAGTGTGGGTTCTCGTCAGACCAGTAGCGACAGTTCTGCTTATTAACATGGCCATTTAGGGTGAATATAGCCTCATCAGAAAAAAGGATCCACTCCGAAGATATGCGATTGAAGATATGGCGTTTATCATTAATTCACAGAACTGAACTCTGCGATATGGATCGTCTTCCAATAACTCTTGAACGGGTTGCATTTTATAAGGTCGTTTGTTTGCACTTTTTAACATTTTTAGCACAGATTTATGATGAATAGAATTTTCGTGAGCTACTCTTCTGGCTGCAGTTACCAGATTTTCTTCCATCGCTAAAAGTACATTTAATTGGGTGTTTCCATCGATTTTAGAAGACCTTTGTCTTGAAACATCCCTCACGTGCAAAACTTCTCGAAATCTGCTTTCGATTTTACTAACCGTACCTTGGTTAATAGGTGGCAAATCTGGATATTTCTGCCTGAATAAGTGGACAACCTCTAGCTGAGTACGACTTCTGTCCCCATAACCAATTATTATTAAGATTTCAATCTTGTCGGATTCGGCTAAATAAGGCATTTTGTCAATATAAGTTAACTTATTTAACAACTGGTTGAAATTCACTTTAACAGTGACACTACAACAATGTCAGGAAATGTCTCAATACCAATAAAATA
Source organism: Anthonomus grandis grandis (assembly GCF_022605725.1). Lineage (NCBI taxonomy): Eukaryota > Metazoa > Arthropoda > Insecta > Coleoptera > Curculionidae > Anthonomus > Anthonomus grandis. The sequence continues at coordinate 15,113,296 of NC_065546.1, forward strand.
AACAAACACGCCAAAAATTTACCAACACAAAAGATTTCGAGACTTTTAGTAATTTAATGGTTTTTATTTTTTTTCGTATTTCTTCTTTAGATAATCACAAAAATAAATAGGGCAATTTAATCAGGAAAAAGGGCTCTTTTCAATGAGAGTTTAAAAAAGTGGCTTTCCATTTGAAAAAAAAAGTTTGGGTTAATTTGGACCCCCCCTGTAGATGAAAAAATACAAAAACTATCTTGAAATGTGAAAAAAAATAAACAAAAATCGACGGGTCTCACGAATTTTGCGAGAAAAAAATTGATTAGTCTTAACTGAATTTATTCCAGTTAAAGTCACCACACTGTATATGGTACCAGCAGAGAAGTACTTATCTCATACGATTTTTAATAATGGCTTGATTAATATATGGAAATTCCGATTAATTTGGGAACTTATGATGGATTTTAATAAACAACTGATTATATTAAAAACAAAAAAAAGGTAATTTCTTAAAGGTTTCAATAAGTTCCTGCGTGAATGCCATTTCTAAAAAACCTTGAGTAATTGGCGAATAATTTTTACAATGCCACTACGGGTTAAGTTTTGTGTGACCAAGATATTAATTTTATTGAACAGTCTGTCTTCTTAGTAGTAGTGAATATGAACTAAAAATGTTGACGCTTAATAGGAACAATTAACTAAGGGAAGGTTACCACATTCGGTTGGTAATTGTTGAACTAGTTCACGTTCATTTACTTAATTTAAATACGGTGACAGTTAATAGTAAAAAGTTTCGTATTTACATCTTTAGATGGATAATACTCTAAATGCAGGATTTTTGATTAGAACTATTATTATAATTTGTTATTGCAATCAATATTATAGCATGTTAAGTATCATCAATATTATTATATTCTTTTTAAAATAATTTAATAGAAATTTAATTTTCTTAACACTAAAGTTTTTCAAAAATTAAGCATGATCTTAAAGTATGTTATTTTTGCCATATTGACCTAAAACTTAAAATAATATAAAAGTATACTATAAGATTTTGATAAATCATAATAAAAAAGTATTCAAATAAATAAGTACCATACCTATAATAATTATAAAACATAATAATTTTTAATATTGTTCACGTAAATATTTTAAGGATTAATTTCATTTTTTTAATGTGGGCCAAAATATTAAACTTCTTTATACAAATTTTAAAATATTGTGTTATTTTTAGCTAGCTCAAATAAAAAATTAATGTCCAATGTTTAATAAAAATGAATTTTTCCTCGGGTAGAAAATACCTATTTCCCCATAGAGTAGTTTTTTATAGATTTTTTTTTGACACGTAATTCCAAAATTTATATTAAATATGTGTATAAATTACCTGAAAATAAAAAAGTTTTCCAAAAATATTCAAAAGTGAATTTAGATTATAAAGAAATATTACATCTTTAGAATGTTATCCTTTCCCTTTGTGATTTCGTATATCTGGTTTTTAGTTGCACTTGTCATACGATAATTTTTTATAAAACTTTTCGCTAAGATGTGAAATTTGTAATTAATGAACTAACTAAACTTTTTTATATTAGATTATTTAAAAAAAGTATTTTGAAACCAAATTTCACAACTTTTAAGAAACTTTTTTATTAAAATATCTATAGATAATCGACTTTAACTATAGCAAAAGTTCATCCATTTTTATTTCGTGTACCTAAATAGTTATTAATAATAAAATGTGCGTATAAAAAGAAACATATTTTTTGATAAAATACTTATATAAAAATTTTAAAAGTGCAAATTTTCATATGATTTTTCTAAATATAAATAAATCTTACCAATTTTCAACAGTCGTAAGAAAAAAATTAGATTTTCACCAAATTCAGCAATCTGTTCCACCGTAAATTAACCGCAAATAACCGAAATTATTGTGCGACTGAAAAGAACCGGCTAAAAGGACAAGAGCAAACGCCCGTGACGCCAACAGGTTGACAAACGAAGTTCTGGCTACGGACTGTTTTCCCTGGATCCCTAAACTGGGATCCAGGATACGCTTGCGCCCTAGCACAGTCTCAAAAGGGATTCAACATGTGTGCCAAGCTGTTGCAATGATAAATAGTTGGATGAATAAGTTTTGGAAGCGGCGACGACGAATTTATCTGGACAATGGAAAAAAGGTTCGTTTTAATTTGCGGGTGAGACGTTGCTTTCTGGAGGATAAAAGATGTAATTTGCATGAAGGAAATTGGGTAGCAAAAAATACATTAGTAGTTAACTGCTTACTTAAAGGTGGCTAAGAGGTTTTTTTTCTTAAAACTTACATTTTAATAACTGCACATACGAGTGTATAAAAAACCTAATATTATCATCTTTAAATTATAAACTAGATTTTTTTATATTGTGCTGGATAGTATATTTTTTAGCTAACTAACAGCAGTTATATTAGATAGTTTTAAAAAATGTAAGCATAACTTTAATGGATATATTGGCCTTCATTTGAATGAAGATTTAATTATTTATTTAATTACTACTTGTGAAACCTAATTGTAGGCGTTAAACATTTAATTTGTATTAGGGAAATTGACTGGTACAAACTACATTACTAATGAACTGGTTGCTCTAAAGATTACAAAGTTAATATTTTTCTTATAAATTACCAACTTAAATTATAACTTAGTATATATCTAAATGAACTATATTATACAAGGTGCCCCAACGAAAGGGACGCACCCTTATTTGTAGCTCTTTTGGTATTATTTAAAAAAGATCTCGAATACGTTTTTCCAAGATAATTGAAATTTTAATTTCTAAAGAGGCGTTTTATATCGATAGCACTAGAGGGTAATTTAAAAATAAGATATTAAATTTACTTTAGATTTTCAAATAGAAACTCCTTTGTTTATTTTTCTCCATAAGATAGATATATCTTTAATCGTTGTTATGATATTTGGATAAATAAAATTAGTCCAACTTAACTTAATCCTGATAATAATCAATTGGAAAAAATGTCAACAGCAAGAATACTTTGTACTTGAGCACTTGTCAGTGTTTTCGCATATTCTTAAAAAACTTAGTCTCTGATTTTTAATTGATAGGTTACCTATTTAGTATAATAATTATTTATTAAACTTGAGAAAGAGAAGTGATAACATTCTTTAGGATTAACATGATCATCGCTACATAGAATTTTAAAAGACAACAAATTTTTTCCTAGCATGATTTCAATAAAAGGTTGTAGTTTTAGAACTAATGCCCCAAGGAACACTCAACAACGCAAATATGTTTATTAATATTTGTTCTCGGATGAGTGAACGTTTTATTTACATGTTTTTGTACCGCATTCTTTTCTAGAGGTACAGTCGCAATATCCTAAAAAAATAAACATGTGGGTTTTTTTTTTTGGAAATTATGTTCTAGCATTTTTCTTTTATCCTGGAAGCTTGACAGACCACGTATATCTAGACATATTATATAAAATTCAATAGAGCCACAAATTACCGCAATACTTGAAAATGAAAAGACATTAATTATAATATAAATGACATTTATTTCTAACAAGATGATATACCACCGCACTTGATGGCGACAGTTTTTGGACCCCAAATTAATGTTAACTTGGTTTAAGTTTATTAGAAATCGAAACAGATGAAAATTTACTGTGTTATTAATTTCCCTAGCCTAGTGATATTTAACTCTCCTAACTATCTCTTGTTAGAGCAGAGCCTATAAGATAAAATCATTGCGTGGAAGTAAATTGAGAAGAAGACACTACTTTCAGCACTTATTGCCATACACACACCTTTTTATGGCGAGGTAATTTTTAACTTTAGTCTAATGTTATTTAATTTTATTATTGTTGTTTAATTTTAAAGTCTTGCTACTATGGGTACTATATTGATTATTATTTTAAGGATATAATCTCTTGATAGTATATTTCTAGAATTTTATTACAAAATTAAATAGGTCCACAATGATTAAGGATTTAAAAATTTCATTGTAAATTTAAAAATTAAAAAAAAGTATCTATTTAAAATTCTAAAATGTAACGCAATATATTTATATGGAACCATCTTGTTATATAAAATTCTTAATAAAAAGACATTCTTTTAAAGTCAAAAGTCAAAAATCATTTATTGTCTTTTTTTGTTATTTGTTATTCTTATAATCTTATAATCTTTTATTGTTATTTATTGTCCCTAAGACGTTTAAGCGTTTAAACGACTAAGCGTTTAAATTTAGAAAAAATAATAATTATTTAAATAGGATCTGATTTTAGATACTTATTCTGATATAGGCATTTATTTTTACCTTTTGTATATGATACCATCACAACAATTATTCAAAATGTCTTCCTCCAGCCTTAATACACCAATTTAAACGCCGCATATGATTTCGGCGGACTACACTAAAAATTTGATCCTTGTTTTGAATGATTTTAAATGCTGCTGTTATTCGTCCAATTAAGTCTAGCTCTGATTCTACTGGAGTTTCGTAGACTAAAGACTTTACATCTCCCCACAAGAAAAAAATAGAACGACGTTAAATCGGGTGACCCAGGAGGCCAAGAAACTGCTCCACCTCTGGCAATCCAACGGTGCCCAAACCGCTGAGCTAAATACTCGCGTACTTGTACAGCAAAGTGAGCCGGCGCTTCATCATGCCGAAACCACATTTGCTGTCTAACGTTTAGTGGAACATTTTCAAGGAGTTCTGGGAGAACTTCCTTCAAGAAACGAAGATAAATAGGTCCTCTTAACCGTTCCGGTAGAAGGTATGGCCCAATTAAATAATCATCAACAATGCCTGCCCATACGTTAACAGACTAACGATTCTGATGTTTTCTTGGAAAAATTGCATAAGGATTTTCTTCGTCCCAAACATGGCTACTATTAAAAATATCGTCTCTTGTGAAAGAGGCTTCATCGGTCCACAAAACATATCGTATAAAATTTGGTTGTGCAATGATGTGATCCAAAAGCCATCGACAAAATTGAAGTCTAGGATGATAATCGGCTGCAGTCATACCGTAAACTTTCTGGAAGTAATAAGGATGGAGTTGTTGCTCGTGTAGTACCCGCCAGACAGAAGCGTTACTCGTATTTATATTCTGAGCGACGTCACGTGTGCTATTTGATAGTTCATTCACAATTCTTGATTGGTAAAGTTTTCCATTAGCAATAAATGTTTAAAAAGTGTAAGCTATAAAATTTTTAAACTTGACATTGAGAATTGACATTGATAAGCGTTGATTTTAAACAATTGTTGTTATGGTATCATGTACAAAAGGTAAATATAAATGCAGCAGATCCTATTTAGGTAATTAAAGTTTTTTATAAATTTTAACGCATCCTAGGGCCGTAGTGGCATAGTGACGCATTTCCGGACATGGGTTCCTATACTCAAATGGATTCTTCTGTTGAACAACCCCCAGAAGTTTGATCCCATAGTTCTGAAACACCCTGTACAAAGCAATACATATGGTAAATGTATGGGTATTCCTTATTAAGGAATTTGTCAAAATATATTAACATACATTGAATAAAAATAAAATAATATATACAACAATAAACATTAAGAAGTTCTAAACTGATATTATTACACAAGTTAACAAATATTTGGTATGTAGTATACACTCTAACATTTATAATATTTTAAGAATATTTCAAACTCTCCAACCATATAAAAAACATCTCTGAAGAGCAGCGTTTTAACTTTTATACCCCATAATATTACCCCATAATACTATGCAATAACCCAATACACTATAAACAGGGCTATAGTACACTTTTTTTTTTGATATCAAGTAAATCTTTAACTTGATTTATAAGATAGACACTTTTATTTAATTTTTTACATACAATATTAATATGTTCCGACCAGTCCAAGTGTTTGTCAATCATTATGCCTACGAATCTAGACGATTCTAAACCCTACAGAAATTTGCCTTCAAAACTAAAAAAAAAAATTATTTGGCTTTTTATATTTATTATATATTTCAACCATATCAGTTTCCGCATGATTTCGCATTAGTTTATTCGATTTACACCATTTATTAATTTCAGTTAGACATGACTGGACTTTGCGTTGTAAGTTTACCGAATCCAGATCAGAAATAACAGCTGTTGTGTCATCACAGAAAATGAAGATCTTCGCACTTTTAATAAATTCTGCTAAGTCATTTATAAAAACTGTAAAAATAAGCGGTTCAAGTACACTACCCTGCGGTGTACCCAGGTTTATCATTAAATCTGCGGATTATTAATTTCCTATTTTTACATAAAACTGCCTATAGGTCAAAAATAATCGAAATATTAAATTATTATTCCCTCTAATTCCCACTCTCTCCAACTTCTCACTTAGAAATGCTGGGTACACTGAATCAGACTCGCGAGATATCAAATAGCAATACAGCTATATGTTCATTTCTGTCAATGCAATCAAAAATGTGCTGTGTTAGTTCTACTTCAGCACTCTGTGTAGATAACTCTCTGTAAAAGCCGTATTGGTTAGAGCAAAAAACGCTATTCGCATTAAGAAAATCAGTCAATTCATATTGAGAACATACTGAGAAGAGAAATAGGTCTATAATTTTCTATGTTGCTTTGTTCGCCCTTTTTAAAGATTGGAACGACGACTGATCTTTTCAACTGGTTGGGAAACAAGCCCTTTTCCATCGAGATATTCATAATTAAAGACAGAATTCTTGAAATTTTATTAACACATGCTTTAACCAGAGACACTGGAATGTTGTTAGGTCCAGTGGACTTTTTGTCGGGTACAGATTTTATAATATTTGCAATTTCTAGAGGAGTAGTAGGTATAACAAACATGGAGTTAGGGACATACTTTCCATAAGTACATATGGCAGATTGATGAGCATCAAAATAAAATTGTAGTTTAGCCTTTATTATCTATATTAAATTCACGTGCAATCTCCTTATTATTTTTAAATGTTTTTTCCGATGTTTTTATCTTATTTATTATACTATTTCTACTTTGTTTATCAATAACCTTGTTAATAAGCTCCCAGCTTGCTTTAGTATTATTTTTAGCCTCATTTATTATTTTATTGTTCACCTCTATTCTTGTCTCCTTATATTATGTCAAATTTTTCATTTAACTTTATTGTATTTTGCATGAAGGCTGACATTACTAATTTTTTTCTTAATGAATTAAGATTTGCTAGTTCTTCCCTTTATTTTAGTAGTCCATCGATGAAATTTATTTTATACATTAATTTTCGCTTTTCCCTTCTTTTAGTAGAAAAATTACATTAATATAGCTCAGTAGTGTATCAAAGAAAGATAATATCAAGTTATTTTTATCAGTTTCATTAAGCAAGTCATTCACAAAAAAACCATCGTTTTCCTAAGTTAAATTCCTAAATAAAAAGAGGGTAGTAAAATTCAAACTAACGGATTCTATGTTATTAACTGGCCACAGTGATCGGAAAATCTTGGTTCAAAATTAATGGAGCGAACGAATTCATTATTGGTTACAACAAAATCGATTATTGATGAAACAGATTTGTTATTAATTATACATTCACGAGTCGGCTGATTTATTAAAGAATTTAAATTTAATAAAGAAAAGAGATCCAGTTTGCCAGTGCTCAGTAATACATAAAAATAAAGGTCATTTGGGGAAGCTACCTAACAACATATCAATAAGATTTATCTTGTTACTGAAAAACTAGAAATTTAAATGCATACCCAAAGTACTAGACTGCTCTATAAAATTTATGAGAGAGTATCTGTGATACATATCATTGAACTCTGGAGATAAAAAATTAAAATCATAAGGTAATTAAATATTATCTATGTTGTTGCCAACACTAAATCTAGAGTTTAATACGGTATCTACTTATGGTTCAAAATGATCGCCCTCAGACAAAATACTATCTTATTAAATACTATTCGACAGAATATTCAAACCGGTAGAATGACAGTTAGTGTTAACCTCTATAGGGTTAATCACTTTAATTTTATTTAGATCTTCCACCTCGACCTGTGCGTTTTTATTAAGTGTTATATTTTGATTGAAAGTACGCCCTATAGTATTTTACATTCGCAAAATCGTTGACATTCACTGATATACCTTTAAGTTGGAAAGCTTTAGACCTCTAAAATTATTAATTTCTAAAAAATATACATTATTACTATATAATTTTGCTCTTTCTATAAGTTTACCTAAATAGTAATTAAATCTTTTTGTAAGCAGTACATGTTTTGTAGTAGAAAATCTTGGTAATGTTATAAAAATAATATTAGTATTACAGCAATTTTTAATTTTACTAGCAATACATTTCAAAGATGGTTTCGGCTTAAGTCCAGGTCATTTTTTCCAGACAAAACGATTACATAATCTTGAGTAGTAAATTTTTTTACCTTACTGTTTGAAGAGATGCACCAGATCTGATCATAGCCTCCACATGATAATTCTCAAAATGATGATTTCTGACTAACTTGTCGCGTAGATATTTTCTATAATGTAATGCTATTATTTATTTCCATTTTAGAAATAAATATTAACGTGTCTGAGTATTTTCTCCAAAACATACCAGGAGAGTCACAAATAGGGATGCGAACTTTTCGATGAGCCACCCCTTATGTAGATAGGATACAAGTATAGTATTAATTTTATTATATAAGTGTTTTTTAATTTTCTTTATTATAAGACGTAACCTTTTTTCAAAATTTACCAAAAATTAGAATTTTGTAATTTTTTTTCCAATTTCCAAATAAATTATTATAACAGGGTGTTTTACTAAGCGTATTATCGCGGATATATATGAAAAAATTAATTTAACATTATTGAATTTTTATGACATTTCGAAAATAGGCAAAATGATGAAAATTATTTTCCAGTCCGAAATTTGGCTACTAGGGAGTGTATTTAAAAGATTAGTAATAATTTAATTAGGTAGATCCTCTCCGAAAAATATCAGCTTAAGGTACCATCTCCTATTATAATTAGAAACCTTCCATTATTTTAGTCAAAGACTCCTTGTCGTACCGACCTTCATAAAATACGAAAAGGTAGCGACACTGTAATTGCTTAACTTTACTTTTACTTTTAAAAGAGCTATCTGATTTTGTTCTATTTTGGCTAGATTTAAAGTGAAATTTAAGCACTTTTAAATATTGTATCCAGAAGTATGCCAAATTTTTGAAAACATAAGAATAGTATTTTACAAAATAGTGGACAATTTGAATATTTTGAAAATCTGTTTTTTGATAATATTTTGGTTTTTTATCTTTGGTTCTAATTCGCTGGTTTTAAAGATGCTTTAAATTTTTTGGAAATATAATATTTAAAATAAATTATTTTAAATTATAATAAAAAGATAACAGATTGCAATTTTTATTTCTTGTCTAATAAATTTATTCTATTTCTCGATTCTGTTTTTAATTATATTTCCTAGTGACAAAATTTCGAACTTAAAATTAATTTCAACCATTTTCTCTTGGTCAAAAATAATGTTAAATGGACAGTTCCCTAGACATAGCAGCGAACCACGTTTAGTAGAATACAATGTATATTGACTTAAGTCAATAAAATAAAAAAATTTTTTGGAAAAATTGAAATTATTTGTAAAATTTGAAAAGCTAATAAGGAAATATAAAAACATATATATTTCCTTTCATCTCATAGGCATCAAAATGTGTTCTTATATGTATGCAGAAAGGAAACCATTATTCTTATATCATTATCTTTTTGTGCAACTATAAAACATATTCTACTTACAGGGAAAACCGTATTTCTTTTTTTTGTATTAAAAAATGCTCGTAAATGATTTTTTATCAAGGTTTATTAATACCTAAGAAATAAATAAAATATTATTCTAGTTCTTATTACTTCTCCTTTAGTTTTTAATAATAATTAATTTAAAAGGTATAGTAAATCATTAAAATTGTATCAAATGGCTTAGTATTTTAACGTCATTTTGCTGACAGTTCTGCATTTGACTCAACATTTGATTTTGCTTTTTATGTTGTTATAATCTTTTTAATATTTAGTTCTTTAATATCCAAACGTTTTTGTTTCCATACACTACATACAGAGTGATTTTTAAGTTGATACTTTTTTTTTAACTGTGTATAGAACACGGTAAAATAAACATTTTTTTCAAATAACTTTATTCAAAAAACCGAAAAATAAAAAAATTGCATTGCCAAAATGTTATAAAATGAGTCCAATACGGTCCTCTCTAATTTAAATAAGTTGTTCAAAGTTGTCACCATTAACTTCAACACAACGATTTACTCGACGTAACCACTATTCCGTAACGGCACGCAATAGAGAAATCGGTTTTTGTCTAACTGTTGCCGCAGCCTGCTCAATACGTGCTATTAGTTCTTCTTGTATGTCGATAGGCGTCTTGAAAACTAAACTTTTCATATACCCGCACAAAAAAAAAGTCACATGGATTTAGGTCTGGCGACCTTGGTGGCCATGCAACTGGTCCATTTCAGCCAATCCACCGATTTGGGTAACTTATATCCAAAAATTCGCTCAGTTCTCGTCTAAAATGGGCAGGTGCTTCATCCTGCAGGAGCCACATAGCTTGCCTGATATTCAGTGGCACGTCTTCTAACAGAACAGGCAGATTATTTTACAAAAAGTCCAAATAAACATCGCCCGTCAAACGGTCTAGTAAGATAAATGGTCCAACAAGTATCCCATCCACAATTCCTGCCCACACATTAGCAGAAAAGCGGTGTTGAAAATTGATTCTGCGAATTGCATAGGGATTATCAACAGACCAAACATGCATATTTTAAAAATTGTTAATTCCGTTTCGGGTGAATGTTGCCTCGTCCATGGCTAAAATTTTCTTCGAAAAATGTTAATCATTTTCACGTTGTTGTAGGAACCATTCACAAAACTGAACTCTGCGGGAGAAGTCTTCAGGCAGTAGCGCTTGGACATGTTGAACGTGAAAGGGATTAAATTGATTCTCGCGCAAGGTTGTCCATACTTTTCTTTGACTTAATCCGACCTGCCCTGCAACAACTCGAGTACTTGTTGTTGGATCTTCTTCAATGAGATTTAAAATTTGTTCTTCCCTATGAACATTTTCAGGTCTCCTTCCTCTTCCTGCATGCCCTTCACGATGTTGCCGTAAATCGCCAGTAACCCTAGCCCGTTGAATAAGATTTATGAATCTTCTGGGTGTAGGATGATTCCGCAAAGGAAAGGGGTCTACTTATAATACCGAAGCAGCAGCAGCACTTTTAAGACACTCTCCATAAATAAGCAACATATCCACAAGTTCATTGTTTTCATATCGATGTGCCATTTTTAGGATTTGCAAATTTAAAATTAACAAAAATAAACCAAAATTGTCTAAGACTAACTGATCGGTACAATGCGTGATCGATAATACAAAAATTCGAGCAAAAACTACAAATAAAGACGATGAAAAACAAACCCATATTCACTTTTTTTATTCTGTATGTCCCTTGCTTTTGAGTGTATCGAAAAAAGTTATTGGAAAAAAATGTATATTTTACCGAGTTCTATACACAGTTAAAAAAAAAGTATCAACTTAAAAATCACCCTGTATACAAGGGGAAAGGTAATACTGTCAAAATGATGAATCAATAGGAATCAAAATCGTTTTACATGAAATATTAAGATTTATAAAATAATGTCATAAGAAGGTTTAATATTTGATGATTTTTATAATTTGATAATATTTATAAAAAAGTGTTAAATAAATGGGTGAATATTGGTTATAACTAAAATGCTTATATAAAAAAAGGATAACTGACCTTAAAAATCCTCCGACTGGAACCAGGTGATTACCATGTGGTAATTTTTAAAAGTGTAGCTGAGTTTTAGTCAGTTACATGAGCTAAACCAGGGTGTAGTTGTCAGCGATTAGTGATCCAGGTCAATATTGAGTCAGCACAGCGTAAAAGTTAGTCAGCAATTAGCAAAAGTTAAAAAAAAAGTAAAGGAAAAATCAGTTGAGGTTAGGTTAACATTCCATACAACATCATCGGTATTAAGGCTGTATAAAAGAGGTTTTAAATAAAAATAAATGAAAAGACTTACCTAATTCATGAGGGTTTTGCACAAAAGCAGTTTTGGGAACACATGACACGTAATTATTGAATTTTGCTTTTTATCACTGCATTTTAAAGGTTTTTAAGCAAAATTCGGTCGGTGATATTAATACATACTTATGATATTTTTTAAGACACAACTAAATTAAGAGAGTACCAAAATTGCGCCATTTCAGATAAAAACACCCGAAAAAGTCTTCTGCCTTTCACCTGCCCCTAAAGTGAACCAAAGCCGTTCAAGTTAACACGTGTGTTTTAAGCATGTGTACCTATGAAGGATACTGGCTACAGTCGGTGGTCGTGACGTCAATTAGTAACAAGTATATGACAACGCTATACTAACTTGAAATGATTTCGAACCTTTGTATCGATTTTCATAAAGTGAAACAGACGCAAACTCGGTCAGTAGTACGGCTTAAGATGAAAGTTTAGATATTGATATAATTGTAGAGCTGTAGAGGGTTTATATTTGAAAATAAATTTAGAAAAACTACGCTGAAAAAATAAAACGCTACAGTATTTAGTAGTTTTTGTTTGTATTGAAAACATTTCTACAACTTTTTAATTTCAAAAATGGTGACGTAATGGATAAATGATAAAAAATTTGACATTTGAAGATACCCATATATGTCTACTTAATTCAATAAACAATAATTAGTTTTTTTGAGTTTTATTAAAATCTATATATTTTAGTTCACAAGTTCAAATATACTGACGCTATTTTCCAAGTAACACACGACAGTTAAATGAACGTTTATTTTTGGTTAATACCAGGTGTACATTTTTGGTTGAGCTTTAACTATAAATATCGAATAAAATGTCCGCGTGGTAGACGTTAAGGAGTTTAATATTATGTTTATCTTAATAATGTTTAAGAAGAAGTTTTGTTACATGGTAATAATAAAAATTATTAATTCGTTAAAATTAAACCTTTAAGTATGGTATATTGTATACTATTCAAAGACATATACAAAATGCGTTTTATGGAATAAGCTTCTAAACAAATATTTTTACCATCAACAAAATGTTGAATATTTAATTATTGAATACCAGTATAAAATCTTTAAACTTAAACTTTAACCAGGAATTTCGACTACCGATAAACTTTACCAGGTGATTCTCCAACAAAAAGTAAGATTTTTTTTATAGGAATGTATTTTCGAAACGTCTTACTTTCGTCATACTTTAAAAAAAAATATTTCCAATGGCTTACATAAGGGGCTCTTCTTAAATATTATTAAATTAAAAAAGTACACCACTGCATCTTTCCAAAACAAATTTTATTTTTAAATCCTTTGATTGTTGATACCTTCTTACTATTTAATCGCATGAAAACAGTATGTATTACTTTACGTAAATGTCAGTAAGTCTCAAGTGCAAACTCAAACTCAAAAAATGCTTTATTGTCAACATAAATATAGAACTTGTAGACAAAGCCAATAGACTGTATATTAAAGGAATAAAAACGAGAAACTAATTTAAAATAAAATAAAATTATATAAAAGTTTGAAAAATACTTAAATGCTAATCATTAAAAAATTCACTTAAACTATAGTATGCTTTACTAGCAAGAAATATTTTCGTCCTTATACGTAGGCTTTTTTCAGTCTTAAGTTGTCTTTTTTAATTCTAGTGGAAGTTTATTAAACAGCTTTTTACCTCCATATATGATAGAGCTACGGACAAGTTCAAAATGCGGAAGGGGTAGCCTCAACAAATAATTTTGTCGCGTTTTAAAGTGCCTTCCTAAGTGGAGTTCCTGTTTATATTTTCGAAAAACTAAGCAAACTGTTTCCAAAATAAAAATATAACACAGGGTTAAAATATTATGACTTACGAGGCTTGGCCCCACATAGATATCTAATGGCCCTTTTCTGGAGTACACTCAATTAAAAAGTAAATTTGAACATGAACCCCAAAAGCAAATTCCATATCGAAGGTGCGATTCGATAATCGCGAAGTATGCAGATCTGGCAATGGAGAAATTAAGACTGGTGGCAATAACCTTTAGGGCGTAGCAGCCTGATGAGACTTTTCTACATACATTCACTATATGGTCTTCAAATCTAAAGAAATTGTCTATGGAAAGACCCAAAAACCTACTGAACGGTGGCATGATGATGGCTTTATTATTCAAACATATGTCATTTGTATTACATTTCAAATTAAAGATATTTGTTTTAGAAACATTAAATGTCAAAAAATTTGCATCACACCAGTTTTTTATTTTTAACAAATCTGCACGTATATTGGCCTCCCTTTGAGAAACATCAGAGTCGTGCCGGAGGATGGTGGTATGATCAGCAAATAATTTGAATTTGCCAGATACCTGCAGTTGTGGCAGATCGTTCACATAAATGAGAAAAAGTAGAGGACCAAGTACTGATCTTTGCGGAACACCCATATTTATATTAAGTTTCTTAGAGATATCACCATTAAGTTTGACAGCCTGGACACGATTTGATAAGTAGGAACAAAACCACTCAAGGGCAGTTCCTCTGAAACCATAGAGCTCCAGTTTCATCAGCAGCACTCTGACTCACGCAGTCAAATGCCTTGGACAAGTCACAGAATACGCCTGCAGCAACTTCACCAACATTCAGTCGGTTGTACAGGTGCTCTAGAAAGCTAAAGATAGCATCATTTGTGCTCACAGACTCACGAAAGCCAAACTGCTGAAGACTCAATAGGCCAAACCTATTTAAAAATGAAACCATCCTCACCTTAACGAGCCGTTCCACTATTTTGGCTAAAGTAGGCAATAATGCTATAGGTCTAAAGTTAGAAGGACAGTCGCGATCGCCACCCTTGTAAAGAGGAATAATCACTGCTCTTTTTAAGCACTCTAGGAAAACTTCAGACATAAATGAAAAGTCAATTGACTCGGCCAAGACTTGCAAAGCAACAAAAGGTAGAGCAGAAAATATTCTAAGAGAAAGCCCATCCCAACCTGATGAACTCTTATTCTTAATATTAGCCATTAACTGTATAAGTTCTTCCACACTTGTGGGGGCAAAAAAGAAATATTCGGCTTCTACCACATTGCTGAGATAGCTCCTGGGATCTATTTTTTGTAAGATATTGGCTGTAAGGTTACTAGCAATATCACAGTAGAAGGAATTGATGACATTGGAATCTAAGGTACTTGGAATAACCAATACATTATTTTTGCCCCTTAGCTCATTTAAAATCTTCCAAGACTGTTTTGCTCTATTGGAGGAACTATTTATCCTCCTTTGAAAGTAGGTCCACTTAGCTATTTTGATTGAGTTTCTGTAAATCTTGCGGTATCTATTATAGTAATTTAAAAATGTTGCATTGTTCATTGCGTATTTCCTAATGTAAAAAAGGGAGCGCATATTTTTTCCAGACACTCGTAAACCCTTAGTATACCAAGGTTTTCTATTTCGTTTCTTAATATTGACAACAGGAAAGTGTAAAAATTGTTTAATACTATTTGATGAAAGCTATGCAGTGAGTTAATAGTAGTCAATACATTATTCCAACTTGACATATTGCAAAGCAAAGAGAATTTGCGGAAATTAGCTCTAGTATAAAGTCTACCGCGTCTAAACTTATTCTCATTAGCTGCACTACTAAGCTTTACTAATCTCACTATTGCCTCATGGTCAGACAAACCGGCATTAATTGTTGTACACTGATTTTCGTGTTGGTTAAAATTCGTACAGAAGTAATCTATCAGTGAGGAAGAAAATGCTGAGATCCGGGTTGGCTGACCCACGTGCATCTTAAAATTAAATGAGTTTAACAGATTAAAAAGCCTTTGATTTGTCTAGAAAATTTACATTAAGATCACCAGTCAGAATCAACATTGCATTAACCGAAATTTCACTTAAGAGCATCCCCAACCTTTCTAAAAACAAATCTAAATTAGCAGATGGAGATCGATACAATCCTAAAATATACAAATTTAACTTACTGCTAAATACAATAGAAAACTCGCATACCTTTTTAATCAATAGATGATCAAATCTGTCAATAGTAATAAACATAAACTTAGTTAAAAAAGCTTTCTCTTACATAATAAGAGTACCACCATGTGTATATTGCTTGCGTGAAAATTTGGAAATTAGTACATAACCAGGGATATCAATAGGCTCGTCAGACCTCAACCAGTGTTCAACAAGAATTAATACACTAGGAAAGTTATTAATTCGCTAACTTTTGAACGCACAGATTGAATATTAAGAAATGCTAGGGCAACTTGATTATGTTGGGAGTTTCTATTAAAAAAGAAGAAGATCCAATAGCAAGGGTGTCTATAGATTGGTCTAGTTGAGGCGTAATCGAAGACCCACCTTCGATCAAGGGTGTATCGCTGATTATCTTACCATTGCTAATACCCAAAGATGCTAATACTAATTTGGATGACAGAAAAGTATTTTTAACATATAAAGATAAAAGTTTGCACATAGATTTGGCGTATGACGAGTGACGGTATCTAAAATTTTGTCTGACATCAGTAATTATTTTCACAGAAAAGTTACGGTTACAGATGAAAGAATTCATAAAATGAATTGTATTGTAATATCTGCTTTTTGGACACTTATTAAAATCGCATTTAATACAAACAATTACATTAGTTATCCTGCCCATTGATAGCAAGGATTTTATTTGGGAAAAAGATGGCAATGTACAAGACAAATCAAGACAAATAACAACAACATCATTCTTCGTATAGTTAACAATTAGAGGAAATGCATAATTATATAAGGTCTGGGCTGTAACATTACTAAACACATAACCACAGGTGTTGTATGACGAGCTCTAGCACTAGAATCACCATAAATTAGTACATTTGATTTTGCTCGTGGGTTGAAATGCGCTTTTGCTAAGCAGTTTGTAGATTTTGATTGAGGATAGTATCAAATCTTTTAAGTTACTGCTAGCGTTTCTATTTAGAGACAGGATATCCTTCTCCGCTTCAAAAGTTTTAATTGATGTTAACATGTACGTATTAATACAATTTAAGTTTTCAATCTCTGTCTGCATACTCTCAATCTTGTTTTCGTGATATTCAGTTTCCTTTTCAAGCATTGTAATGATATTAATCAAATTTTGATTAAGATCACTTAGCTCTTTTATCTTCTCTGAGAGTTCCTCATTTACCTTAGTATATGAATCAAATTGTAGCTGTACTTCTTTTTCTTTAGTTTTTAAATTCTGAATTTCATTCCTTAACCCATTATTTTGTTCATTTAAAGTTGCAATATGCAAAGAAAAATTAGCTTCTGCCTGTGAAACCTCGTCCTCAAATACTTGACTATTTCTACGCAATCTCTCTAAATACCTGTCCCTTCCTTCCAGCTCCTTTAGCAAATGTTTAATTTTTTCGTCATATATCCTATTTTCACTCTCTCTTTCATTGTGACTATTTTGACATTGTCCTGAACATAAAATTTTGTAAACTCCTATTTTTACCACATCTGTCATTCTTTCCAAACAACTTGGATGAAAAACAGAGTTGCCGACTATACAAATATAATTTAAAAAAAGCTTATTTTTACCACACTTAAAACTGCGAGACATCCTGTGCCATTAAAATATTAAATTGATTTAAAACTTAATACGTAAATTTACATAAAATTATTGATCTACCTACTCAATTCAGCAGATAATAATAAATCTGTCAAAACTAAATAAAAGAGAACAAAAAGTTTAGTACGCCACTGGTTCAACTTAAATATTTAGAGTTGCTTTAAAATCAGATAGTACATATCCATTTATACCGGCAGATTCGATATGATTCCAAGAGGATAACGCCCCCCCTCCACACTATTCGCGATTAGTAGGAGATTACCTTACCAACATTTTCCCAAATAGATGGATTAAAATGGAGGGTTTTATTGAATGGCCAGCAAGGTCGCCAGATTTAATCCCCTTGGATTTTTATCTCTAGAGTTATCTAAAATCTAAAGTTTATTTTGATAAACTTAAAAGTTTAAAAGAAATAAAAAATTGAATTAGAGCCGAAATACAACAAATCCAGCCTAAAATAATAAGCAAATTATTACAAGAATTTAAATATCGATTTGGATGCCGTCAGAAAGATAATGGTCAACAATTTGAACATTTGTTTTAATTTGTTTGTTTTGTTTTTCTTATAAAGTGTTCCAAAAATTCATGGTTATTTATAAAAAATTTAATTGCAAATTTCTTAATAAGTATTGAGGTTAGGTATAGGACATAAAATACAAAATATACTTAAAATTTTAAACAGAATTAAAAAATGGGTGTTTCTATTTAAAAAAATTAAGTTGATAATCGTAGCTCATTTTTGGTCCACCCTGTATATATGAATTCATCATCAAAAAAAATCGCTACAAAAAATAAAAATTAACTTGTTCGAGCGTTTTTTTTTAACACACCCCTGAATTTTAAATGAATTTGTTCCAACTTGCGCGTCTTCACTTTATATAGCTATTGTGTTTTATACACGTTGTGCATTTCCTATTTTTTTCTAGATTTCTCTGTGTATGATATTCTATTATTACACTATAAGATTTCAAACTTGTATGAAAAGTATATTGTATGCTACACAATGGCATATATGTAATATCAAGGTCATTTCATCACATATTTGAGATACAGGAATCGAGTTGTAAAGCTAGATATGTAAATCTTGTCTCATTTTTTTCAAATGCCGAAATTTTCTACCTTTTGTAAACAGAACCGTATATGATAAACGTATATTCTACAGTGTAATAAATATAACTTGACCATATACGGTTGGTGAATACCTATACCAATAGTTTTCATTTAAAAACTATATTTTTAAATCTACTACAATACTACTGAAATTTCTTCAACACTTATTGAGTTATCTCAAAAAACTGAGTTTTCACTTATATACGATAAAAAATGGCATAACTACTGCAATTTTCATAGCGATATGCTTGACGTTCGAGAAATAAAATAGGGTTTTTTGATATTTAGGGTTATGTGGGAACAGTATAGATACAAAAAAACTATAGATTTTTTATCACATTTAATTCTCTTAAAAGACATTTTTTTCTTAGGTAATTATTTTCTGCAAAAAAACACCGCTTTTCATTAATTCTAACGTTACCCTGCCCCACCCACCTTCCACAACTTACCAGTACGCAATTGTTTTAAAAATAGTTTGTTTTCTAAAATAATACGCATAAATGACATATACTGGCTTTGTTATTAATATCCAATCTGATAAAACAGTTCGCTTATAAAAATTGATATAATTATAACAAAGTTGAATTATACATGTGTATATTAATAAATATTAATTACAAAACAGTGCTATTAGATTAGATATTATGGACGAAAAAGAGTGATTTTTCAAAAAAAAATTTACTGGGAAAATTTTTAGGGTGGTTAAGGGTTGTTTGATGAAAAATTATGTTTTTGCAGAAAATATATATGAAGAGCCAGGGGGAATAAGGATGAAAGTCCATGAAACATAAAATCGAAATATCGATAAAATTAAGTTTGAAACCATTCTATATTTAGCGTAAAAACTATTCAATGAATAAATATGTACTATTGGGTAGTTCAACGGCGTTACTACCTGAAAAAAATATTGTAAGGCTCTAGAACAATAAAAAACAAAAAAATCTTGCAGAGATCGCAAAAAACTGAGAAAGAAAGATGAGGGTCCAGTGACTTTCATCGATATTTTCTCTTATTATCAAGAACTTATACGGTTTTTCAATAAAAGCTCAATTTTAAAAAATAAATCTTTATTGTTTGGTGATAAAATGGAAACTACGAAATAAAATAGAAATTCTCAATTGTGTGGCAGGCTACAAATGTACTCCTGTGCCGATTCTCCACAAAATCTTGCAAGCTTAGTTAGATCTTTGAACTTAGCACCTGATAAAGGGAGTAGACCTGAAACAAGACAAACTGGATAAGGTAAAATCTCATCGGAAAATGCATACAAACTTAAACCTTCGTAAGAAATTCCAGGTAATTCAAACTCCCCCCCTATTGTTTGGCACCAATGGTTTTCCGACGATATCAGCTGACTGCCACTCCCCGTTGAATGTTTTCCGGAAATACACAAGCCTTGGATTTACCTTTGAAAATTTTATTTCCCTAATAACTCTAGTTGGAAAGGGAAATTTTTTTGTAAAATGTATTTAGAAGCACTTCCCATTGCCGGAAAAAGTGTTGTTGAACCTTTTCAGTTTTAAAGGGCGATGGTTTATTCCGACTTGACTCGAAAGCCTCTATCCAGTCTTGCGGAAATGTCATTTGAATAAAGTCCAAACATTTCTGGAAATTTATAACATGATGCAAGTATCTAAACATAGTCCAGTTTTTATTTTGTCCTGGGCATGAGTCACAGAAAATGTTTAGTTTCCTCGTTTGCTGATTTAGATGATTGTACAGCATATGATGCAATAACGAACAAACATCCGAGCTTCCCTTTTTGCCTATTACTTCTGGATACGTATAGAAAATAGCTTGATTATCCGATAAAATGTGAATAATAAATGTGTAAATTAACAATTAACGGCAATAATACACGTCATTTGTAGAAATGTTTGGAACTGGAAAGTTCTTGGCATAATCAATGCATATTGATTCCTTTTCCATTGTCTTTCTACTCTCATTCTTCGCAACAGTTTATGCATTTTTGCAACATTTAGGTCCTCCGATAGATACGTTTTCTTGGACTTACTTAAGCTGTAATGGCTGCTACGGGATTTGAAAGACGAGATGTGCTGCTTTACACACACAATTGTTTCCTTGGACAGAGCATGCTTTCTATTTCTGTGCTTACCTCTGTTGTCAACTGGAGAAACACCTGTCATTTTTAATGACCTTTGAATTGTTTGGACACACCGCCTACTTAATCTGTGAATTGACAGAAACGCTTTGAAGCATATCTGAACGTCAGAAGTGACACCGTCTTGCCCCAAGACTCTATCTCTATATTTGTATGATGACTGATTAAACGCAGTGACTTCATTTTGCGGTTTACAGGGTCGTCGTCGCTGAATGGGCACTACGGAAATTAGTCTGGCAAGATACGAGTTCTGCTCATTGTATGATGATAAAGAATTATTGAATTCACGCAAAATATACGACGCGTTCCTTCGTTTACAACAGAAAAACATTTCAAATTCTTACACTTACAATCACTGCCAATCTCATTAGATTTCAAGCGAAGTTTCTTTGTAGCATCACAAATACGTCCATCTTTCCTTCGTTTTTTTATCAGAGCGCTAGGCAAACTATTCTTTATAACCTCAAAAATGTACGAGTTTACAATATTT
This sequence comes from Anthonomus grandis grandis, assembly GCF_022605725.1. Lineage (NCBI taxonomy): Eukaryota > Metazoa > Arthropoda > Insecta > Coleoptera > Curculionidae > Anthonomus > Anthonomus grandis. The sequence continues at coordinate 15,134,621 of NC_065546.1, forward strand.
ATCAGTTATCACTCACAACAACACAGTCGCGCTGATTTAAAAGTGATATTTTTATAATATTATGAAGTAATATTTTTAAAGGCGCCATTCAATCCATATGGGACTCTCAGCGTTTTTCCGCTGACGCATGGACTTTCAGCGTTCTTTCTTAGTACATCTAATTTTATTTGGATTATAACTTTGGACTGTCATCTTTGTTTCTTCTTATACTGTAACCCGATAAAATAGAGGCTATAAGCATCGTTTTGCATTGAATAGTTTATTTTCCGTAAAATGTTGACTTTCATCATTCTTCCCCCTGATTCTTCATATGCAATGTTTATTTTATTACTTAAATTTGATATAATTTTACATATAAATATTTAGCATAAAAACAGCGTTTTTAGATTCGAATATAGATGAAAAACAGGGATTTTTCAGAAAAAATTCATCAAATATTTAAGGTGTAGTAACCGACCTTAAAAGCTAGATCTGTAAGTCGCGTATTAATTTTTTTAATTGCCAAAATTTCCTCCCTTTTGTAAAAAAAATAGTATAAAATATACGTATATTCTACAGTTTAATAAATATACCTTGACCATATACAGCTGGTATATATACCAAAATCAAAAATTTACTAAAAAATCATTGAATAAATACATATTTAACGATAATAATATATGATATGTTGCTTGGGTTTGATCTTACAGATTAACATATTCAATACAAGATGTTCCTAAATATTGGAAAATTCCTAATGAACAATATGTCTTTAGTATTAGATAATAAATATTTAAATAAAAATAACAACCCCTATTAACACGCAATTTATATTTTAAATCGTTTATATTTATTTTAAATATGGCTATTTATACATAAAATATATCAAAGTCAGTAAAATAATATATATTTTTAAATATACGATTTATTTCTGTTTTAACTTAAGGTTTAAAAAAAGAAATTTTTATTTATGTGGTTGACTGGAGAAGAACATATCATATTCCAGGTAAAAATAATTTTATAAAATCCATATGCAACTCATTGGTTTTGAAAATATAGAGTAATTACAAACAATTTCCTACATTAAAATGGGTTTAATTATAGCGCTGTTTTAATAAGTTATTTCGCAAAAAAAAAAATAAGTAGTTCTCTCTTGTTTGAGGCGTTTTTTTTAAATGTTAGAAAATTTAAATAGCTTTCGAGTACCTTAAGACACACGTTTACCGAAAACTTGCTGAAAAATAGTTTCGACGTATGTGGATTTTCCTGTAACCATACATGACGGCTATGAGTATTATTGATGATTTAATCACGGATGAATGTTGCTTTATCGGTAAAAGATATGCACGATACAACGGGGTGATTAATATTCATTCAACGCCTAACATAAACTTGCGGTTGTAGGTGCTGTACAAGTGTACACACTCTATATAACGGATAAGTATATACAGCGCACTATATAATAAGTACGTATTAGTTTTTTAAAATTATTTTTACGCGTAAAATACTGACCTAAAGGTTGGCACATTTCTCCTGACTTACCCTGTATATACTTAAGTAATAAAGTTAAATAAAAGAATAATTATAATATCAAGCATCTAAAATAAAACAAAATTTGATAATTACTTTAATATTCTCAGGAGCATTATTCTAAATCTTTAGAATGCATAAAAATTATTCTATTTATGTCTGAAGTTAGTTAGAAGTTTCAGATACCCATTATTTTTAAAATGTCAAATACTTTAATTTTTTTAATATAATTCATTAATAATAAAACTATAATAAAATAGCATTTCTTTCAAAGAAAAGACTTACATTAAAAAAAAGGTCATCAAATTCAATATCTTTAATAATTCGTTAGCTGCGTGAAAGGTGAAAATATATTAAAAAAATATTTACCCACATATACATAAAGCTATAAGCAAGGGATACAAAAAAATGTACGCTCCGTTTACCTGAAATTAGCATATAATTCACATTTTCCCTGTTTAGCATTCTTTTATGCTCACAGCATAAAACATATTAATGCCCCTCTTTTTGCAGATTTATACGAGAGTAAGCGAAAACCATACCAGCAATAACATACTTTCTGTGCGTAAAAACTTTTAGATGTTTGACAGGCACATCTTGAATATAAAATTACGAATTATGCTCTTTTTTTCAGTTCTTTTTTACAAGTCAGTGAAGTTAAAAGTGGTAATTTATGCTACTAAGGGCAGGTAATAAAACTATTTTGGCAGATAACTTAAAGTTAACTTGTCGAATAACGTCACAGTTAACTTCAAAATTTAAAAGTTAACTTTTTTAGGTGGATGGGGTATCATTTAAAGTTAACTTTGTAAAAATCCTGGTCTTTGACATAAATTCTGTCAATAATTTTGAATATAACCTAACACTGAAAAAGCTTCTATTCCTCGACATATAGATTGCGGTAAAATAACGAAATTATCTTCTCGACACTATTGGACTGTTAAGCATAGTGATTTAATTCACAAAAGAGTTTTACCAAAACTTTATGTATTTGATTCTAGACACATATTTTATTAAAGAAGTTTGCATCTGCAAGTTACCAAACTGCCAGTTTTATTCTTCTCCCGATGAAGCTAATTTAATTAGCGAAGCATATGTCGAGAAAAAAATTAAAAGTTTTGGTTAGTGGTAAAAGTTCTGTAATTTAAGTGTCACATTAAAGGTGGAAATAATAGGATGCGATTTAATAAAGTTGCTTAAACAATTGTGCAGAATGAAAGAAAAAATTGTGAGATAGATGTTATAAATGTATGTATACTTTGATTTGTAACTGTTTTCAGCTGCAATTTTTGCAAGAAACTCTTTCGTTTCCTCTTATTTTTAAAACAACTGTCTTTTAATAGTTTTTTTCATATATTTATGTTAAATTGTAATTATAAAATTGCTGTCAGTAAGCTTTAATAAATTTACAATTTTACAAGTTAAAAGTTTCTTAATTATAAAGAAACTATGCTCTATTCTAGATATATAACCATTAAAATCATATTAAAGGTTTGCTGAAACTCTATAATTTATATCATGACCTTATTCCAATAAACAAAATATTATTACTAATGTAAAATTTCTAATGATTATTAAAACTTTTACATATTATTTTATTACTCGCTATTATCTGATCTTAAAACGTATCGTTTAGTTGCAATCCTGAATGATTTAAATTCAATGCTAAAGATTCTAAAGACAAAATACAATGCTACTGTCATTTAGAGAAAAATATTCTACTGCTATGGATATTTCAACACAATCAATGACAAAAGCAAGAGCTGTTAAATATCACTGAATCATAATGCAACCCTTTAATAATTGGTAAAATTTGTGACTTTGAATAAGATATGCAAGGTAGGCAACGTTAACTACTAACGGATAATTAAAAAAACTACTATAGTAGTTTAAATGGCAAGCAGCACACAAAGTCTACTACTAAATAAAATAACTCAATAATAGTTACTCATATAGTATTCATAAAAAGTTTATAACATTAATATATTTTTCTAAAAACGAAATTATTGTTTAAGAAGGTTATATAACTTTTTAAAGACTATCCTTTAAAATAAATTAAAAATATCTGTTATATTAGAATTTGTTTTTTTTCACAAGTCAAAACTTATTTATAAAATATATTTCTTTTTAAAATGGTCAGTAATTTATCTTGGAAAAACATAAAAAACCAGGAAATTTTACAAGGGAAGTAAAGAAAATATTTTAAAAACTATATCATTGAAAATAATTTATTCGGATTTAAATATTGTAAGGCAATTAGATCGCCATTTTTATAAGAGGATATTTCTCAACTTAAATCGTTGAAAATTATTCAGAATGCTGACATAACAGATATCGAAGATAAAGTGAAAATTATAAATAGTAATAATACGGTTAACAGACTTACTGATATTTATAAAAACAAAGAGACCAGATCGATTCGATTGATAATTACCATAACTATATTTTGTTTGAACAAAAAGTAAGACATAAGATTGTGTAATTAATAAAAAGAGTACATTTAGGTGTATAAACCGTAGAGTATAAAAGAACAGCGTTTAAAAAAGTACTGTCCTACTAAAAAAATACCTATGGTCACCCTATTAGGATCTGATTTGTTACAACACTGTCACAACTTGTCCTTTTTGGTTCTTAATTTTGTATATGAGCGACTTACCCTTTGTTCTCTTCGATGACTTTTAGTATGTATCTCTGTATTATACAATTTCTTTTGTCTAGTTTTCGGTATTCTATTGAGTTGTTCTGTCGTAGTTTTATGAACTATCTCAGCATTGAAATCACCGATTATAAGCATTGGGTATCCATTTCTTCAAAAATATTACTTTTTCATAGCCACGATGTTTTAAGTTTACTCTAAGCCTAAACGAATTTATTATAGAGGCTTTGTTTCTAATGACCCTTTAAAAATAAATCTATTTATGTATGAATATTAATAATTAAGTTTACCTAATTTTTGCTTTTGTTGGCTATAGGGTGAAGTGGGGTAAGTGTAATCAAACAAATGATAGTGGCACTTTAAAATTTCATAACAAAAAAACCAAAAGAGAAATCGGGTTCATTTTTAGTAGGCAGAGAGCTTATTTCTTTGTTAAATCAATGTCATATTCATTTATTTTTTGTCTGCTTTTGTTTTTTTTATAAACCAAAATAAAAAAAACATGTCAGCTGATTACACTTAACCCAGAGAATGGAGCAAGTGTACTCACGGCTCCTAACTGCCATATGCTTACTCTGCCGATGGATCTGGGGCAAGTGTACTATAGTATGAAAAATTCTGGGTTAAAAAAAATAGCTTGACACCTATCCTAATTTATAAGGAAGTTATGAACTTTTTTTGTGGAGCAATAATAGAAAATAAAACTCAAAGATTTTCTGAACAGTATATTACGTAGGTAAGTTGAGCAAAACAGGCTGTGACATATTTTTATTTTATTTATTTAACGTTATATGAGGTAAAGGATCCTGGAAAAGTTCGTTCTCCTCTTCGCCCTAAAGTGGGTTCTGGTAAAACTCGCTCTATATCTGATGCAGCCACTAAGTGATGGTCCTCTTGTTCAGGCCAGTAAAATACTGAACTATGCGCGTTTCGATTTTTTTTTAAACTTAATAGTAGGTTGCGATTCTTCATCAAGCGTTGTTATTTGACCAGTATAGAAAAGTATTCTTTTCTTTCCCAACCAAAATCCAGTTTCCAATGTTAAGGTTTTCTACCCCTTTGAGAAACAATTCGTCTTGTTTTAATGCTTCTTCATCTTCCTCTAACTTTTTTGCAAAAGTCTCAAAGGTGACGTCGTCGGATTCACTGTCACTTAAAATTTGCGGTTCGTCTTCATCTGAAGAGCTCTTATTAATATGTTTTGCTGTTATTTTTTTTTATTCCTTCTTTGTTTTCTTTGCTAATTCTTTCGCTTTCTTTGCTTTATCTTTCGCTATTTTTTCATCTTCTTTTTCTTGCTCAGCCTTTTTCTTTTTTTTTATGTTTTCTTTTTTTTTATGTTTTCTTTTGCTGTTATAATTTCTGCTCCCGGAGCTACCCTTTTTCTTCTTTCTTTTTCGCTAAAGCGGGGCGATTACTTCACTGTTTCTTGCAACAATTCTTCAAATGATACAGAACCGCTACTTGGTGCTGTTATTGGTATTGGTCTACTTAGCCCTGCTATTGGTTCTGGTCACGGTTCTGATGCTAGCTGCTGTGCGGTTGGTTTCTCTCTTGATGGCTCTTCATGGCTGCCTGTGCTGGGTTCATTAAGAGGTTGTTCTGTGGCAGGTTGGGTATTTCTCAAACGTTCTTTACATCTTCGTAGAGCTTCTGGATCATATTTAGAGCGGCCGATGACAGACCTGTTAAATGGGCATATTCCTCCTCTACAAAAGCCCGATGTCAGTAAATCTGGATCTGTCTCTTTCCAAATTGTGCTCACAAGTACCGAAAAATCTGTCTTTGGTATTTTAACACCCACATGTTTTCTTTGGTACTCCGCTAATTTGGAATCCCACCGTGACTTAAGGCTCTTAAAGACCGCTAGATCTATGGGTTGCAATAGGTGGCTGGAGTGTGTAGGTAATTTAAGTACAATTATATCATTTTCGACAGCCGCCTCGATAAGTTTTGGGTCTAAGTGCGTTGAATGTCCATCATACAAAAGCAGGATTGGTCTTTCAGGTACAACGTTGCGAATAAAAGTTTTTGTAAAATAGTTTACAAAGATTTCGGTTTCCATCCAACCATTTAGTGACGCAGCATAAGAAGTACCTGGAAAGGTAGATTCCTTGGGAGCCAGCCAGGTACTCCATAGATTTTTTTCCTTAAAAACAATTAATGGAGGCAGTTTATCCCCATTTGCGTTGCCACTCATGAGAACTGTCGTACTCTCTCTTCCAGGCCCGGTGGTTATTCTTGAAGCACGGGCATTTTTTTGATCCACAATTTTAGTTTTACTTGGATCGAGGGTAAAACTAGTTTTGTCGATATTATAAATCTGAGAAGGCTTATTTTGCAAGTCGTTATTTTCTAAGGTTGCTTTTAATATGTCAAACTATTTTTTAATCACAAATGGATCATTGGCTTTTTTTCTGGCATACTCCAGTCTTTATGTTTTTTTTAAAGATAGCCTGTGCCTTTTTTTAAAGGATAAGAACCAATCCTCGCCAGGTATTCCATCTTTAAATGGCGTTTTTATATTATTTTTCGTGACATACTTTCCCACCAATTCTAAGATTTCCTTTCTGCTGAGCCCCCAACCCCACTTCTCCATGATTTTTATGGCATTCACTAATTTTTCTTCATCAGCTGCAGGTATTGCGGTGGGTGTTCCTTTGCACGTGTTTTTGAAGAGTGGAAAATGGGATTTAATACCTCTGGGCAGCACCACGAATACTGATACGATTTTCTTGGATGTTTCTGATCGGATCTTTTAAAAGTTCAGCACTGTAAGAAGGGTCTTGTTTCTTTTTTTTATACACTCTCACCATTTTGAAGGAACTCACTAGGAACTGTATAAACTAGTCTTAAATCGGCCCTATTTTAAAGATTTCCACACTGTATTTACAATTAATTAAAGTCTTTGGTAAGTATTTACACTATTTCTTCAATATTAGTCTTAGCCTGTAACAATAGAGAAAATGATAGGTTATAGCCTAAAAACTCAAGAAGGAGGAGGCTGGCGCAAATTTAGTCAGTGATTACATTTACCCCAATCTCAGTGATTACGCTTACCCCATAGGCGTATTTCGGTGGGGTAAATGTAATCGCTGGCATACATTTTTTGTTAAGTATCGAAAATCAAATCTGATAGCAGAATCAACATCCTTGTCGAAAATTACCTAAGGGAGCAAAATATTATAACTGAATACTAATATTAGCAGTAGTAATAGGGAATTAAAATTCCTAAAAGGCACTGACAAAATTATTATAAATGTCAAAGTACAAAAAATAAAATGGGAAATCTTTGAAACTGGAACTAAGAGGTTAATAAAAAGTAATATGGGTATAAAAAGGGTCATATTTTCGAATTTCGAAGAAAATATGTTCCAAAACGTTATAAAAAAATCATAGGGCTTGATTACATTTGCCATAAGATTACATTTACCCCACTTCACCCTAAGTAAAAAAATATACTTCAGAGGAACAATTATACAGTGTGACCCAAATTGGGTGTACATGTATGGGTATTTGGGAAACTATAAGAGATTGAAAATTGGTTAAATGGGGAAAATTGTAGGACATTTAGTTACTAGTTTAGTTCCGCTTTTAGAACGATTTTATCTTTTTCCAATTTTGAAATATTTGGAAAAAATCAAAAAGTTTCATTTTTGTAAAAGGGCTATATTTTTTTATTTCGGTGTATTTTTAAAATCTGTAAAAACATTATTAGGACAACTTTTTAGGGACAACGCATACCTGAATTCAGTATTTGTTTTCGACGTTTTGGTTCTGAGATTTAATCCTCCTATCCTATCCTATCCATCCGGTTTTTCCGAATGGCGGCCATTTTGTTTTTTTTGCTAAATTAAAAAGTTCTTTTTTTCCCTTTAAAATGATGTATAAAGCTTTATGAAAATATTTTATGTTTACGTCAAAAAATTAAATAGTTTATTTTTCGCTGAGTTGGCCATGACTTTTATTGGCATTTTGTCGTACACATAATTATTATTAACTTACTAACTTATACTTTTACGTAATTTCTAAATAAAACGATTAACTACTTGTAACAATAATATTAAATTAAACTATTCAAAATGACAGCTATTTTTGTTAAAACATTTTTCACATTTCTTTAAGACACTTCTAGTTATTTTGTGCAATATGAAATTAGATAATTTTTTTTACCAATTTTTTTTTTCGAATGTTTTACATTTTGAACCCTGTCCTCTAGTTGTTCGAGAGTCGTAGGAGGTTCAAACTCGTAAACTTCACTTTTAACATATCCCCAAAGATAAAAATCTAGGGGTGTAATATCTGGAGACCTAGCTGGCCAATTTACAGCACCGCGGTTCGCGATAAATTTGTTGTTAAATGCTTGCGTTAACAAGTTTTAACGTCCCGAGTATTATGCGTGGGACCCTTGTCCTGTTGAAACCACACATCACTCCATATTTGTTGTTCAGGTATTATAGCTCTCACGGCAGATAATATCTGCTCTTTCAAAAGATTTAAATATCTTTGACCTGTCAGTGTTTGGTTATAAATAAAGGGACTAATAAGGTTATTATTTAAAAACAATTATAGCATTTCACTTGAAAATAATTTTGTGGAGTAGGTAATTAACTTACCGTACATACCACATGATACATTAAATCCAAATCTTACTTGTAGCCTACGTTCAGCCACTTCATGAGGAGTCTCAGTAGCCCAAAAATTACAATTATCCCTGTTGAACACTTCGCAGTTGCTAAAAAACGTCTCGTTGGTCCAAATCATTTACCTGCTGAAATTAGGTATTTCTTGATATTGCTTAACAAACCAGTTTGAAAATTCTAATCATCTTGGGTAGTCTTTATCTCTTAAACCTTGAACAATAGTAGGCTTTTATGGACGACATTTATTTTTCTTAAGAACTTTTTGAATGGCAGTCCTTGGTATATTCATATTAGTTTCAGCTTTTCGGGTTGATGTTTTCAAGTTGGCATTAAAATGGTCTAAAATGTTTTCATCGCGAGCTTCATTGTCCCTTTGATAATTTTCTGGCGTTGGTATTTCAAAATTTTCATGAGTTCTAAGGTTCATGACAACCCTAGCAAATAGTCTTGGATCTGGCTGTTGTCAGATTGGTCTGATTGGTCTTAGGACAGTTACAGTCCCAAATATCTGGCGATTGCAAGATTTACATTTCTATTACATGTAATATAACATTCCAATACATCTAATTTTTTTTCACTGGTATATCACATGGTCATTTTCGGAAATTCAAAATTTAAACAAAACTCACTACATACAAACGAAAACAACTAGATACGAAAAAACTATTTAACACTAACAAGAACAAAAAATTAATAAGATAAGAACTACTAAACAAGATAAAAAGTGAAATCAAATAAATAATATTTTGCAGAATTGTCAGTAAATGACGCAAAATCATTAAACGATAATAATTATTTATACGACAAATGGCCTCCGTAGTCATGACCAACTCCGCGAAAAACGAACTTTGTAACTTTTTGACATAAGAATGAAATATTTTCATTTCAGTGTCCTACATCATTTTAAAGGGAAAAAAAATATATTTTTAATTCAGCAAAAAAACAAAATGGCCACCATAAGAAAAAAAGGAGTTGAGGATGGAATCTCAGAATCGAAACGTCGAAAATAAAAACTGAATTCAGGTATGTGTTTTCGTTAAAAAGTTGTCCTAATAATGTTTTTACAGATTTTAAAAATACGTTAAAATAAAAAAATCAGGCGTTTGTCAAAAATGCAACTTTTTGATTTTTTCCAAATATTTCAAAATCGGAAAAGATAGACAAAATCGTTCTAAAAGCGGCACTAAATTGGTAACTAAATGCCCTACAACTTTTCCCATTTAACCAATTTTTTTATCTCTTATAGTTTCCAAGATACCCATACATGTACACCCAATTTGGGCCACACTGTATATTTTGTCGATGTTTTAGTCTCTCTGAGATTATCCTCAGGGCCATAAAAAATATACAAAAATAAATAAAATCATTGAGGATAATATTTAAAAGGTCGTAACGTCAACAAATATTTAATTGACTATCTGAAGTTGTTTTTTTCACTTATCTCTAACAAAATCAAAAATTGAGCAAACTTATAAACTTAAGGCACGAGAAATGCCAAAGATAATTTAAAATATAACTGAATTTTTACCCTTACTAAAAATCAATTTCTGTTAAAAAACTGTAAAGAGCTTTCTAATAAAAGAGATCTAAGAATATCCTATGTTTTATAAGAATCCAAAACAATTTCAAAAATATAAATTTCTCTTAATATTTATTTATTCATATATTCTGTAGGGCTTTTATGTACATCGAAACAGAATTTCAGTCTTGAGCATAAGGTTCGTTTTTATTTCTTTTTAAGGATTAAAATCAATATACTTGTATGCATTGGTATTTGAGGATATGAATGCGTTATGGATTTGGAATCATTATATATCTTGTAGGCGTTGCATGGGTGAATTAAAACTCAATTTTTGAGAGCTAAAATTATGAAAATTTAATACAGCATGAAAATGAGTAAAGTTAATATTAAAGTTAATTCTTAAAAATGTATTAAGATATTTAAAATCTTATTAAGTCAATCAACATTTTGTTGCTTAATAAAATACTTAGAGATACTTATATTTTGTAATATAGGAAAGTTTAGTTTATTGAAGCTTATTTTCAAGAGTGGATAAAAAGTAATATAGGGTTCTATAGAGCGACTTCTTTAATGTTTTAAGTTTTAAGATTCTTGAGAGCTTAATCCCTAAAAAACAGTCATGGTATATAAGAGTTACGATATGTTTTTTGCAGTTTTGTCATGTTGAATTATGATAGTGATAGTTCAATGTAGCTATCAATTTGGTATTAAAATAATATCCATCTTTTCCTTGCCAAAACATCAGCGGGTACTGCAGGGTGTCATATAAGCCACGTGTTTCAGATATTTGTTGCAGTTGCCCAGTATCGCGACGTCTAAGCGCAAATATCACGTCTTTCCAAGTTTTCATCAACAATCAGGATGACAACTTCATCTATTGTTAGATCGTTAAATATGCGTTCGTGTGTTCCAAATGGTCACTTATCTACTCTGACCACGACTTTGTAGTCATCATTTCACATGAGTTCCAAAGCACTTTTGAATAGCGTGATCAATGCTTGATGTTCCGGCAGTAGCTGGTACAAATCTTGAAGAATTACTCTTCATGTTATTTTTTCATGTTGCCCATGAAGTATATTTGTAAAAACTAATGCATCTTCGAGAGGTTGCAATGATGCAACCAATGGCGAATATGTCCTATGTACAAAATAAAAAGCAAAAAAAGTAATTCTGATTTATTTTTTTTTTAATATAATCAGCAAACATAATGCGTAGGAATAAGTATAGTAAGTTGTTTATCTAATATATTCTCTATAAGTACAAAAATAAATAAATAAATACTTTAAACGTCAGGTTAAAACGTCGTTCTTAGATAATGTCTGCTCAAATGCGGTCATTTGAAAACAACTATTGTATTTTTGAGTGTTTGCAAGAAAATTACGTGATTCTGCTGTTTTGCCACAAAGCAATAGATGCATTAGGTGGCGGAGTCAATAATGGCAATTTCACTTTTCCACTAAGGCAGCACAATTCAATTCTGCAAAATTTCAATGTGCCAAAATACTCACAAACAACGTTTATTGGCCCGATGCAAACGCTAGAATGCAAGCAGTAATCAGTGCATTAATCATTTCGAAATGCTGCTCGATTTAAATCAACACTTGATAAATCTGTTCATTTACGTCGAAAATTATCTGCGTGTTGATCTCTATTTTTCGACGATTTTACATTTTCGTGAAAGATTTTACAAATGTGAAAATCAAATTTTTTATTTAACTATCGATAAAATTACATTTAAATTACATTTGCGTTTTTTTATTTCATGCAAGATGCGTTTTTATTATACCGCGTTTTATAGTGATTTCATGTAAATGCGGTTGAATGGGAAAAGCATCCTATGTCAGTCTCGTTGTTCTAAGCTACCAATTCTCAGCCAAATTGATTCAACCGTTCTTGATTTATAATTAGCGTAACTAACACGACTTTTTTATATATATGTCACAGGCTTATTGTAAAATCAGTCGTATTGTAATACGCCTAGGCTTTTTCAATATGCCTAGGCATATTGTAATATAGTTCAAATAATTAAAAATATCACAATTTGACTAATAATTTTAGGCGTATTATAATATGTTAAATTCAATCTTCTTGTTAAATTTAATCTGTACGTGAGTATATTACAATATGACTACATGAGATCAGGCGTATTATAATACGACTGACGGCTATCCAGACGAATTGTATTCGATCATTTAATTTAGATTCAACAGTTTGTCAGGTGAATTGCAATTATAATTTTAGTTAGTGTTGTGCGATATACCTACTTATATACCATTTAAAATGAGTGCTAATTTAATGTTTGTGAATAAAGACAATTATTATATAGAACTAGAGAACTTTTACAATGGTAAGTAAACTATATAAACATAACTATAACCTCAAAATATTAATTTTACCGCAGTTGCATTGGCGGGAATGGAGGGATTCACGTGCACAATTTTGTTTGTTGACAACTTTATATTTCTTTTGTATTAGACACTTTTTGCTTAAGATACGAAATTAATATAAAAGTCCAGTGGCACAACTAGACAGAAACTTTTGGAGGGGCTTGGGGAAAGGGGGTCTTAAGCACTAAAATATGCAAAATTCAATGTAATTTCATGTGTCTCTGTGTTTTTATGAGAGGGGGCACAGAATTCAATGTAATTTCACGTGTTTTTGCGTTTTTATGAGAGGAAGGGTTATTGCACAAGTATTAGTAGCATCAAGAGCCATAACTGTAAGAAATATAAACTTTTTACATTAGCTAGTGGCGGAGATAAACTAATAAATATTATTAATTTAGCTAAAAAAAGTTACAATATTCTATACATTTTATATTGGGAACTTTGTAATTATTATTTTACAAAATTGACAAAAATACGTCTTTTAATTTCAGAATACGGGAAAAGCAGTAAAAGACCATGGACCCTAGAAAAAATAAGAGAAGTAAGCGATATTTTAGTTAGTTCCCGGGAAGCAAAAAATAAAGGAACTAGAAGAAATAATAACCAGCTGTATTACTCACGTATTTATGAAACTATGGAAAGTGGTGGACCAAGAAAAGTAATTAAAAAAAGAACCAAGGAAGATGATCACATCATTTTCATAATTGCCTATGAAGAGTTTTATAACAAATTAATTGAAATTCATATAGGTACGGGTCACGGAGGCCGCGATAAGATGTTAATGGCATTGAAATCCAAGTATGCAATACCCAGTCCAGTAGTAGAAATATTTGTTAAATGTTGTACAACCTGTGCGGAAAAAAAGCAACTCCCAAAAAAGGTGTGGTAGTGAAACCCATTATATCCAAAGATTTTAATCATCGCGGACAAGTGGACCTTATCGATTTACAGTCAACGCCTAATGAAGAATACAAATGGTTAATGAATTACCAGGACCATCTTACCAAATTTATTCATCTTAGACCTTTAAAATCTAAGAATGCCAAAGATGTATGCAAAGAACTTCTAACAATTTTTTTTAGAATACGGAGCTCCTATAATCTTGCAAAGTGATACTGGAAGAGAATTTATAAACCAGATAATCCATAAAATGGTTGCTAAATGGCCCTCTTGCAAGATCATTAATGGACGCCCGCGTCACCCGCAAAGTCAAGGAAGTGTTGAAAGATCAAACCAGGATGTAGAAAATATGCTTAAATCTTGACTAAAAGATAATAATGCAACAAACTGCTCCCTTGGCTGCTATTTTGTCATGCCAAAGATGTATGCGAAGAACTTCTAAAAGTTTGTTTAGAATTCGGAGCTCCTATTATCTTGCAAAGTGATAATGGAAGAGAATTTGTAAACCAGATAATCCATGAAATGGTTGCTAAATGGCCCTCTTGCAAGATCATTAATGGACGCCCGCGTCACCCGCAAACATAAGGAAGTGTTGAAAGATCAAACCAGGATGTAGAAAATATGCTTAAATCTTGACTAAAAGATAATAATGCAACAAACTGGTCCCTTGGCTGCTATTTTGTTCAGTGGCAAAAAAATTCTTCCTATCACAGGATCATTAAACGTTCCCCATACAAAGATTTATTTGGAGTGGATTTTTAAGTTGGTTTGTTTTCTACTAATTTGCCTTCTAAAGTTATTCATACTATAAACAAAGAAGAAGATTTAGAAACAACTTTAAATAATAGTTCAACTGGAGGTTGTCCAGAAGATACTTTAGCTGATCGCTACGAAACATCTGATGGAGTACACGATGCCACAATAACTAGCTTACAAGTCGATACGACTAGCAATCACACTGACGACAAATATTCTACTGACATTTATAAAGAAATCGAGACTTCAGTAGTTACCGACTTGAATAATACAGATGACAGGATGGTACTTACCTATGAGTTAGAAGAACCAATAGACGATTTAGAAGCAAACCATGGAGTAGAAATACTGTATATTGATGATTAAGCTATAGAGGAATTTGTGAAAAAAGATCATGAAAATATTTCTCAGCAAAAACCTGATATTGACAATAAAGGAACTATTACAGATGCTTCCACAATAAGATGTATAAAGTATGACCAAAATAATTTGCCTAAATCAATTTCCTTAAATCAACAACAGCAGACTTCATCCGGGCTAGCAACGGTGGCTCTTGCCGGTCTTTTGAATAGATTCTTGTCGAGATTTGGCGCCATCTTTTTATCATTCTGGGTCGCATCTAGGTGCTTGGACTTTTGACTTGCTCGGAAGATAGGAATTGACTGGTCGGGATAGGTTTGGTTGCTTATATTTATAAGGTCTGGGTACGATGTTATTGGACGCGAGCCTGTGAACAGACCACGCCCCCTCAGATTGCGGAACTTTTGGTTAGCGAGATAAGGTCGAGCGGAGGTGTGAACGTAACCGGTCCTTTACGGTACTTTTTAAAGTGGATTTAGGATTTTGACGGTGGATTGGGATTTTATGCGGTTATTTTATATCGTTAATAGGATGGGAATTGGGAACTTGACCACGTTGGAAAGGAAGTAAACTGATACCGCAAGTGACTAAACCTCGACTCCCAGCAGTAGCTTGACAGCCGGGTTAGAGTTTAGTTTCTCTAGTTTTGCCATTAAATTATCAATTTTTTTTTCCAAAATCCCGTCTGGCAAACTAAGAAGGTTCAAGAGATTTGTGTTACCGATTGATAGCTCGGGACGTTTCATTTGCCATGATGTTTTGTTGCCGTCCTTTGGCTCCGCCCTCTTGTTAACAGAGTCCGCGTCGTTCTTTCTCAAGGCCTCAGCGAAGCTTTTTTTTTGGTTGTTAATGTTTACTTTTTTTAAGTTTGGATTCTTTGGACAGTGCCAATAGCTCGCCGGGTGGTCACCGCCGCAATTGCAACACTCAGCCGGAGTTGCCCTGTTTTTCTCACATTCAGAATAGAAGTATTCCCCCTTACATTTATGGCAACGCGGCTTCGCGTTGCAATTGCTCAGGACATGACTATATTCCTGGCATCGGTGGCATTGCCCAATCTGCTTCCTATTTTCATAAGTCTGAGTCCTTAAGCGCTCGACGCGGACCCGGATCTTCAAAATATTATCAACCCGAAACACACTCTCCTGTTCCTTCGGGACGAGGAATCTGATGAGGTCTGTGGTTCTCCTTCGGCCTGGGCCGGTTTTAAACCAATCCAGCTCCTCCGGCTCAAATCCCATCGACCTCAACTCTTCCTCGACCTCTTTTAACTCGAAGTTTTGGTCCAGTCCTCTGAGTATCACATTTAACTTCCTGTCTTCTTCAAGGAAGAAGGAATGGAATTCCATTCCCTTCTCCTTTAGTAATCCCGTCAGTGTCCGGTGATCAGTGACAACAGCAGACTTGTGATCTATGCAGAAATAAAGAAAAAGTCAAGCAACAAAGAAAAGGATCTGCTCTGGGACAAAAACGCGCTGCAGAAAAAATGTTGGAAGTCAGAAATAAAAAATTAAAGCCTCTGGATGTAGGTCAAATTGTTGAAATCGAGGTTCCTAAGGTAGATAGAGGACCACTTGATCCCAAGAATATATTAGGAGCTATAGTAAATATAACTAACGGTGTTTATCAAATTGGTACTACACATGGCATGTTAAATCGATGGTTTTCCAGGGATGAAATTTCTTATTGCAAAAATAATACCATAATTAACATCCCGGAAGAAAAGTCAATTTCCTTAAGGGAAGCTCTAAGATTGTTCTCAGGGCACTAAAAACAGACAAAATTTATGATAATATAATAAATCAGAGTTAATAATTAACTGTATATTTATTTCATGTCCATTTTATACAGATAATTATTAACCCTGATTTAATTGTCTATAGGTATTTATAATATTAACATAAATTTTACCTGTTTTTAGTGCCCTGAAAATGATCTAATTTAAATCAAAACGTCGGCAAATATAATTTTTTTTCAAAGTGTTCTTCTGGCTTAGACCTATAACTCCAACTAAAATCCACCAACAGTAAATAATTACTCTAGAACTGTAATTTTTACTTTTATTCCAAATAAATTTTTTATTTAAAATATTTATAGCTTAACTTTTTTTTCCTCTCTACTACTAGTTTTGTGAAAGCTAAAAAAAGTCCAAGGCCAAGATTTTTAGCTATACATTCTACATCTATTTCTATAATAACTATATTGTACATAGAAATAACAAATTAACTGCAATGAAACAAAAGCCGAGATGATATTGCTTTTATATAATAATTCGACTGGATGGCCGTCAGTCGTATTATAATACGCCTGATCTCATGTAGTCATATTGTAATATACTCACGTACAGATTGAATTTAACAATAATCCTACTAAGATTCAGTCATATTATAATACGCCTAAAATTATTAGTCAAATTGTGATTTTTGAATTATTTGAACTATATGACAATATGCCTAGGCATATTGAAAAAGCCTAGGCGTATTACAATACGACTGATTTTACAATAAGCCTGCGACATATATAATAAATAGATTAATAATTTTAATTTTAAACTAAGGCAAATATTTAGTTTAACAACTTTCCATTGTTGGTTTTTAGCTATTAAATAGTTATATAGCTATATAGCTATTAAATCAAATACATTTTTTTTATATTAAAATAAATAGCGCATATTCTTTATCGAGTTTCGTAAAATTTTCAATAGCCCAATATTCTACAATAATTAATTCACTTCTAAAAGTTTCCAACAAAACTTTAGATTAGAGTTTGTTACAGAAGGGTCAATTCCGCGGTTGAAAGCCCTATAAATTCGACAGGTGTGAAATTGCCAAATAATCTGCGTTATTAATAATTCCCTGACGTGTAAAATCAATATTAGCCCGAAACAGCTTAAACTATGTTAGGTGTTTGTGAGAGAGATTGTCTCGCGCCCTTAAGCTCGATGCGCGTTGGGAAATTCGCATGCCAGATAAATTATTTATAGGCTTAGAAAGTACGAACTAATATTGATACAGATAAGTCCCTTTCGGGTTGCTTGTTTTATGTTAATAAAAGATATTGGGTTGTACTTGTTTTATTATTAAAACAAATACAACTCAATATCTAACCAGTTTTAAAAATTATTTTCTATAGCTCGTTAGTTTGGCAAGAGCTAGAAGATAAAATTAAAGATGTAAGCTTATATAGTTACAGGTTAGGTCTTGCTTCTGTTTGGCCCTGCAATATAAAAATATGCTAAAAACAGTCTTGAATTATTTTTAAGGTTTCGTAATGTATGCCCTATTTTAAAAATACACGCATAAACATATATATTCTCTTCAATAACTGATAATACAGTTCCTATTTATCTACTATCAAAAAAATAGGACCTTTTGTATTCCTCAGCATAAATTTTGTATTACTTATACGTGCTCAATTACACGTCTTCATTTTATCGACCAACTTGCTGCAAAATTCTATTTTTACATATAAAATTACATAGTTTGTACTCAACCTACTTGCAAAAATTCGAAAATAAAGGGCAAGCCCTTCTCTATACAAAAATATTCCAGTCACAATATACTATGAAAAGTAAACCGCTGAAATTGATGCTGAAAATTACCTACGTGTTTACTTTGTTGATGCATTTTTATTTTTTATGTTATCACTTGCTTTATATGGCTTCTGTTTTACTAGTAACCAAATATTAGTTTATTGTATATGTCTAAATGGATTTTTCTTTTGGAATTCAATTAGAAGTTTCAGAAAATAGTTTAAATAAAACATGTTATATTTTTAAAAAATATGTACTTTTCTAAATTGTATGAAAAAGTTTATGTTAATTAAGTTAACCTTTTAATTGAATATCACCCCACTATATTTACATAAGTAAATTATATCATCATATCATCTATAATTCAAGACTGTTTTTGCAATTTAATTTATTTAAATTTTTTTATATATACTTGCTTGCTTTTTCTTTCGAAATTACTGATTTCTATCGGCAAAAATAATGTAAAAATTTTAAGCATTTCTAGATTGTTCCATAAGCGTTATAATTGGTGTCAGAAGTCGTATTAGATGCTATGGTTGCCCAGCAGTGTATATAAACAGATATTGACGGCAGAAACTGGAGAAAGGCAAGACGTACGTAAAGATATCAAGACATATCAGAGTCGTTATATTATCCTAAGTTATTGATTGATCCCATAAAAAGCTGTAAGGTCTATCGTTACGAAATTTTTCGAGAGACGTTATTTACGCAGAAATAATCTTACTGTGAATGTTCGAATAGTAAACTTGAAAGTATATGGTCAATACCTGAAGAAAAGTCAAAGTCAAATGCTTTATTGTAAGAAAATTTACATTTTATCGACAAAGCTTAATAAACATAAAAAAAATAATACTCAGACAAAATACACACAAAGTAAATAGGTACATAACAAAACAAAAATACTGTACAAATTATTAAATTGTACAATTTGGTCGCAATACATAAATAAAATACTTTTTATATACAAATATACACACAATTATATGTATAAAATTGTCAAAAACCTTAGTCTCAAAAAAAACATACAATAAAAAGCAGGCAAACATTTTGCAAATAATAGTAGCTAATAACGCCAGTGTGTGCTTTAAAAGGAAATATTAAAAAAGTCTTCTACTGTATATAGGGCTTTTTGCAGTAGTAAAGATTTTAGGGCATGGCGAAAACAACTAAAAGTAGTCATCGATTTTATTACGAAAGGCAGATGGTTGTGCATTTTTATTGCTGCATAAAGTATAGAGTTCTTTACTAATTCCGACCGTGGAATTGGCAGATGAAGATTATGATTAACGTTCCTTAGTGAACAGCTGTGGGATGGTCTTTCTGGAATCTGCGACACATGTTTGCGGATAAGGCAGATAGATTCAAATATAAATAACGAGGGAAGAGTAAGGATGTTATATTTTATAAAATTTACTTGGCAGTGAGCGCTACTATCAAGTCCTAATAAGTAGCGAAGCGTTCTCTTTTGAAGTTTAAATAAACGCTCAAATTGGGTCTTGCAGCATGTACCCCAGAATGGAAGGGCGTAACGAAGATGTAACACAAAAAGAGCATAATAAACTGTTTTGGCCGTGAAAAAGCCTAAATCTGTTGAGATTGATCTTATGGCAAAACATGCCGAGCTTAGTTTTTTAGATAACGTATCTATGTGCAAATCCCATTTCAAAGAGCCATCCACAACAAGACCCAAGAACTTGACAGACTCAACAACTTCCAAACTGGTATTATTTAGAATAAATGGAGGAATGGTCGTTTTATATGATAAAACTTTAGTTTTTGAGAGATTTAGGCATAAAAGATTGGAATCGCACCACGATTTAATGAAGACCAAGTCGTTGGAAATTGTTGTATGTAGTGCCATTGCATTCGGATTGCTCCAAGTGAAGCTAGTATCATCAGCAAAAAGACAGATTTTTCTGCTTATGTTCAGGCTGGCCAGGTCATCATTTATAAACAGCAGAAAGAGCATAGGACCCAAAACGGAAATTCCATTGGTTTGCAAGAAGATCTTGACGTATCGACCTTTACAAGTTGACTTCTGATGCACAAATATGACTTAAACCATTGAAGGCATCTACCTCTGTGTCCATCGTGCTGCAATTTGGTAATTAAAATAATGTGGTTTACGCAATCTAAAGCCTTTGAAAAGTCATAGAAAATTGTTGCTGTTAAGTAATTTTTGTTGATATTTGAATAAACGCTGTTAAATAGGGAGAACATAGCATCGTTGGTGCATTTTTTGCTCAGAAATCTAAACTGATAAGGGGTTAAGATATTATATTTAAACAAAAATGACAAAAACCTTTTTTTAGCCAGGCGTTCTATGATCTTTGAGAGGGTTGGAAGAAGTGCAATTGGACAATAGTTTGAGACTTGATCTTTATCTCCTCCTTTATGTAATGGAATGATTATTGCAGTTTTAAGGCAGTTTGGAAAGACCCCATTTTGAAATGACATGTTGATTAGGTCTACTAAATGGATTAGAGTACAATCAGACATATTTGAAAACTTTTTAAGAGTAAGCCCATCTGTACCAGCTGATGATTTGTTTTTTATTTCGTTAATTGGACTTTAAAGTTCTGTAAATGATACTGGCGTAAAAAAGAAATTGTGCAAATTTTCAAGCAATAGATTGTGAGAACTTTTTTAGGTAGGAAAGTGAGTGCATGTTTTTTGCCGATACACGAAGACCTTTGGAGGGCTAGGGCTTTTGGTTTTTAGTTTTAATTGGCCTTAGAAAAAAAGATATATTTTCAATATCTGATAGCGAATTTAAGAATCTGGAGAACTCATTATCGACATCATTTGAAAGAAAGTTCCAGTTGTCCGTTAGACAATAATTCTTAAAATTTAGCAAATTATTTTTGTTATAAACACGGCCTAATTTACGAAAAGTGCTATTGTTAATTGAATCCGAAGAGAAGCTGGTTAATATAGCTTCATGATCTGAAAAGCCCGAACTGAAAACAGTACAATTTAAGAGTTCTGGAGCGAAGGATGAAACTACGTAATCGATGGTGGTGGAGCTATTTTTAGTTATTCTGGTGGATGAATCTATGTGCATTATCAAGCCCATTGACTCGAATATAGACTGGAGTGATTCTTGGGCAGTACATACATTGGAATAGTCAATATTAAGGTCGCCGCATAAAATTAGTTTGCTTTTTAAGGGCATGGATTCTAGCAAGCTTAGTAGTTTTTGGCTAAAACTTTGTATATCAGAGTCGGGTGTTCTATATAGACAAACAATGTAGAGATCATGTGAATTATTATAAACAATTGAAATTTAAATAATTTTTCAGATAATAAGTTATCAAACTTTGTCACTACTGAAAAGTCTACTACTAGTGAACATTATCAATGTGCCTGCATGCGTTATGTTTGTTTTATTGTATCTAGCTATGATGTTGTAATTTTCAACATAAATGGGTTCATCAGTATTTAACCAATGTTCAGTAATAGCAACTATTTCAGGGAAATTTAGTTCTTCTAGCAATAAAAATAGATCGTTAGTTTTGTGTCTTAAGGACTGAATATTTAAAAGAAAAATACTAAGCTTACTATCAACCAATTTTAAAGAGGGTGCTTGATCCTCTGGTCGCGTCAGATATTCTAAATATTTTTTCTAGATGGCGAACCACTAGAAAAATAATTATTTTGGCTTTTTCTAATTTTTTGGAGCCGCAAAAGCTTCTCCGACAAAAAATTGGTCCTAAAGGTATAAAGGTCCTCTTCAACTTCCGTGGATCCAATACCATAGGCCTCGTGGAACCGGATGTACAGCTTTCGTAGCGAGACCAGATCGGTCGGCAGTCCCTCAGCAGCAAGCATTAGTTTAATGCTGGTGTTGGTTTGTCTATCAAAACATGTACTCGTCAGTTGATCATGTAGATGTGTCAGGTAAAGTCTGAAAGATTTAAGGAGTAAAGGATCTCTCAGTCTAGCCAACAAGTAACGATTATTTTCTATGTCAGATTTACAAGAGAGCCGTACTATTGGTGGGATCATTGGGTCGAGATGGAGCCCACCACTATCGTTATTGGCTTTCTCCACAATCTTGATGTTGACGGCTTCACCGTTTAAGGACTTACCAGCAGCTATGGCTTCCCTATCTGAGTTGATCTTAAGCAGCTTTTCTTGCTTTGAAATGTTATCGGAGACTACTCGGGCAATAATGGATATTGAAGTTGGCGGTAAGGCTATATGCTGGGAGGGATGTGCTTTATGGCCATCTATAACAGTACCAGCAGGCCACATGTTTGTCTCTCAAGAAGAGAACCTTTGCTCGGACGTTTGCTCTGAAATAGTGGCGGTCGCAAAGAATGCTGATAGAATTTGCCCTTTCTGTATATTTCCAAAAGTTTCTTAAAAAATCCTCTAATAATTTGACCATCACCAAAGTATTATTGCGATGTAACGTCCTATCTAGAGAGTGTAAATGGCGACAACTAAGAAACTAATGTAGAGAAAAAATGTAAGTGTTGTGCTTGAAATGTTTGCAAAGTGTTCTTTTGTATAAACTTTGACGAAATTTTTTATGGATGCTGTATAAAGTGAAAAAATCTCAAGTTTATAAGCAAAACGCGTATGATGTGTTGTGATTTTGCGCCAACAATTGCTGTCAATAACGAGCATATAAACAAAGGTGAAATATTTAAATTAAATATTGATAATGAAATGTTAATCCAAGAGGTCCTGTTATGAAACAGACCGATTACAGAAATGAATAAAAAAAATGCAGTTCTAAAGGAAAATAACTGGTTAATAATAGAACGAATGTCGAATTTGGAAACAAAACAAATGACAAAAGAAGATGGACTAGCACAAGGCATACATTAGACCATAAATCCCAATAAAACAAACCAGGTACTGTCGCATGCTTATGCCACAGAGTCACAAGAGAGCCAAGGTAATCTGGAGGCGCACGCTTCAGTAAGTTTCTCTGGTGCAGTAAAACGAACATCGGTAATGGAACGATAACACCATAATACCAATATTCCGGCACCCCTACGAAAATCAAGAGTTCAAGAGAATTTCAGAAGAAATTCTCGTTACGGCAGGCAAATTTTCGCCGGCAAAGACAGAAGTTTATGAACGTATATCAATAGGATAAAAAGGAGCGCCAATGCTGTGATGGTTGTCGAATACATTAAAAATTGTGGCAAGAGATTCCATCATATTTTAACCAACTAAGAAGATTTTTAATAATAGGCCATATGAGTAAAAAGGAAGAAAGATCACGCTATATTATAGCCACTCCACCTTAAAAATGGACTTCTACATACAAAAAAAGGAAGAGTTGTACGAGTTGTACCAAAGTTCTGACCAAAACGTGGGTATAAAACGCTTTAATTTCCAAAAGACATAAAGAGTTTGTACGATCTCGAAATTTCTAAGCTTTAGTAAAAATAACGAATTAAAATAAAAACCAATTAATTTGTAAAAATTTGACCAAAAAAAAACGTAATAAATAGCAATTTATTAAGAATATGTCATATTAATCTCAGTATTTCACAGTAGTATCGCAGTAGTCGTGCGGAACGATCGTGTTTGTGTTCTACGCGTTTGCCGATAATTGTTTAGTTGTTTTGTTTTAGTTTTATTTTTCCGAAGTTCATTGTGCTAGTGTGTCTGTTTTTTAGGCGTGCGTTTATTTTGAGTATTGCTAAACTAACCTGACATCCAAACTTTACCATGTTCTTCCACTAAAGGGAGTAAACGATGATATATATTTGACTGATTTTGATATATAATTTTTAACAATAGCCTACAGTTATCAGCCATTTTAACCTTGAGGAAATAAAAAGTTCTTGATTTTATTTTTAAAATTGGTTTTTGTAACTACCCAATTTAATTCATTTCAAGCCTTTATGGTACTTAGTACTATATAGTATAGTATAGTACTTTATGACACGTACGTGTTTTAACTTATTTTAGATTAAGACAATTAGAAAACTAAAAGAAAAAATACAAAGAGACCATAAACAAAAGCGAACAATTATGTGATTAGCTTTAGTACCTCTCGTGAGAGAGAAAAAAAAATCACATCAAAAATCAGCTTAGCTCCAGTCAATATATTTAAAGAAGTAGGTTTGCATGAATTTTTAATGAAAAAAACGGATATACCGAGACATCCCGTCTATTCGAAAGAAAAAAAAACAAAGATAATACTTGCCGACACATATTTGTACTTATTGGCTTCTTTAGGGCAAGGCAACAAAAATAACTGTCGGCAAATACCATCCTTGTTTTTTCTGGTTTTGGACTGATGATGGATGAAGAATCCCGATAAAAATATTTTTTTCACATTTAACTTTCCGTGCTAATGCTCTTTGTGTAAAAATGTTTCTTTTAATTAAAATTTTATTGGATTTTTAATGTAAAATACGATTTGTAGAAAGAATGGGTTACCTTATAATGTTTTAAATACCACTCTATAATAATAGAATGGAAAATAGCATTTAAAATTAAATTTTTTTTAATAAAATAGAAGAGAAATTTCTTTTTTGCTATTTCTCTACCTACTCATATTTTTTTTATAAAGAGTTGTTATAGTATGTCTATTATTATATATTACAATATATTATTAACATCAAATATTAATAGCAAAAAATCCAAAAATTAAAAAAAAATACTAGCTAGTAATTATCTGATGGCGTTTTGCAGAAGTACCAAGTAATTTTTAGCATTACAATTTTTATTAATAGAAAAAGGTTGAACAATATGACTCCTGAGGATACCAGCTTATACATTAAGTTTTTGAGGTCGGTGTACATGTGTTTCTCGAAAAAAATGAGAATTGCTGTCGATCAACCCAACTATTTATTTAACCAATTATTTCTTGCAGCGTATAAACCATCATAATCAATCAGCAGGACTATATTAAACAAATACTTCGTGCTACTGTTGTTCTTGTTTACTTCGACAAAACATCGATACCAAAATTAAAAAAAGAACCAAACCGACAAATTCGTCGAAATGTGCAGGTATTTCATGTATATTTTGACTTTTTTTGTCAAAATAACTTGAATTTTTGGAATATATTTCTTTTCTCAATTAGAGATCACATGTTAGAGATAAAAAATTAAAAACAAATTAAAGAAAATGTATAGAAGTAACAAAATTACAAATATTTGAGCTATTCCTTGAGAGCGAATTGATAAAAAATAAAAATAGGAGTATGTAGAGAATAAAATTACAGCATTGGGTTTTTTGCCTCGGACACCTTATATTTGCTACCCGTGTAGAGGGAATTACCCTACATATACTTTATGTTACTATTATTAATCCGATATTTAATCCGAGCTTTAGAAAACTGAACAGTGTATTAATTCTGATTATATTTGATCCCAAAATTAACCACCTTTTAATTTTCTTCAATCGCCATTACTGGTTGTTTTATCAACCAAGTTTAAAAGTCCAGTAGTTATTGAAAACTAGCCACTTTATTTTAATATCGCTTCACAGTTTCAATAATATCACCTTATCTAAATAATCTTTTTGCACTATCTTTGGATAACGGATTATCTATCTCTATAAGTAATACCAGGTCACCCCACAGCTCTTTGTTACTTATACTACAGTTAGACCTATGGCTGGAACCTTTAATGTAACACTCAAATACCAAAACAGTGGTACTAACAAAACAAAGGTAAGAACACAAAGTCACGGTCTCATCAAATTCACATAATTTGTTCAAAGATACACGTATTTCGCTCCTATCGGAGCATCATCAGGCCTAAAAAATACATTAAGATATTTTTCACAAAAAGAACGCCTAAAAATAAAAAATAAAAAAGTAAAAATGTAAAATGTCACCAGTGGGGAATGATTCAGCAACCTTTAGATTCATAGGAGCGCGTCTAACCCATAGGCCACCAAGTAACTTAATCAAACATATACGGATGGGGAACAATCCGAACCATATTAATAGGTGTGACTCATGTTTCACAGAGTTTTTAAGATTAATGTAATGATATTGGAAGCACTGAGAAACCAGCTGATTCTCCATCATTCCGGAATGATGGAGAATCAGCAACAAGTGGTACACCGCACGACATCTAAAAGATTAAGTGATAAACTTCCAGAACAGCGTTCTGCCGAATTTACAGGTTGAATAATAAAAGACTACTCATAGGCATTATAAATGGCAACACCGCTTTTCGCTTACTTTTTGGTTTTGGTTTGGTTTTGCCTCATTTTGCTGTGCGATTGCATACTGCTGAGTCTAAAAGCGCTATTTTTTTAATTATGGCTTTTTATACCTCTTGCAATTTATTCTCAGTAAATTTTGAAAATAGACCGACTACTTGTCCTAAAACTATTTTAAATGTCGTGTCAAATTTTGAATGTTTATTTCTATAATTATCCAAACCATGGAGCCTACTTTATATAAAGACGTAATTTCGTTTTTCTGTACAGTCCTACAATTTTGGATTATTTAAGTAAAGTAGATGTCATTAGATTTATGTATACTTAATTAATTTTGTGCAGCCTGAAAATGGCTTCATTGACAAACAAAGTAATAATGAGCCAAGCAGCCATTCGCATTAGACTTTAGTTTGTACTAGCCTTATGTCCTCCTGATGGTGCTTGAAATAAAGCTTAGTTTGTAACTTTGACATAATTTGTTCTGGAAATTCTATCTAGAGTATTCCTTTAATTTGCAATATAAAGGCTTAACTCGTATACAATACAACCTTCTAGAATATTGAGAGGGAAATAATTGTTTGGTATTTAGAGACGTACTATATATGATTCGTTATTACAGCAATACGGTAAAAGCTCTTTATTCACGGGGTATACGTTCCGTAAACATGCCGCGATTAAAGAAACCGTGAATATGGAATGGTAATTTATACGGGATTATAGGGAATACGCTCCTAGGTGACAAAATAATAAACAAGTACATACATACATATATAAAAAATTAATTTAATTGAAGTTTTTGACCATATTAATAAATTATTACCTTCAGGCTTCGGCAATGGCTTTTTTCAATTTGTAATTTTTTCTTGCTTGGCATTTTTTAAAAGCTCCTTCAATTCATAGCATTAGCAATTTGCCTCTTAAAAATAAGACTTTGTTCCATAGATAGACCAATTTTCATAAAAAAACACAGAGTTCATTTGCCATTCTTAAACCTTCGCTAAGATTTTTTTAATGAAATGTCACGTCCAGTGCTTGTTGAAGCCTCTTCTTCAATAGGCTGCGAGTTTAGCATTTCGTCCAAGTCCGCTTCAGTCAAATCTTCATCTTGCAATTCAAGCAACGTCTGAATGTCACTTGATTCTATCTGTTTGAACCCATCTCGTCCTATTTCAATCGCAATTTCGGCATGTTTGCAGTCAAAGTTTGAATTTGCACAGATTCTTCGTCAGTGTCGTCAGAGCGGCCTGTGTCAAAGGAACCAATATGGTGGCGATATTATTTAACAATATACTTTGGGTATAGTTGTAATAAGGTCAGTTTTACTTTTTTATTAGTTTTAACCATTTTGGAAGTAAAATCTTCAATTCAACAAATAAATTTTCACTATTCCAAGACTGTCACAAATGTAACTGTCGGCAAAATAAATTCTTTATTTTCCTTAGCAACCATAAATAACTAAGCAAGTATAACAATGAATACAGTTCACCCAGGATATCTGTGTTGATGAAAAGAATGCGGAAAAAATATCCGGTTGTTATTTAGTTTTCTCCACGTCTAATCTTCGGAATTGCTGTTTATGTTGGTAGTTTTGGTTTTAAATTATAAATGAATTGTAGATTTGGCAAACCCTAACGGGCAACATTTTGAACATTTATTAAAATAAAAACTGATATTTTCATGTTTTGGTTTTCTATCTGAACAAATTAAGACAAACAAAGATTTTTCTAATTTTCTCGAAAACGAATCGACCGATTTAAAAAAAATCAAACGTCAAAATAAAAGACTTTGAAAGACCTTTTAAACAAGCTATTACTCGATACCCCTTGCCATTTAAAATTTTTAGGGGGATGACCCTGGGGGGCAATGGATGAAAGGAGGTGAAGTAATTGTAGGTTAGAAAGTTGTCCCCCTTGACAAACCTTTTGACGTATTTCGGCGTTTTTTTTTTAAACAGTGGTTTTTGATAAATATGTGGTGGGTTTTCAAATGAACATCCTGTATATGCACCGACGTACTGATTTAATCCGCGAATAAAGAAATGTTTAGCCGCGAATATAGGAATTGGGTCGCATTTTTTTAATCCGCGAATAGTGAAAACGCGAATGAAGGAATCGCTAATAAAGAGCTTTTACTGTAATTCACTTAAATTATAAAGATAAGTATAAAAGGATTAGTTTAAAGGGCACAAACTTCCGAAATTATTAAAATAATCCTGATTTTGTTTTGTATTTATGGAAGGCGTTTTCTTGTGATTCAAGAACTTTCTGGATTTGAGAGAGACATGTTATTAAAGTGATACCAAAATAAAAGGAAAGACACTATACAAATGAAATCAATTAAATTTAGGTCTATTTTTAGTAGTTATCGTGTAATTTTGCACATTAAATATTTAATTAAAAGTCTAGCCTAAGGCCAATAAAATCTAAACCTCATAAATAAATAAATAAATTTCGGTAATACATACATAAGAAAAATAATATAAAGATGACATATTATAAACAAAAAATTACTCGCACTAAAAAAATACTTATACCCACTCAACATAGGAGGAGAAATAAAACTCACAACCTGCACCAAAACAAGACTGCACGTAAACAAATACCTTTCTATGCAGTCGTATGCATAGAAAGATAAGTTAACCTAAGTTAATTTAACCTCAAGTGGAAACAACATGTGTTAAGATTAACTAATAATAATAGAAAATGAATCCGGAAATTTTATATGATTAGGGAAAGTCTGAACGAACTTTTAATATGTGTTTGCAAAGCTCTTGTAGAGTCTATATTGAAATATGCTATAATATTATGAGGAAGTTCTTACAAAAATACATTAAAACCTTTAAAAACAATCCAAAATTACGTTCTTAAAATCATTTTTAAAAAGGATAAAGTGTTTCCAACATACCTAGTTTATAGTGAAAGAATACTGGCAATTCAATCTTTATTTTTTTTAAGTGTTTGTTCTTTTAGAAACGAAAACCCTGAAATAGGTGTACATGTTAATTATTCTTATTCTATCAGGTTTAATGTTAAGGGAAACTTATTCCCAATAGTACTACCAACTTAAACCTTAAGTCATTTCACTACTTTAGTGTAAAAATATACAATATTTTGCCGCTAACAGTAAGGATGACAGGGAACAAAAGCTTTTAATGAGAAATATATCACTTTTTTTGAGCTTTTAATTTATAAGTTTCTGGTTTGTAGGGACCTAATATAACTACAATAGTAAACATAAAAATTTTTGTATAATATAAACATGTATGAAACAATTTAATTTTTATAATATATGAGTATGAGTATGCAACCATCATGTTTCATCTAGAGCACATCATAATAGTGAGTTAAAGAATAGGAGCTCAATTTTTCTATAAACAAATACAACCTAAATCCTGACTTAAACTTAATTAAATTATAAAGTAGTAAATCATTGTTTGGCAAGAAATTAGATGTTTTAATCGCATTATACGAGGGTGGTCCCAGAAGTACCCGATCCAAGAAAGAAAACACGAAAATTTTGGAAAAAAATTTATTTTCTTTTTCAACACAATCTCCTTTTAGCTCTATACACTTTTCCCAGCGATGTTTTATAAGTTCGATACCCTTTTTATAATAAGAACTGTCTTGCGCCTCGAAATAACCATTAACTGCAGACATCGTTGGAAAATCTTTGATCACTGAGCCAGTTTTTTAAGTTTGGAAACAGAAAATAATCTGAGGGGGCTAAATCTGGCGAATGGGGTGCATGAGGTAGCAGTTCAAACTTTATTTGGTTAATTTTGCCAATTCAAAAACGGATTTGTGAGCTGGTGCATTGTCTTGATGAAACAACACTTTCTTCTTAACCAAATGCGTCCGTTTTTGCTAGATTTCTTCGCTCAAACGTTGCAATAAGTTCGCATAATACTCGCCGTTGATAGTTTCAAGATAGTCAATGAAAACTATCCCTCGCGCATCCCAAAAAACCGACGCCATGACCTTGCCTGCAGATGAAACGGTTTTCGCCTTTTTTGGAGCCGGTTCTCCCTTTTGAGTCCGTTGTTTTGATTGTTCTTTTGTCTCAGGTGTGAAGTGATGAACCCATGTTTCATCCATGGTTATAAAACGACGCAAAAATTCTGCTTTGTTGCTATTAAATTTTGTTAAACACTCAATTGAAACATCTTCACGACACTGTTTTTGCTCGAGTGTAAGCAAACGCGGCACTCATCTTGCACACAGCTTTCTCATGTCAAAATTTTCAGTTAATATACGATGTATGGCACTTTTTGAAATGCCTACTAGGTATGTCCGCTAGCTCGCGTACTTTCAGTCGACGATCATCCGTGGTACTGGATGATGTGAATGTTTGTTTTGTGAATTTTCTTTAAAATTTCTAGAGTCCTCAGCTCATTTGGTCAACCACTGCGATGCTCGTCTTGGCAGCTCGTACAGCCTCGTTTAAACTCTGCTACCCAATAATTTACTGTTGTTAACGAAGGAGCAGACTCACCCAGAGTAGAATCCAGTTCAGCTTTTATATTGGTTGGGCTGAGGCCTTTCAAATAAAAGTATTGTATCACATAACGATGACCAATATTCTCCATTTTCACAAATTCACTGAAAATGTTCAGCATTGATGGCTGCCAAACAAATAGTAAACAACGTGGTGTCTTCAAACTTGAAACATATGCTTTATAGATGTATACTTTCTAATACACTGATATTTTTCAAACTACTACCGACCGGTCAGGCCGGGTACTTCTGGGACCACCCTCGTAGGTAAAAGACTTCTTATACGTTCCTGTATTATGTCAAGGAATAATAGATTTAAATTTATTTCTTGTATTTATATCATATACGTTCAAATTGGTTTTAAATTTATTTTTTAGAGATTTATATATGATTTTCAAATTAGTAATTAAGCCATGCATAAAAACACCTAAATGTTGTGTGAATGTCTACGGTTAGACATATTTAACAGTTCAACTTATTAATTTTATGTGATACGTGATATGATATTCTTTATTTAGAAATTAGACCAATACATGTATTCTGCACCTTTTGAAAACGATTTTGTTCCGCTTGACGAAGACAAGGGCTATAAATAAAATCAGCATATTTAAAATGGGAAATTACAAGAGTTTCACATAACATTGCCATTAACTAGGTACTTAAAAGGTTTGGAATATAGTTGTTTAAGCGATATATATGGCCTTGTGACATTTAACATGATCGAAAAAATTAAGCTGACAATCAAGTAAAACACCCAGATTACGAGCCGAATAATAAAATAGTAATATTTGTTCATCTATTTTTTAATTTTAATGTTATTTTTTAAATATTCATTTTGAGTTTTCTGCCAAACAGCATAACTTCTGATTTTGATGAATTCAGTTGAAGGCCGTATTTTTAAAAGGGAATTTTTAGGTTATTTAGTTCATGATTAATAGTATGGTTACAAGTAACAAAGTCTTTTGAAGAGAAGTGATAGTACAACTGGGTATCGTCAGCAAAGCTTGTATCCGAAAGCTCTTTCCGACCTGAAGAAAGCTTATAAGTTCAGACGTGTAAATAATAAAGAAAAGGGGACCAAGGAGAGAGCCTTGAGGTAAAGTCCAGTTCAGAGATCTATTAGAATCTTTGATGTGTCGCAGATGCCCCACTAAATAGTCCATGCGTCTATGTTGTATTTATTGTCGCATGATATACATGTTGGCAAAAATGGCAAAATTTTATCTAATTTATCTATGAAATCATTTTAAATATACGTAAAACCCCATGTTGTACACTTTTTTTTATTTTTCTTTCGAAAATGTTTATTTTTAAAAAGAAAATAATATCAAAAAATTGAGCGCGGACTAAAATCAAAGCATTTTACAAATAATTTTAAATACTTGCAGCACTCCCAGACTGTCACCTCTTTTTAGCTAGTCTATTAAATAAAGATAAAACACCTGCGATCTGGCGATTCCTACTTTAAGTTGTGGAAGTCATTGTGTATCTCTCTCTATCCCACTGATTTTGAGGATTACGGGGCCGTACCCAGATAAATTTTTGAGCCATTTTTATATTACTTTCGTCGTGTTTTTAAAGAGATCTTTAAGGATGGGTCTATCGCCTTTAAACTAGTTGATTTAAAATTCAGCATGCAGAGTGTGTTTTTTTTATAAGTAAAACTTGTTTCTTTTACACACATAAGATATAGGGAGCTAGATGATTTTTAATGTAAAAGTTTATTTAAAAAATATATTTCCACTTTTCTGACTACAAAATTACTTTTTATCCAAAGATGTTGGTACTGAATATAGAGATGGGGGTTTTCATGAGTATATTATTATAATATTATATCATAATATGTATTAATTAAAAAAAACAATAATAAAGGACATTGAATATCGCAGCCAAAATCCCCGTTAATAATAACCACCAAATAAAAATAAATCTCAATACCCAAAAAAAGGAAATTATAAAATTTGAAGATAAACCAAAACATTTTACCCTTTTGTGTCAAAAAGTAAATCTTTGTAATGCCTTAATCAACAGAACAAATGGGCCTAAGTAATTCGTACCACCTATTCTCTCATCACTTGTTATAAACATCCCACTGATGGCGCTAAACACTAAACTTATTAAATAAAAATTTTTGGTTAAACTGATTTTACGTACTTACATTTTATAGTTAAATTAAATATAATCTTGCTATCAACTATCCTGAATTTCTAACTTAATAAAACTAAATCCAAAAATCCCTAATAATAAAGTTTTAAATTCAAATAAATTTTAAGGCCGGACCTGTGCAACTTTTTACGCTTAAGTGGCTATGATTGAGGTCAGACGTCTAACAAAATAGTACGTGGGTGCATGTAGTCAAATTTTACGAATCAAATGTATAAATTCTTTAAAAAAATGCTTAAAACATTTATTTATTTAATGAAACAAATAAATATAGCTTAGAATATTACTTTATGACTCTTTTCACATAAAATTTTGCATGTATGTCATGTAACAATACAAGCAACACCGGCACACGGACTATTCGCGGCAAATCAAAGATTCTAATAGATCTCTGAACTGAACTATACAACGAAACCCGTTTTGCAATTTTGAGATCATACCATTATCATTTAAATATGAGTACATCTAGCTGTATAAAATTTTTTATATTATTTTAGAAATTGCATTAAAATTGCTTTAATGCGCAAGTCATTAAAGATCTCTGTTTTTTTATTGTTCTATGCAACTATTAATAATATTAGTTATGTAAGGATCAATAAATGGACTACACTATTTTAACATAGATGGCGTGATTTTATCTGTACTACAAGCATTAGTTTTCATGTTTTTGATAATTTTATGCAAATCTTCTATAGAACACATGGAAAGTTTAATTTTTTCGAAGCGCTAAATTTAGTGTTTTCGTAAAATTTTATAGTTTCGTCACATAGTCATTAGATCTGTTGTTAAAAAATTGAGAAAAATCCTGGTTTATTAAATTGGGATCTGTTAAATTAGGAGATAACCTATTATCATTTGAAATTAGGATATTTAACGATCTTAGTGCTGACCATGTTTTTTTATGTTCTTCTGTACAGAAATAGAATTGAGATAGGCCTTTTTTTCAGATCTCAGTACAGAAACTATAAAATTACGCAGTTCTTTGTATCGGCCCAATCTTGAAGCTCTTTAGTACTCTTAAAATTTTATAAGGCTTTATTTCGCTTCTTTGTGACAGGCTTTAAATTTTCTGTTAGCCACGGAGCATGAGGTTTTGTCACTCTAGCGACTAAACTAAATGCACTAAAGGGAGCATGAATTTAAAAAATTAGTAAAAAGACGTACATTTTTGTCTATGTCATTGTCATAAACAAAGGCAAATTGTAGAGATCGGAGAAAAAATAATTTGAAACAAAACCTTTAAAATAACGATACGTAACAAGTTTTGATGTAGGTTTGTTAGATTTTAGATTTAAGTCATGAAAAACGAGTCTGTGATTTGAGATTCTATCGGTAGAGAGTGTACCAGAGATTGTAACTAATGTGGTATCACTGATAAAAATTAGATCTATAAGCTTGCTTGAGTTTTGAGTTATGCGAGTTGGTTCGTTAAGTATTTGTACAAGATTATATGAGTCAGAAATGAAACAGTTAAGGACAACAATATTAAAATCAAAAAAATTAATATTAAAGTCTCCCAAACATAATGCCACATTAAAATTTGGATTAAATTCAGATAAAATATTATCAACATCTTTTAAGAAAGGACCTATGTTTATATTTTGGGGTGAGATTAAAATTACGAATGGCAATAGAAGAAGATTTTAGCTTTATTTAGTAAGATATATTGGGTGGTTCTTTAGTTATTAGGAAATCGAAGGTAACTAAATCTATGTCTAAATGATCATGGCACCCACACTGTCTCCTCTAATATAGCAAAATAATGGATATAGACGTCATTTTACCTATACAATTTCAAATGCCTCACTAACATTATCAAAATAAACGAAAGCGGTAAAATAAATATGGTCACTGATGTGTTCATGACCGTATTTATTTTTTAGATTTAAGACATATTTAGTTACAACCAAAACTTAGACATTACTATATAAACTGAAATAAATTATATATGGAAAAATATTTTTTTGATTTTTTTCTAAAAAAAAAGAGTTTTTTTTTGCCAAGATGTAACAAACCCTAACTTTTTTCTGAGAAGCGAAATATAAAGCGATTTTCTTATAAACTGCGATAAAACGGAAATAGCGGAAATTCCCTTAGATACATGAGCCAGTAAAAATGGATTTAAAATACGATAAGTCTAGGTAAAAGCATAAAAGCGTTTTACTTTATGAGACCAGTGAGCGAGCCCGCCTATAAGATGAAACTTTTTCCATCTTCTGGACTTTTAAAATTTTCAGTCTAACATTTTATTTGCTCTGTCCAAGGTTAAGAATTTTTAAGGTTCTACGAGTTTTAGCATGATTTATTTGATATTAGCGTGTTGAATTGAAAATATATTTATATATTAGTAAGCAATTTATCCTTTAGAAGTTTTCCTATTTTTAATTTATATATAAAAGGTAGGCAGAGTGTAAAATATTATTTGTGTACCTTTTTTTATATAATAAGGCTCATATTAATTATAATAAATAGTAATATAACATTGTTTACTTCAGATGCATTATTAATCATTTTATGAAATTGCCTAAAGAAATATATACTGATTTATTAAATATGTAGTAATGAAATTAATTAGTAAGTACTTTATTGGTAAGCATAGTAAATTGTTTTAGTATTGCAAAATATTGGTTTAATTTTCTATTTAAAAAGTATATTTTGACATATTTTTTAATTCCACATTAATTTACTTCTATGAATATTATTAAGGCTTAATAGTATTAGTTTATTTTTGTTTTTCTTTTATTTCTGTGTTTTATAAAGCAGAAATAAATCTTCAGATTTATTAACTTTTTTCGTTTTTGTTTCCTTAAACGCAAAGAATGAGAATCATTGTAAATAAGTGTGACTATTAAATTATTTGAAAAAAATTTGCTGTAGTTATGTGTCGTATTTAACTCAAACACAAAACATGTTTTATGGTTTAATTGGAGGTATCCTAATAAAAATGTCACGATGTTTTTGTACCAAAAACTTAGACTTTTTTTAATAGCTTATCCAGTAATCAAAACTAAAGGGAAAAGCGCTTTCCAATATCTTCTGCATGAATAAGATATTACTGTCTTTTAGAGCTTATATTACTTTAAAGTGTTAAGTTTTATATTACTCTAAAGCTTGTAAAAATTGGGGCCGAAATACTGCCCACAGAACAATACGAGATGTGACGTCACTTGTGTGATCCAACGTTTGGTATTTTCGCAATAATTCACGTGACTTAATAATGAAATTATTTGTTTTTAGACATTGCAATAAATATGTAATAAAAATAACTAATCTTAGAATAATTAATTATCTTAGAATTATACCAATACGTTTACAAGGATGCTAGCCAGTCCTTTAATTTAAATTCTTAAGCCTACAAAAAAAGGAAAAAGTTGTAACACGGTGGGGACCGAAGGAATGCAAACACAAATAAATAATGTTTTTACTTATCTCTGATTTAGGGAGGTTATTTTTATATAAGATTTAAAAAAAAGATATTAAGAAGATATTAAAAAAAAAAGAAAACATAACTGCATTTTTAATATATAAAAAAACTGTTCGTTTTTTTTTAAAGTTTTAGGTGAATTTTAAAAGAACTTTGAATAATAAAATTTGGTAGCCTCTCAGTATTTTGGGATGTTCCTCACAAACGCTATGTTCACAGCACATTCCTCAGCTGATAAATTTCTATTTTCATGAATATTTTGGGTCATTATAGACTGCAAGTATATTTAAATAAGTTTAATGTTTTCAGTACCACGTACAACTGAAACTACACACATATAAATGGCAAAAATGCGCTTTTCCGAAATTAGGTTTATTTACCATTTTTTTATAACCATACAACAATGCCAGTATTTATTTATTGCATTTAATATTTGAAAATTTATAAAACGATGTGAAGAAATATTTTAAAGGTATTGGTGTAAATTTAAAAAATTTTTGTCCGGCCGAAATTCAGGTTTTTAAAATTATGCGGTAATTTTGTGGTGCAGTGTATTTAAATAAACAATAGTTACATATTTCTTTGGTATAACTGAAATTATTGTATGACACTCAAAGATTCTGCAATGTTACTAAATATTTAAAATTTTTCTAATATTGTAATATTGTTCCTTTATTTCTTTGATGTCAGTCCCGGAGGAGCACTTTTAATAGTTTAATAATTTAAGGCTGTAGTAAAAAACTTTATAGTCATTACAAAATCTACTTTCGGTAAAACTGATTGCACTTTTTCATAGCTTTTGTAGTAAAAATTGCATGGGTAAAAATGATGGTGAAGGATATCTACGTGGGTCTTACAGAAAAAAAACTTTTTAGTATAAATTATTATGAATTTGCCAATTAAATGTGCCTTATGGCAGATAGGATTATCTGGAGCATAAATTACAATCAGCTAGCCCACCAGTGTAGTGTGGTGAAACTTAACCGAATAAGTATATATGTACCTATAAGCGCTACCTGCTTTACCTTGCTTTACCCTCGTGCAATGCTACTCCAAATCTTGCCTCAATATGACCTTGAATACGGCTACGAACCTGAAGCAGAAAGTATTACTAGATAAGTAAACCACAACTAATTTAGATCCGCAAAATGAAATATAAGAGGTAATCTGTAAATTCAGCTTTAGTATATTGGCAAGGGGAAATGTCACAGTTGTTAAATAACCTACGCCATATTTTAGCGAGTAAGCGCCTTACTCGGTTGCCTTACGATATCTTAAGCGTTACGTCATCATATGGCTGCGCTCGAATGACGTCATGTCTAACAGCTGTCAGAGTCTAAATATTAGCTTACCTTTCATCGGTATTGCATGCGTTTTGAAGACTGACCTAAACCATGAGAACACCCAATCGTCTAAGTTTTAAAAAGTTTTTAGTGTAAATCCGATTTCATACATTTTCAGTATCAGATCTAGATCGAACAAAATACAAATTAATTTCGCCCTAAAAACGTTTATAAAGGGCAGACATTCGTCGCAGAATTTCACCTTTACGTTCTTAACTGTATTTTTTGCAAATCTATTCGCTCTTTTGATAATTTATTTTTTTCTGCATTTTTATTTGGTTTGGTCTCAACTGTCTCATATACATTAATATTAAATAAATTATAGCTAATACTAAGAAATATAATGCTTCTCAACTCTAAAAAAATATCAAAAAATTGATATCAATATTTATTGTTCATTATTGTTTGTATAGCTTCCCTTTGACTTTGACATATCGAGTTTATGAGCGGTCTCGGGGACCGCTAATAAATGCTTAAAGCGCCTTATAGGATGACGTCATGACTTGATCGCCCGAATGAGATGTCTTAAAGACCCTTACTCGCTAAAATGTGGCTCTAACCTCTAACTATTAAAGTTCAAACTTCAATGTGTCAAAGGCTAAATAAAGAAAAGAACATTAGAATTCATTAGAACTAAATCAATTTAAAAAATTTGAAATGATGAAAAATAGAAAAGTTGCGTTATTTAATGCTAAGATTAAATCCTGCTTGAAATTAAAAAGCTATTTACACGAACCAAAACGCGGTCCTTTTTGCTTTACTGATCTCTAAGTTTTCCGAAAGGTCCAGTTGATTATCTTGTTTACACTGGTACAATGAGGTCTTTTCATTGACAGAAAGAATTAACCTGAACATACGGGGTGATTAGCAAAGGCAGACTTAGCCTCTCTAACCGAGACTCTAAACACCAAGCTTATATAATATTTTACCCTCCTAGATGCACTCCTATCAAATTCACTTACATAATTTGCTGGACGGCATTTACAATTAAGAGCATATACCCCCGAAGTAGAAAAAATTTAATTTTTGTCCTATGCTTTAAAAATGTGTTTTTTAAGACTGTCTTAAAAGAAATAAGAAAGAAATAATTTCCTTTAAGTATTACTTAAAGGAAAAAAAATATTAATGGCAATTTTTTTTTAAAGAAAGTTATTTCCGACAGTGGTAAATTGGACAATCTGTAAAATAGATGAACTGTTATGGGATTTGACATCAATAATAGGCAGTTTTCGAAACCATTAAAAAGTATCACCGGTAACCACTAATTGACATGTATGACATTTGAAGTGTCATTTATCGTATATCTCTACCAATACCCTCCGCTATCTTATGGACGAGAGACAGCCATAAACATAGCGAAACGCATGCGCATTAATGTTGTTTACATTATTGTCAAATAATAATAATTCATAATTCATGTTTATTTAGTCTCCTTTTGTCTGAAATAGTAAGAATAAATTTGTGTTTTTTTTTAATTTTGTGTAACAATGACCACGACCAACAATCTAAATTCCAGTGTCTTGACAAAATTCAAGAGAAATAGGGTTAGCTTTAATGATGAAGATGACCAAATACTTCTAATGCACATCCTAGCTAATAATCCCTATTGTTGATCCAGCAAAATAGAACATCATACACAATAATTTTTGTCAATTTACAGGAAAAGATATTACTGTAAGGGGAATGAAGGAACATGTAAATTACATTCTAAAAAATTTTGAGAGGAAAGAAAATGAAAATAGAGCCCGGTATATTAATCACATTAAAAACAAATTTTAAAGTTGTTAATATTATTTCTGTAATTTTAAATCGATTTTAGATCAGGAGTTGAGGAACTATATACTGGCTTGGATGGATTATTGCAAGAATTCTAAAAGAAAAAGAAATTATTAAAAAAGAGGCCAAAAATTCTGAGAAAGGCAAATTGTTGAGGGAGGGTTTAACACAACAAATTTATAAATTGGATAAACAAGCAGTTATAGATCCAAGACCATCTTCATCTTCTCCATATCAGGAACAGCAGGAATGTGATTGGGCCCCAAGCAATCCTAATATTGAATATATGTTTGGTAATTATATTTTTGATTAACTTTAAATACAGTAGATCCTTCACCTCCAAAATTTGTAATTAAAAAAGAAATTAGATATAGACATTTAGGTATAAAATTTACTATATTTTGGTTTTCAGGAGAAGAGAGTGCTACAATTCCAAATAAACCTCAATTTCCAATACCAATAAAGGATCACCTCTTGGATCACCCAGTAATTAATGAATTTCACAGAGAAGCCCAATCAAACATTCAAGGTAGTTTTATGATTAATACCAACCATTATTTATGATAATTTTTTGTTATGTTATTCTTTCATATAGTGAAAAAAACTTGTGATTTTAATCTGGTGTATTTCAGGCCCAAGTCGTAAAAGAAAAAGCAGAGTAGTACAAAAAAATTTAAAAAAGAATACTTAACAATTTTTGGAGAAAAAAAATAATGCCATACTGAAAATTAGAATAAAGGAATTGCAAATTGAGGAAAAAAAACAACAAATAGAATCAGAAAAGTTGGAAATGGAAAAACAAAGACTGTCTTTTGAGCAGGAAAAGCTTGCCATGGAGAAAGAAGAAAGACAGGCTTTGATGCATCTATTAAAAACCCAAGAAGCACTTGTAAATGACCTTTTAAAAAAGGTTTTACAAAAATCGGTAGAAGATAAGGATAAGCCTTTAGCTCTCTGTATTGAAGATAATTTAATATAAACTTAGTTTAAACGTTTTTTTTTAAGAGACTTTGAAAATTTAATCTTTTTACATACTCCAAGAAACATGCAAGCAAAATATGTTACTTTAATAAAGAAGTGATCTTGGAGTATGTGAAAAGTTTCAAAAAATTTAATTGTCAAAGTTTTTTTTTATCAAACTTTAGATCTTATGTTAGATAAAAGTAAATAAAAATCAATGTATCTATAATTTTATCAATTTTATTTCTATTAACATTTAACGCCCTTAAAAAACTAAATTATAAGATACTGTAACATGATTTGGCTAAAAAAACTCTAGACTTTTTGTGTATATTAAAAAATATTTGTAATATTGAGATGACTGTAGAGTAAACATTTTATACATAAATCACATATTAGTTATAATTACTGCAGATATTCTTCTAATTCTACAGGGTTAATATTAAATGACTGGGCTGTTTGATTACTATATAAACAACAATGACAATTTGTCAAAATAACTGCAACACTATACATGAGACCTTCTTCTTGCAGGAGAAGTTTCTGATTTTTTTGTAATCTAGGAATGCGAATTCAGCAATAACCTTTCCAAAACCCCACTCTACTGCAACTCTCGCCCGACTCATTCTTGCATTAAATTCCCTCTGTTCTTACTTCAGACCAGCTCGAAATGGGGTTAACAGCAACTCCCTTATTCCATATCCCTTATCACCATACACAATAAAGTTTTCACCATTGGGAAATTTTGTACTTTCCTTCTAGCTGGTTGTAAAGCTGAGATTCCCTTAGAATGGTAGAATCATGTTTTCTTTCCTCATAGGCACCTTTTAAATTTATAATGATTCCATCTGGACAGGTACGACCCTGAAATTTGACACAATGATGTCGTTTATGTCCGGAGTAGTATCCTTCTTGATTTTCACTTACTACAGATCTACAGATGCCTTGAGTTGTCCCATCAATAAAAGCTCAACAATTGGGAATTGGTACGCCTTTTATATTTATTGCATTAGCAAACAACCTAAATCTATCAAGATTCAACCATTGCAAATCTCTTAGATTAGACAGTTTTTGCCCAAAATTATCATATACAGGATGTATCATATAATTAATTATTTTGGATAATGCTGGAGGTGATTTGCCAAAGAAGGGTTCTAAATCACTTAGTCTGTTAGGATAGGCCAATCTCCTTAAAAGAATGCAGAGTCCATCTTGACCAGAACACTTATGTCCACTATCAGTTGTAAATTCATTTAGAAGTCGGAGTGCACACATCAATCTGGGTATATCTGTCTTCTCAAATCGAAAATACAGTCTACATTCTGTGTTGGATAAATTGTTTAAATTAAAATTGCCATAGATATTGGCTCGGTATATATTATTAATAGGTGGATTAATTATTTCTAACAACAGGGCATCATCTAAGTCGCTGTCAGAGCTGGAGAAATCTAGGGCTGCAAAATCCTCAATCATGTTGTAACTTAAGAAAAACAATGAACATGAATTTCATGGAAATAAAGCTTTTTGCTATCGTTAGGTTAGCGGTAAACGTATTTCGAAAACATTTTTTGGGGAGTTGTCAAACAGCGGCTAAGATAACGTTTATGTCTATGTTAAGCGTCAAAACATATCGTTAAAACATCTTCGAAAACTACCTAATAGCTCAAGAAAAGGCCACTTACCAGCATTTTCTATTTTCAACGTAAACTCTATAGAAGGGTGTAAAGTATTAAATTAGAAAATTATCATTATCTATCCTTATTATGAAAATGTCATCCACGTATCTCTTATCATGCCAATCCAGTGTTTTATCCGTAAATTAAATGATCGCATTAAAAAAAAATGGTTTAACACTAAAAAATTAAGAGACGAAGATATCTCTGGGAATAAGCTCGAACGTAGCATCTTTAAAAAAACGGAAATCCAGTCTTTTGGAGAGATATTAGGTGAATGGTTTTTAATATCAAGAGAAATTAAAATTGAATTATTTTCTTATTTTTGAGGGAATTTACAATATTGATTGAATACTTAATGGAATAGAGATTTTCAAATTGAGGGGTTTCTCTAAAAATATTATTGAGCTAAGAGGATAGGTTATACACTGAGAAATTAACAAAGGATATTACAGGTCTAATTGAAATATTTTCTTTGTGTATTTTCGGTAGGTCTTATAACAAAAGTATTCTCGGATCGTCTAAGGTCTTCTTTACTCTTGTAAACAACGAGTTGGTCTTGGTTAACCTTTTGAAAGACATCCAAGTCCAAGAAAACTTTCACACTTGCAGTGTAGTCCAATCTTCTAATTACAGTATTACGTTGTATTTTAGATTTAAATACAACGATAATCAACAACAACCCAATCTTAATATAAGTTTAAGACTTTTTTCAAAACTTAATTAATCATAACCAAATTGACGGAATTTTGGGTTTGTAGGTGACATTGAAAATATTTGCCAGAATGTGTAATTATTTGTTAAAGTAATGGTCATATGTATATGCTTCTAAAAATTTTATTATTGAAAAAAATGTACTAAGGTATTCGATAATTACGACATTGCCAATAGCTGATAACTTATCCTCTAGATATTAAGTTCAAAAAATGTCATGTAGTTTTAGATCCAAATATAATATAAATTTCCAAGGTAATATATATTATACAGTAAGTAATTATAATTTTATTTAGAACATAGATCTTGATTTAAAACAAAATCAATTCATATTTTATCATTTTTTATTTCGCAAGGAATGTTTGAAGATTCTGTATTTGCAACATAATTCCTAGATCTATTGACAATAGGTATTAAAAAACTTGCTTTTGTTATTTCCTTCAATAATGTTAAATATTAAAAGGGTTATAGTAGGGTAAATAGAGGAGAGATGACGCACTTTTTTTCCAACTAGTCTGGATTTTAAAATTAAAAAAAAAAACTAAAAAACAAATTCGGATTTTTGTGAAGAAAAGTATTAGTTTTTTATTAGAAAGCAAGAAATTGACAATAAGATTTAATGTTGGCAAAAATCCAAATTTATTTTTTTCTTATCTTTGCGTCATCTCACCCTATGTATATAGGAAAGATGACGCACTGCCTAAGGTGAGTTGACGCATTCTTTTTTAAGCCACACTTTTCAAATTTAATTTTTGAAATTAGGTGTTTAAATAATTAAAAACATAACATCAATATTTTAAAGCTTTTATTAAAAAACAAATCTGTTTCAGAAAAAAGGAACGTCTGAAATGTCTTATTGGCTATCTATTGGTAATAAAGAATTACCTTTTTTGGGCTGTTTTTTCCCACACAAGTCGCAGAAATTTAGATATTTTGTGCATTCTTCATGCATCCATCTCATACACTGAATGCACTGTATCCAGTCTTGTTTTTTTTTGGTTTTGCTGTATTCCTCTTTACAACCAACGCAGATATCAGATTCATCGTCACCACTCGTCGAATCGTCGTAGGTAACTTCATTATTATCGTCGTCAGATTCAGACTCAGATACCCATTTTTTCTTAGCACCTTTCTTTTTTCCCTTTAACATTGAACTTTGGCCTTTTTTTTGCTTTGCTTTCTGCCTTATCCTTTTTGTCTTTCATATTTTCAACAGACGTTAAAATGCTAGCCAGTTGTTTGGCTCGTTTTCTTACAGTCTCTACAGCACGTGCCACTGGTACTGGAGATATTTGGTCTAGCATTTTTCAGGGAGTT
Organism: Anthonomus grandis grandis; assembly: GCF_022605725.1. NCBI lineage: Eukaryota > Metazoa > Arthropoda > Insecta > Coleoptera > Curculionidae > Anthonomus > Anthonomus grandis. The sequence goes on from NC_065546.1 coordinate 15,178,900, forward strand.
ATGGTATCTGGGTTAGACCAATGAGAACAACCTGGCTGTGGCTCCGGAGAATTATGGCTTATTTTGTTAATGTCCGTGTTATTATCGGAAACTTCCTGTGGAGCGTCTTGTAGACTTTCCTCTGTCAGGTAGGCATAGTCAGGAATAACATCCAGATTAAAAGGTGCGATACCTGTTGCTCTAAACGATGAAACTGCATTTTTTATGTTTGCAGACTTTTCCCACGCAGAAGCAAGTAGTTGTCCAAATTGGAGCCTGGTAATGCGTCTTTCGGGATTAGCTCGTAAAAATAAATTGCAAGCATCATAATAGAAAGCTTTAAAAGACTTAAAAAATCCTCTGTCTAATGGTTGCAAGAACTGCGTGGTGTGGCTAGGTAGACAAAATAAAATAATATTATTTTTAGCAGCATACTCCAGCATTTCTACATTGCTGCAATGGGAGGAATGTCCATCAAGCAGCAATAGTACTTTTCCCTAAGGTTTCCGTGGTTTAAATTGGTCCCTAAGCCATTTAAAAAATATTTCACTATTTACATATGCTGACTTTTCTGACATGTAGACTAAAGAACCTGGCGGCATCCCATCTTCAAATTCGGGTTTTTTTTTTTGCCTTTAAAGACACAGGTTGGTGGAATGTAGGTGCCTTCTCCGTTGCAACATACAATAACGGAAATGGTTTCTCCCTTCTCAGCAGATGCGACTGATGATATATTTTTGGAGCCCTTTGCAGCAATAACATGTCCAGGACGCGTATTTAACTGCAAGCCTGTCTCATCTATGTTAAATATTCTCCCAGGCTCATTCATTAAAACATTTTTGGTTAATGTCTTTTCAAGAAGATTAAAGTAAGAAGCAACGTTTGTTTTTGTCATTGCCAATGCACGAGCTGAGAAAACCGCTTCAGCTTTGCGTATTCCAAGTCCCTTGTTTCTTCTAAGAAAATAATCAAGCCAGAGATATCCAGCCAAACGAGCTTCTTTATTGAACTTGTAAGGCATATTTAATTGCTCCGCTAGGTTGAATGCCATAGAACGAACAAATCTTCTTGTAGGCGCAAATCCATGTTTTTGAAGCTTTTTAATGTATGCTACTATTTTAGCTTCGTTTTCTTCCCCCAGCGTGGACGAGGGTCCCAAGTTCTTAGACTGCATGTCCCCTTTTTTACGCCGACGGCGTATAGTGGCTTCTGGAACACTGAAGGTCCGGCTTGCCTCACGAACCGCCATTTCATTCGCTTCTATGGTAGCAACTGCAGCAGCTAACTGTTCTTTTGACCATTTGCCCGTTTCTAGAAACGCTTCTTTTTCTTTTATATTGTATAGGCATGTCTGCAAAAAAGTTAAATATAATTAATTACAGGCGAAAGGCATAACAAACCAGTTAAATTTATTATTGGTGATTGAGCAAAATATAGTTTTTTAAGTAGGAGCATTTTTAAAACCTGCGTCGACTCACCTCATCAGTAATTGCGCCAACTGACCTTACTATATAAGGAGAGTTGGCGCAATAAATTTAAAATAGCCGGTTTATAATAGCGTGGTCAATTGAGGTTAGGAATACTTAAACAGCAATAAACTATCCTAAAATAATCAAAAACCAAATATATATACGACATAACTTAAACCTAAAAACTATGTTGTTCCACACAATAAAAATATTTTTGGACTAGCACAAATATAATTTTTGAAAAAATCACCCACTTAATTAACCGAACAGCAAAAACAAGTTATTTAAAATCTAATGGCGTGTCTAAAGGTACCCTGCCGTGCGGTTAAAATAAATGCGTGTTAAGCGATATGGCAAAATGGCTTCTGCGTCATCTCACCTAATGCGCCAACTCTTCTCGAATTACCCTAATAATACCTATAAACCAAGGAATTGTAAAACTTAGTGAAAGCCAAATAAATATTTAGGTACTTTTTCATCAAGCTGTATATACTTTTATTTCATATCGCTTTATTAGTTACACCTAATATACATTTCAATTAAATAAATAAACTAAAATAAAGGATCTATCAAAAAGTCCTTTAACCATGATATATAAAAGGGCAGTCAACCGAGTAAGCCTCAATCCATCAAGTTTCGTTTTATTTCATTTCACTTCCCGGTATTTTCTCATTTTCATGAAAAATGACCTTTTAGAAAAATGACCTTTAAAAAGCAAAAAACATTTATTTGTAAATTGAAAACCGACGTGGTTTAAAAATGATATTTAAAATCGACGTTTTCTATATTAAATAAACACTTTCTAACTTATATACTAAAAACTGTTGCCACATGTGTTTGGTAAACAACCGAAATAAGAATTTTTATCTACAGTGGAATTAAAAATATCCTCAACGAGCATCAGATATGGAAGTTAAATCGAATTTCGGTAATTAACCAGGCTTTGTTTATTTTTTCATCGTATTAACGTAAGGTTGGAATGTTTATACGTAAAAATAAAATCCGTTTAAACTATAAACACACTCTGTCAGTTTTATGAAAATGTTTATAATCCTTACCTTGCAAATATGTTTGCCAAAAATATTTCAGGTACATGCATTATATAGTTTATATTCTAGGAACATTTCTACCTTATTTTATGTCGACAAATAATTTTTTTTTACTTTCTAAAAATAACCAATAAAAATATAATAACAAAATAATTTTTTCAGGTAGAAAAAGTATTTAAATATTTAAAAGCTCATGAATTTTTAATATTTATTGGTAGCTTTTACCGTTTGGCAATCTTGCGTTAGCGGCATGTATTTTAAAATATTGTTAATTAATTTTGCCGAACACTCTAAAAAGAACTTTTTAATGTTTTTTGTGTTAAAATCTGGATATGGCACTTCCAAAGATCGATGTTTTAGTTTTTCTATTATGTTAATTTTTTGTTTAAATGGGTGCATACTAAAAAATATTTAAAAAAGGTGGGTTTGTGATACTAGTTATTTTAATTATAATATTTTTAGATGTATTACTTATCTAAAAATTATCTTTTACTATATTATTCTGTTTCAGTCGTAAATTATTATTTAGCCTGAAAAGAGCTAAAAGTTTTAGAATTTCTTTTATAGTTAAACTTCATCAACACAAATAATAATATCGCCCAAGTACCTTGAAAGAGCAAACTTCAAAAGGCTGTGGTACAATAATATAATAGTGATATATGTTATTTATTTTCAAGTATCATACTGTATATTAATTTTTTATACATTGAATTATTATTATTGTTAAATATTTATGCAATACTATTGCACACGTATGCATGACAATTATGTAGAACACTGTTTTTAAAATAACTACTAATATACCAGATATCATCGAAGAGAGTAATATACAATGGTGTAAGCGCATTTGGCATTCTTATTTATAATTCCTAAATCGAACCTTCACATGGCGATCCTGCCAGGATGCGATTAGATTTAGAAGAATATAATTTTGAAATTGAATATATTAAAGGAAAGGACAATGTAGGAGCAGATGCATTATCGAGAATTTGTATTAGCGAACTAAGCGATTTGGCGATAAATAACAAAACAGTCAACGTATTTGCAGTAACACGGGCAATGGCAAAAAAGGATACTACCTTAACAGAAGATAATAGCAAGAATGCTAGCATGCCGTTTACGGTTAAACCAAAAGTCCTAGAGACTTTAGAAAATAGTAATGTTTTAAAATTAGCTTATGTAAAATTTAAAATTCAGCATAAATATCTATGGATACTTATGGGTAAGAATAAAGATTTTATGATCGAGGATAAAATGTTAATCAGTAATGACAAAACATTCTTAGGAACAGTTTTGTCTAAGCTGGAAAAAATGGCTGCTGATTGCAACATTAAGAAACTAAAGCTAAAAATAACAGATGAAATATTTAAATTGTGCACAATAAACGAATTAAAAAATATTGATTTAAGTAAATTAAAAAATCTTACTATTTTTCTGTATGAAGAGCCCAAAATTATTAAAAATAATGATGACAAGTTAGCGTTAGTACAGGAATATCATGATAATCCACTCACCGGAGGTCACTGTGAACAGAAAAAATTGCTTAAGAAGCTAAGAGCAAATTACCGATGGAAAGGAATGTCCCGCGATGTCAACAAATACGTTAAAAAATGTCAAAAGTGTCAAATTAATAAGAGAAAAATAACTCATTCAGAGCCAATGGTAATAACACCTACACCACAAAAAGCATTTGACATCACATGTATCGACACGATTGGACCATTCAGAAAAACTCCTAACAACAATATGTATGCAATAACAATCCAGTGCGAGTTAACTAAATTTGTCAAAATTATCCCTATTCCGAATAAAGAAGCTAAAACTATAGCTAGGGCAATATTTAATGAATTTATTCTTAATTATGGCCCAATGCAGGAAATCAGAACCGATATGGGCATTGAGTATAAAAACGAAGTACTTACATCACTTTCTGAACTTCTAAAAATTAAACATTCTATTTCGACAGCCTACCATAGTCAAACTATAGGTGGTTGCGAAAGAAATCATAGAGTCTTAAATGAGTTTCTTAGAATGTACATAAACGAAATGCAAGACGATTGGGATGAATGGACAAACTATTTCAGCTTTTGTTATAACACAACTCCCAGTGTATATCACGAATATACGCCATTTGAATTAGTTTTTGCAAGTAAGGTTGATTTTTCTAATATTTTAAATGGTACTTTGATAGACCCTGTATATAATATCGACGCATATTATCAAGAAGTCAGATATCGCTTACAAATTGCAAATAGACGAGCCAATGATTTTATTCAAAAAGCAAAAGTTCAGCGAAAATTAGAATACGATAAACAGTCTAAAGAAATATATTTAAAACCCGGTGACTCAGTACTTTTAAATCATGAAAATAGAACGAAATTTGACCCTTGGTATAAAGGCCCTTTCGTAGTAGAGGAGGTAGAAGGTGTAAATTGTATATTAAGTAATAGTAAAAGTGACGCTAAAGTGAAAATGCATAAAAATAGATTACAGCATTTTTATAAGTGATTAAAGTGAAAAAGCCATTTTCGGTGTTTATCGTAGAAAAATTAAAAGAAAAACAATTAATTATGTCAATTATAGCAGTTGTACCGAAAAGAAAACATGTACTAGTTTTAATTTACTAACCTTGTAACCTAATATTTTATAATACATATAATGTACTCATAAGTCAATGCAAAGCTTCGCAAAAATTGAGGTTCATAATTTAATAACTTAACACGTATTGTTTAGGCTCCGAAATAGTTAAGAATTATGTAACATTATTTAAATTAAACAACTTAAGTACATGTGTACTTTAATTAAGTAATAAGTTTATTTAGGTAATAAGTTTGTTTAAGTAAAATCAGGGTTAACATTTTAGGTTTCATTTTTAAATTAAAAAAAAATATATATTTAAATCTATACTCGATCGATAAATACTTTTCTTTTCTATCCTTTCTTTATTATTTATTTTCTTTCTATTATTCCTCTTACCTTTTTCTTAACACTTTCCTTAAACCTCTAATAATTTTATTTTTATTGTAAAATAGAAGTGTAAAATGTAGTAAAAAAGCGCATATACCTTATGAATATTTATTTTTGTACGAAAGTACTCCATTTTTATTTCATTAAAAATGTAGTTCATTCTTTCAAAAGGGGGAGATGTGGTACAATAATATAATAGTGATATATGTTATTTATTTTCAAGTATCATACTGTATATTAATTTGTTATACATTGAATTATTATTATTGTTAAATATTTATGCAATACTATTGCACACGTATGCACGACAATTATGTAGAACACTGTTTTTAAAATAACTACTAATATACCAGATATCATCGAAGAGAGTAATATACAATGGTGTAAGCGCATTTGGCATTCTTATTTATAATTCCTAAATCGAACCTTCACAAGGCAGTCACAACTACCAAACATGTATTTTTTAGTTCTGACATACTGGTTTTAATAAAACTACCAGATCGGTCGATTATTGCAAAATACTGTAGGGGGACATCAATCAAAAGACATCTTTTCTAAAAAATGCAAGGATGTTAAAAATCTTCATATTGGTGATTAATTAAAATATACACGATCGCCCAAGTTGTGAAAAACTATATAGTTATATTTTTTTAAATAAAACACACTGTATATTGATTTTTTATACACCATATGTTATACCTAAATTAATTGCTTTCCTACCAGTTGAAAAACAAAAAATTAAATTCAAGAAACAATTTATTAAGTAAAATTTAAACAAAAACGGTAAACTGAATTGTAAACAATAAAAAGTCATGTAAAAACTGCTCTATTTTTGGTGTTGGTGCTAAACGTGAATTGCTCCTATTTACTAACTGATAAAAATTATCCCAAAAATATTTTTGAGTGCCTAAACTTTAATATAATTTCCCTTGCTATTCTCGCACTTTTATTATCAATTTTCATTCTTAATTCTACTAAATTATTAGATTTATTTGATAAACCATGCTTTTGAGGTGATCCCCAATAGAAGGAATCTGATAGCAAAAGATCAAGGACCATGAAGGCCATTCGATGTGTTCTTTCGATTGTGATTCATGGTCTTCTTCGTCCTATCCATCGATTTGTTGTAACCAACAACTAGGTTAGTAAAATGCCAAGGAGCTTCATCTTGCTGATACAAGGTTAAGTTAATATCAGCATTTGAATTGTTTATAGCTGCAAACTGTTTCTTGCCGAAGAATTCGGAGATATCCATCACCGGTCAAATTTATCTCGATAAAAAGGAGCCAATTAGAGAATTTAGTCCAGAATTTTCAGGGAACTGTGTATGCAGCTCTTCATACTAGTTTGCGTATTCGATCACAGTCAACGTCAGAAAGTTCTTGTACAATATTAACCTTATATACATACATTTTCTCAGTATGAAAAATGATTTGTACACACTTCTGCTCAATTTCATTATCGGAAAAAAGAGTGTATGGTATAATATCCAGCTTTTTCTCCTCGGAGGTAGCAGTCCCGTTATTGGCCGATTTTGTACACTTTAATTTTTAGTGTAAAAAATATTTGTTTTATTTGCGTACGTTCTGTAACGCTCATTACTTTGAAAGACCTTTTTATTGTCAACGCCTCTTAAAATAAAAATATAAATTTTGGTATAACATGGTTAATAAAAAATAGTTGAAATTGAGTTGACAATCAAAAAAAGTAAAAATGTAGAGACTTTTAAAAATATCACATTTATTGCATTATAGTTTTAAATTATATTTTTAAAAATATATAATAAATCTTCGTGGTCGACCCTGGATATTTAATTTTATTACTGATATGTCGATTTTTAACAGTCCTACAAATTTGATATAAGTTGTTTTTTGATAACGCCGGTATATTTGGAAATAATTGATCATTTTCATAATTTTTTCTAAACCTATATATAATATATCGGCACAAATTAGACAGATATAATTACTCATTCCTAACCCAAAAATCTGTATATACAAATTACCTGCAAAGTCTGTCTTACTTTCCAGGTGCAATTTACTTACTGAAAAAAATGATCAATTGCCAGATTGCAATGCGGTTATATTTTTGACCAACGCTCTTTTTATGAAATGTATTTATTGTTAGCTCTGTTGGACTATTATTAAATCATGACGCCAAATCTAGTATATCACTACAGTGTTATAAAGAAGCAAAATATTTATAGAGATTGTATAGCGAAGAGCCTAGACAACTAACTATAGACCTAAATAGATGGTTTTCTTTGGGTATTTTCCAAAGAAAATACATTTTAGGAAAAACGCCATTTGTACAATTTAGTTTTTTTTACTATTTTGCATTTCATGAAAGTGTTAAACATTATTTTAATTATATTATTTCGTTTATTTTAGAGTCTTTAGGAAAAAGGATATAAGTGTTATTTAAAAGCAAGTTTGCTTTCACAAAAAGATCATTTTGATAAAGCATCGGTATTTTTTCATAAATGCTTTTAGAAATTACTTAGTTTTTTAAATTATATTAAATAAAATTTTATATGATTTTTGGGTAATATAACGACGATTGTTTGTGTGATTTGTCATGATGTAATAAATTTCAAAAATATAAAATTGTCTTAAATATATTATGTATCCTTAGCAAATTTTTTATAGTAATATTATTCTATACATATCGTTCATTGCAGAAAAAATTTAGTTTATTAATTTATTTTGTAATTGATTGCAAGCCTTTTTTTGTAGGCTGTAATAAATATGTCAAAAATGATTAAATCAATTAAATTACCTATTTTTAAATAGAGTATCTTTATCTTAGAAATAGTGCAACCAACTAATTGATGTACGCTCGTATTTTTTTTTTATTTAAACAGAAATTGCTTTGGTATTTGTCATTTGAAAATTGATGATTGGCTTTTTCCTACATTTTAAAGGTTGTGTATGCTTACAATTTTTAATCTTACTTTTTCTTCATTTCATTAAGGTACTTGAGGGAAATAAGGCCTAGCTAAGAAAAAAATTGAATAAAGTGAAAGACTGTAATGTTAATATTTAGTTTAATACACCAAAGTGCTTATAAGGTGATATTAATTTTAACAAACTTAAAAAAATAATCTCTAAAAAAACTAGAAAACAAAAAATAAAAATTAGGAAAAATAACGCAAATCGACCTTATTATCCGATGGAGGTTTAATAAAGCCTATACATAAAAATGGCACAACTCGTTAAATGGGCAAAGTTTAGCAGCCATCGGGACACTCAAAATCATCCATGCCATTAAATGTTAAGCCAACACATTCCTCATGGTACCATTTAATACATTTGCTGCACTGCCTCATATCGGCCTACCTGTCTTCCTCACATCCATGGCAATACCATTCGGTACTTAACTTTTCCCTGGAGCTTTCAATATCTTTATTCAATTTGGCACGACTTTTGTTCTCCTCGGTAAAAAGACCTCTAGTGACTGGAGTTCCTTTGTAGTTTAGAGCTTTTTTCGATTTTTTTTAGGTTTTTCATTAGGTTTTCACTGGTGTGGGCAAAAGCTCATTAAAAGAAGTGACTTTTGTTGTTGGTCTCTTTAATTCAGCAAGAGGCATATGGTCATCAGTCGAATCCGAGTCAGAAGAGTAAACATTGGAATAGGAAAATTTGCCAGACTTGTTGGATGCCTTTCCAGATGGACCAGGTTGAGGAGATTCAGGTGGACGCCTATTTTCTTTGTTGGTATCATCCGGTGCCGGTACGTCTGAGAGAATTAAAGGAGCAAATGCTGTTTCTGGAATTGCCTCGGGATTTAATAGAAACAGACCAGTAGCCTTAAAACCGTTTATAATGTTACTATGTGTCATGAATTTAGACCAAACATTTGAAAGTATAATGTTAAAACGTGATTTGGTCAGCTTTTTGTTAGGATTCTGATCCAAGAATAATAATACCTCATTATCCCAGTGATGCTCAAATGAACGATATACAGATTTGTCGAGGGGTTGAACCTCATATGTTGTATTCGATGGCAAACAGTAGAGATCTTTATCAAGTGAGCCTCCAACATCAACAATTGCAGATCAAGATGACAAGCTGCACCATCAAAAACTAAGAGGCACCTTCCTGGACTTTTGTATCGGGCTAAGTGCTTGAGGAATTCTTTAAAAAGTTCGTTAGTCATGTAGCCTTTACTTGATTTTTCCACTAGAGTTCCTGGTGGCAAATTATCATGTAATTCTGGCTTTGGCCTCTTTCCTTTAAAAATAATCATAGGAGGTATTGGTATACCAAGGGCATTGATACATCCTGCAATTGTCACACTCTCTGCATGTTCTGACGATTGAAAGTGAACACGTTTTACCCCTTTCTTAGCTAAAACGGTTGGCTGGTGGTGAATAGTCAAGCGGCATCCTTTTTCATCCGTATTATAAAGTCTTTCAGGGTGATTAATTATATCAAGATCATCATACATTTTCCCTATTTTTGAAAAATGATCATCAACTATAAATTTATTAAGTTTTTGAACCCTAGCTGGATTCATAAACTGTGCTTTTCTTTTAGAAATTACAAGATTTCTCTTCATAAAAGCCTTTAGCCAGTCTTTACCAGCAAGTTTTGAAGTTGTATTAAATTGATAAGCAATTTTATTATCTTCGCAGAATCTGAATACCAATCGACGAAGGATCCGTGGAGTCACAGGTAGACCTATTTCACTAAATCTTATTATTCTTTTAACGAGATCAGCTTCTTGTTCTTTTAAAATAGATTTACGACCAAGTCTTTTTATTAGGATTCCATTCTGAACATGATTTCTAATGGTTCTTCTAAGAATATTAAACCTTGCCGCAGCCCCATATGTACTCAGAGTACCGCGTTGAACAGATCGAACTGCTGATATTAAATCCTCCTCGCACCAAGGTGCCCTTTTAGGAGGCATGATGTTAAAAATCACTGAAAATAAAACGAGAATAGTTTAGAAGTTTAATAATATGTTAATAAAAACATTAATTTGTCATGAGGATAATAAGGCCTATAGCTTATTTTTGTAAGCCTTATTACCCATCCATGACGAAATATTATGTAAATTTATTTAAATTATGTCGGCTAAATTTAATCTAATAAACTATTGAAATCACAAAATATAAAGTCTAACCAAAATATCTGCAGTTATAAATTAAAAATACAATTATAAATACTAAAAATAGTCCACAAGTTGTTGGAACTTACTGACGCCCGAAAGCAAGGAACGCGGGTAGTCCGTTCGAATGTCGTTTGTAAATGGACCAATAGGAGACGCGGACCAACGCAATCGATTTGCGATTAATTTAAAGCGGTTTTTTTGAATATAGGCCTTATTACCCGACAGGCCTTATTACCTGCAGGTACCTTATTTCTTTTGATTATTTAGTTTTTTATAATTTTACACTTTCATTTTAATCTTGAAATTTTTATTATAGATATTTTAAAGTAAATTTTGTGTAGGACAATTATTATATTTTATTTATATTCGTCTAACTTTGTTTAATTTATTTTAAATTATATGGAAAAAATGAGGCTTGCAAGCCATACGTACATTTATGATTTTTTTTCTTCAAAAATATTTCATCTTTTGAATTGGGTAGTTTTTTGAGTTATACAAAAATGATTTATTTATAAAAAAAAATAAATAAATCATAATACAGTCTATTTGTTTCCTAGTAATTCAGAAAAAAAGGATTTTTAAGGGCAAACCTAGCGGGATTTAAAAGAAAGGGGAGAAAGACGTCAAATTTATTAAAATATTATTATATAATATTAACCTTACTTTAAATGTGCATGAAACTTATTAAAAAATAAAAAATATATTTTATTTAAATCTTGCAAGTCAAAATTATCATTACCGGATATTATAAAAGTGGGCAACAGCAAAATTCTAGTCAATAAGGTATCATAGTTTTTATAAAAGTAGGCAGTTAAAATGGAATCTTTAAAATAAAGCTGTGACAACTTAAATTAGAGCGTTTATAACAAAATTTAAGTGTCTACAAGATTTATTAACTCTAAAGCAATTACAAAATCTCCATAAAGCATTAGTTGAATGTCACCTAGGGTGAGTTTATAAATCGCAATAAAGAACTTTAGCTATGGGTCAGAAATGGATAATTAAAATTATCTATAATAAAAATAAATTATATTTAACTGACCGGTTATTGTTTGATAGTCAGCTATTGGATTTGCGTCAACTGTACTGTTATAACCAACATAACCAACTATGGCGCTGAAAATACAAAAGCAATGCTTGCTATTATATTATTTTTCAAGATTGTATATTAGGTTGCATATTCAGATAAAGAAAATCCAAATTATAAAAAAAATTAGAAAAGGCCTACATGGATGAATTTTATGATAAGGTATTAATATTTTCTCTGATCTAATAAAGCACGAATAACCTAATGAGAGAATGATGTTCCTAAATTTTTTTGTATGCTTCTACTACAATAGGCATTTGTGCCTTTTTCAATGATTCCGGTATGTATCGCTCATTTAAAACCCTCCTTCTTTCCTCCTTATACTTTCCTATTCCTTCCCGCTTTTGCTGTTCCTTTTCCTCAACACTTAAGTTGCTATTGCTATACTTGGGTTACCGAACAGATGGAGTGGTCACGAAATCGTTCTGCGCCGGAGGTGTGGCCTAGAGCCTCGATAGGGTTCATGACTTGGGGTTTTATTTAATTTTATTAGTCGAGCGGCTTTAGATCGTTTTGGTTAAATTTTCTGCTATTCGAATATTTGAATCTTCACAATATTGAACAGTTGAGATTGTATTTGTTTTTTTGTTAATTTGTTTGTTAACAAATAATAGCTGACGCGCCACGTACACCCCCATTGTCACCCCCCAAGAAAAGAGTACGAAAACATTTGACCTTTGCTGAAAAGGAAGTGATTATGAACATATACAGGTTGTTTCTTAACCTATACGCATAAACTTGGGAAATTATTGCTGACGGCAAATAATGACTAATAGTGAAAAAAAAAATTAGTAAAATAGTTTTAGTTACGGAGATAAACGACTTATTAATTAAAATTTAAAAAAACGTAAATTCTCCAAAATAAATGTTTATTTAACTATTATAATAAATGTTCGAAGTTATTTCCATGACTTCCAATACATAATTGAGCACGCCTAATCCAAGAGTTGCAGACAGCAGCTAATCCAGGTTGTAGTCGAATTTCCTCGGCGGCAGCAAATATCCGATTTCTTAATTCTTGTTCATTGTCACCTTCGGTTACATACACCAGAGAGGTTTCAGGTGGCCCCAAAAATAAAAGTCAAGCGGATTAAGATCGATAAGGCGAAAGATATCCATCTTTCGGGGCACATTCGATCCAAATGCCGTCGCGCTGGTCGCGCAAAATGTAGTGGAGCACCATCGTGAAGAAACCACAAATTCTGCCTAATGTGAAGAGGGACTTCTTCAAGGAGTACCGGCAAATTTTGTCGCAAGAATTATAAATAAAGAGCACCAGTTACACAATTATCCAACATGAAAGGGCCAATAAGTATTCTGTTTACAATTCCAGCCCACACATTTACTGAAAATCGTTGTTGAAAGTTTGTTCGCCGAATGGCATGCGGTTTTTCAACTACCCAAAAATGCGTGTCGCGAAAATTATGAATACCATTGCGTGTGAAAATTGCTTCATCCGTAGCTAAAATGTTCCTGGTAAAGTTTGGGTTTAACTGCTGCTGATATAACAACCACTCGCAAAAGTTTACTCGAGGCGCATGATCCCTTGGAAGTAAAGCTTGTACCCTTTGGACGTGAAATGGATACAGTAATTCATGCCTTAAAATTCGCCAAACTGTGACTGGTGATAATCCAAATTGCGTTGCAATTGTTCTAGTGCTTATGTCAGGATGCTCTTCGATGATATCTAAAATCAAATTCTCCAGATTTAAAATGCGCCTAGGTCTAATGGCTCCACCATGTTGCCCTGGCCTCGGCCGCAAATTTCCAGTTTCTCTACCCCGCTGAACCACACGCAAAAAAGCTTCACGCGACGAATGATACCTATGAGGAAACCTTTGTGCATAAAGATTAGCTGCAGCAACACTGTTTTGTCTTGATTCCCCGTATGCCAGTAACATGTCCATTAGTTCCTCATTTGGAAAATTATGCGGCATAATTTTAATAAAAAATGAAATACGACCACAACTGTATCAACTGATAGCAAAGTAGGTATTACTAAACATAATAAACATCATCCGGACTTATTTACTTCTTAATTTGAAAACAAAATTCCACCTGATAAAGTTATTACATTTTTGTGAAAAAAAAAAGAATTATCTCAGAAACTAAACAAAAAATATTTTACTTAAATTTTTTTTCACTATTTATCATTATTTATCATTAGCAATAATTTCCCAAGTTTATGCGTATAGGTTAAGAAACACCCTGTATAAAACATGTGATAACGAGCATCCAGCATATAACAAAATACAAAAAGTCCAGTTTACAGCAGAAGCAGCAGGTAATAAATATTTTTAATATACAGTGTGTCCCAGGATGAGATGATGAAATAATTTTAATTTTTTACATAATTGTAAACATAATGTGTAAAAAATGTATTAAAATAAATGTAGTATTTGTTCCTTTTTTAAATAAGGAACAAATATATACTTATATTCAATCTATAAATTTAAATCTCACAGGCCTACCAGCGCAGCCCCTAACTTGTTATTTCTTCTTTCATTTTTAAACATATATTTAAAAAAAGATAAAAGCTACTTAAGTAATTCTCAAAACCAGCTTATGATCATAAAATTATATTTTAAAATGGCCGGCTTTATCAGAAAAAAGCGCTCGATTGTTGCTCAGGTATGACAATTTTTATTGGTCCTTACTATTATAGGCAAAACTTCCAGCGTTCAGGTAGCGCTCGGTTCTGATAAACCTGGCCAATTACACCCTAAATGTTTGACGTGGCACAGATTTTAAAAAAACCTGCTTACAAAGCAAAGCTGTACAGTAAAATAATTTAAAATAAGTAGGCATAATTCTCCTCGTCTAAATCTGCCAAGGTTGCATCGATGGGCGGGCGTATATTTCGCGCACATCATTTACTCCATCTGTTCGGTAATCCGACTATAGTAAGATTGATCTTCTCACTACTATAAGACAAGTGTAACGATTCCAATTTACTATCGTCCACCGTTGATAAAGACTTTGGCTCGTTTAGAGTTTTTGGCAAAGAATTGGTTTTATAACCGATATTCTCATTAAACGATTGCCGTCTCTGTCTGCACTTGACGATTCCACAGTTTTTTTCGAACTCCTCCTCGTCCAACGAGCGCGTTTTAAACTGATATTTCAAATTCCATGCCTTAAACTTCAGGCAGTCGTTTGATAAGATTATCAATTATAAAACCAATTCCTTGCTAAAAATTTTAAACCAATCAAAGTCTTTACCAACGGTGGACGATAGTCAATTGGAACACTTGTCCCGTAGAAGTGAGAAGATTAATCTTTTTAGAATTAGCAACTTAAGTTAGGAGGAAAAGCAACAGCAAAAGCGTAAATAAATAAAAACGTATAAGGAGGAGAAGAGGAGGGTTTGAAGTGAGCAATACAGATCGGAATCCTTCAAAGAAGATGAAGACGTGCTCTTAAGCAGACTGAAAATATACAGGCAAGAGGACCAAACGGACAGTGCTAAGTCGTTGGACCTTCAAATTTCTTTACGGCGTAGCCGAAGAAAAACTGCAATATGCAATTACTACAATATTTTTAGCTAAACTTATTTATTTTTAAAAAATTGGCTTTTGGAGAAATAGAAAAAATAAAGGTGCTTATAAAAAAACTTACATCATGGCAGTAAGAAACATCTCATTTTTTAAAAAACCATGTAACCCAATTAGTGTAGCTCCTCTTTCGAAATATGATCTAAAATACTACCAGCAAATTATCACCAAAAGCTCGCCTTGAAAAAAAAACTATAAAAATAAAACTCCATTACATAAAATAAAATATTTTTAATAATACTCACCAATGCCAGGATCATGCCCATCTATTTTTACGGCATTTCTTGTTCGAAATCCTATTTGGTACTTCAAAGTTAAATCATTTCAGCTTAATAAATGTTTTTACATATACGATTGATGAATTAGATAAAAATATTATAATTCAAATAACAAATAAATCGATAAACTAATTACTTGTGTAAGTTTATATTAAAAACTGAACAAAAGAATTTCAGTAAACCTATATAATTGTAATTTATATTTACAGGCAAAGGAATATCTATTTCTCTTATTTACGCGATAAACAATTATGCTATTGAGTAAGTCCTAATGAAAATATCTCCATCACTAGAAGACTTTCTGGACGATGATTCGCTGTGTAAAGTTGCTATCTCAATATTAGATTTACAACGCCCCCTATCAAAATTTCTGAAAATTCTCGGTCTTTCTAATTTTTGTTTAAATTCTCTTAAGATATTAGTATTCCGAGATGCTAAATCTTTAAAACTATTAGGAGTCGATGTACTTGATCGCGTTTTTATATTGTTTAAGTTTTCTAGAACCGATGAGACATGCTTTTCAAGTTTAAGCTCTTGATCCTAAAAAAAAATTCGCTTTCACATATTATTTAATGACTTTTTTATGTAAATAAATAAGGTAAATTTGATATAAAAAAGTTTTTCTAATATTTACTTTTTGTTTAGTTTTTCTTCTATGTGCAGCATACCACATCCATAAAAAATAAAGGCACAAAATGATTCCCGCAGTAATTAAAGCTGATAATCTGCTTGTAGCTGAGTTGGGTATACCGTGATACACCGCTAGGCCAATCAGGAAAAGCACTACTACTATAGCTAGGCAGCGCCCTTCTTTTTTACGTTGAGCTTCCTAAAAAAATTGCAGAATAAGATTGAAATATATTGAAATATAGAATATTATAATAATATGTGCTAACATGTATATACAATTTGTCTAAGTCTATGCTGGTCAACTAGCAAGTTACGAAAAGATGGTGTCCTTTTTGTGAAACTATAAATATGATGTTATTCTGTCAAAAATATTTACAAAAAGGTAAATAGTGTTTAATAGCTTTTACATAACTTCATTTATCTACAACTTTTCTTTTGACTTTTTAATTGTATGTTGGAAGGGATGATACTGAATTATTAGCTGTATTCTTTCATTCCATTAATTATTGCATAAATTTTCCTGAACCGTACATTGATTACTGCAAATAAACTTTTTACTGAGGTAGATATTTTTAAATCAAACGTTGCATCGTTTAAGTCAAATGAAGGAAGTAAATATTGATACATTATGTTTCTAGGATTTAAAAGTTGATTATTTTGTTAGTTTTCTGGAAAATCAGTTTAATATATTTTAGATAGTAAACTAATGTGCCTGCTAAAATGCTTTAGTGATAAAATGTTTATAGTATAAGAATAAATATAATAAAATATTATGTTAAAATTTCGTTGAAATCTCAGTCATTTTTTTAAAAGAAAGCAACAATATAAGACAAATTCCTTAAATTATCCCGATATTTTAAAAAAATAGTTTTTTCATTGAGGTATTTAAAAAATGATAACATTTAGGATTGTGATTTGTGAAGGACTTTAACGGTGATATTTTTATTAATATACAGGGTGGCGCATAGAAAACTTTTCACCCCGAATTTCTCCTAGATTCTTTAAAATTTCTTAAAAAATCATAAAACGCTCTCACCGTCGATTTTTGATTTTAGAAGGACAAAATAATCTCGCATTTATACGCGGGGGTAATAACTACCCTTAAAACTTTAAATGGAAACTGGGGTTGAGTGATACCTTATTTTAAAGGTCATGTGGCTTAGAATGGCGAAGCTTATAGATTCTGTATAACCTTAGAACATTGAAGAGCTAGAATTAGCATTGCCATGGAACTATCGGCAGTTTGTTTGCTTGCAACATCTCTGATGCAATGATGCCAGTTGCTTATGTAGAATGGAAAAAAAATGCACTTTGTAATATCATAAAAATTTGTCAGTTATTTTGACAGGCGCAAAACAATACTATTTCTTTTCAATAAAATATGAAGCATTTTTTTCATAAAATAAAGTATGATAAAATACTCTATAAATCAGTCAACATTAAATAAATGTAGATAACGCAAATTAGAGAAAAGGGCAACAACATCGCAACGCCGCGCGATCGCATTATTGATTTCACCGACACAAGTAATCTTTACCAGTGACGTCGTCAAAAAGTATTTATTATTAATAGCTTGTGCTTTAAATTATAAAAAATATTACCGCTTGTGAAGTCTTTATGCGTTTTTTAACGTATTTCATTAGAATATAGGTACTTATCTGATAAAAAGCATTTTTCTAGAAATAAAATATTTTATAATTAATTATAGATTTCTCAATAAGTTTTTATTATTCTACGTTTATGACGACGATTGTCTCTTGATATGATGTTATGACAATATTGGTATTTGCCTGTAAAAAGATCGCCTTTAATCATCTTTTTCTCATGGTGTGACACAAACGGCACAAGTTTTTACTATCGTAACAATTCACAAAAATACTCAAATGAGGCCTCTTTCCTTTATCAACCAAAAACACAGAATTTCACAAATGCCAAATGTAAACACAAAACCGTTTGTATAACATTTCCCAAGATGACATCAGCCTTTGTGCCGATACAGAATCTGTTCGCCACTTAAATCCGAACCTACCAAGAACATGAACCGAGAGACCAGGCTCGTATTCGGCAAAAAATTCTAGAAGAAGATGACCTTGAGGAAACCGTGAAGCGCATGCTAACTAGCGAGACAACGAGGTTGATTGTCGGCCTATATTGTAGCAACAAGACGAGTTAGCATTTTTATAAGGGAGAGAACAAAATGCGAAGTTGTTAAGAACCACTTTATGATACTTAGTCAAATGGGGATTTTTTAAGAAACCAAGAAGATCTTTATATACAGATAGTCGTAATCTGGATAAACGAAGAGTAAATGTTAACTTGGAAAAAAGTTTCCAAGTTCTTTCCTAATATCATATTGGGCAAAAGGGAACTCCCTTATTTTGGAAGATGGACCCTTGCGGCAGAAAATTGTTATCCAAGGCAAAGGAGAGGAAAGAAGGCAAATCGTTGTGACTAAATATTGAATTCCGGAGTTGTTAGAGAAACTCTATACTGATTTATTAAAAGGACATCTTGGAGTCAAAAAACTCTAGGAAAAGTAATGAAAATATTTTACTAGATCAATATGAGGGTAGACGTAGGTAACTGGAAATGCATCTTATGTACGGCAAGTAATAGGCCACGGAGAAAGCGGAAGGCTTTGATGTATCAGTGCAAATGCCCAAATAGTCGTGGGTAAATAAGTCCCTTTAAAAGGGTTAGTACTAAGGTTACTGATCCGTTCCCCAAATTAGAAGCAGGTAATAAGTTCATCGTAGTCATGAAGGATTACTTAAGCAAATGGATTGAGATGCACCTCTACGAAACCAGGAAGCCTTATTAAAAAAAAAATCATCACCAATCTGCCGATTTGGTGTACCTTTAGAGCTACATTCAAACTAAGGAAATTTTGGATCCTGCTTGTTCCAGAACATCTGTAGATGCGTAGAACGAACAAATAGATCATTATTTATTCATTCATAGACCATTTATCGGTATTTGGTCAAACTAATTTCTAGCCACCAAAGAGGCAGAACTTTCTTAATTTTTTCTTTTAGCTTTTCGATCGAACATGGCCATGAAAGCACTGGAGAATCCATGCGACCTGAAGTTTGAGTGTCTACCAGAAACCGATGTCGGCAATAAGGCGGACTACGTTGCGTTGGCTTCTGACCAACTTATATGGACGTTTAGGATGCTTTGTATCTTTTGAAGGAGGAGTTGCTTGCCAAGTCTCTGAAGCCTAGAAATTCCTAAACTCGAATGCGGACTCGGTAATTTAAGATGATCCGCAGTATGGTAGAGATCATTTTCAGGTTTTTAGATATCCAAACGTCGCCTTCTGTGGATATCGAACATTGATTTCCACCATGTTTGGAATTATTTCGGGACGAAATAAGCTTAGGGAGAGTGCAGTGAAAATTGGTAGCGCCGCGAATATAAAGCTGTTCTTTTGGAATTATTCCGGTAGCACCATCAGTAATTTCTAAAAATCTAAAATCTATCTAAAAATTATTTCTCAGTATTGTAATAAGCTTTTTCAACTAATAAATTTTTCATCTTTTTTTTTTAAATGCGTTTGGTATGTTAATCCTCTAACTGAAATTTGTAGATGGTTAAATCATTGCTAACGAAGGTAATAAATAGAGATGTAAGTCAAGGCTGAAGTGGGTATTGGAAGATTTATTTTACGAGCACTTTGAGTATTTCTAAAAGGTCCGCTAATAAAATGGCAGAGTATTTCTTATGCATTAAACATACAGTTTTCAGAATTAATGCTAGAGTTAACATTTTTGTAGATATAAATTGGGATTTAACAGAATTACTACATCCTATATTGCACAAGTATCTTAATGTACGCTTTTGTAAAATAAACACTTCGTGAAACAAATATCCAGAGCAGCTTTCCCCAAAACAAATTCCGTATCATAAATAGTTAATTAAGGCAAAATAAGCACTTTTTGTTATTTTTTTTGTTAAGGTTACCTCTAATCGTTCGCATGGTAAAACATCCTGATGCCAATTTTAGACATAATTACCCTACATGTTTGTCAAATTTTAATTTGTCATCTATTACCAAACCCAGAAGTTTACCATAGCTTGCGGTCAAAATTGGATCTGTGTTTAATACCATATTGTTAAGTTTACATTTAAAATATGAGTCTTGGACACATTAGAAGACAAACAGTTACAAGCACACAATTTTTTAATGTTGGCCAGAACCGTGTTAAGATCAGCATTAAGGACATGAATATCTTTATTCTGCCAATGCAAAGTGGTACTGTCGACAAAAGAAGTGCTCTGTCCATTTTAAATTATCGCCGGCAGATCACTAACATAGATAAAAAAGAGAAGTGGTTCCAAAATAGAATATTGTGGCACTCCTGTCGATACCGACAACTCATCTGGTATGTTACCCCAAAAATAACTTTCTGATTCCTCTTTGACAGATAGGACTCGAGCCAATGTAGTATTGACCCCCTGAAGCCATAGACTTCAAACTTCTGCAGTAGAATGTCATGTGATATACAGTCAAAGGCTTTAGCCAAATTACAAAATACCACTGCAGCCGATTTTCCCTCATTTAACTTCAGGTAGAGTCTCTGAAACATATAAATGATATTTTTGAGTGGCTGAAACCCATGAATCCAGCAGCTATTAAGTAAATTATTAACTTTCAAAAATTTCCAGTTTTATCTTGAAAAGTTTTTCCGTCATCTTTGGCAGAATACGTAATAGTGAGATTGGCCTATAATTAGATGGAATATTCTCACCTTGTTTAAAAATAGGGACTACAACTACCCCTTTTTAGAAGATATGAAAAGTCACCCGGTAAAAATTGATAATTAATACTATTGGCCAATATTGACATCATCAGATTTAAAAATATTCTAATGGAAATACCATCTTAGCCAGAAGAATTTTTATTTTTACATTCAGTAAGACACGTTTAGACAATCCTAGGATATTTATATTTCCTTATTATAGTATTTTAATATTGCCTATAGTTGGACTTTTTAGTGAATTTTACTTATGAATTGGTAGCTATATTTTATATGTTATGTGCTTGGTCATTTTTTATTTCGGTATTTATATTTTTGAATTTCCGGAGTTTTTGCATTTTAATAGCTAGCTTTTAAATCATTCTTTCTTGAAATTGTTTTAATAAATATCTAAATATCAAAATATAATTATATTAATAATGTCTTTAATTTCATATTTAAACAAATACAATAATATTATCAAAAAAAAAACAAATAACCCTAATGCCTATCTAACATGTGGTTAAAAAAGTAAATAAAAAACTAAAAAAAAATAAAAATTAAAAAAAAGCTATTTGAACACGAATATTTCCAAAACTCACGCATTAAAATGTAAAAAAGAGAATTAAAAAAATTGTTTAAAACATTTGTAGTGTATTAAGGTATAAGTTAAGTTATAATTAGTCCATTTGCCTAATACCTATTAATAAACTAATTTTTATGGTACTGAAAGGTATAAAACTTTCAATTAATATAGGTTTTTATCGACATTGACCCATTTTAATACGATGTTTTAAGGCTGCACAAACGCAGCATATTATAGAAGCAAAGACATAGCTAACCCAAGTAATTAGAGAACAAAACCAAACATCCGTCGACAGTTAATTAAAAATGTTTTTCAGTTTTCCCGATTAAAAACGACAAATATAAACAAACAATATGCGAAAACGTTCAATATGTTTGAGTGATTTTGCACTCTGTTATTGTAATTGAATTTTTGCGAGTCAAATATTTGTGTGTTGAAAATGAGGGAAATTATGTGAAACAACTTGAAAATGTAAATATAGCTTAAAGGCAAAGGAAAATAATTTAATTGAAAATGAACATGAAAGAAAATAGTACATATGTTCTCTAGATCTTAAGCTTTTAAGTTTGTTTCAATCTGTAAATGTATTAAGAATCCATGATAGGATAAGATAATGTTAAATTAATTGCTTATGTGGCGAATTATAAAGAGAAGTTAAAATCTTATACTTTATATGAGTGATACACATTATTTAACTACAATAAAGTAATGGGTTTACTCATTCATTGCTTTATTGTAATTAATTAGGTCACAAATTGTTCAAAATTATAAATTTATCTAATGGTGATGAAACATAAATTAAGGAATGTATGGACTATTAATTACTTAAAAACATTAAAAAACAAAAAAATTAAACATTTTTAAATATTGTCTACAAATTAAATAAATATTGTAAGAAACATAAATTAAATTCTAAGCACACATAACTAAATAGAGCAACATCAAAGAATATTTCTTTCTCTATTCTTAACATGCAGCTAGTATATGTGCATTTAATATAATTATTTATTTTTATTACTTAATATATTTTTGTTCACCTACTCCTTTAGATAATATGGCAAGTAGATGAAAAAAGATTAGATAAATATACCATATAAGGCAGGCAATATGGGGTACCCATACAACATAGTGCTTTGGTTTGTCAGGGTTAGGTGCCTACTTTATGTTATTATTTATTTGGCCAGAAACAGATAATTAACAAGGAGTCTAATTTAATTTTCCAGTTGAAAATAAACATTGTCACGTCTATCTCATATAAAAGAAAATTTGATAAAAGTATTTTTCACCGCCAGAATTAAAATAGAAATGAAAACTCAGCAGCCACCCCTCATTGCAATGCAATCCAATGAAGATCAGACAACTTCATTGCGATGATGTTTTGTTTTAAGACCAATGATTCTACCGCATGTGCGAGCAAGATTTCTTAGGTGATTTTGACAGGTAATAAGACTTATATTGCGAACAACTTGAAAAGTTGTTTAGACTCTAAACCGTGGTTCAATAAAAGTGGCAGCAAAGTAGTCAATATGCTGTTTATCGCAAATAGCTCCAGGATCCAAGCTCTGCAAAACGTATCAATTTTGTTGCCATGCGAAATACATGCAAGAAGATGATCGATACGACGAAAAATATAATAAAAGAGTAAAGAATAAATTTCTGAATTGCTTAAATGGATCAAGATCGTTCTGGTCTGTAGCAAAAGCAGTTGGTCAAGATTTCTGTAGGTCAAAAGTTTCACCATACACTGGAAAAAATGGTTCAAAGGTCTCAGA
Source organism: Anthonomus grandis grandis (assembly GCF_022605725.1). Lineage (NCBI taxonomy): Eukaryota > Metazoa > Arthropoda > Insecta > Coleoptera > Curculionidae > Anthonomus > Anthonomus grandis. The sequence goes on from NC_065546.1 coordinate 15,202,128, forward strand.
CTATTTCATCTTTTGAATATTATTTTCACATATGGAGCTCTGTATCCAAACACAACATCCAACAGATTTAAAGCTGCTTAATTTCTTCAGGAAGGCCGCATACGTACTATAGAATAATATATAATAGTATATCTAGAAGGTTGTACAATTTGGTTCATAGAAGATGGTGGAGCTGGCTATTGTATCGATATTCTATTTTATCAATACTATTACGGTAAATGCTCTACCGAACTGGTTGATATCATTCCACCTAGAGCTATACACACCAGATTTACTCGACAAACAGATGTGATGAAAATCGAGTGCACCTGGAGAGGCCAGAACATCGCTGTATGGAGACGCCTTTTATGTAGAAGTCCAAATTTGTAGAACCAACTTCCAAAGCACGTCTTTCCCAAAAATTATAGCCTGCAGAACTTTAAAAAATATCCAAGGACACCTGCGTAGCACTGGCGCTAATCGTGATATTCGATAACCATAACATTTGCCCTATTGTTAGTTCAGCTCAGTATTTGCTAGTACGTCAACCGATTTAATTTGGCATTATTGAATTGACATTTTGACAGACACGATGGGCATTTCCATTTAAAATATCAAAGTGAGTTTAACTGGAGGTGATTAACACAACTTTGTCAAATACAAAAATTGAACGTCCCCTTTTTAGGATGGTCCGTTTTGAAATTAAAGCACTGTATATATATTTATAAATATCTATCTTAGAGATAATTATTAACTTTAAAATCTATATGACGAAGCGTAAATTTAAGAATTGGAAAGTTAAGAGGATACATTTACTTCTTAGGCAATTTTTAAATTAAACCATATTAATCACGTAGAAACTAGGTACTTAAATGTCTTATTACTTCAAAAAACAATATTATCAAGGTATATTTTAAAAATCTGAAAATAATTCCATATTGGGTCTATGGAAATTAAGGTTTTCAAAGCAAGGAATATGGTACGTACTAGTTCTGTTGAACCACGTAAAGATGTAAAAATGACATCTTATTAAATAAACCTTTAGATATTGCCAATCACTTAAATAATTATTTGTTGAAGCGTCACTTATGATGGTGAACCAATAACCTAGTAAGTATCTTATCATTTTGAAATCTAGATTAGATAATACCTTAACAGTGAAAAAATTTCTTCTAGACAGTTAGTTTAAGTTGGGAAATGATGGTCGAAAGACACAAGTTTCAATACAAGTTGCACAAAAATCTGATAATTTCTTAAAAATGTGAACAGTTATGTTTGAATTCAGTTTCGTAATTTATCATGGTTACATTATTAAAAAATTCAAAAAATTGTAACCACAGTACTAAACAATCAACAGAGCGTGTCATTTTTTTTCGGTTTTCTATCAATGCCTATAATATGAAAAGTACTCAAGATATATTTTTTAAATCCCTGAGCACCTGGTTTATTGCTTGCTTTCCGCTTATCGTTGATTTTTGGAATACCCTGTATATTTATATATTCTAAATATATACACGAAATAATGATAATATAACAAATAATATACAAAACGCTTTATTTATTTAAACAATATACGAGCCCCCTGCTTCCGAGATACTAGATATTATATTGAATTTATTTTATGGAAGCAATAATAAATATAATATTTGTTGAAAGTTATTTAACTGCAAACGTTAAAACACCCAAAATGACAAAATATAAATAGCAGCAATGAAATTCTGCAAAATAAATGTTTTCTGTACCAGACTAAACACGTTAAATTAAACCAAAATGTGGTTAGCATTGTTGGGTTTCAAGGGTTAAATTTCGGTTGAAAGCCGACAAAGTGTAAATAATTAACATAAAGCTAAAAGTGCTAATTTCAGAGACACGCTCAAACGAACGAAAAGGAGAGGTTTGGCCATTTACTTAAACGTTTTCATTTATTTTATAAAGCAAAATAAGCAGATTTAAAGCAATTTTATAAATTTTTATTTTGAAATAAATGTAAAATATTTTAATTGTTCGAGACTAAAATTCTATTAACGCTTTTAAGAAAAATAAAATTACTTTTTAATGTGAAAATCCACGGTGCGAATGTAAATCTAATAATAGTTTTTCCAAACACTGGATTTTTATGATTTAATGGCGTTAAGCTCTAACAAATAATAATTATATCGTAAATATTACAGGTTAACGGATTTAGCGGGCTAGGATAATCTGGATTTATGTTTTACCGACACTTTTTATTACTTTTAGGAAATTTTTGAATAAAATATTGCAAATTAGTAATTTACAATGTTTTTATGATACTTTAAGTGTTCTTAAAAAATTTAGATAAAATTCTGCCTTATATCTAGACATAAATCTAGTATAATTTTCAAAGAGGGCTTTGTTATAATCGGCCTATATTAGGCCTTCTTCAGGGCAATAACTTAAGGCCTTTCTTCGTACATCATATAACAGAACATAACGTTAGCATACAAAAAACTAAAAAGATTTTTAAATTTAAAAGTAAGAGTTTTATTTCAAACCAGCAATTACAGGACCAATAGAATTTCTGTTTTAATTCCTATCTAAAGTTTTAAGTTTAATTTGAAGCTGTTAGAATTCATGATAAATTTAGATTTCTTGTCTGAAACCAAATAACTTACATTTCTAAGTAAATTTACGAAGTGCATTTATGTGGAACTAATAGCTTATTTGTGAATAATTTCCAATCAATTTTTTGCAACTTTAAAAATTGATCAAGATGAGTATGTTTCATTACGTAAAACAAAAGAAGTATATGTATACATTTTTTAATTTATTTAGTTCAATCTACAAACATTAACCTATTTTTATGGCTAGTGAGACTTTTCACCAGCCAACAATGTCAATTACGGAAATGTCATTCGACATTATCGATCTTTTTGGTTAAGTTTGCTTTGTTATTTGTTTTTGTTTTTATCCGGTGTCCACGTTTTACAAAGGAAAACAATTTCTTGTAGTTGCATCTTATACAGGCTTTTGAAGTAGACTTTCTTACAAAGATTCTCAATAAGACGTCGAATTTTATGATGGATCCTAATTTCTTAGATTTTGCCTTAGACATAGATAAGGAAGAACAAAGGGTTTAATTAAGAATCGAAAGAACGCGATTACGGGACACAAGCAGTGTTTTTGAATTACCTGAAAGGGAATTTTGGAAAAATTTTCGTTTAACTTGAAGAACTCACTCCACGTATGAATCAGTTTCAAAAAAGCACTAAAATTACAATAGTTAATAGAATTTTTACTGCACTAAGATTTTATGCCCAAGGATCTTATCAAAGAAGTGTTGGTAATAAAGTCAAAGTATCAATGTAATAATTTTATTTTATTAAATGTTCAAAATGCGCGTCGTTATTAGCAAGACAATAAAAAACCCTATTTTCAAGCTCCTTATTAACATTGGCAATGGTCTGCCCGCTAATTTCTCTGCATTCTTGAAATATTCTATTTTTTAAATTCTTAATACTCTCAGGTGGGGTTTTATAAACTTTGTTTTTTTTTAAGTAGCCCAAAGAGAAAAGTCTAGTGGGGTTAGGTCCGGAGACCACGCAGGCCAATCGATTGCACCACGTCTGCCAATCCACTTTTCTCGAAAATTTTCATCAAGCCACTCTCGAAATTTGTTAAACTAATTAAATTTGTTTTTCTACCCTACCGATTTACACTTTAATTGCTTCTTGGTCAATCAATTTTATTTTTTTTACAACCATTGATAGCATAATGAATGCCCTTTAAAATAATGTATCACACCATGGGGTAGCCATTTGACATACCAAAGTTTGTCGTAAATAAAATATTCATTATTTCTTGACATTTTCGCTAACTATTTGCTTACACATTTACCGATTTCATTTTTTTTGGCACCGTCGAATAGAGAATTTTATGCTGCTTACTATGATGTATCACACGATGGGGGTTCCCATTTGACATATTAAAGTGAGGTTAGCTGGAGGTGAGGAGGTGATTGACAGAACTTCAGTAAATGCATAATTAAACGTCCCCCTGTATATCTAATTTGACGTGTTTTTTTTTTTTTTTTTTTTTTTTAAAGTTATTAAGGGTGGATTGTTTTGAAATGAAAGCTCTGTATAATCCTTTTATCCTTAATTCAATCGTTTGTTCTTTCTCTTCCATTTCTAAGGCAAAATTAATAATAATATTATCTTAAATCTATATTTTGAGACAAATATGAAAATATTAATTTAATAGTAAATATATTTAAATAAAAAAAAAAGAAAATATATTAAGTACACACTAGGAAAGAGATAAGATAAAATAAGGAGGATCCATCATAAAATTCGCCGTCTTATTGATACCTAAAATTACTTCAAAAATCTATAAGAAAACTTTTCCCTTATCGGCATCCCTTATGGATATAGGATGAAAACAGAAACAATAACAAAGCATACTTATAACTTAAAAGATCGATAATGTCGAATGACATTTCAGTAATTGACATTGTGGGCTGTGAAAAACCCCATTAGCTATAAAAATAGGTTAATGTTTGTAGATTGGGTAGTATAAGCACAGGTTAACTACTAAATTCCGTATTTAAGCTGTGGTATAAGAATGTCTAAAGCCAAACGATGCCGAGTGACATAGAGAAAAGGTTAGCGAGTGCTAATCGCGCATAGAAAGATATTTTCTTTCTATATTTTTTTTTGTCTATTTTTATGTTTATCGAGTTAGAGAGTACCGCTGCAGATAGTCAATGCAGTATGTGTCCTACAAATAATAAATATATATTATATATATTATATTATTATATACAGGGTGTCTCACGACGAATAGACGCGATCGATATCTCGAAAACTAATTTTTCAAAACGTTTGAACATTTGGCAACATGGCATAGTCGATGAGGGCTACACAACTAAAATATTTTGACAGTTGTGACGTTTCCGGTTATATCGGAAGTAGGTGTCAACTTCGTTATTTTAAATGGAATACCCTGTAAAATAACGAAGTTGACACCTACTTCCGGTATAACCGGAAACGTCACAACTGTCAAAATATTTTAGTTGTGTAGCCCCCATCGACTGTGCCATGTTGCCAAATTTTCAAAATTTTTGAAAAATTAGTTTCCGAGATATCGATCGCGTCTATTCGTCGTGAGACGCCCTGTATAGTAGTAGAAAATTAGTTAACAAATTAGGAGAATTTGTTAATTTTCAAATCTGCTACAAAAACGTCATCCTCACAAGAAAGATAAATATATCTTTCTTTCAATTTTATCTATTTTCAATCTTTCCCTATTATCTAGTATCTAGTAAAACGCTCTGTACAGAGTATCTATGCAGCGCAGACTTGGGGGTAAAATATGATTCATTAGTGGTTACACCAGCAAACATTCTCATTGCATTGTTAAGCTATGAATCTATTTTGTGGACGTGTGTCCTTCAATCGTTTCAAGTCTTTGTCACATATGAGTCATGCCACAACCCTAGTATGTGGCAAAGACTTGAAGGGATGGGTGACATGAGAAACAGACAGACTGGTTCAACATGATCAATGGTATTAACATATATTATACGGTTGTGCTTATTAATCTATTATTTTCTTTTTATATTTTCTTAGTTCTGTTTTTGCTGTTTAATTTTTTTATTTTGTTAATATTAAGTTCACGACATCTTATACGATATAGGGTAGTATCACCGCCTTTTGTTTGAGTAAGGTGGCATTGGTGTTCATAATCGCGATTCAATCCTTTTTGTCTCAAATCCATATACTGTTTGCTAAACGTAATAAGAATTTTATTTTTTATATGCAAATTAGGTATTTTGAATTTGAATTTGAATATATGGTAAGTTTATTTGCCTTCAGGCATTACGAAACTCCAATGTAACTGCCAACCCGCTAAGTAAAAACAATTTTTACGCCAGACGTTAAAACAAGTCTAAGTACAATCCCGTGGAATTAGCGCAAACAACAAAACTTTTTACCGATGAATTAGGCTTTTGTTTACGCCCTGATGATTACGTCCTGAAGACTAAGGGTATGGTGAACATCTGGCAACGCGTCTCACTTGGACACGTATAACAACATTCTACAATTTTGTTTTTTTTTTAGGAAAAATCCACTATCCGTTGCTGAACTTCTAGAAGAAGCCGAAAAGTTGGAAGAGGATGATGTTCAAATATTGTAATATATTATATATATATAAATATTGCCTGAAGTATATATATCACCCTCCCAGAAAATGATGGCGAAAATACCGATTGCGACTCAGGGGATGAGGAAGATAACGATCCAAACAATCTTAGTACCCGGCAACTCATGGCAGACGGCGAGCTTATGTATAGCAAAGAGAATAGGCGCAGTTTATTAAATATGAAGGACTTTATAAAAGGACAGCAAGGTTATATTGAAAATCAATCGCAGTCAGTTACTGAAAGCATGCAACCTCCTAAAAAAAAAGAGTAAGCCCGAAATAAAATTTCAATGGGAGAAGGGCGATTTGAATAGGTCAAATGTCTCTTGGAGTGGTACTCTGGAACCAACATTGACGCTATATAAGGATAGTCATCCTGTTGAATTTTTTCAACTTTTTATGAGTCAGTTACTTGTCGAAGAACTCGTGAATTATACTGTAAGACATGCCACTCAAAAAAATGTTCCTGTATTTGAGCTTTCAAGCAATATATTATATGTATTTATTGAAACTCTTCTGGTTAGCGGTTACGTTCCTCTACCAGGCCGAAGAATGTTTTGGGAAGAACCGGGAGAGTACATAATTCACTAGTAGCTCAGTCAATGAGACGCAATCAGTTTGAGGAAATATGCAGATTCTTTCATGCTGCTGATAACAACGCCTTATCTCAAGGGAACAAAATGGCAAAGTTGCGTCCAATTATTAACACGTTGAATACGAAATTTTTACAATTTGCACCCTTGCAGCCAAACATTTTAATAGACGAGTCGATGGTTCCTTACTATGGAAAACATGGCTGCAAGCAATTTATACGCAGTAAGCCGATTCGATTCGGATACAAAGCTTGGGTTATGAGTACCAAACCAGGTTATTGCTTATAGTTTGAGATTTATCAAGGACGAAAAAACAAAGAAATCGCTAGTAAAAGTCAAGGTCTTGGAGAATCTGTTGTACTAAACTTTGCTGAGGTTCTGCAAAGAGAATATTCTAGTTTGCGCTTTTCACTATACTTTGATCATTTTTTTACCTCTGCAAAACTAATATACAAGCTTACTCAGATAAATTTTGGAGCAACAGGGATAGTGAGAGAAAATAGAACAATGAAATGTGAATTAAATGACTTAAAGGTAATGAAAAATTCTGAAGTGGTTGCTGGTGGATAAAGAGAAAGGTATCGTAGGTATAAAATGGAAGGACAATAGTGTTGTTACTGTTCTGTCAAATAAATACGGTGTTGATCCATTACAAAAATGTAAAAGATTTTCAGTTCAAGAAAAAATTAAAGTTGATGTTCCACAACCCCATGCAATAAAAATGTATAACACATTCATGGGGCGGTGTTAATCAAATGGATAATAATATATCTAATTATCGAATTTCCATGAGGGACAAAAAGTAGTATACCCCCATTCTCTATTAAATGATTGATTTGTGCTAGTCAACTAGCCCGGGCATACGGGTATGAACACGATAATCTTTATTTTCGAAGAGAAATTTTCCAGTACCTTCTAAAGAGATACGGAGTTAGACCAAAAATGCCTGGGCCAAAGAGATCTTCTGTATATTCTACCACTTCGGAAGGACGACACTTGATAGTTTGTCAACAGCTAAGAAGAAGATGTTCTCTATGTAAAAACAAAACCACAAAATCATGTGAAACTTGTCAAATTCCAGTTTACGACAAATGTGTTCATGAATTTCATAAAATGTAACTACTTTATAATTTTTTCATTTGAAATATCCGAAAATAAAAAATATATGATTAGGTTCCCTTTTTTATTCAATAAGCGCCCAAGGGGTGGTTAACGACCCATCTAAAAAAAAATTATAAAATTTTTCGTGCCATATTTGGTCGTTTTTTAATTTAAAACAATAATTTTAATTTAAAAAAAAAGTTCATAGTTCTGGGCATTACTGGGTTAAGTAAGGACTATTTTTTTTTCTTAAATAACTGATGCTACTTTTTGTAATAATTTTATTAATAACGACTTTTCTCTTTATTTCTTTTAACTCTAATTAAAAGTGCTTCAGCTTGAATATGTCTAAAACTGGAATAGATATTTAGTCGCTAACTAATCATAAGTTAAATTAAAGTTAAATTTGGCGGCATGACTTGCATACAGGTAAGTTATTTTTAATACTAAAAGTGTAGGAACTTGACAGAATTTTGTAGTGTTAGTAATTGATTGTGCTGACGATCAAAGGTTGGCGTCATTAATTAAAGATTAAAATAGCGGAATTAAAATACCTTATTAGTAATTAAAAATAGAAATTAATTTTTAAGGTGGAAAAGGGCGAAAAGAAAATGATATATAAATTTTAAAAAGACTTAGGATTCTTTCAAACATATCATCAAACATTCTAAAAAATTTAAAAAAAAACTTTGGATTTTAGAAATAAAAATGCTTTTACCTATCTTAATAATATTGTAGATAAAGTTATACTTACGTAGGTTCGTATCGCATATAATAAGAATTTCTAAATTCTTATGAGATTAAAAAAAGACGAAAGAATAATTTTATTTCATTACTGAATTATTTAGTAATTAGGAAGTATTGAGATTCGGTCCACTTAAATAAATCAAAAGCATTTATTCTAATTACAGAACCTCTATATTTCGCCACTAATTTATAGCTTCGGCAGAATAAAAGCTAAAAAGCGAAAGGAATTGCACACTATTAACACTTTAACTGCCATGCTGATTTTGAGAACAAAAATGTACCGGGTTATTTCTATTTGTTTTAAGTAAAAATCATGAAACAAAATGTGTTTTTTTTTATTTTTTGTGTAAAAAATGCCGTGTCCACATATGGTACACAGGCCTAGCATTACGATATTTCTACTAATGTCTAGTCACTGGCCATGCGTACAATATATGGACACTCAAGGACAAAAATGACATCGAATATAGTTCAAGCGCGGAGCATAAGCAGCGGAGCAGAGGTTTCACTGTCACTGCCCACTGGATTCAGTTTGATGCGGACTGTCGAAGGCTACGTATATGATCGACTTTGCGATTCAAAACCGTTATTATGGCGCGCAATAGAAAATCACTTAGTTCTTTTAAGTTGCAATTAGAGGTGAAAAAGGCAGCCAATGAGTTACAAAATTATGAAAACATGAGTGATGGTTTTTCTGATTATTCAAGTTCAGATTTGGACCCCACGTAAAAACAAACAGATGACACATGCTCGAGTGAATCTGATAACGAACCGTAAGCGAAAATTTCTAATAAAGGTTAGAATACCAAAAGGTAAATACAATAATAGGTTTTTTTAATCTGTTTTTGATTTTAGAAAACGTAACACCGACAGCGAATGTACGAAAAATGTATACCTCTGGTTTTGACCCTTCACATGAAGATATAGGTGCGGCGTGCGCGAGTAAATCAAAATCCAATTATAAACCTTTATCGTGCAAACAGAACACTTTTATGAAAAGTGTGTTTACCAAAAATTAAATAAAATATTAGTTTGCGTATTTGAAATGTTTGTCTCTGAAGATGTGATAAATATGATTGTGACTCAAACAAATATTTACGCAGAGTAACAAATTCTTAGCGGAATAATAAACGAAACGATTACGAAAGATTCACGTCTAAATTCATGGAAAGACACTAATTACAATGAAATTCGTACATTCATAGCGTTTCTTGTTTGGATGGGACTCAACTCAAAGCCATCATTACCTGATTACTGGCGCAGAAGTCCATTATATAAAAGTGAAATTTCAAATTATATGCCCCGAAATCGATTTGAATTACTTGAATGTTTCACCTTGCAAACAATAACGAGTGTCCTGAAAATGACAGACTTCACAAGGTTCAAAGTCTTGTTGATAAAATGAACGCTAATTTTTATCGTTGTATGGTTCCGGAGTCGTGTGTCTGCATTGATGAGACGATGATTCCGTTTAGAGGCAAGCTGTCCTTTAGACAGTACATAAAAGGAAAGCGTCACAAGTTTGGAATAAAACTTTTTAAAATTTTTTTGCCGGGGGGTTATACAAATAAGGTAAAAATATATTGCGGCAAAGAAAAAATTAATGAACAACCGGTTGCGGAAAAGATAGTTATGGAAATGATTGAACCCTTATTAGATGAAGGAAGAACACTTGTGTTGGATAACTGGTATAAATGAGTTAACTTAGCTGAAAATTTGCAAACTAGATACACTCATCTTATAGGAACATTACGCAAGAATCGAAAAAATCTTCTTAAAGATGTCGTGGAAGCCAAGCTCGAAAAGGGGGAGATCGTCGCCAAACAAAAAAATAAAGTAGTAGTTATGAAATGGCAAGACAAAAGAGAGGTGCTTTTTTTGTCGACAAAACATAAAGATAATATGGTAGAGGTAACGCATAGACAAGGCCCCAAAAGAAAACCAGCCGCGATTATCGAGTATAATAATGCTAAATCATTTGTGAACACTTCAGATCAGATGACAGCTTACTCAAACTCATTACGAAAGTCTGTCAAATGGTACAGGAAGCTGGCATTTGAGTTGATAACTGGCACTTCAGTGGTGAATTCTTTGATTATTTTTAAATCAATCAACAAAAATAAAATTTCGGTTACAGAATTCAAAGAGAATCTGTGCCTGCAACTTTTACAGACAAATAAACCACCCCTTCCCGTACAAGTTCAACAAAAACATGAGCTTACTCAAAATGCTCTTAACAAACGAGGTAGATGCACGACTTGTTACAAAAGAAACTCCGAACTACAGGGTAAAATTCTGCTGTTAAGAACACCAAAAGAATTATTTATGTATGTAATGGATGTGAAGGAAGCCCATTTATGTGTTTGGACTGTTTCTTAGCCAATCATGTTTGCACAAAAAAAAAACTAAAAAAAAAATTCATAACAGACGTTTTTAGTTACTTTTTTAATGAAAAACATACGTTATTTTTGCCTATGTACCGTGAATTTTCATTTAAAAAATTGAGAAAATAAATGTTTATCTCAAGTTTATTGTATTATTTGCTATACCTCTAAAAGCTAAAAAAATTCCAGGCCATTTTATGATAGTATAATGTTACGCCAGACCCATCGATATTCCCATTTAAATATTCAATAGATGTGTACCAGCCACGAACACATGGCCGAGAATCCTTCTAATGCATGTGTCCCATATGTGTACACATGGCCGAGAAATAAAATTCTTTGTGTCCATATATGGTACACATGGCAGTTAAAGTGTTGAAATGTCCAAATGGTCAAACTACCAAAAACATATTTAAAAAAAAATATACGAAAACAATTATATTTAAAATCAATAAAATATTTACAATTGGGAAATAAATTCGAAATTTAAAATAGACGTATACGTATTAAATACCCCAAAAAAATTTCGGCTTACATTTTGTTGGTTAAAATTAAAAGAAATAAAATACACAAAGTTAATGGCTAGGTACATGGTAACATTTCTTATATAAAAGTTCCTTATAAAGAATGGGGCGCTATCTTCGTTGAAAACAAAAAAAAAAAATATGTCCCTGTATTTTTTTTAAATACGAGGTCGGTTCTAAACGGTATCTCACAAATGTAACAAAATTTTGATATATCGATGGTTTGGTTCCAAATGTGGCTATCTTCAAAAATTGTATTTTTAAGGTATTTACATAGCCTTGTTGAAAATAAGGATTTCTAATAGTTCCAAAAGGAGCTATATCGATAAATTTAAATTTGGCGCCAAAATTGGCAATTTAAAAAGTGTCTGTCTACTCTTCAAATTATTTTATGAGGTCCAAATATGTTTAAAATCACTAAGCTACTTTTGGAACTGTGAAAATATATTTTTGTGAATTCCATATCTCTCCAAAATCACATAGCCTGTTTTGGAAATAATTATTTTAAGTAAAATGTTGGCGCGCTTTGCAGTTAGCTACTTGCTTGGACGTGTCAGCTGATTTAGAATGCTTCATTTACGTTTTTTAATTCGTTTTTTTAAGCTTTTGTTTCTTTTAAGTCAGTTGTGTTTTGATATGCATTGCGTTCGTGTGTAAACTTTTTTCGTGCAAAATGAGTCGAGGCAAAAAAATACTAATGATGCTGCCCAAACAACCATCTTTAGAAAATATTCCTGACGTCGGCGTCGCTGAAAATTTGGACACTACTGGTAAGTTTTTTTACTATCTTTAACTTATTATATTGTAATATCTTATTATTGTCTTTAGTAAGTTGGTCTACTGTTCTTACCGATTTTTGGTTGTGAATAAATAAAAAAAGACCGTATGTATTTATGTTTGCCAATTCTGCAATTACAATTCATTAACTTTTAGGATTGCTTAAGTTCGTATCTAAAGTTATTCTCAGAAGTACCTACTTATGGCTGTTTCTGTAAATTATTTAGTATTACATTAATTATTTAGAGCAATACAAAACGTGTAAAAAAAACTGTGGATGGTTTTTGCGTAAAAATCAATCGTAAATCTATATCTATCTATTTTATGAGTGTGTGTGATGGTGCTAAAGCGATTTTAGAGTTTTGTTTGTCAATTATTTTTAACGTAATAATATTATTTTTAAAATACGTAGGCACAACAGTACAACTACCTTTTCCTAAGAAATTAAAATTTTTGTTAAAAGATATAGTTTTTTAGAGTTTTAATTATAAAAATGTCTTTTTAGAAAATCTTAATCAGGCACCATTTTGTTCGGCCCACTCTGATTCAAATACAGTATCTGCTGAAGAACCCGAATCCACCAGCCAATCAGTTAACGGTAACTAAAATCAGTAATAATATGAGAATTATCTATGTAAATAATAATAATATTATTCTTTAATTTTCTTTATTCTTCATTAATTCTTTTATTTTATTATTATTCTTATTTATGATTTTTTAGTAGAACTTGACGAAGAACCTTTTGGTTCAGATGACTCCATTAAAGATGCAGACTATCTTCCCAGTGACCAATCAGGTAAGTTAATAAAAACAGCAATGACTCTTGGTGTTAGGAATTCGGGGCTTCCATATATAAACTCAAAAGGAATCACGTTCTTAGGTGAACCATGCAACAATTCTTGCAGGTAGGAATAAGATTGACACTTCTTTAAACGTAGATCATAATTTTTTTTTTCAATTTAGGATTAAATTAAAAACTCATATTGGCCAGGAAGAAAGGATAAATATTTTTACATCATTTTGGAATCTTGTAAATGTTGAGAGGCAACGAGATTTCCTAAATAATTTGGTAGAGGTTATCGATTGTAAACGAAGAAAGAATGTGTTAGAAAGGGATTTCTAAATTTTGCCATTAAAAAACGTGTCCCAAATAGTAACACCACAGAAAAAGATAAGAGAGGCGGTTATGGTACCTCTAAAATATCAGAAATTTCCTACAGTCTCTTCTCATTACTGCAGAAAAGACTCAAAAAAAAATGTATTTGGATCAAAAATTGAACCTAAAGCAGATGCACAGGTTATACCAAGAAGATTGTGCCAAAGAAAATATGGAATGTTTAAAGGAGTCATTCTATCGCCATATTTTTAATTCTCATTTTAATCTATCATTCCATAAGCCTCGAAAGGATCAATGTCCAACATGTACAGCGTATGAATCTGCACGGAAATCAAAGTAAATTTGCTGCAAAACTATGAAGATCACATTAAAAATAAAGAAACAGCCAGACAGGAAAAAAATTTGGATAAGGATGCAGCAAAGGAAAATCCTAAAGAAATACATTCCGCCAACTTTGATTTGCAATAAGTATTGTATGTGCCAACAGATCCCACTAACCTCATTCTTTTTTACAAGACGAAGTTAGCCACATACAATTTTACTATTTTTAACGGTAGAGATAATTCTGGAAAATGTTACATGTGGTCTGAAGTAGAAGGTTCACGTGGCCCATGCGAAATAGTATCTTGTTTATTCCACCATCTCAAAAGTCTTTCTACATCCATTCAAAATGTAAGGCTCTTTAGTGACATATGTGGGGGCCAAACTAAAAATTTGTTTGTCATGTTTATTTATGCCGTACAAGTTTTACCGATAGAGGTCATTGACCAAAAATTCCTGGTTTCAGGACACAGTCAAATGGAATGCGATTCAATGCACGCAAGAATTGAAATTGCATCCAAAAATGTCCCAGTTTATTTGCCGCATAAATGGGTAACCATTGCTCGGAATGCAAAAAAAAATGACCCTAAGTACGAAGTTTTTCAAAAAAAAGACATAGCTTTTGTTGACTGGAAAACCCTGGCAAAGCTAATTATGATCAACCGAAACAAGGATCAAGATGGGAATGTGCTTAATTGGCATCATATTAAGTGGATTAGGTATGAAAAGGCATTCCCTTTTACAATGAAAATTAAAACAGATTTTGATGAAGATTTTTGCAGTATAATGATTCTTCCACACAGAGGAAGACGAGTGACGAGTGTTGCTTCCCTGGAAAAATGTCTCAAACCCTTTCACGAGGAAAAGAGGAAAATTTCAGCATTAAAGCTGAAACATTTAAAAGAAATTTGCAATTCTGGGAGTGTCCCAGATGACTGCCGGCTCTTTTTTACAAGTTTGCTAAGTAGTAACGAAACCATTGATGAAGATGAAACGGTGGTTCCAGATGTAAATGACCCTGAGGGCGAAGACTTTTTCTTACAATAATGTTATTAATAATTATATTTATCTTTCATTATTATGTTTAGAATTAGTTCTTTAAGTTTATAGCTTTTCGCATCACTACAACTTTGAGAAAGTATTATGTGCCAAATGAGGCTATCTGCATTTTTCCTGTTTAAATTAGTTGTTATTTATGTTTTTTGAAAATCTGGGTCATTATAAGATTTTTTGTTTTATTCAAATAAAAAATATATAAATAAAAAGATGAGTTTTATTAAAATATGTTTTTTTTATAGATTTGATTTGATACAGCCTATTAAACTTTATTTTGTGTTTCCTAAATATAAAGCATTTTGTAGATAGCTACATACGGAAACACACCATCGATATATAATTTTAATAAATAACAATTTATGACACTAAGTTGGTCCATGTTAGTTTTAGAATTAATGAATTTATTGTCATTGTTCATATGAACCATTTCTATAAACAAACGTTTACGATAATTTGCCTCAATATGCAATATAGTGACATGATCAAAATCAAATTGATGCTTTTCATCCAAAAAATGAACTGCCAAGGCGCAAGATTTTTTAACGTAGTGTTCGTTTTTTTTTTTCAATATGTATTTGGTGCTTTGACCATTTGGACATTTTAATAGTGTGTCATTCTTTTAGTTTTGTATGGCGAAATATAGAGGTTCTGTAATAAGAATCAAGGATTTTGATTTAGTTCAACAGACCAAATCCCAATAATTCTATATATAGAAATAGTATATAATATCTTATGTATAACATTTAATTAGATAATGGTAGAATAAGTATTTTTTATTAAATTAAAAGTTTTTTATTTCCTAATAATTAATATTACCAGATTTATTTATTGTATTACGTTTATTAATATTGATTTTTTGTAATGCATTCATATACGATGACATTAAATATTAAATTTAAAGTGAAAAATATCCTAAAAAATTTAAAAAACTAATTTTTTAAACTTACCCGTTCCATTTTTTCAGTCTCTTCATCATCGGCTAAAGTTAAAACTAAGTCCTTCTTCGATTGATCAACTACCACCATAATTTGAATCACAGAAAATACACTTTTGACCAAAAAAAACTTAATCAAATAATTACTTAATTCAGAGATACATTCTGATAACTAAAATTATACGTCCCACTCTATTCCTTTGGAAACAGTAACAACATACTAAAATCAGGATTGATTGAAAGGAAAAGTCGGGAGCATGAGAATCAGCGGTCAAGAAAAGTCCGAGAACAAGTTGCAAGTAAACGTACACCTACACATATTTCATTCAGATTTTCAGGCGTTTGTGTAGGGGAATATAAAGTAAAATAGCATATTTTAGAATAATTTTGTTCCCACTCTTTGCTCAGAAATAAACCAATTTTTTTTATATATTAAACGAAAAAGCATATTGTATGAAATTCCAAAATTGTAAAACATAAATTTTATATATTTCACAAATTATTAAAATACCATTATAACGAAATTCTAATCTAAATAACTAATTTTTTAAGACGTTCTGTTTAATCTCTCGCTAGCTAATAACTAAGGCCGCTTTTGGGTTTAATATCAGAACTTTTATCTTTCGGCATTACCCAAAACCATTAATTTTATTTTATCTTTTGGGTCTCAATATTTAATTTTTAATCCTTATCTTTTTTATATTTATTTGGGATCCTATTAGCTATTAAGGAAAGAAATAAAGTCCATATTACAGATTCAATCACATAACAATTTTTATCATTATATAGTAAATATACATATTAATAAAATTAAATCACATGATGTTCTTGAGAACTTAAGTTATGAAATGCCCCTTAAAATCGATTTCATTAAAACAAAATTCTATATCTGCATTTACATTAAAGTAATGTTAATCCCCTTACATCATTATTTGAAAATTATAATCTCACTAAAATAATTGAAGAGCCAACCAGAGTCTCGGCTACTTGCAGCACTCTTCTTGATGCCATATGTCTAACGTGTCTCAGATACATATTAAAGGGGTCATTTGCGCAGACAACATTTCAGATCACAACTTGGTTTTCTGTTTTCTGAACGGTTGCTTTCAAGAAATTGGTTCACGCGTCCTTGAAGACAAACTTATTTGTTTTTTGTAAGTTACCTAATTATTTTTGTTACATGTGGAACATTGTTAGAAAGACTATTAACTAGAGAAGTTTTTTAACACATTATAAAACCACACAACTTTTTTTATTATTATTTTTTCCATTGTAAAGTTGACGTAACATTTTTTTTCTATTGGTTTGAGGAAGTTTGTTACTCCACTATTAGTTTCTCTTTAAATATTTGTCTCAATTATTACCTAAATCTAAATGAGACAACATTAGCCTTTAAAATAAAATTAATTGTGCACCATTTTGGCCAAAAATTAAAAAAAAAAAATTAAAAAGGTTAAAATAAAAAAACGAGGAAAATCTAATAAAAAAAGAAAAAAGTATATTACTCCTTAAATTTGAGGAAAAACAAAAAAATACTATGCGTTTTAAATAGCCAGTAAGCTGACCTATTGGATGTACACGACAATGGTTAGACCCATCATTACATACGCAGCACCTATATGGTGGCATGCGGCAGAAAAGAGGACTGTAATACAGATACTCAACAAAACACAACGTTATATCTGGGCATAACAGGAGCGATGTCAACAACGCCGACTGCTGCCCTAGATAACCTGATAGGACTAAGCCCGCTACACTTAGTGGTACGGGCTGAAGCTATATCGGGGGCGAAAAGACTGCTGTCAAATGGCGCAACAATCCTATCGAAAGATGGGCACAATGCCTTATTTGACAAGATACAGGACCTTGGGCGCCTGGCCCTAAGAACAGACAGAACCAAGGTCACATACCTAGACAAACCTTTTGTCATCAAAGAGAAAAGGGGACCACTGGACGCAGAAGCGGACAGGCTCAGGCAAAGAGGTTACTCAGTATGGCACACAGCAACCAAACGATCCAAGATCGGGGTAGCTGTGGGCATGGTGGAGGACGAACAACAGGGCAGACAACTCATGCTAAACCTGGGCCTGGAAACAACAAATTTACCGCATAATAGGAATACAAACCTGTGTCCAACTGATGAGAGAAGGGCTGCCAAGAGGCAAAACCTTCGCAATTTTCACAGGATACCAGGCTGCAACACTGCACTACAACAGTTCGAGACTAAGTCAAGGACTGTGCAAAGCTGCTGGGAGGATCACAGGAATCTCGCCGAAGCGCAAAATAGGCCAGAGATAATTCTAGCAGAGAATATGGGCAACAATAAGGCTGCAAGAAGGGCTATCCAACTTGCAACTCAGGGAGTCAGCAACAGCCTGGTAGGCCCTGAACCAACATGTTGTGTCAACGATAAGACCTGGAAGAGGGAAATCGGCAACTGGCTAACAAACCAGAACAAATCCTACTGGGAACAGCTGCCAAAGATGGAATAATCCAAACAACTTATAGGCAGCCCACCCTTCAAGAAGGGTGAGAACATACTGGGCCTCTCCAGACAACAACTGCGAAGGGTCGCGGGGCTATTTACAGGCCATGCGCCCAGCAGGAAACACCTGCATACGCTAGGGAAATCAGTTACCTCGCTATATAGGGGATGCAATGAGGAGGACGAAACAACTCTTCATATACTGTGCTTCTGTGAAGCATTTAATCAAACCAGGGCAACATTCCTGAGGGAAGAGAAACCATCACCAGAGGGTATAAGAAATCTACCACTGGGCACAATCCTGGACTTCCTTGAAGCTACAGAATTGAACCTGTGGGACTAAACATATGGGACACAATAGGACTGCTTCTTAGCAGAACGCAGTGTAGGGAGCCACAAGGCCCCACCCAGCGGTGGAGTTTTAGTGGGTACAGGACGAAACAGACTCGACACTACACTCGAGTCCCACACTACTGGGAGCGGCGCCGCGTAACCAGTGTTCATAAAGAATTTCTCCAACGACCCAAAAAAAAAAAAAAAAAAAAAAAAACCTGACCTATTCACCATTTCCGTTTAGCTACTTACCTTTCAAACACCCTGTATAAAAGAAGGAAAATGAAGGCCACAAAAAAAATTAAAATGCAGACAACTGAGTACTGAAATAGAAAGAGAGATGAATACTATGATAAACCTAAATTATTTCACTATGATAAAGCTAAATTATCAATTAAAGAGCTTAGTTTAACTCAAGCAGTTTATCATTAAATTAAGCTTAAGCTTATACTTCTGGTGGGGTCACTAGTTACGAAGACTATGTATTCTAACTTACCGTGTATTAAGCCTGGGAGGTTACCTGAAGGTATGGCATCTAGTTTAAGGCCCCTCCTTGAATTAGGCTTGAATGAATGTGGAGTAAAATAATTTTTGCTTGAATGCATAGAATTGGTTGATACTGGAATTTTCATGGTTTCACGGTTTAAGAATTCAAACCCAAGTATTAAATATATTGGGCCTCTTAAAAAACTAATCAACTATCAACCTATGTCAACTACTGTTCAGAAATTTAACACGTCAGCTTTTGTTGTTTACTTTTGCACTTATCATTTTCACAAAAAAAGTTTATTGCAGTAGCTATTTATGCAACTGCAATATCGCCATTGTATATATTCGATTCAAAGTTTTTACTGTTGATATTTCCGTTCTTTTACAACAATACTATTCAATGCATTTTTAGGAAATTTTCTGTATCCCACATGTCAGCACAAGCAAATGAAAAATTAAATTAAATTACAGGTGACACACAACACATTAAGTAAACAACTGGGAAAACTTTGTGCGAAATATGAGAACAGATCATAATAACATATTTTAGAAAGATTTTTCGCAAAATTTGAATAATGAAAGTTAGTTTTTCGGCAGAAGTAAAAAATTGCCGCAGTTTATATGATGTATCGGTTGCTTGATGCTTAGTGTAGTCTCGAGGAGGTAAATTTGCTTTTTTGTCGCCATTTATATGTCGAGGAGTTGATGTTTTTTCAGTCTCTCATAAATCGCCCAACCTTTAAAAACCCTGTTAGGCACTGCTAAACCCCAAAAGGTTCCAGACCCTTTCAGACCGCAGCAAATGCATGACGCTGCCCATTGGTAGCGCAACCACAGATCTACTCGTCGATCTATTAGCTGACGTGCTTTGCGTGACATCACATCGGTTGCATTCAATTCGAGACCCTGTGGAAGTAAAGCTTAGCTATCACCAACGTCCACTTACCAAAATATACACTTGCGGAAATACTCAAACTTATTTTTCAATAAATTTCACTTCACGCGGACCCGCCTGGGCTTAATTATATAGGTGAGTATAT
The DNA here is from genome assembly GCF_022605725.1 of Anthonomus grandis grandis. Taxonomy (NCBI): domain Eukaryota; kingdom Metazoa; phylum Arthropoda; class Insecta; order Coleoptera; family Curculionidae; genus Anthonomus; species Anthonomus grandis. Next base: position 15,222,170 of record NC_065546.1, read on the forward strand.
TAATTTAATAATTAATTTGACATATTTATTTTTATTTTCATTTTATTTAAAAAATAGGTAAGGCTGTTTTTTAAATAAAATGGTATTTTAAATAATACCAGGAGCCCCATGTGTCTCCTGGCAGCAGCCGCCACTGCAATGAAGCGCTCCAGCCTGATAAATTTTGTATCGCTGGGCAAACTATGTGTTGCCAGACATTTAAACCTAGGGCACGTGAGTATTGGTATTCTAAGATGATATTATCAGTTGTATTGCTAGCAGTTTTTCCCTCTCATAACACCATTTATTTTCCGCAATATCTAGCGTGTGAAACTGGCATTTTAAGTGCCAGTATCCAGTTAAAAGATCTATCACTAGCTGAATTTCTTTAAGAGCAGTAGTTATTTGGTAAGACACGCAGCCATCCCATATATGAATGCCTTAGCCTGTATCATGCAACATACCTAGCATTAACTAAATCACAAGGCATCCATATAAGCGGAACCTGCAACCCTTCTTTACCAGTTCCTTGAGGAACTTTATTTACTTCAGTAGATGCTTAAAGTTCAATTTTTTAGCCATAATTGCCGCTCTACTGTCTGAGCAAATTGATACGACTGTATTGTGTACAGATTTTTTTCTCGCATTTTAAAACAGAAAATACTTTAACCTGAAAGACAGTGATTTGCTTCCCGAGCGTTTTCGCTGCACTAGCTCTGTCATAACAAATTCGATACAAAAGCATTTTACATAAAAATTATTAGGATATACATATTGAAAAAATTTACAAATTTAGCACTTATAAATCAGATTAGATCTGAAAAATGTAAAGCTAATATTTAATGTCATTCATCTAAAAATTTTAAAAAATATTTTAGGTCAAGATTAATTTGATGTAATTGGCCACGTTGAACCATATGTTTTCTCCAAAATGAACGCATTGAGTATTGTTAATTACCTATTCACAAATAACATAATCCTTCTCTCTCCTATTTGTGATAGTATCTACATGTGACAGTAGCTAGTGAGGAAGGAAGCTTTTCCAAACTTAAAATTTTACGGTATAACATATTAGTAGATAATGTTAGCGCCTTGACCTGTATGTGTGTTTTTAGTTTATTATTACATTAAAAATAAGTTTTAAATTATATTATAATAAGTAAATTGAGTATGTTCTTATAAATTTGGTATTTTTTTTGCTCTTTTAGAATTATTTTTGCGTTAACCATCATATTATTTGATAAGATATTGAAGAGTTGGATTTTTTTCGGGTGTAACAAAATTATTCTTGCATCCGGACGGCAGATACCGTAGGAAAGTCCTTGATTAAAAATGGGATTAAATAAAAATTAATAAAATTTTTTAGACCATTTTTAGGATTTTAGATAATAAGTATTTTATAATTTCCAGCGTATTTTAAAAAATCAACTTGATGAACTCGAGTTCTTGCCAAAATGTTTTTTTTAATCAAATATTTTGCCTCTGTCTCTTCATATAATCTAGCACAAAAGCCAGGATATTTACTCTTAAATACATCTGGAATGCCATGTATAAACAGATCGAATTAGCTTAGGTTAACATTCGAAATTTTCAACCGGGACAGATTTAGTTTCTCAAAGTCTTTTTAGTCTCTCAAATTTAGATTCTCAAAGGTGGTCGATATCAATACTGAATCAAGCCTCAAAGTATTAAATTTAAATAAGCTTTAATATTTTTTTATAAATTTGTTAATATATCAGGAAAAGTAATGACTGGCGCCCCTTTTCACAGACTAAGTAAGGACCTTTTTGGCAATGTCATTAATTATAATAGTAAAGATAATGTAGTTGTATGTCTTAACTTAAGTTTTACGCAGGTCACACTGTCTAGTCTAAGTAATCTGTTGTTTATAGGAAAGAGTACTAATCTTATCTTGTGTATTACATATAATTTCAGTCACAGTCGCTTCTACTTTAAGACTCTTAAATACATCAATTCATTCATAAGAAATAAAAACCTATCTGTGAGAGTTATCACTAATGCTTTTGAAGGGCCATCACATCGGCTATCACCGAAATCACTTTGTGATATTTTATCATTATATATATCTACCACTCACTCTGCCTTAAAAATAGTATCAAAAACTATACCTTGTATGGATATAACATGGAATAGTGGACCTCTGGAACACAACAAAACTTTTTTAGGCCAAACTCAGTCGGAGTCCATTTTGCTTTAGCTCTTTTAAATATTCAGTCAGTCAGAAATAAATCTGATGAACTCTCTTTATTTTTAGCATATGAAGATAACCCTGTCATTGTTGTTTTGACTGAACATTGGCTCAAACAGGGTGAACCTTTTTTCATAGAAAGTTATGCTCTTGCATCCATCTATTCCCGTACTCAGTATAATCATGGTGGAACTTTGATATTAATAGAGAATAAGTTTTTAGAAAGATATAACTTTGTTGATATAACCAAGTTTGAGTATCTCCTGGAAGAAAAAACTTTTGAATTTTGCATTGTTTATTCTAAAGAATTAAATTTGTACATTTTAGGCCTTTACAGGTCACCCTCGAGTAATTTTAGTAGTTTTATTGATAAATTATATAACATTTTAAGCCAAATATCGGTAAATGCATCACTAATATTGACAGGTGACATTAATGTAAATTTTTTAGACTGCAATAACTCTAACAATCATTTGTCGATACATAGAGTGCTGAAATCTTTTAATTTAAGTTTGCATGTTGACCAACCTACTTGCATCACTGCTAATTCAGCATCACTTTTAGATTATGTTTGCTCTACTCTCTGTGAAACGCAGGTTGCATGTAGAATTGTAAATGCCGGGTTGTCTGATCACGAGGCCGTATTATGTTCCTTTCTTCTAAGTGAAAAAAAGTGTACCTCAAGAAAAAAAAAGTGCGGAAGGTTGTTCACTAGAAAAAATTTCTGTAAGTTTAAAGAATGTTGTAATTCAATAGACTGGAATGGTATCATACTTAACAACGGTGATCCTTTTGAGAGTTTCCATTCAACTTTAGTGGATGTTTTTGAGGCAACTTTTCCCATGGTGACAATTAGGGAAAAAAGGAGAAGACCCTGGTATAGCAGGGGTCTATTAGTTTCTGGTAAAAATCTTCGGTGTTTGCACTCCATAAGAAGGTTTGCCTTGGACAACTCCAAATTCATATGCTACTTTAATAGATATCGCAAAATTTACCGTGATACAGTGAAATTGGCAAAAAACTTATACTACTCAAGTAAAATAAACCAATCAAGAAATAAGTCTAGAGAGTCTTGGAAAATTGTTAATGACTTACGTGGCGAACATGGGAACCCTTCTGTTTCTAATAGCACGGTGTCGGCCGAAACACTCAATCATTTTTTCCAGGGTGTTGCTTTGGGTCTATCAATATTATTGCCTCAGTCTGTTGGAGATCCGCGCTCATACTTACACAACATTAAGGTGCCTGAAACATTTTTCTTCTCTATCCTCAATGAAAAATAAGAACTCCTCTGGATGGGATGGGCTGTCACTAAAGGTCCTAACAGCGCTACCGCCACCAACCCTTGATTCTTTGGCTGAGGTGTTAAATGTTTCACTTTCAAGTGGGTCCTTTCCACATTTACTCAAGGATGCCTTGATTATACCATTATTTAAGGGTGGAAACTATGATGACCCATCAAATTTTAGACCCATAGCCCTGCTTCCCACGCTTGTCAAGCTTGTAGAAAGATTGGTAAAAACTAGGATGATGGAATTTCTGAAACGGCATAATGTTCTTAACCATCAGCAATTTGGATTCCGGACGAAACTGGGTACATCTGATGCTATTTTCAATTTTTTAGAGAGTCTGTACATGGGGTTGAACGCTGGGGAGAGTGCGGCGGCGGTGTTCTGTGACTTATCTAAGGCGTTTGACTGTGTAAGTCACAGAATACTGCTACAGAAGCTAGAAACCTATGGATTCAGAGGAGTTGCTCTCGACTGGTTTCATTCTTACCTATCTGGAAAAACACAAAGGGTATTCTTTGACAATGATATGTCATCCCGTCTGAATATGGACGCTGGTGTACCCCAGGGTTCTGTTCTTGGACCAATATTGTTCCTGCTATATGTCAATGATATCTCTCAAATTCCAATTAGGGGCAAATTTACTATCTTTGCGGATGATACAACATTACTTTGGCATGACACTGACACCAAGAGATTAAGGAATATTGTTGATGAAGATTTAATTCTTGTAAAGTCATGGTGTGAATCTAATAGATTAACTTTTAATATTTCTAAAACTAATATTTTAACTTTTAAATGTAACCTTGGAACTGTCACTTTGCAAAATGAAACAATAAGTCCTTCTGAAACATGCAAATTTTTGGGCCTGACGATTGATAAGCAATTAAAATTTGAAAATCACATCTCCTCTTTATTAGGGAAGTTATCATCCAACTGTTATGCTATTAGAGTAATAACACATTCTCTGGGACGTGATGTGGCCAAAATTGCCTACCATGCTCTTATAGAGTCTTATCTGAGATACGGTATTGTGTTTTGGGGTGTGTGCTCTCAGTATTTGTTCAGCTCTCTATTTATTTTGCAAAAAAGAGCCATACGCTATATGTGTGCAGCTCCCTTTCGTAGCCCCTGTAGGCCATTGTTTTTAAAACACTCTGTCCTGACATTGCCATGCCTTTTTATTTTAGAGACTGTTTGTCTTATCCACAAAAAATTTCGCCATCAACTTGGCCCCCCCTCCTCGGGTTACAATCTCCGAACAACCTTCTCTTTACCTCTACCTATCCCAAAAAGTGAGCAGATTAAGTCCTCTTTTGTATATGGGGGCAGAAGGCTTTTTAACCACCTACCCCTTTATATAAGGCTAATAAATTGTGAAAAACGTTTTAGGAAAAATATAAAGAAACTCTTGCTTGCTAAAGCATTTTATTTTGTAGACGAGTTTTTAAATACAATCTTTTGACAGTGAAGAATTTTGCGCAGCGTAATGTGAATTCTTACTACCCTTTCTTTGGGTGTGTTCTATATTCTATGTATGTAAGAATTGTTAAAATTTTTATATTTTTGTAAAAGGTTATGTTGTCAACTATCTTTAAGATTTTATATAATGCTTTGTTAACAACAGATGATGTTATGTAACAATAAAGCTATTTTTGACTTTGACTTTGACTTTTGACTGTTTATTTATAGATCATTAAACGTCAAATACATTTAATATTTTGATTAAAAATTTAGAGATGTTAAGGCTGTCTGAGCTGTCTAATTAATTTTATTTAGATAGCTTACTCTATGAAAGCCCTTGTGCTCACATCATGAAAGCCCACAGTGTTACTATTTTGCCAAGAGTTTGCAGACGGTAGCTCAGAACTATTGGAGGCTTGGGATTGTTGGACGGTTCACTTATGACTGGCTATTAAAGAATCTAAACTTGATTATAACTAATAAATAAGAGGGCGCCACTTAGTTTTTTTTTTATGAATGAAAGAAAACTAAGAAAAAGACTTGGTATATAGGTTTCAATTAACAATTAAATGACCCTGGATAAAGTAGATTTGAAGAGGCAAAAAAAATATCCTAACAATACAACCAAATTATATTTACATCAAAGATATGTATACACCTCATGTTCTAATCTGTTACATGTTAATAATTTATTATGAATTAAAATATGAATAATGTTGATATGAATAAAATAAGTTTGACAAAAGTAACATTTAAATTATGATTTCGCTACTAGGTAGATTTCAGCACTTGAAAAATAAATTGCAATTATTAAAGTTTTTTTTTTATATATTTATAGTATGCAGGGGAAAGTTCATGAACCTTTTTACCTATGGCATATCAGCCTTAACCGAGTTATATCTACTTAACTACCAAAAAAGGTACTGAAAAATACTGAACAAAAAATAACTAAAATGATAGATAAGAAATTGACGTATTAAATTATGATATTGATTAAATATTTGTAGCAATAAATTTAAATTAAAGGTATATTAATAAAAATTTAAATAAGTGAGACAAATCTATGGTTAGTAATATTTAAATAAATGGAATAAACTGGCCTGTATATTCCTCCAAGAAATGAACGGCTAGCCTTCAAAACCGAGGCTGTGAGTGTATGTAGCTCAGCTATCCGGACTGGGAATCGCTAATACTAGCTCTAACTCTGGCTCCAGCTCCACCGCTTTCAGCTATTTCCCGGGGAAATCAAAAGCCAGCAGCCATCAACAATTGAAGAAGAATAAAGAGGAAAACGGAAAAGTAAAACCCTAAAACAACGGTTGCCATTGTATTCACTGTCGATAAAAAAAATGAATGGTTTTAAAAATGTGACACACTCACTTTGCTAAGTTTCATTATCTATCCATCAAAATCTTGGGCATCCTGTACCAGAATTATGAAATAAACGGTTCCTTAAAGGAACAAGATTAAGGTCTATAAATTATAAACCATATTGGCCACTTCCTGCTTCACAAACTTCGGAATTAAAAAACTGGCCTTTTACGTGTGCTTCTAGCTGCGACACGGGAACAAGTCCTCGAAAAATGGATGCAGTACCGACTAAATCAGTAACGACCCCACCTCTCGCCTGAGCTGTCAATATCAGCCAATCAGGGAAAACATTAATTAAGACCAACCAGAAGAGTGACGGACCGTCAACAGAAAGCATGAATAATTAAACCAGGAGAGTGATGCATTACAGTAGTAATGTGTCATTGACAGTGTGAATTTAAAGAAATAGGAATAAAAGAAGTTGACTGAAATTATTAATATAATTATTGAAATTAATTAAATGTTAATGGAGCGTTAGTGAACATAAGGAATAGAAAAATAGAACGCTACAATAAGTTAATGTTTTTTGGCCTCTAACGGGAGAGACGTTTGAATGAATTGACGAAACAGTGGGCTGCCAAGGCAGTTGTGCATATAGGTCTCCTGATGGACCCGTCTTGCCCCACCGGGGGTTACCAGAGCCCGACGGCCTTAGAGAAACCGATAAGGCTCTCTGGTCTGAAAAACTTAAAGTCGCTCAGTACACTAAAAGTGTTACCCAAGTATTTGAACCTGGCGCGCGTGAGTGCTGGGCACCCCCAGCGAGTTGCCCTACTGGTATGTGGGATCCAATAAGCCCTGATCCAGCTCTGTTATTCATTCTGGAGCCATCTGTTTACCAGATGGTCCCCCTATTTAGCAATGCAGGTCTGTTGGAATGCTGCCACTCCTCTCTGTCTGCAATGTGCGTCACGAATCCCTCGCAGTCCACAATCACTGGAGCCATGCAGTCACTGCCCATCAGAAGGAGAGGACATTCCTGTATGGCCCGTGACCAAATTTTTGCGTGACCGGTCTCGCCAGCACGTAGTTTGCCGAGGACGTATAGCCTGTACGCAGTCCTCATTGCCTCGAATTGCACAACGAGGTCCAGAGGCGGAAGGCTCAGCAAAGTCTCAAGCGCTCTAGTTGGCGCCGTCCGCATGGAACCCGTTATGCTGAGACATGCAAGACTCTGTCCAGTTGAGCACGAATTTTCGCTTTCTCCGTACATGGCCACCAAACGATAGCCCCGTATGTGAGAAGAGGTCTCACAATGCGCGAGTCCAGTGGAGGATTTTAGGAGACAGACCCCAGGTATTGCCAAAAACCCACCTGCAGGCCCATAGCGCGCAGGTGGCCTTCTTTATTCTGGTGTCTGCATGATCGTGCCAGGAGAGTTTGGGATCCAACTTGATTCCCAGAAATCGAACTGTCCTGGAGTAATGCAGCTGCACGCCACCTAGAGATATAACAGCCAAAGAGAGGCGTGCCAAAGTTATGTCTCCTCGTGAATAGTAGGAGCTCTGCTTTTTTGGGGTTAATCCTGAGACCCCCGAGAGGCACCATATGTCCACCATACGTAGAGCTCTCATCATAGGGCCCTGCATTGAGACGGCATCTTTCCCTGGGCAAAGGATTACCAGATCATCAGCGTAGGCCTGTGTGTATAGGCCAGCATTGTTTAAAAGATTTATCAGGCTGTCGACCACAAGGCACGACAAGGTAGGGGACAATACTCCTCCCTGCGGGCAGCCCCTAGCCGCCAACGTTTCGACAATCTCGTTGTTGAGCTGGGCAGATACATGACGTTTCGAAAGCATGGCCTCTATCCAGCTAACCAAACAGGGTTCTGAGCCGCGGCTCTTGAGGAGAGACGTTTATGAAAAAAATTATAGTCGTATTTAATGACAAATTATTTAAACCCTTATGTGAACGTTCCGTAAGGACGCAAATAAACTTCTAAAGCCTCGAGAAAGTGGTTCGTAGAGAAGTCTGAATATACCGCCTGGATGTCAAGTATTTTCGGCTAAGAAAAACAGATTGCAGACAAACCGCATGGATATTAATTATCATTATTTATTTTCTGTTTAAACCAGCATTATCTCATATAAAGAAATTCGCGTGATCATACAAAAATATTTTATTAACTACACCCCTAAACGGATCAGAATTATAATTATTTTTATACTTGATATTAAATATTTGGTTCCTATATACCTTATGTATTAATGATATGACGAAAATTGCATTACATTTACCAAGTAAGTACTTTCAAATCTAGCCTAATCTATGTGAAACCATTCAAAGATAAAATATTAAATTTAAAAATATCCATAATTTTCATTTAACATATTTTTGGTATTTATTTATTGTGTGGCTAATGAAAATATATACCGCATTCCATCCAAAGGGACATACTCTAGAATTGGCATAATTAAACTGCTCTATATTTAAAGATATAGTGTTAATAAAACTAGAGGTACATCTCTTTATTAAATCCGTCATCAATTTTTTTCCAAGATGTATATAGAAAAATGAATAATTATATATGAATTTATATAGTAAAAAATATATGAATTGAAAAAATGTAGCTGTAGTCATCACAACGTTCAACTATTTTTTAAATATCAAGCAAAAGATTTAGTTCGGCTATTCAAAGCATCTTGGCTGAAAAAAGAAAATAGTCATCATCAGGAAAAACCTTAAAGGAGAGACGGGTGAAACCAAAATTTTATAAAATGCTTTACCTATATCAAATAAATACTATATATTAATATACTCATATTTTCTTTAAAGAATGTATATCGCTTTTTTTATATAAAAGCAAGGAAAATGGGACATCATTATACCGATAATATAAATAACGTAAAATGAGATTTAAGCAAATCATTATTTTTGATTTTTTGATATTTCTGATTAAATTTATTATATATTATAAGTATGTCTATCGTAAGTATCATAAAAACTGGATTAATCGTTCCGCTATTTAATTTGTAATTTTGACTAACTACTAAAACCATATTTTTCTATATTTTACAAATACTATTTTAAAGGGTTATTAGTACATTGAAAATTACCTAATACAAGTTGGTATTTGTATATTTCTTTACTAATAAACAATATACTAGATAAAAAATCTAATGTAAAAAATGCTATGAATCCATACCTAATAAATAACAAAATCTAAATTATATGATCACTTATTTACAATAATACATTTTATACAAAAAATACCTTAAAAGTGCATTCTACGCTATCAGATTCCACAAAATGAAAATCTTCAGTTTGTACCGAAATCTCAAAACTCTCACCCTTAATCAAAAAAAGCTTCTCTGATAAAAGCTCTAATTGTCCAAATTCTTTGGCTCCTTTACAAACAAACCTCAAAAATAATTTGGCAAAAGCAAAACAACTTATATCACTAATACAATTAAATCGCAATGATAAAGTTCGATTTTGTTTCTGGAACGCTATTGTAACAAATAAAAGATGATTTAAAAAATCACATAGCGCGGTATCTTGAAAATTATTGCAAGTCCTCAGCACTAGCCTTGCTTCTCTTGAAAAATACTTTTTATGAAACGTCTTAAAGTGGTTCACCATTTGACAACCCACACCACTAAATCTACACAACGCGCACCGAATCTTTTTAAAAACACAATTTTCTTCGTGGATCTCTATATCTTCCAGTTTAAAAGTTTCTCTGCAGCCCTCGTAGTTATTTATACAAGGGAATGTAGATAAGTAACTCATATATCCGAGCAATGCTATGGGAATGTTATAAACAGCATCCAAGTTTTCAAGTAAACAAAAAGGCTTTTTTGATGTTCTTGGATATTTTTTACGTAAGCATCGTCCGCATATTTTAAATCCATTAGGAAGTACACAAACGGGCAAGACTGTGAGGTAGCTGTAGCAGTTTTCACATACTAAGGTGTCGAGGATTTTTGATGGGATAATAAGCTGAGAGCGGTCCATGTTTCTGAAAATAATGCTTAATATAGATAAAAGTAAATGGTTTTGCTTTGGTAATTAAACAAGATTGTTTTAACTATTTATTTAAAATATTATTCATACTAAATACAGGAGAAGACTTTCTTAATATATTCTTTATTATATATTCTCGTTTTCAAACAAAATAACCGTATACAGTGACCGCATAAATTCGATAAAAACGCTCGGATCCGTCGATTTTGAAATAAATACATAAAATTTAAAAAATATTTTTTTTTACTTTATTTTCCTTTAAAGTCATGAATTGTGGCAAGTTAGTTGGCTTTGTGTTACACATCGTATATCATTGAAAAGAGTATTACCTGGAGATATTTTTAAAACTACCTGAACATCTTGATAGATTTTAGTTTTTTTTGCGTCAAGTTAAAGTTGCCTTTCATAACTTTTTTTGCTACTTGTATTAACTTTTTGAGCTCAAAACAAATTATTTCTGCAGTATTTGTACTTGATATTGATTTTTTTAGATTCAAGATTTATTACAGACTAAATACAAATGTAAAAAAAAACGTGAAAAATATGCGGAAAAAATTTAAAGATGTCAAAAGGCATAATTTTTTGAAAAATCCTGAAAATAACACAAAATCAATTATATAAAAAAACCCGAGACTTTTAGAACACAAGTTTATTAAGAAAATATCTTCTATCTGAGCCTATCTATATGCCCACCAAGTTTGGCTAACCCTCCACCAAACACCCTGTATATAAATATGTTTGTTATATATGGTTTGATTGATTCGTAGAAATTTTTAACTTTTGTTATATAAATCTGTTAAATATGTTACAATGCTATAGTTTTAAATTCCAAATATATTTACTACTTACATTTATATCGAAAATCAGGCACCATCTAACCAAGAAGAAACAAAAACACGCACTGCATTCATCACGTATTAATCCTCCTTTATTTACCAAAATCCAATCTGTATAAACAAAAAATTTTCTGACCTTATACAATAAATCTGTTTACAAAGGACAATGTAATAAATTAGAGGCAACAACAAAAGTGATCTTGTTTTTATCTCAGTTATTGAACCGGTTTTATTTTTATCGTTTATATGGGAGGTTACCAAAACAGATTAAAATACAAATTTTAATTTTCAATGAAACATCTGCTGAGAATTTTAAAAAAACGTATGTGTGGAGGGTAAGCTAAAATCAGGAAGACATATGCAATAAAAATCTCTTTATATTCATTTATAGTTACATATTTTGTTGGGTATTACGTCACTATTTAAATAATTATCAAAAAAATACTATCTTTAATTAAATAATTTATCTTTTGAAGAAGAAGAAGAAAATAGACTTGAACTCTAATTTAATCTAGACCCAAAAATTCAATACAATAATTTACTCGAAATATGACAGATTTTTTTTTAAATACTGAGGAGCTAACGTTTTATCTATAGACCTCTGAGCTCGTTTCTTCTTTTCAATATCCTACCAATTTTTTTTTAAATGAAAAGAAAAAATACCGATTTTATTCACTAATATTCAATAATTACAATTATATTTTTTAATAATTAAACCTATAAGATAGGTAAGTGGGTTATTAAATGTCCTTTAGAAATATGCCCTTAAGAGACATCTTAAAAGTTGTCTCAATAATCCGTTTCATCATATGCAGCGAAAAGCTTTAACTTATTTCTGTCTTCCTAAAGGAGGTTTTATATAAGCCGAAACGTTTCTATAAAGAACAAGTAAAGACTTGGAGTTTTATTAGGCCCCATTTATAAACCCTAAAGAATTAATTTAGTTAACGAAAATAATTGCAATCATTTATATGTTTTTGTATAAACGATAATTATTGAAATAATATACGAAAAAAAAAGAAAAATTAGAATAAATTTACTTTTTATCGAAATTAAAATATTATTATATATATTTTTATAAGTCAAGACCAACATCATAAATAATATTGATTTTATACCTAAAGCTGTTGTTTATCAGTTACATTTAACGAAAAACTTGTTCTTTCTGAAGATCTCAATTACTCATAAAATTCTGTCTAATTTAAATATAATTTTACCTATAGAAAATGCAGCAAATGACTTACCAAGTATCACTAAAACGATTATAATTATAACAAAGATAGGATTTGAAAAAACCGAAAAAAAATTAACAAAATTTAAAAATTTTAAAGTTAAAAGCTGTCAATTTTTTTTTTTTTTATGGTAAACACAAGCATAAGAGGAAAGTCCTATGTCACTCTTGGAGTGGTGCTTGCGCGAAGATATTTGTGGGCATTTATCTTGAAACGCTGTAGGTTGTATGCGTCGGGAAATATGTGAGGTGGAAGCCCGTTCGAAGATGTTCTCCAGATGAATAAGTCCCGATACAGCGACGTCCTTGGGGTAGGCAGGTGGACTCGATGTTGATGAGCCGCAATTGCTAGACGCGTCCTTCTTGCCGGAACAGCCCTGGGTGGAATCAGGCCTGCCAGCTCGGAGGAGCACTTACCGTGATAATAACGGTAAAATAAACAGAGATCAGCCACCTTTCTCCTGTGCTCCAGACTATCCAGAGTCTCTGTCAGTTCTGGTTTGTCGATAAGATGAATAGCTCTCTTCTGTATAGAATCCAGCAGGCTTGAACTATGCTTAGATGCAGAGCTCCAGACATGCGAGCAATACTCGACGGAAGGGCGTATTTGAGCCTTATAAAGAGTCAGCAGCTGTTCTGGTGTATACAGTTTTTTCGTTTTGAAAAGCACTCCGAGTTTTTTGGAAGCCGCCCTGGCGACCTCGGCAACGTGATCATGCCAGGACACACTGTTGGTGACCTCGACTCCTAGAAGATGTAAAGATGATTTCATTGGCAATGTTTTCCCTGCCATAACCAGCTCCGGGGCACCAAGGTTAGTCTTCATCGTAAATACTGCAGTGCGTTTTTTTAGCGTTAAAATTGACCAAATTGTTATCGCCTTACTCCAAAAATGCTCTAATATTGTTGTTGGTTGAAGCTACTTGTTGCTGCCTAAGATTCTGAGAACTTGCGGCTATCGTTGGTTTGGCGGACTTAAATGTGGAAATAAGTGTGCTATTGTCCGCAAAGCTGTAGATTGGATTGACAGTGGATTCCTAGCAAATCGTTGATATATACCAAGAAAAGGTTGGGGGATAGAATGCATCCTTGAGGGACTCCAGCGTTAATGTTAAATTTGTCGGAGAGGTATCCATCGACGGCTACTTGGATTTTTCGTTGTTCAAGAAAACTTTTGATCCAATTCAATAATGAGTTTTGTATGCCGATTGAGGAGAGCTTGGTTAGTAGTCCCTCATGTCACACTCTGTCAAATGTCTTGGAAATGTCAAGAGCGACTGAGCGGGACTCGCCGTGCTTCTCCATGGTCTCCGCCACAAGTGTGTGACGTAGGCCAGAAGATCGCCGGTGGATCTAAGCTTTCGGAAGCCGTATTGATGATCGCTGATTAGTCCAGATACGACTGCACAACGTTTTAGTATTAGGGCTGGAATTCCATTAGGTCCAGAAGCTTTGTTGGTGTCTACGTTTTTAAGAATTTTATTTATAATTCGTTAGGGAAACGAAATTTCTCCCATCGATGAATTCACCCTTGGCAAATATGGCGGTGTTTTGCCTTGCGAGTGCAGAGTAGAATTAGACGCGAAGAGTTTACCCAATAAGTTGGCTTTTTCCCTTGCTGTTACCGCGATAGAACCATCATCTGCTCTTACGGGTCGCAAGGCTGACTTAGCAAATCCTTGACTAACGGCTTTCGATACCGACCAGAAAGATCTTGTTCCATTTGGCCAGTTTAGCAGTTTGTTTTTGATCCTGTTGTTGTGACTCTCTTTGCATTCATCAATAATTCGCTTGCAGCTATTTCTGGAGGCTAAAAAGTTCCTCCGATTTTCGATGGAAGGATATTGACGCCATATGCGATATGCTGCGTTTTTAGTGTTTACTGCCTTTTTGCAATTCAGGTTGAACCATTGCTTGATGTTTGATCCGCATTTAGTAGAAAAAGGGATATAAGCTTCCATTCCTGCCAAGATCGTCTCTGTAATTTGGTTTGCATATTCTGAAATGTTATTGGTTCTAAAGCAGACTTATTTCCAAGGGAATGAGCGATAAAATTCCCCAAGATGGTTCCACTCTGCTGATTTATAGTACCATACCTTTCGCGGCATCGGAGGATCCTGCGTTTTAACCTCTTGTGTTCTGCCAATGGTAAATTCATTAAATATTCTGTATCCAAGCCCCCTAGAGTATTTAAATATCCTTTTCCTGCAAAAATTAATACATAATTAAAAATTTAAACGTAATATGAATTAAATTTGTAAGTAACTTGCCATTTAGGTTTTCTTCGTAAAAGTGTAATTTACTGATTCGTCATTTTTGACATTCGTCATCATTTCTGATAGCACCAAAAACATTAAACTGTCAGACTTCTTGATAATTTTGTGATCTCACAGCATAAGGATATCAATCACTCCAAACATGGGAATTATGTCTGTTAAAAATACCATTTTTTGAAAATTTTGCCTCAACAGTCCAAATTACGCCATCCAAAGACTGTACCATTGTTAAGGTAAATTCATAAAACTGCATTCTTTTGGGCAAATCTGTTTCTCTAAGATGCTGAACCAAAGATATTAAATAAGGGTGGAAGTTATGGTTCAATAAAATCCTATGTATTGTATCTTTGGAGAATCTAGTGTATGAAGTTACTTGTCTTAAGGACGTCATAGGATACGCTGCAAAATATACCAAAATTGCAATTTCAATATTTTCATTGTCACCAAGTGGTTTCCTTTTTTGCGCTTTCGCCTTAACAATGTCAAAATTTTTAAATTTTCTATTATTCGCCTAACAGCGCAACATAATGGTTTATGTTTTGCTGGGAATGTATCTGCAAATATTTGGCATGTTCTCGATAAAACTTTGTTACATTCTCCATAGATAATAAACAAATTTAAATAATCTTCGTGTTTATAATTTAATCGCTCCGGCATATTAGGATTTATAAAATTACGAAACTACAAGCAATACTGACATTTCTGTTACAATCCATTGTCTTACTGCCACTTCACTTTCTTACAAATTTGAAACTTTTTCCAAACCGTTCTTGATGGGCGTGCGTAAAATATTACAACTTCTGATCGATTTGAAACCGTCTGTGCGAACATCAAATCCGGAGAGTCCATATTAAAAAAAAAGCACAAGAATATTAACCTCACTTTTTTATGCCAGTGGGAAATGGGAAAATAAATAAGACATAGTCAAAATAAATGTACACTACAACCTTAAAATAGGTGTATATTATTAATAGAATTTAAAATTGTGTAATTATTTGTTACTTCAGGGCTTACTCTAAAATGGTCGAGAAATTATATTTTGTTAAATTGGAACACAGTTTCATCAAAATAGTTTTGATCAGGGACTATACAAAACTATAAAACACAAACAACAATTTAGAGGTTATGTTAATATTCCGAAGATTGGCGTTGACTGACTACACGAATTCTCTGACAATTTGCTTGAAATAAATCCGAAAACAAGTCTGACTATCAGATGATTAGAAATTTGTGTAAGAACATCAAACTTTTGATCTGAAACCGATCAGAAGTTTCTGTGCAAATGCATTTTAATTTAGTGCGCATGTTTATTTGTCGAAAACTTGTTTCTTACTGCTGTGAGAACAAACCTTATGACACCAGTCATGGCCAACTCATCAACAATCCTTGAGCCGTGTTACTATGCGGCTTTTAATATTAGGCGAAGTTTGAACTGCCAATATTTCGGAAACTGTCAATTTTTTGACTAGATAACCTTATACAAAATTAACTTTATTTTTAGCTATCTTTATGAAAAAATAATAAAAATAAGAAATATAAAAAACTTTTAATGATTTTTTAATGCTAGTTTTTGTCCTGCCTGTATGTTTTTTTTCAGCCAAATATTAAAATAGTCTTTTAAAGTGGTCCTTCCTTTAAAAGAAAACCAAAACTAACCAATAAATAAAGGCTACTAAAAGGGAGTAATCGGTAACTATGTTAGGGCTTATAAACATAATTTTTCACATGAAATTAAAAATATGTCAAAAACGGTTACACTTAGGTATAGAACATTATATACAAAAAATACCTAGAAATTCACGTGACAGTCAAAAATGTAAAGATTTTCATTTAAAATAACGAAATTGACACCTACTTCCGGTATAACCGGAAACGTCACAACTGTTAAGATATCTTAGTTGTGTGACCCCTATCGACTGTGCCATGTAACTTCGTGTAATACTTTTCACGAATAAGGCGAGGTATAAGGCGTTAACTCGGACATTGACGATGGTGCTGACTGCACAGATCTATGGTTATTGGTTAAAAAACAATCTATTACTATATTGGCTTTGGGATTGGGTTGGATTACTATATTGGAATTGCCTCGGCAGTTGAAGTAGCTGCTTTATTTCGCCTTCCGGAACTATAAAAATATCCCAGTTTTTGCTTGATTTAATAAAATTGCATTAAGTGATTTTCATGAAGGTGAGCCATCTAGAAAAGTATCAACTGAATGTATGTTGTGTATGTATGGAGAGTGCTCTGGGTAGTGGCAAGGCCTATCTGGGTGCGTTTCTAGACATTGAAGGGGCGTTCGACAACACCCCTTTCGCATTAATCTGGCAAGCACTCGAGAGCCTCGGCTCAGAACCCTGTTTCGTTAGCTGGATAGAGGCCATGCTCTTGAAACGTCATGTATCTGCCCAGCTCAACAACGAGATTGTCGAAACGTTGGCGGCTAGAAGCTGCCCGCAGGGAGGAGTATTGTCCCCTACCTTGTGTTGCCTTGTAGTCGACAGCCTGATAAATCTTTTAAACAATGCTGTCCTATACACACAGGCCTACGCTGATGATCTGGTAATCCTTTGCCCAGGGAGAGACGCCGTCTCAATGCGGGGCCCTATGATAAGAGCCCTGCGTATGGTGAACATATGGTGCCTCTCGGGGGATCTCAGAATTAACCCCAAAAAAGCAGAGCTCCTACTATTCACGAGGAGACGTAACTTTGGCACGCCCCCTGTTATATCTCTAGGTGGAGTGCAGCTGCATTACTCCAGGACAGTTCGATTTCTGGGAATCAAGTTAGATCCCAAACTCTCCTGGCACGATCATGCAGACACCAGAATGAAGAAGTCCACCTGCGCGCTATGGGCCTGCAGGCGGGCTTTCGGCAATACCTGGGGTCTATCTCCTAAGATCCTCCACTAGATCTACTCGCGCATTGTGAGACCTCTTCTCCTATACGGGGCTATCGCTTGGTGGCCATATACGGAGAAAGCGAAAATTCGTGCTTTTTCGAGTTCAACGTCTTGCATATCTCAGCATAACGGGTTCCATGCGGACGGCGCCAACTAGTGGCTTCAGTGACTGTGGACTGCGAGGGATTCGTGACGCACATTGCAGGTAGAGAGGAGTGGCAGCATTCCAACAGACCTGCATTGCTAAATAGGGGGACCATCTGGTACACAAATGGCTCCAGAATGAATAACAGAGCTGGATCAGGGCTTTGTGGTGGAATCCCACATACCAGTAGGGCATACTCGCTGGGGGAGCACGCCACTGTCTTTCAGGCCGAAGTATTCGCTGTATTAAAATGCGGACAGAAAATCCTAAGCCGGACATCGCAATACAGTCGTATCAATATGCTCGGACAGCAGAGCTGCCATTTAGGCTATCACGGCCGCAAAGGTAAGCTCCAAGCTTGTACTAGAGTGCATAAAAGTCCTAAAAAAACTGGTACAGGTTGGTTGCAGGGTCCAGCTCGTCTGGATACCTGGCCACGCAGGCCATGCAGGTAATGAGGAAGCGGACTCTCTTGCCAGACTGGGATCCGCGAATGTGGCGATGGGGCCGGAACCCATAGTTGATATCGCCAAATGCGTTGCGGTCGCGTCAATGAAGGGTCTGCTGGACAAGTGGACCCACCGAAGGTAGACTGAGTCCCCTGGTATGAGACAGGCCAAAGCGCACATAGGTGGGCCCTCTGCCTGTCTCACCAAAAATCTACTACACCTAAAAAGACGCAAAATTCGGCTAGTGACAGGTCTTTTAACCGGTCACTGACACTTAAGAAGCCATCTCCATACTATCGGTATTGCGGACAACGCGGAATGCCGATGGTGCTGTGAGGAGGATGAAACCGTTGACAATGTAGTCGGGGAGTGCCCAGCACTCACGCGCGCCAGGTTCAAATACTTGGGTAACACTTTCTGTGTACGGAGTGACTTTAAGTTCTTAAGTTCTAGACCAGAGAGCCTTATCGGTTTCTCTAAGGCCGTTGGGCTCTGGTAAACCCCGGTGGGGCATGACGGGTCCATCAGGAGACCTATATGCACAGCTGCCTTGGCAGCTCACTGTTTCGACAATTCAATTCAATTCAATCTATGTTGTTTTCTTTTTCAGGTCTGTTGAGAGAAATAGATGTAAGCACAGAAACATGTTTGCGTTTTTTCACAGTTTCTTCCTGTTTAGAACCTGCCACGTGGCTTCATCTGTTCCTGACATGGATTCCAGGTCATCGAGGATATCGTACTGAGTGTCAACATCTTCGATATCGAGCAACATAGTGTTCTCCACATGAGGAGGGATCTCCCGTTCTGTAATTTGGGGTATCAGAAACTCCAAAAGATCTCAAGACATAGCGGCTTGCCTATAGACGGCCTTTTTTTTAAGGGTTCTTCAAAATTGACCCTAAAGAATAACCATTTTTTTTACATTCTTCTGCATCACCTTTAAATAAATGTCCACTAGAGTGTACCACTGGTACCTACATTTGACTATATATATTAATACAAGTTTTTTTTCTTACTGCTGGAAACTCCTTTAAAACGATTTCATTTTGCTACAGAGTGGGCAAATTAACTCTGGCAGCTATAATCTATGACATGTGCAAAATATCAATGGATGTTGTTTTAAATGAAGTGATGTCAATGCCAACAGAAAATAAATGGAAAATTATTGCTGATTACTTTTGGAACAGGTGGCAATTCCTTAACTGCATTGGTGCTTTAGATGGAAAACGTGATAATATGTTACAGTTTATTTTCGTCAGATACATAAAGAATAAGAAAATAAAGTGAATCTAGAATGTTAGCGAAAGCATAGCTGGATTATCGAACTTTAAGAGGCAATTTCTAAGTTATTCTGGTGCTAAAATTAATAAAATAAACAGTTATCATTTCAGTATTAATTCTATTTTTGATATCAATAATTTTCAACCCTTATGATGAAACTCAAATTATTAATCATAACATTAATTTTTTTAATTGTTTTGATTTCACTAATGTCAGAAGTCATATCCTAGATAAGGATAGATATAAGATCCCAGCTCATTCTCCTATATCCCTGCTAAAACCATTTCTGGCGCGAAAATCTTTGACCTCTAAGAGTCTTGAAGAACAAGTCTTTGAAGAAGGTTGTTTCTTGGTATTTTTTGCCGATTTTACTCCAATGAAAAGTTGAAAACTCACGTTTTGGGTATTTTAGTTTGTGGATACTAAATGCCATACTGCAATAGTGCAGGATTATAAGTGGTGTAGTTAAATCCCAACTTTTTCAAGGTTCTTTGTTTACGTGTCCAGTTTTGTGTTCCCGAGAAAAGGCCAATTCCATTGGTAAGTCCTAATATTTTGATTTGGCATCTTGGTTTATGATAATCTACATATTACACATGTAATTTTATATAAGTAGACTCACGCATACCGTTAAGTTTAACCATCAATGCTTATATCTACTTACTCTATTGGCGATTCCTCAATCTGGGTATTCTTCCACTTTCAGGCTTGTTTTTTTATCCCCCGGTATGGTCTTTATCCACTATTATAAGAGGTAGAAATCTCCACTCATCTACTCCAATAACGTCCACAACATCTACATTGACATTCACTGTTAAACCGATCCACCCAGGTCCCCCATCGCAATCATGCAGCCCTTTTGGAGCCAGGTTTGATCAATTTTTGTGACGTTTAGTGAACCATGCAGTCAGTAAAACAACCTAACCAGTAAACCAAAGTCCTATCAACATTCATTAGCTTTACTGTAGTATATTAGACTAAATACTAACCTCAAAATTACATTGTTATCACTCTCATTATTAGATGTTACTTCCACATTGTTTTGAATAGTTTCATAGTAACTAGGTGCATATTAGTTATTTTATTGAAATAGACCGTATAGATCTTGTAAACTGGATAAATAGGCCTATTTCGAAAGTACTCACGCGAACTTTTAGCCCCAAACAACATAATATAAGATTTTAGTCTTGATATAGACACTATATTTAGGAAGGGCAACATAACTTCTTTTTAAAATAATAAGTTTGATTATTAACTTTTCTTTTAATATAGATTCACTTAAAACTGTCTGTTCTTCCTTGTGAGATTTTCTTTCAGGTTTATAGGTATAGTGCTTTTAGTAATTTCCTGTTTTCTTGGTCATCGGGATTTTCTTATCCATCTGGGATAAAACAGGTGGCGCTTATATTTTATTTAACTCTTGTTGAATCCACGCCACTCTAACAAAGTGGTTAGTGCTAGTCGGCTTCCCTTTGAGAAGATCCCCTGAGCTGTCTCTATAGTCTATAGTAAGTCTCCCTCCTTCCATTGGTTCCCTTGTACCCACTTTCTAACCCTCACTTCCCATACCTTTACTCTCCTTTTTCCTTCCTGTTAGTACCCATCCCTCCATTCAAATTTCATTTAATCCTAGTATAATTAAAGCAATATTAAAGTAATAGATTGTGATTAATTTTAATTGTTAATTCTTTTTTTTTTATTCAACAAATAGAAGCTCCAAAAATATCTGAAAGCCTCTATTGGAGTTATAAAAAAATACTACTCTATTGTGCTACTTGCATTGGTTGATCCATTTTAGAACATCATTGCAGTGGATGGGAGCCTATGGAAAAAATTCCGATGTGTTGAAGTTTTTAATTAAAAATGTAATAATTAATTTGTTCGTACCTTAATAATAGTAATATCGATAGCCATCTTAACTTACCTTTTACCCCAAACTTATCAGAAATCTTCTTCCAGCTATCCTTAAATTCCGTACTTCTATACTTTTCATTTTATATATCATATAATGCAGGATAGTCCCTAACTTCCTCAATCGGCCTTTCTATATTAATTTTTTTGTTATATTAGGTCTGACGAGCCCGCGTCGTGCCGGTTAAAATTATAAAAAAAGTACTTTCACATGGTGTAATAAAGCTTCGTAGGGTGTTACGGCTCGCACACGGTGCAGTGTTATTTATACTAGGCCATAGATTTGCATGTTGCAATTTTCTCTGAGACACGGCCGAGCTATGCTGCGGGCTTGGTGCGGATATGTGTGTCCCGACCTTAATACTAAATTTTATCTTTGGAATAGTTATAAATTCTCGTCTTTCATAAATATTCTTTTTATTTTATTTATGAAAAACATTGAATCTCAAATTATTTAAACATAAAATGTAAAACCTTTAATATAGTTACCCTATATTGATGATCTTTGCTCAATATATCACTATAACGAAATAGACCTTTACGATCATATTTTGAAAAGTTATATTTTTCATAGGTCCAACAAGCGAGCACACCGCATGACATCTTTGGAGACGCGTAGAAGGTTAGCGAATTTTCCGGAAGCATGGACTGTCGCCTATACAGGGTGTTACAAAATTTGGTGCAAATATTTTAAGAGTGAATTGTTGGAGTTAAAATAAGATTTTTTCTTCTTATAAACATGTGTCCTAAAATGCACTTCCTCAGATCTACAGCCCGAGTAAATTGCTTTAAGAAAATTGATTATTTGGAACACTGACTACAATTATACGTGAAATCTTTTGAAATTTGCAAGTCCTAATTGTTTTGTGTCCTCTTGACATTTTGGATCCCAAAAATGGTGTAAACCCAATTTTAGGAAAGGATTCAGGGAGCTTAACCTTTTGATGGCCCATATCTTACGTTTCCAATAATGTTTGTAGGGATGGTGTGCCTCAAAATGCCTCAATTTGATGGTACTACATCATGGAATATTTATCACTGCAAGTTTAGGGCGGTCACAAAAGCAAATGGTTCGTCATGCAGGAAGAACACAAATATCCTTATGGTGGCCTTGACAGAAGATGCTGCTATCCTGAAAAGAACGTCCCTATAAGACTAAAAATTTACGATCACCCAGTAAACAATTGGAGATGCGTTATGGCCAGTCATAATATACCTGGAATATGTTTACCACACGCAGTTTAAAAAATCGGTGTCTGAAGTCAGAAGACTGCTAACAAGAATTTTAAGCCGTTATTGCACGTTTGATTCAACTTTTGGCAATTCAAGTCGTTCAAGATGGACTTCGCGATGCTAAAATGAGGCAGGCCTTACTACTCGTACATTCGCGTAACCTAGTAGATGCACCAACACGGGTCCTTGAATTCAAAGCCGCCGAAAACCGTATAAGTTGGTTGAAAATAAAATAAAGCAAGACGCATAAGAAGGCACTCTTTAGAAGGCACTCTTTAGAAAGCGCTAGTTACTAAAGAAGATCGACTCGAGGAGGTGATCGACCTCTCTAGCAACCCCAACGAACTGCCACCTAGGTCTCCTCGCTACCTCACCGTAGCATCATGCCAACGGTGTTTTCGTCGACACGTGTGTGGATGGAAACCTCTACACTGTGCTGCTACATACAGGTGCGACAAAAACAATCATAGGACCCGACATAAAAACATCTGCCCCTAAGATTTGGCAATCAAAATGGCGAAATTAACGAGAACGATCGTTTTGGACGGCTGCGTTGATAGCAAGAGCACAGATGATGAAGTAGTCATGTTTGAACCTCCAATGTATGACAAGGCTGTTGGTCGAGGGAAGGCAGTCGAAAATACTGGCATTTGGTCTATAGATATCAGGACGTTTTCCATAATGGGGAAAAAGGCAGGACTAACGTAGTACAGCACAAAATCAATACCGAAAATGTTTATCTCATCGGGCAGACAGCTCGAAGGATACCACAAACATTGTTAAGATTGGGGCTAAGGAACGCGTCATAGAACCAATCTAGCAGTCCATGGTCCTCACTGGTAGTACTGGTAAAGAAGAAAAACGGCTCGACCAGATTCTGCATAAATTATCAGCAGCTTATTATCGTGACTAAAAAGGAAGATATTTCTCACGCTTGCCCTGAAAAACTGACAGGGGAAAAGTTAAATTGGCCTCTAAAGATCGAGAAAAGACAGCTTTTACGGTAGATGCTTTATTATGGCAACCTGACCTAATACCATTTAGACTGTGCAATGTTCCTACCACTTTTAAACCCCTGATGGAAAAGATTTTTAAGAGGACTGTCCTGGAAGATTTATCTAGTTCATGTTAATATTATTATGGTAGAAAAAATCATTTCAGGACCACATGGAAAATCTAGAGAAATGTGCTTTTGACATTACAAGGTTTTATTTTTCTTAAGTTGAGAAATGTAATTTGCTTCTGACAAGGCAAAGATCCAGACTGTCAAAGACCGGCCAGTTCTCAAAGATAAGCATAAGCAATGCGGCATTTTGGAATTTGCACTTACTACCGACGCTATGTGGGGGGATTTGCCATAACGCAAAACCATTGACCAAGCTGACAAAAGGAGAACGGAAAATTTGTACTGGCCACCAACGCTAGGAATGTGAATCGGGCTGTTCCAAATACAGCATGGTCACATAGAAAAAGTCACCCGTTGATTACCACTAAGTATTGTCAAAGCAATGAAGCACTTTTACTACAAGTATCTCTATGGGAGGAGGATACGAACTGATCATGAGCCTTAAAATGGCACCTGCAGAGAGTGAATTTGAGTTGGATTCCCGAGTTGCTAGAGAAAATCCATCGTGGTGTGTCAGGAGGACATCTTGGAGTAACGAGGATCCTAAAAAAACCGAGGAAAAGAATAATAATAATAATAATAATAATAATAATAATAATAATAATAATAATAATAATAATAATAATAATAATAATAATAATAATAATAATAATAATAATAATAATAATAATAATAATAATAATAATAATAATAATAATAATAATAATAATAATAATAATAATAATAATAATAAATAATATTGACGTCGCCGGTTTGTTTCTCGAATCAGAAGCTGGGAATGAGTACATCATGGTCATGACAGACTAGTACAGTAAATAGGTTAGAGCATACCCTCTACCAAACTAAGAAGCCTCTACTATCGTCGACGCCTTAATAAAAAAAAATCTGCCGAGTTAGTGTACCAAGGCCAAAATTTCTTCTTATCAATTGGTATTTGGCAAAAGTAGCCTCTAGCTACCAAAGAGACTGGAATAACTTTCTTCATTTGTTCCTTCTGGCTTATTTGTCGACTACCTATTTATCTATAGGAACCAATATTGCTGGGGAAGGCTACGTCAGTGAGCTACGTAGACAAATCGTCGTTATTCATAGTCCAATGCGCATTTCCATTCAAGATGCCAGCAATCGGATCTACGGATCGGATGTTGCAAGAGAGAAATCTTATGCCGATATCGATATCCACCTTCTTTGGGATCATTTCGGGCAAATAAGCACCGCGAATTTCAGCTATTCTTTGTCATTCCAGTATCATTGTCGTAAAATAGGTGGGCCCGCCGCACAGCATCCCTGAAGACGCGTGGATGGCTAGCAATCTTCCTAAACCATGGTCTGACGAGTATATAAGAAGCCCGCGCGACCGGTAGTTCTGTTTAAGTCAGAATAATCTGGCACGACTTTTAAATCGACATAAGTAATAGTAATAAATACAGTGTAAATAAATAATAAAAATAAATAATATTAAGAGTCTTAAGCGATCGTGTTTAGTGTGTATATATTGTCTAAAATAAATAAGTCGACAATTTTTATACATCGAGTGTTTTAATTCGCACCTATTAAATTGTAATTATATTAAAAATTTTTATAAATTATTTATAACAATATAAAAGGAATTAAACTTCTTCATGCCACTTATTTAAATTTTGAAAATTCGGGTTATAACAAAGTTTGTATAAAATGTAAGCAACATATTAAAATATAAATCGATTATCGTGAATCCCTAGGAACGCATTGTATGTATTATTTGATCGATAATTTTTCTGTGAATACCTTAATTTCGAACAACAATCAAAAGTGACTGTGACATTTACGAACTTAATTTTAAAATTTACTAGATGGTGCAAAAAATGGATGATGATGATGAAGAGGATATTCCCGGTATTCCTATGTCCTTTATATTTTAACTAATTACTGATCCTAAAATATTTCTATAGTTCCTATCAACAATGATCTAGAACGACGCATAGCGGACGCTTTTGAAGTTTTTGATCATGCAGGAAATAAAACTGTAGATATTCGGGAAATTGGTACGATTCTAAGGGGTTTGGGATGTTGCCCTACCGAAGCAGAAGTGCAAGAAATTACGGTGAGGGTGGAGAATACTGAGGCTCCTGGAAGTGTTCATTTAAGCAAATTTCTGCCGTATGTTTCTCAGGTGATAACAGAACATCGGTAAGTCATTATATATAAGAAATTGTCTACTTCGAATAAAGACAACTCAAAATGTAATTTTGTTTACTATATTACTTAGTGAAATGGTCGTAATTTTCACGTTTGCTATGGTAGACATCTCTACATTCATCCAATTTCTAGAAAAATCAATTTTTACTACCAAGCAGGTACTTCTGTCGATAATAAGAGGAGCTACTTAGAGATATTTTTAGATCTAATCAAGGCGTTTGACACAATGACATACCAAATTTTACTTGTAAAATCTAGGAATAAGAGAAAATCATATAATCCGTTTAGGTTGTATTAATGAAATAAGTCAAAGTGCAAATAACAGAATTGTTCTACCCGATGGCGGAGAAATGCCATTATAGAGTGAGAAAAATCAACTTGAGTTTCAGTTAACCTTTTCTTATTTCTTCCTGGAATTCGTCCAGTTTTTGCTCTCTAGTGCACATCAGCATGTTTTAGATTTATTGTTTCCCCCAATTAACTATTTATTGTATTCAGCAGCCAAACAGTTCGCTGCCCTTGTTTTGCAGGTATTTTATTATTAAAGTATTTAGTTTTTCTAGGTGGTCTCTATACTTTCCAAATATTTTTTGGCTTCTGCGATATAGTGCTTACAAGCGCAGATTATACGGATAGTTTTTGGGCCGTTATTGCAAAGAAGACAGGTTGGGCTCTGTTGTACACACCAATTCTCTTAAGGTCTCTTTTAATTGCCATGTAGGCCGTTCGAAGCCCTATATACCTAGTAGCTTAGCTTGTAGGCATCTGCTGTTCCTGGTTTTCCCTAGATTTTTCCCATGCTAAATTATCCAGGAGATATCTTACGAATCTCTCATAAAAAATGTGCCTGTCGCTCAGTCCGATGGAAGGTTCTGTACCGACCGGTAGGAGAGATGATCTGTGTGATGCGATTGATGAAATATATCTTGTCTTAAATTTTCTTCAAAAATTTCAGCTCCGACGGCTTTGTCGTATGTTGGTTTGTTCGTATACCAGAGGAGATCCTTATAAATCATGTCCCCATTTCACTCTTCTCTACTTGGAGATGCAACTTTAAAGAGATATGTATTCATTTCTAATGTTTTATCTTTACAGACTTTCTGGATTCTATGATATCCTATAAAATCTGGGTTTGCCTGGAACAAACAATGAAGTGGCGGTAGATTGTAGGTTTCATCGCCCCCGATATGCTTCGACAATCTAGTCTTGGTATTTTATCCAGCCTTGCTGATATTTGTAGTTTCTTTAGCCACCAGGGTAGATCTACATATACGTACTGGTAGTATCTATCATTAGCGTGGTGTAGATTCAGTTTACCATTAAGTAATCTTACGCCGAGCTCTCGTTTGCTCTTAATATGCTTTTTGTGCTTCTTTATTGGTTACAGAATAAACATCGTGTAGTTTAATCTATTTGAGTCTACATAACAGTTACTATCAAGACTCCTGATGCCAATGTAATAAACAAAGAAACAAAAATAAGTATTTAGGTTTTATTTTGGATGAAAATCTAAACGATTTGCAAGTTTAATTGCGAATTCTACCAGTTCAGACAATTAAAGCTAATGAAAATTTTTAGAATCAATTGCTTTAATTTGCTTTGTCTTACTATTTATCAGAATAAGATTCAGCTTATCGGACCAATCTCCAAAAACTTATCGTTACTCGAAAATTCATCTGGAAAGTAATTTTAAATAAACACAAATAATTTTATTTAAACGTTTTATTTATATTTAAACTAGACTGATATATAACTAATTCAAATACATCTAAAAGCAGTCGTTAGGATCATATGTAGAAACACACAATAAGTCAAAGTCAAAATATACTTTATTTGTTAAGTTTACAAACTTGTGCTAGAAGCTTCCTAATCCTAGATTTACAATACTAGTAGTTATTTGGTTATACAGGATAAAAACAGGATATATAAGCCATTTTGATTGTACATAGGAGCATATTTCATATCATCAAAGAAAAAACTAAAAAAAAAAAAGAAAAGATATATAATTACATTTAAATCTTAAAATGAGTCGTTAAAATACTCTTCAATGCTGTAGTAAGCTATTGGTAAAATTAATTTCTTTAGTTCCCTCTTAAACTTTTTAAGGTCTGTAACAGTCCTAATCGAAAATGGAACATGATTAAATATTTTACGACTAATAAATATAAGAGAGTTCCTCGTAAGTGAGAAGGTGGGGATTGGAAGAGATAAGTTGTTTACATGACGTATTATGACTGGTGCAGGATGGTGGACTAACGGACTTATGTATGAGTGTAGCAGTTTCCAATATAAAGAGTGAGAAAACTGTTAAAATTCTTCCAGCTACAAAAAGAGGTTTACAAGAGACTCTCAGACCAACACCACACAGATACCTTAATGCTTTTTTCTGAATAGCAAAAAATTATGTTAAAATTAAGGAGTCCTTTGGGGCACAAATCCCAAAATGGCAACCCATACCGGATATGAGAGTCTATTGAGGCGAAATAAACTGAACGAGCAAATAACCCCCCAGCTCATGCCTGGCAACCCTGACTACAAAACAATCAGAAGAAAGTTTACCAGTGAGGCTCAAAACATGGTTGTCAAACCTTAAACTCCCATCAATGAAGAGGCCGAGAAATCGACAATAATCCCCACCATGTAGTGGGATCTGCTCATCAAACAAAAAATCCTCCACATTACACTTAAAGCCCAGAATAAAAGTCTTATCAACATTAAATACAAGCTGATTGCAGATGCACCACTCTTTAATTTTGTGAACGTCCTCTACTATGAGAGATCTAACGTTTTTGATCTTTGTTATGCCACAGAATTGTAGTATCATAGGCAAACTGAACCTCTAGTCCATGTAGTGGTAGAGAGCTTAGGTCATTAACATATAATAAAAATAAAATAGGAACTAACACTGACCCTTGAGGTACATCACATTTAAGATGTGCTATCCCTGAAGAAAATCTAGATGCAACCACCCTCTGGGTGCGACCAGACAGGTATGACTTCAACCATCTTAAAGTCACTCCCCTAAATTCGTAAAAATCAAGCTTTGACAGTAGTATTCCATGATCCACTTGGAGTTCATAGATAGATACACACTTTCCAAGAATCGGAAAATGGCATCCTGCGTGCCCTTAGATGACTGAAATCCATACTGATTAGGGAACAGCACATTGTATTCAGTCAAAAAAGAGATAATTCTCTTTTTGCAAGCCGCTCAAGAACCTTGTAGAGGGGAGACAAAATTGATATGGGACGGAAGTTTCAGGGTCGGTCCAAGCTACCACCTTTATGAAGAGGGATAATCACAGCTTCCTTCAAACAGGATGGGAACTTGCCCTGAAGCAATGAATGATTGATTGCCCAAACCAAAGCACTTAAAGCGCTCGCAGGCAAAAATTACAGCAGACGTGAAGATATACCATCGGAACTCGAAGACCTATGATTCTTCAAGCACTGACTTGTTTCAAGCATCTTTGTGGCATCTACAGGGTGGAAAAAGAATGATTGGTGGATAGCAATCCGATTAAGATACTGCAATGAATCGCCGTCTCTGGGAACTGCTTCCAGTAATTTCTCAGCAATATTAGAAAAATAGTTATTGAAATAATCGGACCCCAAGTCCGGTTGAACCAACCGCCGAAGAGAAGACTGCCTGCATTCGTTAATGATTGACCAACTTTCCCTCTGTCTGTTACTGGCCGAGTCTAAACGCTCATTGTAATACAGTTCCTTTCTGATTTTTATTAGACGCCTATAAATTTTCCGATAATCTTGAAAATAAGACTGAAAATAAGACATGAATTGATTGTCAGTTTACGAAGTCTTGCTAAGAATCGCAAATTTTGGGCACATGTTTTTACTCTCGCGGTGATCCATGGTTTTCGTCTCTTGGATTTAGGTCTAACCAAGGGAAAGCAGATATTTATTTTATCACGCAATATATAATAAAAGGAAGAAAATGGTTGTGGGGCAGCCTGAATTATATTTTAGTTAACAGACGAAATGGATTGAGAAAATAAATTCAAATTGTTCCCACTAAATACTCTCCCAAGGCGGCGGCCAGATTTGTTTTTAAAATCACCAGGGAATTGGACATACACACCCTCATGATCCGATATACCCACTGACTGCACTGAACAGGTAACATCGTCCAAATTACTGCAGAAATAATCAACAGTGGTCGATCAAGATAACAAAATATGAGTGGGTGCATTAACATGCATGGTGAGTGCATATCATCTCATATTTAAACATATCTCATACGCTCAGTGTAAACAGGTCAGCTGTAAATCGATATGTTATTGTTCGAAAAACTTTTAAAATACATTTTATTAATAAATTAATAATTAATAATAAATTTTATTTCAACCTTTATTATATACTTCTTCTAAAATTAATAATCTGTTTCACATAGAGTTTATAAAATCAAAATAAAAGTCTATAATTTATTATAGATCAATAATCATATACAAATTAATCTATCTATAGATAGAAATATAATATATCACGTGGCATGTAAGTTGAATCTAGATTACATGTAAATATTAATTATTACTCTTCTCTTTAATTTGTATTTAAAATTAAAGTATAAATTAATATAAGGATATTGATTGCTATAAATCTAACATTACGCCGAACTGGAAAAAATAATATTTTTTTCTAAATTATTTTAAATTGAATTATTTTTATAATTTATATTACTAGAATTAGGACTCTTTTAAGCTGAAAGCCTAAACTTAGGATTTAAATGATGTTTCGTTCAATAGTATTAACTATATAGGATTTAGTTTTCAGTAGTTGAGTTGCAATTCTAATAACTTTATTATAAATCTTCGTAGTTTGAACTTCTGGATTATTTGTAGATCTTGACTATTACTAGTTTCTTAAATTTGTTAGGGCGGCCGTACACGAGCGACTTTTTGCAGTCATACCGACCACAATTTTGCGGTCGCCTCTCGCAGAATTGTGGCAAACTGCAGCTCGTTATTCCTTACTGTTATTCCTACGATGAATTGCAGTTCGCCGAAACGCGACCGCAGAATTGTGGTCGGCATGACTGCAAAATAGTGGCTCGTGTACGGCCGCCCTTACTCACCCATCCGTATAAACAAAGTATACATTTCTATGCCATTCTACAATTTCCGTACCTTAAGGAAGGGAGTCAAATTATAATGTTTTTAAGACTACCTGTTGACATATATTTTTAGTTATGAACCAGCAAGTCCCGAAAGCCTTTTAGAAGCCTTCCGAGTTTTAGACCCCGAGGAGCACGGATTTCTGACCAAAGAGTATATTTCCACCTTAATGACTCAGGATGGGGAACCTTTTAACCAGGATGAGCTAGATGAAATGTTGGAGATCGCTATAGACCCACAAACACAAACAATACCATATGAATATTATATTAACCAGCTAATGGTAGGTTAAGAATTCCTTATTAGAAACAGATTTTATAACTGAAAAAGAGATTCTGTAAAACGTATTAATATTATGGATAGCTTAAAAAAAGGGTGCTCCATTTTCTATATTATTCTGCTCATGAATTCAACAACCTAATAAAAAAGCTAACGTGCTACTAAATTCTGCTTTTCTGGATACTCTTTACAGACATGTGAGTCTCTGATAACTTGTTATCTTTTGTCCTCTCTGCGATCTGAGATACAGGATGTGTCATTAAGTTAACCTCTATATTTTAGTCAACCAATTGCTTTAGATAGAATTTACAAATTACTTTTAAATTAAAGGCCCCATTTTTTACGATTTAATTCTATGTAAAATAAAATTTTGAAAATTTAAAAGTAAAAGGAATTAAAAAATTAAAATTTGGTTACAAACAAAATAGTTTTAAGGAATAAAACAATAACTAAAGAATTAAATTAATTATCTAAAAGTTATTTATAAAAAGTTTTCAGATACCCTTTATTTAAAATGGCCTTTATTTGATAAGTTTTATAACTTGAAATTAAACTAAAAATCAATACTTGAGATTATTTACGCGTTCTCCGTTAACAGTTATAAGTAAAGAAAGGTTCTTATTAGGGAAGATTAATGAACAAAGGGATCTAAAAGATAAATATCAAAAGAAAGTGAGTCGGTCTTTAGGTTAGTAAACACTAGCATTTCTACTGCCGGGTGTTTCGAATGACTTACACCTAAAATATTAAAGAAAAAATATATAATAATAAACAGAAATTCAAAATAAACAAAATTTTAAAAAAGTTTATGATTATCGCCTAATTTTTAAATGTTCTGTTGAAGAAGAGAATTATCAAAAGAAGTTGTATATTGAAATATAAAAACTTATACTTAAAACTTGAAAGCATTTGAAATTTACAGCTAAAAATTAGAAAAAGAAAAACTCAGTTTCATCGCCCTTAAAATATAAAATGTATAATACCAAAAAATCAAGTCTAAGAAACTACACTACCGCTCAAAAGTATTTGTCCACCATGTATTCTTTTTAATATTTTAAATTAGATACAAAAATCTTATCCTTATACCTATATTTAGATTGTATCTCTTTTGTAAATTGCATACAGGGTGTCTAAGATAAGAATCCTAAGCATGGGGATCTCGGTACCTGTTGGAGATACAGCTTCGGTTAAATTAGGAAAAAGTTGTGCACTTTGAAGCGTATTTACATGCCGTTGAGAAACTTCAAAAATTTCCATGGCCTGCTGAGATATTTGGAAAAAACGGAAATTTGCCAATATCGATTTTATTTTTTCCTGGCTTTATTTTAAAAGATATCAAAAAACTATTGACACTTTCTCATTGACACTTTTGAAGTAGTACATGATGACGCTTTTAAATTTTATATCCGACGTTTCGTTTCCGAGAAACCACCATCAACTTTATTTTTTTATATGGCGCGAAAAGAAAGTACACCCTGTATCTGATTCCATTTTTATTACAAATTCAACGATGTATCACATGTCACATTTTTTTTGTTAGTTAAAAGGAAAAATACAATTTTTCTTTTTTTTTAAACATGTTATTAAGTAGGCTTTGGAAACAAATGCTTTGACGCTTTGACGTAAATACCTTTTACCCTGTCACATATTTTTTATTACATATTAATTGCCGTTGTTGTTACCGTGATTGTCGAGGTGTTGTTTGTTGAGTAATTATTGTTATTATTATTTACTGTTGTCGTTATTATTGCTAAAATTGTGTTATTATCTTCAAATATGCCTGGTGGTCATTATAGTCATGAAGAGAAGTTTGACATGCTGTCGTGCTACATTTTGTGCTACAAAAATATTGTAAATACAGCAGCAATGTATCTTAATAAATTTCCAGATAGAAAGCAACCATGTAAATCCATTTTCTTAGAGTTGGCTCGAAATTTAAAAGAATATGGTTCGTTTAAAAAGCCTGTTTTATCTCGAAAAAAGAAATCTCTTGAAGAAACTCAAAATAATGTTTTACAAGCAGTTATTGAAAACCCCGAGATATCAACCAGGCAAATTGAAAAAAATGTAGGAGTGGCCGAATCTACAGCTCAGTTTATTTTACGTAAAAGCAGATATCACCCCTACAAATTTAGAATTTGCCAAGGACTTAAACCTGGGGATTTCGAACGACGTCGGCATTTTTGTGAGTGGTATACACGTGCCTGTGAAGAGGATTTTAATATTCCATCAAAAATAATATGGTCCGACGAAAGTATGGTCACTAATAATGGTATCTTTAACCGCCGCAATAGTCATTACTGGGTCCAACAAAATCCGCGTGTTAACAAAATATCTAGACATCAACAACGTTTTGGGTTTAATATGTGGTGTGGAATTTTAGAAACCAAAATACTAGGTCCATTTATTTACCATTATTCATTAACAGCAGAACGATATCTTAATTTATTGTAAAATGATTTAGAAGACTGCTTAGATGATTTACCTCTGGCACAAGTCAATAGCTGTTGGTTTCAACAAGACGGGACTCCTGCACATAATTCTGGGCAAGTTCGACAGTACCTTTCGCAGCGTTTTCCTGAAAAGTGGATTGGAACCTCCAGTGAAGTGTCTTGGCCAGCGCGATTCCCGAACTTAACCCCTTTGGACTTCTTCCTTTGGGGATTTATTAAAAACCGAGTCTATCAACATTCTTTTGGAACTGAGCAGGAATTACGAGAATGTGTTACAGCCGCTTTTCAAAGTATTACGCCAGAGATATTGCGTGATGTTTTAATTGCTACTGTAAGAAGATTATACTTATGTCTAGAAAATAACGGAAACCTGTTTGAACACCTGTTTTAAATTAAATTTATAAAATGCGTTAATTTATTTGCTTTTTTCGTTATTTTCAAAATGTATTCATTATTTGTTGCATATCGTTAAAAAAATCATAAAACATTTGTCTATTACTGGTTACATTTTTTTATTTATAAGTAGTACAATGTACAATGCAAATCAATGCTTCATCACTCTCTAAATAGATATTAAGAAAAATGTGACAGATTCGGTAACAGGTATTTACATACGTCAAAGCATCTTTTTCCAAAGCTTACTTAAAAAATATGCTAAAAAAATAGAAAATTTGCATTTTTCCTTTCAACTAACAAAAAAAATGTGACATGTGATACATCATTGAATTTGTAATAAAAAATGGAATCAGATACAGGGTGTACTTTCTTTTCGCGCCATATAAAAAAATAAAGTTGATGATAATTTATCGAAAACGAAACGTCGGATAGAAAATTTAAAAGCGCCATCACGTACTACATCAAAAGTGTCAATGAGAAAGTGTCAATAGTTTTTTGATATCTTTTAAAATAAAGCCAGGAAAAAATAAAATCGATATTGGCAAATTTCCCATTTTTCCAAATATCTCAGCAGGTCATGGAAATTTTTGAAGTTTCTCAACGGCATGTAAATACGCTTCAAAGTGCACAACTTTTTCCTAATTTAACCGAAGCTGTATCTCCAACAGGTACCGAGATCCCCATGCTTAGGATCCTTATCTTGGACACCCTGTATATGCTTAAACAGCATACCTATCAACTATGAATCGTTGAAAAACACTGAGTATTTAAGAATAGTCTTGCAAATAACAAACAATGTAGTGAAAATATACACTTCTTCTAAAAAACTAATCTGTTTACAGCTCGTTTCCGATGAAATTTGAAACATCTAAAGGTGTTTAGTCTTCAAGAATTGATTTTGTGTAACATTGTTAAATAATTTCGCTTGCTTATTGACGATTGTCGCCGTTTCTTTTGTGCTGGTTTTTCAATATTCTTTAAAATGGCTAAAACAAAAGAGTTATCGGTAGAAACAAAAGGTCATTATCATTGGACTTCATAAGGCTGGAAAGACTAATCGTCAAATTTCGACGGATTTAGGAATTCCAAGGCGGACTGTCGATTATAATGTTAGGAAATTCACCAGAGAAGGGACTATTAGTAACAAACCTCGATTGGGAAGGCCAAAGGCAACAAGGTCAAATGAGGATTTAAATATTATAATTACAAGCAAATGCAATAGAGGCCTTAAATAATAGGGCCTTAATAGGGCCAGTGTTTCGACAGTAAAACGGCGACTTTATAATGCTGGTCTTAAAGGACGTTTAGCTGTATCAAAACCGCTACTAAACGATGTTAATAAGAAGAAAAGACTTGAGTGGGCCCAATCACACAAAGAATGGACCATTGATGACTGGAAGAAAGTTCTCTGGAGTGACGAGTCGAAATTTGAGGTTTTTGGAACGAAGAGGCGAGTTTTTGTTCGCCGTTATGTCAATGAAAGGGTCGCTGAGAACTGTACGGTGGCCTCAGTTAAATACGGTGGTGGTTCGGTGATGGTGTGGGGTTATTTTGGAGGATCTTCAGTGGGCGATCTAATTAGAATAGAGGGAGTTCTTTGAAAAGAGGGTTACAAAACAATTTTAAGTGACAATGTACTTCCCTCTGGTACTCGAATAATTGGGGAAAACTTCATCTTTCAACATGACAAAGCACACGTCGAAATTATGCAAGCAATATTAAGGTCAATTACAAAGGCAACATCTTCTGAAATTTATGGTATGGCCTCCACAATCACCGGACCTCAATCCTATCGAATTACTGTGGGATGAACTGGATAGACAAGTGCGAAAATCATGCCCCACATCAAAAGAAGACTTGTGGAGGATCACCAAGAAGAGTGGCATAAGATACCTTAGGAAACTTTGGACAAATTAATTAGAAGACTACTGAAACTCTGTGAAGCTGTTATTAAAAATCGAGGCGGACATGTAGATGAATCTAAAATTTGATTTTCTTAAATTTAATTAATTGAAAAATGTATTGTTTATATTCATTTTGTTATAAATAAACCGTTTCATAAGAATAACTGATGGGTTTATTATTTTTAGTTATAACTTTAAAACAGTCATATGTGGGCAAATACTTTTGAGCGGTAGTGTATGTGTAATTTAAAAATTTATAAATTAAATTAAATGTATTATCCTGCAATATAACTTTCACCCTTTTCTTAAACTTATTAGGAGGCATTAAACATACTATTAGGCTTAAACCTATTATTAAGATTGATAACATTTTACTGTCCAGTTTGACACCTGTTCAGCCTTCAGTAGACGGAGGCAATATGCCCTTTAAAGCTAGTTTCATAACTACAGTTTCAAAATTACTTCTTTGGTTTTACAGAAGGGTGTTAGTGTTAGGAAAATATATGAACGTGTGAAAATTTTGAGTTCTTAATAGCACCTTTTTCTATAGATAAGTTCAGCAAGAATTCTCAATGTTTAAAGCTAAAGACCAAAGATATTTCATCCAGAACCAGCTTGTTTGGAGAGAACCAGATCTCTGTCCTCGCACATACCAAAATTACATCATTAAGCAACCCTTTGGCAGTACCATGATGGACACAGTTAAAGGCTTAATTACAATCTCAAAGCCTCTCCTTCAAGATCCCAGAAAAATATGCCTGAGTGACAAATTAAAAACGAATACTCGAAGCGTGACAAGTGGAATGGTAAAATATTGTTTACTTGATGGAATATTTGCCGGTAAACAGCCGTGTCTATCAAAAAGAAAAAAATGCCCGATTGGAGCTTCCTAGAGCTCACCTTTCTGGGTAACAAGAAAAATGAAAGAGGGTTCTGTAAAATGACAAAAGAAAGATGTCATTCAAATAGTAGATCTAGTAATGCAGGAAATATTAAGGCAGACCGATTAGCGCCAAATACAAAACAAAGTACCAAGGGTAAAAGCAAAGCACATACAATACAAAGAAAGAATTAAAAAATTATTTATTTGAAAAATATATCATTCCCATAAATATTTTAATAGGAGTGTTCTTCAATGGCCATACCAATCTCCAGTCTTAACGTTCAATCTCTGGAATACCTTAGATTTTCTTATTCGAATGGATTCCAATATAAAATGAACAGCTGCTTAACATCATTAAATCAGAGTAATCGCAAATCCTCGAAAAACTCTAAACATAAAAGATGCCAGTCTTAAATGCTCATGGGTATGCGACAAAATACTCAAACAGGATTAGTAACTTGTTTATAACAATATTATTTAATGAAATAAGAAAAGTTACCATGTTTATTTTTTCAATTTCTATACTCGTCATTCTAAAAGTGTTTTTATGGCACATCCTGTATCTAAAAAACGAGTGCTTTATAGACCTACTAAATGTGGGTGAAATGAAATCAAGCATATAAACTTAAGTAACCAATGTTTTAAACCGATTTTCTTTCTAACCATAAATTCACATCCTTACCCAAATATTCCATTTTCCTTTTCCCTAGCATGAACCAACAGGCGAGGATAATATTTATAATGTGGCTGACAGAGTAGAATCAGAAAAACCTCCACCCCCTCCTCCTCCAAGGCGCATGTCCGATTATTTGAAAGCTACCGAAGATTTAGTCTAAATGTAAAGAAAGCTAGATATTTTACTTATTAAAACACAAATTAAAATATTTGTTTTATCTATTTTAAAATATTTAAAAAGTTATAAAAAGTATAAACAAAAGCAAATAACAATTTATTTAGAGCGATTTAAAGTTTAGAAAATTGTACATTGGGGTCTTTGGTGATCTGGGCCATAGTGGCTTGAGCCAAGTCCTCGCTTTGGAGTAAAAACTGATTTAGTAATGCCTAAAAACATTTAAAATTATATAAATATGGTAAATAATAACGGATATTCAATATTATTTTAGTTCGAGCCTCACTAAAGCAACTCACAATATGGTCTAGGCCTTCCTGCACAGTATGATCCCTTGAATATACTAAGCTGGCTTTAGTAGCTTGCACAGCAACGGGAGTCTTTTTGGAAATTTGTTCTGCTAGTCCCAAAGCACCTTGTATCATTCTAAAATTTGAAAAATAAATAAATACATGCATTGAAATATTTATGAAAATTTTATTTATTATTAACTGTCAAGAAAAAACTATGTATACGATTAAAGTATAAAAGTATGCAAGAATGTGAGATATACAATTTTTAGAATTAATATTAATTCGAATTAAAAGAACTCGTCCATTATCTCAAAGAGACCTACGTAAGTACAGAAAAAATTCTACTAAGTACTACTCAGTACAAAAGCCTACTGAGTATAGTCTTTTTGATCTCACTTGAATGATGATAAAAACGATGAAAGCGTGCCGACGAAAAGATCGATAGACCGAGGCCAGTTTTAAACCTACTTCTTTTCCCAGAATTATTATTACCAGATGGCGGTACACTGGCAGCATACTATGCCGCGGCGGATTTGCAAAGAGACCGCCCGATGTAGGTCTGCGTGGGCATCGGTCCTCAATAGGAGATCAATGCCCATGCCGCAGCAAAAAAATTGCATTTATTTTAATTGGATTACTTTAAAACATTGGCGTAGTATTAAGTTATATCGTAAATTAAATAAACTTAATAATATAATATATTTAGATGAAACATGGTTTTACGCATGACGTAATTAATACCGTTGGGTTGATAATTCCACGTATTGTGTTTTGAATACGCCATGCTCAATAGGCAAATGAGTCGTCATTATACTTCATGCGGAAAGTACAGAAGGATTTGTTAAAAATGCGTTACTTTTGTCTGCTCAAAACATTTTTTAATCTTCAGCTGATTCCCTTGAAGATATGAGTGCGGCATTATTTGAAAAATAGTTTTCTAATCAGCAACATTATCTAACATTTATCTAAATTTAGTAATTGTTATGGATAATGCATCTAACCATTCGAGAATGCTAAATAAAATACCAAATACTAGTTTCAAAAAACAATATACACATAACTTTTATGAAAATTAAGGACATTCCTGTTGACGACAAAATCCTATTCAAAAAGGGATTAAGGTCGTTCATTAAGATACAAGAAAAACTAGATTCATGTAACTGGAGAACCGCAGCATATTTTTGCACTGATCTGTGTGGATATCGGACAACTGCATCGCTAACACGGTCAATATTTTGATTAGGGCGCACATTTCGTACGATTCCACAAGGATGAATAGTTTCAATCCCTTTCTTCAAATTTATTTATCCAAGAATTGATGAGATTGGTACTAGGTGCTTCACTGACGTTGTGAAGAGCATAACGAGCACCCAACCGACGTAAAACTGCGATGTAGGAATGATTTAATTTATAAAAGCTATGGATATAAAACGCACGTTGTTGGGTATCAAATCGATTCATTATTGCATCTGTCAATTCCGACAATAAATTTCGGATTGCTTGATCCATTGCGAAAAAGTAGGCAATTTAATATAAAAAGGTATTGTATAATAGGTGAATTTTTAAACCACATTTTTCAGTAATGGCATTAGCATTACTTGCAGGAATTATTTAAATACTTATATTAATCTCACTTCACTCTCAAATAAATTTTGACCCCTATATCTAAAAATATGTCTGCTCGCTAACACCAAAATTCCTCATTCTCCTCCTAAAAATGAACGAGGAACCAGACGTGAGAGGAGTGGACAAGCACTTAAAAGGGAACCATTTTCATGTATTCGAAGCAGTTGAATATATGCTTCACTAGTACTCAAATTAAGTAACTAATCCCGTAAAATCTTGCCGATTATCGAAAATACCGGCCGGTAGCAGGAGTGACGGGCAGCTCAAGTATATACACGAAAGGAATCAACCAGCCAATGGTATGTTCATTTTTATTATCCTTTTTCTCTCATAAATTTATTGCTCTCACCCCCACATGTTGGTCCTTCGAGCCGGAGCATATTTTCAAAATTAGATAAAAAGTAATTTTTAAAATCTCATACTCATACATTTAGACACTCTTATAAAAACCGCCATATCAGTTCCCTTATAGTTTCACCTGCTCATTATCGATAATATTAGTTTATTTATATGCAATATTAACTAGACTCCTATTTGACCAAAAACAGATTTTACGCTGTATCCAAATTTATTTTGTTTATTTATATTTTTTTTACCGAGCATAGTTATATTGTTCACCGCAGAAATAAATTCTCGGCGCATTCTCGCGTAATTTTTTCTGGAATTCTTTAATATTTTGCGCTTAAGAGTCCGAATCTTGTATGTAAATGGTTATTTAAATATTAAAATTATCATTATTATACACAAGAAAGCTTATTTACATTCATTCTTATACGCGTACACATACACATTTTCTAACTTTTTAAAAAAATGGCTGATCAAAAGAAGTTAAAACAATACATTGCTCAGCGCGATATTGAAATAACAAAAATGACAGAATTACTTAAAGTCGACCAAGCAGCGCTAAGAGATCCTTCTCAGCACTCCATTTTTAAGTGTAGGTACAAGTTGATTGATGTTATATTTGATAATTTTATGAAAATTCACAACAACATAATTGTATTAATTTCTGGACAGGAAAATTCCGAATTGGATAATCAAAAAGAAATTTTAGTGAGTTTTGATAAAACTAATTTTGAAATTCAAGCTATATTTTCTACACATTTTGAAGAAAATAATGGTACTCAAATTCAAACTCAATCAA
Source organism: Anthonomus grandis grandis (assembly GCF_022605725.1). Lineage (NCBI taxonomy): Eukaryota > Metazoa > Arthropoda > Insecta > Coleoptera > Curculionidae > Anthonomus > Anthonomus grandis. The sequence continues at coordinate 15,262,977 of NC_065546.1, forward strand.
AATATAATAACGCCAAACTTTAATTAATGTTTACTTATTTGGTTAGTTATTTAAAAGACGCTCCTCTCTCTCTCGTTAAATGTACACCATTGACAAGCCAAAATTATATAGTTGCCTATAATGCATTAAAAGCTAGGTATGATAATAAGCGTTTGATTGCTCATACTCACTGGCTCTCTATTCAATCAACTGTTCGAATTCCTCAGCTAGATACCTCTGCTCCTTTACGATTATTAGTGGATACTTTTTTGGAAAATTTAGGTTACCCTGTCAACTTCTGGGATTTTATTTTATTTAATATGTTAATGGATCGATTGGATCAAGCGACTGCTACTCGTTTTGAATTAGAATGTGGTTCAGAATTAGTCAAAGATGAAAACTTACATAACAACTTTCAAATACTTGTCAGTTTTTTAAATAAACAATGTTCAGCATTAGACGCTGTTTTTTTACAATAATAGCTCTGTTAAAAGGTCGGAGTATGAGAAATCAAAGTCTCATTTTAAACTCAATGATAAAAAACCAAATAATCACTCTCAGTATAAAGCAAAACCTACTTCTAGTTTTGTCGTTGACTCACAGCAAAATCAGGTGTCCTGTCAGTTATGTCTTGAGGATCATCTCATATATAATTGCCTAATTTTTTATCCCAACAAAATATTGTTACTATTCTCTTAAATTTTAGATTCCCCTCTATTGTCTTTACTGCGGATATAAAGAAGATGTATAGACAAATTTTAGTAAACCCTAAGCACACTCCCTATCAACGAATATTGCATCGATTCTCCCCCAATGATCCAATCCAGGACTTTGAATTAAAAACTGTTACGTTTGGCGTTAGTTGTAGTCCCTATTTAGCCATAAAAACCATTTTGGAGGTAGGAAAAGAACGTTGTAAAGACTATCCGAATGCTTCAGAAGTATTGAAAAATGATATTTTTCTTGACGACATTCTCTCAGGAGAAAACTCTTTGCAAGATGCATTAAAGTTGCAAAACGATCTCATATTAATTCTTAGGTCTTCTGGTTTTGAATTACGAAAATGGGCCAGTAACCATCCCGATCTTCTCTCGCACTTACCTTCCTATTCCAGGCTATTCGATCCTCTTTCATTTAACTCAAGTGATGACTCTACTTTAAAAATTTTGGGACTTTCATGGAATTTCAACTTTGATTGTTTTATATTCAAAATTGCTCAAAGAGATATAGCTTGCACTAAGAGACACTTGCTATCAGAACTTGCTAGAATATTTGATCCTCTGGGTTTTTTGTCTCCAGTGACAATCTCTCTAAAGATTTTAATTCAAAGGCTTTGGAGTAGCGGGTGTGATTGGGATTCCCAGCCTCCAAAAATATTATTGATACCTGGTCTAAAATAAGAATGCAACTTAATAATTTATCTCAATTAAAAATTCCTCGGCGAATCATTGAAAATGATTTAGTCTCATCTAAATTGCACGGATTTTGCGATTCTAGTCAGGACGCATATTGTGCAGTAGTATACTTACGAAATTTATATAAAGATGGCTCAATAAAAACCAATTTTTTTATTTCAAAATCAAAGGTATGCCCTTTAAGAAGGATTTCTATTCCCCGCTTAGAGTTATGCGCGGCCGTATTACTCTCAAATCTGGTAAATTATGTTTTGGGAATTTTCTCTAATAAAATTAAAATTAATAAGATTTTTGCTTGGACAGATTCAACAATTGTTTTGTGTTAGATAAAAAATGAGCCACGAAAATGGACAACCTCTGTCGCAAATAGAGTTGCTCATATCCAAGAATTAATTTTTTTTCCCTCTAAATGACATCATGTTATTTCAGAGGATAACCCGGCTGACCCAGGTTCCAGAGGTCTTTTTCCCTTGGATTTACTTACCAATAACTTATGGCGGGCGGGGCCCCCTTGGCTTACTCAACCTCATTCTAATTGGCCAACAAGCAATTTTGAACTTTTCGAACCCTCCGAAGAATGTCGCATTCAATGCTTATCGGCATTTGAGACTTCTTCTTTCTTTGCACTAATAATTAATCGATTTTCTTCTCTGACAAAGATTCAAAACACTGTTTGTTACTTAAAGAGATTTATTGATAATTTTAAAACTCAACCCTCAAATCGCAAATATGGAATGTTTTCATTTTTTGAATTGGAAGAATCCTTGCTCCTCCTCATAAAGTTTGTTCAACGTGAATGTTTTTCAGTTGAAATACACGCTCTTAAATCTAATAAAATTTTAACAAAAGTATTTCGCAAACTCACACCATTTCTCGATAAAAGAGATATTTTACGCGTTGGCGGCCGTATTAAATATAGCCAAATTGATTTTGATAAAAAACATCCAATTTTCTTACCTTCCAATAATCGTTTAACGGATTTAATTATAGAATATACTCATAAAATTATGTTACACCCTGGCTTGCAAACTCTTCAATATATTCTCTCCCAAAAATATTGGATTATGGCTCCAAAACGTACCATTCGTCGAATAATTTCTAAATGTCATAATTGTTTTCGCTCTAACCCTACGCCAGTTCAACCTCTCATGGGTGACTTACCCCCTAGTCGTCTAACAGCAGTAAAGGCCTTTGCTCATGTTGGTGTTGATTACGCCGGACCCTTCTCTATAACCACAAGCCGTGTTAGAGGTACTAAGGTTTTAAAGGCATATGTTTGTCTTTTTATATGTATGGCAACTAAGGCTCTGCATATAGAGCTTGCTTCAGACATGTCAAGTGCTGCATTTTTGGCGGCCTTGCGTCGTTTTATTGCTCGGAGAGGTAGGGTGAACCACATTTATAGCGATCAGGGAAGAAACTTTACCTGTGCATGGAAAGAAATTAGTTCTTTTATGCCTCTCGCCTCACAAGAAGAAAAAATTGAATGGCATTTTAATCCACCCTATGCTCCAAATTTCGGAGGTTTGTGGGAAGCAGGTGTCAAATCAGTAAAAACACACCTTGTTCGTGTAATTGGTTTGCAAACACTCACATTTGAAGAACTTAATACCGTACTCATTCAAATAGAAGGTGTTCTTAACTCTCGCCCCTTATGCCCTCAAAGCTCGGATCCAAATGATTTTAAGGTTTTAACTCCAGGACATTTCCTAACACTCGCCCTATAAATGGTCTTTGGGTCGAGTTACTCACGCATATCCCGGTCGCGATGGCATCACAAGAGTTGTCACATTAAAAACTAGTAAGGGAACTTTTATTCGCCCAGTGAATAAACTATGTCCTCTACCAGTCAATTAATTTTTCTTATTACACTCTTATTAAATTTTTATTATTATTTTTATTATATTTTAATTAATGTTCTTATTTCAAAATAAGTGATAAATTTAAATTTTTTTGTTTTGGGGTTTGTATGTTAATTGTAAAATTCACATTTTAAGCGGGCGGTATCTTCAGTAATGGCATTAGCATTACTTGCAGTAATTATTTAAATACTTATATTAATCTCACTTCACTCTCAAGTAAATTTTAAATGACCCCTATATCTAAAAATATGTCTGCTCGCTAACACCAAAATTCCTCATTTCCCTCCTAAAAATGAACGAGGAACCAGACGTGAGAGGAGTGGACAAGCACTTAAAAGGGAACCATTTTCATGTATTCGAAGCAGTTGAATATATGCTTCACTAGTACTCAAATTAAGTAACTAATCCCGTAAAATCTTGCCGATTATCGAAAATAACGGCCGGTAGCGGGAGTGACGGGCAGCCCAAGTATATAGGCGAAAGGAATCAACCAGCCAATGGTATGTTCATTTTTATTATCCTTTTTCTCTCATAAATTTATTGCTCTCACCCCCACAATATTGTATTTTAAATTAAACCTTATGTCCCTAACTTAAAACATTGTATAACGTTTGAACAACTCATGTAAGCTTTACAATAATACATTTGAATAGTATCAATTATAAATCTGTTCAAAACCAAAAACATATTTAGAATTGATAAAAATTCCGTCAGATCAAAGCAATTGAAGTTAATTTTGTTAGTAAAACTATTATAAAAAAAACTGAATTGAAACTATGAAGATAACTTTATTATATTACCCACCCGTTTTATTTTAACGGCACGCCTCTGAGGGCGGCAAAGTTCAATATATTTTTTTGCAGTCGCTTAATATTTGGCTTCTACAAGTAACAATAAAAAGACTACTAGAGTACAAAGCAGGTCATCTCGTGAGAGATATTACTAGTTTATAAGGTTTGATGATGCTTTATTTTAAGCGAAACATGTAACCTTCGGGACATAAAAAATATTTTGAGGCCGAGACTTAGGATTTTTATTTTTTCTCTTAATACTAATTCCCCTAATTGCTCACTAGTTTCTGGAATTGTCATGAATTTCTTTATTAAATTTAGTAATTTCCTGCCAATTTCACTAATTTCAAAGGTAATTCTCGATTAATAAAAAGAACAGGCTATAAAATGGATAATATAATATACTAATATAATATGGATGATAATATAGCTGCAAAAAAGACACAGTATCTCCATGCTTAAAAGTTGTAAAATCTAAACGAAAATATTTGATTGTTTTTGAAGTTGGCACATGAGTTTGGAAGGTTCAATTTGAAGATTTTTTTTTCAAACGCATAACAGATGTTAAAAACATACATATATTCATTCGTAGTTCAATAAATTCCATGGTTCGGACGTACTTTTAATCACTCTTCAGTGTTTGCTATATTTTCGTGTGTTATATAAATCTAATTGTGTTGTGTTTTACATCAAAAGTTGTAGAAAATTAACAGTTCCACAGTCTTAAAATTACGCGACGTATTATAAATTACTCTTCGCGTAATACTGTTTTATTTAAAATCAATTGTTACCATTGTTAATGATCAATAGAATTAATCCAAGTGTTTGAAAATTCTTGGCTCCATTGTATTGATTTGATCTCGACATCGCATTTTTACTTTAGAGATCTTCAAAAATGAAACGTTAACGTTAAACGCAAAATGTCTCCGCCGATTTTATGCAAAGTTTGTAAGAATACAGTTGGTAAATCTTTGTAATAATAAAATAGCTAAAAGTAGACCAGTATTGCCTTTGGCAACCAGGTTTCAAAGTTATCCTCTATCCTTTCCTAAAATAAATTTTACTTTTACTAAAAGATCGTTAATTTATACAGCTCCAAAAATTTACAATATGATGCCTCTTGATTTGAGAAATAAACCTTATGCCAGAATCAAGTATACAATAAAAACTTGGATAATTCATATTAATATTGAGCAATTGTTTGGCTAATGTTAATTGTTGCTAGCTTGTAATCACTATACTGTTCAAATAATATTAGATGTTATGTTGTCTGAACTTGATATATCTATATGTTTTGAATGGGAACACGCACCAACTTAGTAGTTAATTGTGTTTCCAATTGTATTCTTGGTTACTTGGTATTATTATTTTTTCGAAATAAACATTATTATTATTATTATTATTATTATTATTATTATTATTATTATTATTATTATTATTATTATTATTATTATTATTAATATTATTTGATCAATAATAAGCTTAGACAATGTTTTTCACTTTTTCGCCGGCGTTAATGGATTATTTATCTATTATTATATCTTTATTATTTAGCTATTGTCAGTTTATGTTTGATCTAAGTTTATTTCGCATTTGATTTAAAAGTTTTATTTTTTTAACTTTTTCTGTTAAACAAAATTTAATTTAGGAGATTTTATTTTAAAACGATGCCAATATCTTTCTTCTCGAGCCAAACAAATATCAATCACGCTATGCTTTTAGGAAGTTTAGTTAATAATGTGAGTTTTCTCTATCATTAGTCCCGTTATAATCAACAATAAGAAACTATTAATATCATTAATAATAAACCAATATTGATTAAAGAAAATTGCATAATAGTTCTCTACATGTATCGCAATATCAGCAGATTCTATTGTTATTTCTTATTCTGAACTAATTCCCTTATTAATTACACATCTTAAATGTTCTGTTAATTTCCAAGACAATTGTATGGCAACATCACCCTCGAATTATTTTACGCGATGTCAAAACGGTAGATTTTTGACTCAGTTGAATAGATATTTGATGACGGAATCGAACTTTAATTCATAAAAATAATTTATTTTCGGCAGAGCTACATTTCTAGCATACTAAAAAATAATAATGAATAATCTTAAGCATGCTTCATATTCGTTATTTTCGTCCCAAAGTAAATAAATACCTAAATTTTTGTTTTTTATTTTCTTATCAATTAAAATCTTAAAGACCTACTACCACTTGATATTTAAAGTTTTAATTATTAACTAAAATTTTGGTTTCAAAAGTATCACCAGTTTAAAACAATTTTAGAAATCTATGGAAAAATTTTATAATAAAGTATGATAAGTTATATCAAGTCCTTTTAAAAATATACAACATGAGAATTAAAAACTTAGATTAAAATATAGGTTAGAGGAACGTGGGTAAGATTTGTTTTATTTTTACTCGTCCGTTCATTTCAAATCAGAAAAGATCAATTACTTACTCTTCTTTGTTATCATAGACTTTTGACACCAAGCCACTACTGAGGGCTTCAGGTGCTGGAAATTTCCTACATGTGTAGCAAAGCTCCCTTGCCAAAGAATCTGAACCTATAACCTTGGGCAGCCTTTGTAAAGTACCGATATCTGCTGCTAATCCTATATCAATCTAAAATTGTGCAAACATTATCTAAATGATTTCTTTCATATTTTTCATGCATGCGATAATAATAAGATTACTGACTTAGTTTGTTAACGTTGATAGCATTGTTATCGATTTTATTATCGTTATTGATTTTCAATTAATGCAAAAATTTTACATTAAATATTTTTCAATAATAGATCTCAAGGGATAAATTAGATTAGCATTTTTTCTCAGTGCGTAATGGTGTCCCTCCGGAAAGCATATTATGTTTACTACTGTGTTTATACATTATATTTTCTTCAATACCTTAAATACAGTATCATTTATGTGCAGATGATACACAGATCAATGGTTTCATTTTAACATATTTAACTAACTATCATTTTAACATATTTAGCTTTAACTAAGATTAAGTGCTAAGAAAGCAATCTGTAGTTATTCTTTTTATGAATAAAGTCCAAATAAACAATATTTTCAATGAATTTTCGTTATCTATTGCGAATGAAGCTTTTTAAGTTGTTGAGAGTTCTAAGAGTTTTCAAATTATGTATCAAATACTCTTAAGAAGTCGCATAGTGCTTTAAATGCCATTTACCCTCATGGCCATTAACTCGATCAAAATATCATACGCGAGTCGTGAGATTCTCTAAAATTGGTACATTTCAATCATTATTATATGGTGTATGGGCCCTGTCTGGATGGTCAAGACTCATATAGGATTAGAAAATGCAAAATGATTGTATTATTTTTTTTATGGAATTAAAAAATTAAGTCTTAATGTATCACATAAGCTTAAAAATCCTAAATGGCTAAATATGTTAATAGACAAGATTTGTATGCCAGTTTATCATTTTACAAAATTATTAAATATCGGCCTCCTCCGTATTTATACCACAAAATTACTTTTCGCACAAATGTTCACCATTTAAATTTTTGAAAAAATTCCTTAGGAAAAATACATTTTCCATAAAAAAACGTTTTCTTATAATAAATCCAAATTATTATTATTAATAACTCCAATATCTTACCTCTTTAATTTCAAAATATGCTTCTTTCGTACATAACCTCATATCAGCTGCAGTAACTAAATCAACGCCCAATCCCAAACAACCACTATGTATTGCAGCTATGACAGGTTTTTTACAGAGCTCCAATGACGACATACTTGCTTGATACTTCCTAATAACTGGCATAAAAAGTTTAGCTTTCCTGACTAAATCTCCTTCGATGGCACCAATTCTTCCCATCATGTTTTGAGCAATGTCTTGTAAGTCCAACCCTTTAATTTCCATAAAGGATCCTTACGATATCAAAATCTGCAATAAACTTTACATTCAACTAACCTGCAGTAAAGAACCTTCCAGCTCCACTTAATACTACAACCCTACAGTCTTCATTGTCACTAAGTTCTTCAAAGCATTGTTGCACTTCACTAAAAGGAAATATAATTTTTAAGAAAAAAGCAATTATAATAATAACTAAACTTGGTTTAATGATCAGCATGTCTGCTATAGCTTGAGCTTAATAGTTAAAAGTTACAGAGTGGAATGAATCAAGCAGCATCAAAGATGCATATTCTTTATTGCCAAAATTCTTTATGTTTAAGAATCTACCTTACATAATCATATAATTAAACTGAAAATTAGCATTTACAAAAAGGAAATTATGAAGAAAGAGAAAAAACTCCTACCTTATGAAACTTAAACCTCACTTACTGCTGTTAGTTTCATGGTGAGCTATTAGTTTCTTTTTTTTTTAATTGTTAAAAAATTGATTAATATTATAAAATCATTAAAAGTTGCTTTCGCATGTAAGCCTCTTGAAATGACAGTTTTTGTTGTAAGAAATACCGAGTAAATGTTCCTGGTTTATTTATAGAAACCTTTTTTATGTCAAATTTCTCAAATCCCATAGAAACATTTGCTTTTAAAATATGTGCAAACTTGGTTTTATATACAGCTACATACATGTTTACAACAAGTAATAACGTTGATATATATACTAAAAGCAGTAAAGTATAACACAAATTTATAATGAAAAAAAATAATCTCTCAATTTGAAAACATAATTTGTTTTGTATTTGTCTGAGCACAACAGTCATTATCTTAACACAAAGTGAATTATTTTAATTTAAAAACAATAATTTAGCATATCTTAGTTTGTAATTTATTTTATTTGATGTTTCATTTAGCATGATGATGCAAAACCAATTTGGAAAACAATACTGGCGAAAAATGAAAATTTGAAATCTACACAAACGGAAAAACTGGAAACTAGTATTATATAAAAATAATTTTATTAAGTTTCTAACAGACTGTTAATGGCTACTTTACTAGGCATGTTGCTTTTGAACATATAATAAAAACACTACAACTATTGTAGTAGACAAAATTAAATTATTTATTGGTTGTCTAGACCCAGATTTAAAAATAGTGTTTAAGATAAAGTTAGATAAAAATTCAAGAGACTAACAAATACTCACTGCAACACTTTAAGATTTACAAAGGAATGTTATCTGAATATAGATTTATTACTTCTATAGCTTTATTACCATTTATCTTTTTTAAAGCTTTTATATTTTCAGCTTTTGTAATTAGTTTGTTAGGAAAATATCTCATGTGGTGAAACTTTCTACAATCTACATCAATGTCATTAAGATACATAGATTTAAAAATTCCATCAACTCTATCAGCAGTGCAGCTTTTTATTCGATCTATTTTATTTTAGAATAGATTTATTACAAATAATATCAAGAGTATTATAGAAATAGTCTAAATATTTATTGACATCACTCAAATGGTTTGAGAAATAACAGATTTGGCTCTTAAAAATGGCGTGCATTATAAAAATTGTTTTTTTTTTGTTATCGAAAAAGTGCTGTTCTGCAAATATTATTTTGAAGAATATCTTAACACGTTAACGACCATGTGCACCATATTGGTGTAATTGTAATGTTCCAAGTGGTGTGGGTCTAACGGATATGCAGCTACGTGCTTTTTATATCTATTGTCCGGTTGCTCTGGTCCCTGGGAAACAAAAAATTGCCTTGGGTTGAGATTGTTGTAATGTTTTTATTTTATTTTTCATAGCAAATAAAGAAATTAGGAACTTTTAAATTTATTAGAGAATTTTATACCAATACCATTAACAGTTTATCATTACATTTTTAAGTTTAAAATTGCAAATGTGACAATAATAATAAATGTGATAAATAATAATAAATAATAAATGTCATATTTTTAAGTTTTAAATTGCAAGTAACTAGAAAGAACATTTGGTGGATAACTAACCCAAAAATAACATACAATTGCAACAGGTTTTAGAGGAATAGGATGCTTGATGAGGGTGTTCAATTTGTTTTAAAAAGTTTGCAGAAAGAGGACGCCAATCAGCTATGAAAAATGCAAATAAAATTATATTCTTTTTGCCCTGCATGCTCTGCAAGTGTTATATATACATATGTGTGAAAAATGTTTTTTTGAAATCCATATTTCTTCCATTAAGAGTGATACTGGTTAATAATTGTATTTTTTCTATGTATGAAATATTATGTTATTTTTACAATGAGAATCACTAGTTTGTTTTAGCAAAATCAAATGTAAAAGAAACATTTTTGAGTGTGGGCCAATATGGTACACATGGTCTGTGGTAAACTTAACTTTGTTTTTTCTCCTGCTTAGACTGTGTGTCCCAAATTGGTGCACATGTTTTAAATTTCTATGTTAATAAAAACTCCAACAACTTATTTCTTAAAAAAGAATGTTATGAAACGGTCTTTTACCAAGATTTAGAAAAATAATACTCTGGGCCAGGAGTAAAGTTTCAAATATTAGGGCTGGTCATTAACATGTTAAATATATTTTGGTGTCCATCATTTCTTGCAGTCAGGATAATCATGGTGAAACACTGATAATGTGCAGAAATGACTTTTATAATAACTTTCGTTTTGTTAATGTTGATAAGTTTAATTCTTTTTTGGATGAAAAGGTTTGTGAATTTTCGATTGTATACTGCAAGAAAATTAACTTGTACATCCTAAGCTTCTACAGGTCTCCTGCAAATGTTAAGGTATTTATTGACAAGTTAGAATGTAATTTGAGTGAAATATCAATCAATGCCTCACTGGTGACCTAAATGTGGATTTTCTGGACTCTGGTTCTTCTGAGACTAGCTTGGCTTTGAGTGGGATGTTTAAATCTTCTAATCTTACTGTGCACGTGGATCGGCCCACCTATATAACAGCTCAGTCAGAAACACTTTTAGACTGTTTGCTCAACTTATGGTAACACAAAGGTTATTTGTAATGTGCTGTGTTGTGCACTTTTATGCAAAACACAAATCATTCTGTGGTCATAGATAGGGTAGGAAGATTGTGCACTAGAAAAAACTTTTTTATATTTAAAGAACTTTGTAATGCAGCAGACTGGGAAAGTTTAATGTTGAAGAATAGTAATGTACCCCTTTTAAAATCTCACACTAAGTTGGTACAGGTTTTTGATTTAGCTTTCGCCTTGCTTAAAATTAAGAAAAAAAAAAGAAAACCCTGGTAGACTAAAGGAGTGCTCACTTTGGCTAAAAATCTCAGATCATTGCATTACATTAGAAAATTTGCAATTGGTAATGCCCATTTTGGGTCTATGTTAATAAGTACCGCGGGATTTAGCGAAACTCTATAAGCTGGCAAAAAACTTTTATTACTCTAAAAGAATTGAACAATCATCCAACAAATCTAGGGAGACTTGAAAAATTGTTAACAACATGAGGGGTGGTGTACAATGTCTGTGTCTGAAGCCTTAACAGCTGAGTCCATTAACACTTATTATCAGGGTATCTCCTGTTTCTATATGTCTCTCTGAGAGTTTGCCCCAGTGTAATGTCGACCCAGTCTCTTATCTTACTAGCATTCAAGTCCCTGAAACATTTTTCCTTGGACCTACAGATCCAAATGAATTGAAGCTGTCATGCATGACATAAAGAGTAAGAATTCTGGTGGGTGGTATGGAGTTTTGGTGAGAGTACTTGCTGCATTACCACAAACCTCACTTTCCAAAGTAATCAATATTTCTTTTTCATCTGGATCTTTTCCTTATTCTCTTAAAAGGGCTTTGGTGATTCCATTGTACAAGGGAGGTGCCTACAACATTCAAATTTTAGGCCAATAGCTCTGCCTCCTACTTTTGGCAGGCTGAATGAGAGACTGGTAAAAGGCGTAAACATATATATTCTAAAGATTACAAATAGGGGAAGTCTTTATCTCCAAGAAAAATGCATGTAGGTCACTTAGGTAAATGCATAATACATTTGTTGCATGCATTTTTCTTGGAGATAAAGACTTCCCCTATTTGTAATCTTTATATAAGCATTCTCCTACAAAATATGGACTTCTATTCAACTAATATATATTCTAATTGATAATTCTAGAAGAAGGCAATTCTCTATATGTGCCGTGTCCCTTTTCTCACTTCTTGTCGGGATCTTTTCCTGAGACATTCCATCCTACCCTTGCCCTCCTTTTTTATAATGAAAACAGCTTGTATTGTTCATAAGAAATACAAACATGAGCTTAATTCTCCATCTGAGTACAATCTTTGTAACACATTTTCTCTGCCTTTTCCTATTCCAGGAAATGAGAGGGTAAGGGCCTCTTTTGTATACAGTGGCAGGAAGCTTTTTAATCATTTACCTCTTAATTTGAGGAATACTGAATGTGACCTTAATTTTAGAAAAAAATTAAAGAAATTTTTGCCAAGTAAGGCTTTTTACTCATTGAATGAATTTTACGACAGACCCTTTTAGTCATATTGTTTTGTTTTATATGTTATTTTTAATATTGTTATTCACTGACCAGTTTTGATATACAGTCAGTCAAAATAAAACTCGTACACCTAAGGTTTCTTTTACATTCTGTACAAATAACGTGCAAAATATTTCCAACTATATATATCTGCAATCCGCATATAATGTTAAAGTTGTTGAGCAAAAATATGCAAAGAATGCATGCTGAGCATAAAAAACTTTAAGAGATAAGAAAATGCTATGGTCAAAATGAAACCGGTACATCATATTATTTACTCTTCAATAACATTAATATTATTTATAGTTAGCACTTGGTATTAAGAGCATCTGTTACTTTTAACACTCCTGTGTAATTTTTAATTGAGTTTAATTAATTTTTTGTCCTTCTTTTACCATATGGGGCGTCAGCGTGGACAAACAAGCGTTGTAGAACGCAATACAACATTAATTATACAACATTGGAAAGATGGAAAATCATTGCGACAAATTTCTAAAATGGTTTGTAGGCCGCACTCTACCGTGCAAGGAGTTGTGGATCGTTATAAAAGTGAAAATAGAATATCAAATATAGTAAGGACAAGCCCTCGAAAAATGTTTAATTCATACGACGAACGTTGGATCCTCAGGAAAGTTGCGGAAAACCCGAAAATATCTGCACCGAAGTTGGCAAAAAAAATTGAGAAATATTTACGAAAAACAGTTAATCCTCAAACAGTCAGAAATTTTCTAAAAAAAAATAATATTTATAGTAGAGTGGCTCGAAGAAAACCTTGGATCAGTAAGGTAAATAAAATCAAGAGGTTAAGCTTTGCTGAAGATTTTTTATTTTGGAAGGACGTAATTTTTACAAATGAGAGTAAATTTTGTATTTTCGGATCAGATGGACAACAACGGGTGTGGAGAAAGCCCAATGAATCTCTCAAAGAACAAAATCTATGAGCCACAGTAAAGCACGGAGCTGGTTCAGTTATGGTCTGGGGGTGTATGTCAGCTGCAGGTCCTGGAAATCTACATTTTATATAGGGTATAATGGATCAGAACATGTATTTGGATATACTTAAGCAGAATTTAAAGGCAAGCGCCCGAAAATTCCGAATTGAAAAAAAATTTAAATTCTACCAGGACAATGATCCAAAGCATAAGGCACAGAAAGTAAAGAATCGGTTGCTCCATAACTGCCGAAAAGTACTTTAAACTCCACCGCAAAGTCCAGATATTAATGTCATTGAAAACTTATGGTGACATTTGAAAGTTGCTATAAGAAACCATGAAATTTCAAACAAAGAGCAATTAAAAGTAGTGATTCAAGAAGAACGGTCTAAAATATCACCCAAATATTGTGAAAAATTGGTGCGATCAATGCCCAATCCTTTGGCAGATGTTATAAAAAATAAAGGACTACCAACAAAATATTAATCTCTTTTTTATGTTTTTTTTCCTGTATATTTTTAATGGTATACGAGTTTTATTTTGAGTTGTAAAATCGAATGTAGATTTAATTTTCTCATTTTTCCTAAAACTTCTTTTTGTGAAAAATATATTTTTACTTTTATTTGTCTTTCAAAGTCCATCATATAAAATGTATATATTATTTTTTTTATGTAAGTAAAAAATATATTTTTGTAAACAAATAAATAAAATGTAAGGGGTGTAGGAGTTTCATTTTGACTGACTGTACGTATTTTATAAGTTTTAAAATCTTTACCTATGTTTCTTTATTTTGTTTTATAAATATTGCCACTATTTTCTTTTTTTTTTACAGCTTTGTTAACAACTTTTAGTTTTATAACAATAAAGTGATTTTTGAATTTGAATAAAGGATTAGATTTTATATGATTTATACAGTTTTTAATAAAATCTGGTAGTAACTTTGTACTGTTGGTAACTTTTTTTCTGGTTAATGTAATAAAATAATTACCCTAGAAATCATAAAAAATTAGAAACGCATAAAGCAAACACACATAAACATCTTCTAAAGAACATGTAAATGAAATAAAGTATCTATTATGAATAATAACAGATAGCTTAGTTCAGATACAAAAAACTTATTAATGCAGATGATAATAATAATAATAATAATAATAATAATAATAATATGTCTTTATTAAAAAAAAAGCAAAATTAATCTTACAATATTACTTAGTACTACATTGCCAAGAAGGCGAAGATTAGCTTAAAGCTACTCTTTCACTCTTAACCTTCCTAACATTCACAGTTTAAATGGAGAAAAAAGAAACAAGTATATATAAAGTATTTATCTTCTAGAACACTATAGACTATATTTTGGATTGATTTAAAAACAAAAGCTTATAATATTTCCTCTACACATTTAACGAAGTATTAAATATTGGTTTATAAGTATTAAAAAACTTAACGGCATTATAAGTAAAAGATCGCTCGAATAGAGCCGTGGAATGGTGCGGCATGGTCAAGATATTGTATCTAATATTTCGAGTGTGAACCTGGTTTCTTGGTATTAACTTTTCAAAAAGATATTCAGGTCTTTAACTAACATATAATCGATAAAGAAAAGTAGAAGTGAAGAATTTGAATAGGTAAGGTAGCGTTAACCACCTCAACTGAAATATAGAGTCTGATACATGATCAAACTTTCTGAGGTTAAAAATAAATCTACAGCAAGTATTCTGCACGCGTTGCAGGCGGTAACGATTTATTTGGTCTAAGCAAGGATAATAAACTATAAGGCAGTAATTTAGAATAGATAAAACAAGAGCCACTACAAGTTTTTTCCTAGTTTTAAAATTTAAAATGTGTTTATTGGTATAAAGCATACGCATGCGTAAATAACACCTCTGCAGAAGAGTATTAACATGTTCCTTAAACCTTAAAGAATTGTCTATTGTAAGTCCCAGAACCTTCACAGTATTAGAGAATAAAATAGTTTCGTTATCCAATTGAATGTGAACAGTTTCCATTATATTTTTATGTGATCCTCGGTTTGAAAACAAAACCATTTTTGTTTTATTAGGATTAATGACAAGTTTATGCTCTTTTGAAAATTGATTTATTACGTTCAGATCAGCGTTAATAGTATCAGCCACGTTATCAAAATTAGCAGAGTCAAAATAATGTATGTATTGAGTGTCAGCATACTGATGTATTTCAGAATCTTCAACTAGACCGGGTAAATCTGAAGTATATATAAGAAATAATAATGGGCCTAGGATCGACCCTTGTGGGACACCAGAAATAATGTTTTTCGAAGCAGAATATTCATTATTCACCCTCACTTTCTGGGTTCTACGCCATAAGTAAGTTTTAAGAAAAACAAAACAACCTCACTACAGCCATAATATTTCAGTTTCGCTACAAGCAAATCATGATCGATGACATCAAATGCTTTCGAGAAATCAAGGGCTATCATAATGGCTAAAATCTTTTTGTCAAGAGCTCGCATGATATTATCGGTGACATTAAGAAGTGGACTAGCTGTACTATGATGTTTCCTAAAACCAGATTGATGGGAAGGGAGGATATTATTTGACATTAAAAATTATGACAGCTGCATATAGACTATTCTTTCGAGAACTTTGGAGATTACGGGAAGCAAACTTATCGGACGCAAATCTTGAATACTTTCAGGACTGGAGGATTTGGGAATCGGACATACCACTGATTCACGCCAGGCCGTAGGAAAATATCCTACCTCCAAACAACAATTTATAATATGAGTGACATGATCCAGTATATCAGGGAGACATAAGTGTAACATACGTCGAGTTATGCTATCCACACCAGAGGCATTGGACCTAATATTTTTTATAGTTTTTTCGACAGTATTTTGGTCTACTAAAAAAAAAAATGAAAATTATCCTCGGTAAATTTATTACTGGAGTAAAAGTTAATTTTGTTTACACATTTATCAGATTTATAAAAAACACTTACAAAAAATCATTTATTTGATTTGGATCAGATATATTAAACAGCAGCTCGTTATTATTCTTGGTTGTTTTAATATTAAAAGTTTCTAGACCTTTCCAAAGTTTTTTACCAGTTTTGTCACTCTGCAAGATATGCAGCTTTTTCTCGTCTTGTTGATGCCAACGCAAAATTACGACACTCCGTGTAATATCTCCAATTTTCTAAACACTTATGATTTTTGTATTTAGTCAAAGCCTTATCATGTTCCTTTAAAATAAGTCATAAGGTGTCAACCAGGGAGCTGGCTTTTTACTGACTCTTATAGTTCTGTAGGGTGCATGAATATTAAATATATAATTAATATTTTGTTCTAAATATCAAACTTTTTTATTTATGTCCTCAAGATAATAAATATTATCCCAGTAGATCTGTGATAAATCGATCCTAAAATATATCTCATTGAAATGTTTAAAATTGCGGATGGTTATAAATTTTTGTTTTTGTCTTTTAACTACTAATTTTAAAGTGCAGATAGGTATTTGATTGTGATCACTTAAACCTGAAACAACGGTGCCACTTTTATGACAAATATCTTTAGTATTGATAAAAATGGGATCTAAGCATGTTGCAGTAGTATTTGTTATACGAGTTGGTTCATTTATTAATTGTACATATCCAAAAGAGTTAAGCATAGAATATAATGAATTAGGATTTAACATATCAATATTTAGATCTCCGAGAATTACTGAATAATCATAGGTCACTAAAACATGTGGAACAACTTCTTCCAGGAAATTTATAATTTCAAACGCTTTCGATTTAGGGGGCCTGTATATTATAAGTATTGCAATATTGTGTATACCAATTTTAACATTTAGGAGCATAAATTCAAAGTTTACATTATTAACATGGCATTATTCTGATGCTTTAACGTTTTATAAGATCTTAAATGGTTTATATCATTGTCCTACCATCTTGGAAGCAATTCCTTTTAACACCTGTCAAAGAAGGATCAACTCTTCTATGTTTCGTTTACCCTTTCATTCGGCCAACTATGGGTTTTTTTCTCCACTGACTAGGACTTTGCGTTTCTTTAATGAAAATAGTTTGGATCCATTTTCCGGCAGCTTACGGTCATTCAAATCAAATTCAAATCAAAAATAAATAATCTTACACTTTAACCTACGTTCCTTGGATAGTGCTAAGTTTTTAGCCCTGTTGATGACTGTTTTTTCAGAGGTTTTATCTTGGTATATATATATTTTTGTTGTAATTCTAGTATTGTATTTATATTGCTATATTGTCTAGTATTTTGTATTATCTATTTTGTTTTTGTAAACTGGCTCTGCCGTATATATTGAAATAAATAAATAAATAAAAAAAAACATTAATATTTACAATTTCGCACTGAAACATTGACCTGACATAGATGCCAACACCACTCCCAACTCTGTCTAATCTATCCTTTCTAAAAAAATTATAACCTGGCATAGAAACCGCACTGCTTAATATAATATATTTTCATTCAGCCACATTTCACTTATACACAAAATATCATATTTATTGTTTACAAAATTGAGAAAATCCGGAAAACTTGGCAATAAAGATCTAATATTTAAATTGGCTACATTTAAATAAGAATTTAATTGTTTGTTAGCCATTTCTTATAAACTATAAAAATAGCTATTTATCCCAGTAAAAAAAGTTATTCATAATTAATTTGAGATCCAAGCTTTAAAAGATATTTCTAAAAGATATGATATTCAGAACAAATTCATAGAGCTTGTAGAGTAAAAACTTTTTAAGGAAATTCTAAAAAGTATTATCTTTAATATATACAAAGTGTAAGAATCTCTCATCTAGTTTTTGCCTTGAAGACACTTAAATTATCAAAATTTTTAAATTTTGAATCAGAAAAAA
Organism: Anthonomus grandis grandis; assembly: GCF_022605725.1. Lineage (NCBI taxonomy): Eukaryota > Metazoa > Arthropoda > Insecta > Coleoptera > Curculionidae > Anthonomus > Anthonomus grandis. The sequence goes on from NC_065546.1 coordinate 15,281,226, forward strand.
ATTACTTCACTGATCAGGGAAGAAATTTGGACCCAAAAGGAAACTTATAATATTACTGCTAGTTATGAGTACAAAGACATATAAATTAATGGTATTACTTAAATACTTATATTAAGAATTAAACTTACCAAAATAGGTTATAAGTAAAGGCATTTAATTTTTCAGGTCTATTAAGTTCAACATGGAAAACATAATCCTTTGGCATAGTAACGGAAAGGTGTTTGAAAGTAGAAATAGTACTCGACATGTTTCTATTTAATGTATCTAAAAATTAAATAAATGTTAGATACCTATAACGAATATTTACATATTTTTAGTTAAAGTAGTGTAAAAAATTACTTGAAGCTGATAAAAGATTCTTTAAAGGAGCACTTTTTGATAGAAATATCTTTGAAAACATGGTAAAACTAAACTTAATATATCGTAATGATACTGCGGATTGATACAATTTATTTCTCCTGGTATAATGAGTTATAATAAATATATTGTTCTTGAACTGTGGACTTTGGACTTTCAACAAATGGTGTAAAGTATATATTAAAAAAAAAATAATAAATAAATACCACAGTAAACAATACGAAGGAACAGCTGATCACTTTGACAGTGACATTTCTTAAGCTCGTGATATGTGGAAGCGACTAGGCCAATATTACAGCTTAAGTGTCATTCATACTGGCGATATGAGCTTCCCTTTCTTTTTTGATTTGTGAGAAAAACAATACTAACTTCTTGTCTATTTAAATTTGTTGACTTAGAAAATACAAGACATATTTTTTAAGAATTAAGAATGTTAGAAAAATAGTGAAAAATATCGAATGACACTTGGCAGTTATTGAACATAACCACGCTACAAATTTTAAAATAAATTATAAAAATCGTGAAAAAATTCGTCCATTTCGCTCAAAGAGACTCCAATATGATTTTAAATAGGCGAAAAAAGTAAAACCTAATTTTATAATATGAATTTTGAGACCGAGACTATGTGTTTTTTCGCTTTTTATTTAAAATTATAAAAATCGTGTTTAAGCTACTACCAAGGTCAAATTAAAACTTACAATTACAACAATAAAACTACGATAGAGTTACTGCTAGTAGATATGAGGGGCTAATTTGAATATATTTTTTGTTCGACGGCGAATCAAACGGTGATGTTGACAATTTCTGAACTTATAGTAAATACTGTAGCGGAGGATGGGGCAAGTGAGACACCTTAAGGCTCTGCGGCGTATAACTTACTAAGTTTTAGAAATAAAAAAACTTTCATCGTTTGTAACACAAGTTTAATTGGTTTCAAACTAACATAACCTTAAAAATAAACTAAACATTAACTCAAAATTGGAAAAATATCAAACTTAAAATAAAAAAAAAGTGACTCTCTTGCCCTAAGTTATAGGGGTAAGTGAGCCACCCACATGGGGCAGGTGAGTCCGAATGCTAATTAATCAACGACAATTGTCACAAACATAATTACTAGTACCTGGCTCATTATCGGAACAATCCTCATGTAACCAGGCACCACATTGCATGCACATTATCCATTCTTCATAACAAGTGTCTTCGTAGGTCTCATGACAGTAAATGCATAATGTGTTTTTCTCTTCGTCCGGCATTGTTTTTATGTTGTGTTGTTTCTCTTCTGCTCTTGACGTGGCACTTTACTTCTTTTGCTTAGAAATTCCTTCTTTTAATTTTTTTCCATTACTAGTACTTAACCCTGCTTTGTCGTCTAGTTTCTTTTTTACTTGCTTAGCTTTCATTGGTTTTTATTTTTCTTCCAATTGATCTTTGTAAGAAGAACTGGTTATTATTTTAGATCCTTCTATGCGCCTAGATTTGGATTTGGCATTTTCTTTATTTTGAGACGGTTTTGGAACTGGGCTTAAAGTTGTAACTGAAACATAGCTACATGATGGTTGCTCTTGTTCAAAATTGTTTACTAATTCTTTAGAAGTACTCTGGATATAATCTTTACTCAACAAGACTTCATCACTTATTACGGGACCCTCGACGGGATTAATGTTTTCTGTCCTACATTCCTTTTGAAGAATGTTCCCGGCTGGCGCAAAGTCACTGTCTTGAAACACATCTGGATTATATGGGTAGATTCCTGTTTTTTCAGAACCCTTAATAATATTTATTGGTGTAAAAGCCTTAATAAGCGCATTTTTAATAATAGGAGCCATATCATATTCTGTGATCCTAGAGCCTGGATGATTTGTAAGCCAGTGATCCGTTTCTCCTGCCAGATAGGTTTTAAATGGTCCAAAGACACTTACGTCCAGCGGTTGCAACTAATTTAATGTGTAAGGAGGTAAAGTTATAATAGAAACTCCTGATTTTCTAGCCAGGTTTACTGAATTAGTGAACTTATGACTTGAATGTCCTTCTAGTATCAGTAGACTTGGAAAATCTGTTGTTCTTTTGGTGTAGCCTATAAAATAATTTAAAAATTTGATAAATAGGTCAGCATCCATCCAGCCTGATGGAGCAGAAAATCCTACTGCTCCAGAAGATGAACCGCTCAAAAAACCAGGAATCATTCGAATACGAGGAAAGACCATAAATGGTGGAATAAACGTACCTGTAGCCCTGATACAAGCTAATAAAGTTGTGTTTTTTTCCTCTCTCTAAAAAAGTTAATTTTCCCACTTGCATTCTTTCCTTTTGAGCTAAAATTTTTTCCCGGTTTTTGAATGCAGGTAATCCCCGTCTCATCACAGTTAAAAATCCGATGCGGCGGAAAATTAAACTTGTGCAAGGTGTTTTTTAAGTTTTGAAAAAAATCATTAACCCTAGATTTGAAAAATCCTGTTACTCTTGCAATGCGGGTTGCTTCAGGTCTTCGAATGGAGAGGATTTTCTGACGATTTAAAAATGAGCTCACCCAGTCTTTTCCTGCAAGTTTTCGATCTTTATTAAAAGGATGACTTATTTGATTATAGTCAGGGATGACTCACTTACCCCAATCTTTTTTAAAATATAAAAATTTAAATCTTGAAACAACAGATAAATGTGGCAACATTCTAAGCATAACACGGTATTAAGCAAATATAAAGTTATGGTATGCACTTCATACAATATTAAGAAAATGCCTTTAAATTGGGGAAAATCCTTATTAATGTCGCTTAAAATATTATAAAACAAAACGCAAAATTTAAAAAATGTTAATATTTACCTTAATTTTAGTAATTTTCAGCTAAATGCGGACACAATACGCGCTAATAGACATGTACACTACACTGATCATTGTCGTGCTATGATGCCGGTTGCTCGACATATTTCTAGAAACGCACTGGCCCCCTATGATTCACTTGCCCCACTCTCCCCTAATCCTCAAAGAAAGTATGGTATGCGTCACTATTTAATTTATCGACCCTATTATTAGGCAAAACCCTGTAAAAAAATTGGCAGGAATATATTCTATATACAGTGCTTACTAAACATGCGGCAAAAACAAGGAATTATTTCTACATCTTCCATTGAACTAGTATAATCTAATGACTTTAGGTGTTTTCATAGGAAATAATCCAGGGGGTTTAAGTCCGGGAATCGAACAGGCCATACGCGAGGTCCACGTCGACCAATCCAGCAATCTTCCCACCCAAAAGTTTAACGAGATGTTGAAAGCAATCTTCAAGCACCTTATGCCGATTTTCTTCTGCCCAAGCATGGTTATTGTGAAAATTCCTTATTGCATTTCTTGAAAAACTGGCTTTATCGGTAAAAAGAATAAGAGTCAGTAATTAACTGTAGTTAATTGAACTAATGGGTGCAAAATCCATTAACAGAATACAATACGGGGAAGAAAATCTGCAGGAAGAAGTGCCTGAACGCGTTGCATATGGTATGGATACAATAAATATTCTCTAAGAATCCTTCAAATTGTCCGGTTACTTAAATTTAAAGTATTTGCAATTATTCGATTCGAGGTACCTGGATATTCTTCTACCATGGCCAGCGCATTCTCTTTTAATTCTATCGTTCTTACCGTCATTGGCCTTCCTGGTCCTCTAATGCTCCTGTTTTACGACGTCATTGATGTATACTTTGGAAAATTTTTCTATTAGGCACGTTGCGATTAGGAAGTCATTCATGGTGCAACCGACTAGCTTTTAATGAATTGCGATCAGCAAGGCCATAAATGTAATACTAGTCACCAATCTTGGCGTTCGTATAGCCATTCATAATAGACGATTTCACCAATACAATTTTAACAAGACTTTAAGTTTTATTATTTTTATATTTATTTTTTTTTTGTGTATAAACGTCACTAAAATAATTATGAAAAAATAATAAACTACAATTTTAAAGTTAAAGCTAAGGCAATGCTTTAAGTATTAAATGCAGAAACAACATGTCTAAATTTTTCTAAAATTTTGACACTGATTGACAAACTCAAATTTGTTCGGCTACGTTAATCGAAATGTTTTTAAAAGATACCAACGGAATTGTTAGATCTCTCTTGAATGACCATAAAAACGATGAAAGCGTACCGACAAAAAGACCGATAGACCGAGGCCAGTTTTAAACCTTTTTTTTCCCCGAATTAACTTGAGATCGCGGTATACCGGCAGCATACTATGCCGCGGCGGATAAGCAAAGAGATACCGCTCGATGCAGGTGTGCATCGGCATCGGTCCTCAATAGCAAATCAATGCCTAATATTCTAATATTTAGATTATTTTAAAACTGTGGCGCAGTATTAGATTATTATTGATGATTATCGGGACTTAAATAGACATATAATATATTTAGAAGAAACGTGGTTTGATATGCATGAGGTAGATAAATATGGTTAGGTTGATAATTACACGAATTGTATTGTGAACGCACCATGCTCAAGAGCTAAACGAGTCATTATACTTAATGGCAGAAACAGAGAAAGATTTTTTAAAAATGTGTTACTTTTGTTACCTAAAAATGTTTCTCAATTTTCGGCTGATTACCATGAAGATATGACTGTGGCATTATTTGAAAAATGGGTCTTTAATCAGCTTTTACCAAATATTCTTTCAAACTCAGTAAAATGTTATGGATAATGCATCTTGCCATTCAATAATTTTAAATAAAATACTAGTTTTAAAAAACAAGATCTTATAAATTTTAGGAAAATTAGGAACATTCCTGTTACCGACAAAATTTTATTTAAAAAGGAGTTGTTAAATATAATTAAAGACTATAACTTAAAAAAATGACTATCTTATATTGATAATAGTGCCAAAAGTAATGGACAATCTGTTTGAAGAAAACCTTCATATTATTATGTCTTTAATCTGATTGAATTATTATGGGGCAAATTAAAAACAGCTTCGAAAGTGCAACACTTCAGCAATATTGAGTGCGGTAGCTTGGTAGATTCGCCAATTTTAATTTTTATTATTATTTTGTTAATATATTTGTCGGGTTGCGCGTTCTTGTATTGTTATTGTATTTACATGTAATAAAAAAAATTAATTACGTAATCAGCAGGGAGAATTTAATGTTGAGTTTTTGCTCCAATATATTTTAAATTATAGGCCTCGTTATAATAAGGCAGCTCCCTTATAATAAAAGAAAAACTGTGGAGCTTCGGTTGTAGGGTCTTTGCATACTACAAGTGAATTTGCACTTACAACTTGATAATACTTTCATAATTTAGATGACGCATTGGAATATGTACCAGGTGTAAGGACAGAGTTTCCTCAAAAGAGTCATTTAAGCAGGTTGATAATGTCTTGCTAAATGTTTCAATTGACATAAAAAAATATTAGAGCAAACACAGATATTCACTATTATAAGTTTTTAAGATTATTTTGAACCAAATACTAGTGTCTTATTGAATTATAAATAAATGTTATAAATTTAAAAGATCTCTCAGGGAAATTAACTACTTTATTATATTTATTACGAGTATAATAAACTAAATATCCTTGATAACTTTTTTATTTACTATATTTTTGGATTTCATCTTTAGTTAGTAATAATTCTGCGATAGCGTCTAACCTGGCTGTAAGGTCAGGAAGTGTATTATTTGTAATATTATGTTATGTCGCCAAATATGATACAAAGGTTGAGGCAAAACATATTTTTCTGATGCAGCCCTTACCTACATTAGTGTAAAACCCACATAGATTCATAATCTTAAAATGCTTATTATGCTGTATATTGCATAATAAAAATTAAAGCGTTATTCTAATAGAAATAAAATATAAACGCTGATAAAAGAAAAAAAACTCTATACAAAAATAAAATGAAAACTTAAAAAAAAATAGAAAAAACTTAGCTTTACAGCAACTTAAAGTATTTTTTGTTGTTTTAAGTACCATCAATAAAAACTGGCTCTATAACTAGGGCCTAAGAATTGTATTTCTCATCTAATAGAAAAGAAGATACATCTGAAAACCTTAATCTTAACTTTAAGATATTCAGAAGCGCTAAGAGGCGGCTCTCATTTTGGATTCTCATTATCGCAACGGAAATAAACTCTATAATTACATTTGTTTGTAATTTAAATACCTTTTTAATAATTTGACAATTAAATAATTGCTTAAAAATACCTTAAACCTTTTTTAAGCTCTTTGATTTTTTAAGAGCTTTTTTATTATTAAATGGCGGCTTATTTTGACAACGTGAAAATACTAGAATGCTCGAACTTATACCTATCGAGTTCGCTTCTACGACTATTCGTATTATTTCATCGGGACCGAATAGATCTGACAACTTTTTTTTCTTCTTAGCAAAAACAGTCGCGAAAAAACTTACTCGATGGTAGTCCTACAAACGCAGTAAATTTAAAATGGTGTCTGATTTAAACGACCGGAAGTCAAATTTGGATAAACAGTGGAGATCCATCCTTAATAGTGAAAGAGTTCAGCTAGATTGATTTATCACGTTTCTGTTTCCTATTTTTTTCAAAAATTTTATTTAACCTTAGAATCCATAAAATTTTCTTGTTTTTAAATAATACTTTTCGATTATACGAGTTTCTATAAAAATAATGGTTTTAAAGTAAAAAGTTGCTGCTCTATTTCTCTCCTTCAGTCAGGAAATCCCTGTGTATGGAGTGCTCCCCCAATAACAAGACTAGACTACAAGAGTCCTTATAGGAAGAGAAAATGGCGTTAAATGTCATTTTGCTCTTATTGGCATCGTGCCTTCGAATTTTACAGACATACCAAATCCGGGAAAACTCGAATTTTAGTTTCAAACTAATAAGGTCAAAATAACACGAAACTACTTTTGCACTTGTGGTAATTTATGATATTTAGTCTAGATCTGGTTTAGAATTTAAGAGAGTTGCCTTAGATATGTGCTTTTTCGTGTGATTTTATGAGGGCTTGTAAGTAGCAAGGGTTTATATAGTAAAAATATATTATTCTATCAACAACTCTATATTATATTATTCTATCATAAACAACACAGACAGACAATTCGCAATAAGTCAGTTTTGAGAAACAGTGAACCAAATACCTTTAAATAAAGATGGTTATACCACTATTCACGTATTAAATAAGGTGGAAGATACATCGCCTGTTCCAGACTATATACACAAGCGTCGTTTACAAATCGCCAAAAACTAGGCAATCCGCTATACTTACATGTCAAAAGTTAGCGTCGTTAACTTCATTACCGTTATTTAATATATTTTTTGTTGGCAACACAAGAAATGTTCAGAGTGACCAACATTGAAACAAAGGACACAACCACTATAAAAATGGCGGCCCCCAGGCAGTGGTCATTTTTGGGTATCGTGGCCATATGCATTAGCAGTCCAGGTATATTTATTAAGTTCGTGATATACATACACATGGATTTCCCTTTTTGAAGGCTAACCAAATTTTTTTTTTTCAGTTTTAAAAAGAATTTATTAAGGTAGGACTACACACAATATATGCGGATTTCATGTTTTAAAAATTATATTGTCGAGGTGCCTTCCATTTCGGTCAAAACACTCTTGTAGTGCCGCCTTCATGTGGTCGAAAACTGCTAAACACATCTCGGGTGGTATTCCATTAATTTCTTCCCATACTTTTTGTTTTAACTCTTACAAGGTGGCAGGTCTATCAACATAAACTTTACTTTTGAGGAATCCCCACAAAAAAAAGTCCAGTGGGGTGAGGTCGGGAGACCTAGCCGGCCAGTTTAGATCTCCAAAACGGGAAATCACCTTTTCCGGAAATAATCCTCTAACGACTTCCACGCTCGGGCTTCAGACGCTCGGGCTGTGTGTGCGGTAGCCCCGTCCTGTTGAAACCAGGTATCCTGATTGAAGCCATCAAAATCTTGTAGCTGAGGTGTCAAATAATCCCGAAGCATCGCACAATAACGAGCACTATTAACAGTAAGGGCTGCGCCGCGTCCGTTTTCAAAAAAATACGGACCGATAATTCCCGAGGACGACATAGCACACCACACAGTTACCTTTGGGCTATGTAGGGGCTTTTCGTGTTTTCGCCTTGGATTGTCTGGTGCCCAATAGCGACAGTTTTGCTTATTGACTGCGCCTGAAAGGTGAAAGTGCGCTTCGTCACTGAACAGGATATTGTTAACTCGATCGTTTACAAAAAAATGGTCTATCATGGTTTCAGCGAAAGAACGCCGGTTTATAAAGTCATTTGGGTTTAATTCTTGCACTATTTGAATTTTGTAGGGATGAAACTTTAAATCTCTCTTTAGAATTGTGTGTAGAGATGATTTGTGCATTTGCAAAGCTTGTGATGTTTTACGAACTGATCCACTAGGGTTTCGAATAATCGCAGCACGCACGGCCTCAACATTCTCAGGAGCAGTTGCAGTCCTTGGACGACCACGGGGTTTTGCATTTACAGCTGATGATGTTTCTCTAAACCTTCGTACCCAGGATTTCACCAAATGTCCTCCACACGCCTAATATTGAAGTGAGCACAAAATCTTCGTCTTGCAACTATGTAAGAATCATTACTCTTGAAGTATGCCTCAATAATGAACGCGCGATGCACACCTGACCAACGCTCCATTTTGACTAAATAATCCGCATCGATCCACTATCGAACGCCGCTAACGCGGCTCCGCTATATTACACGGTTGCCAACTTGTTCAAGTTTTAAAAGGGAAATCCATTCTTGGACACCTTGTACTTGTTAGCTGTTGTCAGTCATATTATGACCGAATGGTTAGTCTCTCTTTGTACAAAGCATAAAGTAATCATGTAATATTTATTACAAATACAATCAACGAAATGTTATAAAGATTAAATGAGATCCAGGATAATTTTTATAACTGAAGCTTAGAGGGAGGAAAATATACAAGTGGTTCCCGTTTTTTGCTTTAAAGGCCATTATATTAATGAATTGAATCTTATTTGTTTTTAAAGATTGAACAAAAAGTTTTAAAACATATTTTTGCTCAAACATAGAGAAAGTAAAATAACCTTGTTTTACTTACTGTATCTTCTCATACTAAAAATACAAACTATACAAAATGACAGTATAGCATCTCATACATAAAATTTTTTAGGACTAGAATTGATTACACATTAAAGTAAAAGAGTTAATGATGCTAAGGATAATGGCTTTGCCTCTTACTTGTATTTATAGAAATCAGGTTTTTACTGATTATTTTGTTAAGATCTTGCGATCAGGAAATACTAAGGTATCTCACATAATCTTATATTGAAGATCTCTTATTACTTTTGGTTCAAACTGCAGGCAAGTGCCTAGAGACTTCCTAAAAACATTATCTAAGAGCTAATATTTTACTTCAAATTATACCAGAATCTATGAGCTAGCATGTATATATTCTTTACATCTTACAGAGCTGAAAATTAATAAAACCGAAACAGAATACTGTTATACAAGCAACTTTATTTATTCTTACACAGTACATTCAAACTTACAAATTAAACATTACCCTCCGCGTTTTCTATTAATCTAAATAAGTCAGCAAAAGGGCACAACACAAAACGTACGTAACATTTTTGCTGAAACCTACAGATTCCTTTTCGCGTTTTTTAAATTGGCTGGAAATATGTACGTTTCTTGATCTTTTCTCGTATATTGAAAAAATAACGTTGTTACTATTTTTATTATAAAAAACACATCAAAGAGAGTGGTATTTAACGTAATAATAATTATTGTACTTACACCTAAGTCATTATTTAAGTAGATATAAATTTTATTATGTGCACGAACGATGATAATAAATTTAATAGGATTTTAAAGGGTTTTATCGCGAAAGCTTGGTGGTGGGCGCTCACAGCTCGGCAGTTCGGCTTTCTTGTACCAAGTAAACCTAAAAAATAAAATAAAGTTTTAAGTAAGTATAAGAAGCAACTATTAGATTAAATAAAAGTACTTTTAATTATCGATAAATCTAACTTAGCATCAAGGGGATTATCCTAATGGCAGTTCTAACCCTAATAGAGGAATTGTTATATTCCGTATGAGGTAGTAATTTTCACGTTGAACAGGACAAGCATTTCATGTGACACGATAAATAGAATTTGCATAGGAACTTTACATGTTAAAAAAAAAAATTAAACAAAATGCAATAGTGTAATAAGAACTATATGTTGAGCTTGATATGCCAGTATTTAAGGATTATTTTTATTTCAGTTTTAAACAATTTTAATCTTAATTATCTTAACACCCAAAAGTTAACTCAGAGTCAAGTAAAACGCCTAAATTTCTAATTTCTACGATATCTTACACAATGTGACAGTAAAACATGTGTTTTTTCATTCAATTCAACTCTAGATCATAATTAAATTATTATACACTAAGACTTGATTATTTTAAATAATTTAAAGTCGTCACGAAATAACAGATGCTGTCAGTATTTATTTCTATTGCTAATGTCTATTCCTAATAAAGAGATAGGAAAGTAATTATCTCCCAAAAAAGAAGACACCTCTATATCATTAGACACAAAGCGAGATGCTTTTGACTCAACTTAATCCTAGAGAAGTTGGTGTACAAGCTATCAATTTGTTTCGACCTCCTAAAGGCGTCCAGCAAGTACTGCTGGTAGGTGATCAAATTATTATCTCTGTTGTTGATTTCTAAGATTCCCCCATGATGCCAAAAAAAATATTCGACAATATCAATGTCGTCAATATTATTTTTTCTATTATAACTCATGTATGAATAACTCACTTGGCTTCCGGGTACCGAGCTGGTGGTGACAAAGGTGCGGTGCTTGGCACGGATGAGGGAAAGGCTGCTTTCGGCGGTGTCGGCGCGGTCCTCTGCTGCTTCGAGCTCCCTCTGGAAGCGGCGTACGCGAGTAACAGATTGAGTCGATACTCCTTCCTGAAAATTACAATAAACCGTTAAATATTTTTCTAGTTCAAAACACAGGTATGCTTCGTATTCAAAGGACTGACGTATGTCAACAACAGTTACTGCGCGAGTGACAAAATATTTTATAAATTAAAAAAATTTCAAATAAAAAGAACTACATGACTTTAACTGGAAAAATCCTAAAAACAACCGAAGTAGCATTATTTTATGAACCAATTTGGATCACATTACCAACCAGGTGGTGAAAACTATAGTGTTTCACAATAGGAAGCTTTCAGATAGGGATAGGCCAATAAGGATTGAATGGAGAATGTGTAACATATATTATATACATCTCATGACACGAATTCTTTATAACTTCTAACTTCAATAGGAAAACGGAGGTCAAAAGACCCAAAACCGAAAAGTGTTTTGATTGATACCGATATTTTATGTTTTTAGACCTTGCAAATTTTTTTCTTATTTCAATATGAGGTTCCTTTGGAAAAACTAGGTGATTCGTAAAAAGCGAATCCAATACTTTCTCGTGCAAAAATCTTCCTTAAGCCAAGAAGGACTCTTAAACCTATTAGATGTGTTCACATTCATAGACTGTTATATTTTACCTGTTCCTGAAGTTGCCTCTTGAACAGAACAATCTTCTGGTTTGCCTTGTCGAGGGATTCTTGCAAAAGGGCGATGTTCTTCTGGTCCTCTTCACATTGAATCATGACTTCCTTAACGGTACGTTCTTTTTTACGTAAGATCTTAATAGTTTCAGCGTGACGACGTTTTTCTATAGCATGAAAAAAGTTATTAATATTATCTCAAAGTTACTCAGTCAGACGAGAATTTTACCTTCATCTAATTCAGATTCCATATCGCGAATTCTAGCCTCCAATTTGCTAATGATTCTTTTGCCTCCTACAATGGCGTTAGCCTCGACTTCCTCCAATCGGACGCTCAAGTTCTTAACTTCGATCTCTAGAGACTTCTTAATAGCTTCGATCTTGACTACTCTCTCTTGTTCTTCGTGAAGGATTTCCACGGTGTGTTTAATTTCGGCCTAAATATGTTGCATTATGAATAATTTAATTGTTGAAATATGTATAAAAAATACCTGAACACGTTGGTAACGCTCATCAGAAATTCTCAATTCCTTAGTAATCTCATCATAATCAGCAACGACGGTAGCTAATTCTTGCTCGATTCTTACTTTAGCAGAAGACAGGTTAACATTGATAGTAGTCAATTCATTGATACGGGTACTGGCTTCTTCATATAATTGCTCAGCTTGTTTCTTACCACGGAGGGCCTAAAATTTGTTTATCAGTAAAATAGATTTTATTAAATTATTTCATCAACTTACTGATTCATAATTGCCCCTAATTTCTTCGGCTTCAGCGGTCAAGGCCTGTACTCTCCTTACGGAAACGCTCAGCTGATCTAAAGTGACCTAAAAGAACACATATTAAATTCAAAATTAAAATTAAAAAAATAGTTAAATCTAAAATAAACTTATTTTAGATTTATTTACCTGCAATTGTCTTTGAACTTCCTCATAATGAGCCTGGATTTCGGTAAGTTGAAGAGATTGTTTCTTGATGGTCTTTTGCAAGTCAATGTTGGTCTTGTTGGCGGAATCCAATGACATTTCGAGCTCGGTGATTTGGATCTGAAGTTTCTTCTTGATGCGGGTGACCTCGGTCTTAAGACGGGTCTCGGCTTCGACCACACGGGCATTGAGCTGTTCGATTTCGATGCTAGTGGCTTTGCTGTAAATAAAACATAGGTATAAGATTATTTTATTAGTGTAAACTAAAAAAGTCAAAAAACATATGTTATATTAAAGAGTTAAAGACGTTGATTTGTAACGAGGGCATGTTATAAGGACCGAACCAATGGCGAATGTTTTTCTTTTTTAATTATTAGCTAATTTTTTTAGTCTCCTGGTTCAAAAATAGTTCATTTTATCTTTCTTGTAAATGTGCGTTCAACTTGTAATAATCAGTTATAACAAATCGAGAAAAAATACTTTTAAAATGTTTAATATACGATTATGAAGTCTCCCTGCACATTTTTAAACCTCTGACGTCCAATTCACTGACTTCCAAGGCTAATTTTTAAAAGCCGTTGGCTAATTATAAACAAATTAAATATCCCGAGACGAAAACGCCTTTAATTTGGCACACGATTTCAGCTCCCTTTGCATTTTCTCGTGTCTATTTATAGTTGATAAATCTATTGTTCTAAGGTCCAGTTACATAACATGAATGGGAAGTTCAAAGTAAAAGGATGTATGGTATGACAAGAATTTTATCGTGGGTTTATAATTTTAAAGGTTTATTGAATGCTTAGAAATACAGGAGACGTTTCACATATTTCAGACTTTGAGCTTGAAAATAAAACATAAAGAAAAAGGCCCAGAATTGACCTTAGACTAGGAGCCATCAATGTTATCCCCACAGCTAATAAGCCAACGACATATTTGTTTCTTGAAAGAATGATAATATTGTTATGTCATAGAAACGATTAAAATTTCATATAACATTTTGCTCATATTTAATTTACCTACGTTGTTTGCAATTAATATTCCTTACCTTGCAAACTAGTTTTAAGTAAGTTTTTAAAAACAGTTCAGAATCCAACGACACAACATAAAAAAGCCTTAGAAAATCACCTCTGATCAATATAATTGTAAGTGGCTCTTCTATCAAATCCTCTTAGCTCCTGACTTAACATCTCCAAAGGCTGAGTGACACTTTCCTCCAGCTGTGTAGTCATTCTTTCATCCATGACCTTCACATGAGTCCTTACACTTCTACTGGAGGCGACCCTGCTTACTTGACTTGCTTGACCCATCATCAAGCTAGTATCAAGTTCATTTCGTTCAGAAATACCTTTTCTGCTCCCCATAAGAAGCTGAGCCTCAATGGATTTAGCTGATTTACCACGCAAGAATTTTTGCTGAGCTTTTAGCTCTCGTTCAATTTCTTTGTCCTTGTCAGGGTCGTAATCAATGTCGTCCTTCATCTGGCCTTTAAGTTTCTGGATCTCTCTTACAAGTCGTTTCTTTTTCCGTTGCTCCTGGTTAATTTTGGTTGATATGCGGGCGGCACTAGCTTGCTCAGCTAACACAAAGTTAGAGCTAGCATGGGACCGTCCCTCACTTATCCTTATTTTCGCAGAACGCTCCGTTTTGTTGGTTATTTTCGTAAGATCGCACTCACTATAACTGCGGACTGTTAGTGGATCGTATTGGCGTAATCCCAGCTCCTCGGTCCAGGGAAGATGCGGTAGTGGGGGAGGGCGTATTTTTTGGAACTTCTCGTCGATATAATCAACCATAGGTTGATAAAATTGCATCCCTACCCCGTAATTGTAGTCATAATATTGCGTCTTAGGTTGCCATTTGGTTTTGGGGTTACGATTGTCGATTTCTAAATATTGTTTCGTTCCAGACATGACCAGTGAAATAAATAGATTGTTCGAGGAAGAGAAGTAAATAAAAACTAAAATTGGGTGGTGCTATTGATTGATTATTTATATGTGATACGAACAAATATTTTGGCATAAGCCGAAACATTTTACTGATATTTCTTTTCATAGTAATGAGTCCAAAATACTACTAAAGGTCAGTTGCAGTTCTAAAAATATTCTTTATTAATATGATTTTTTATTATTTAAAGGCGCTTCATAGTTTTATTGTTAATTTCAAATGGCCCTCCTATTTTTTAAGCTTCTTTTTGATAATTTTTTTGTACTCCAGGCCAATGTTTGGCCACAATAGCTGTGATACTTGTCCAAAAATATCACTTTTGTAATTAGATGTGTAATTGGTCGATAAATTGTTATTTACCAGGTGTTTTTTAATTAATTGTACGGAGTATTTCTGTCTTCTAGTGACGTAAACATTTGGCTACTTAGCGGATGGCACTTGGCGTTGCTCATTGAAAATTTGGCGTCTGTTAAAACGAACGGTTTTGTAAGTAAGTGTGTTTTTTTGCCACAAAATTTTACAGAATTATCTCTGTCTCTTTTTTGTTTTGCAACAATATGTTTTAGTTAATTATTTATTAATTTTTTATTAAAATTTAAAAAATCAGAAGTCAATGTTTTAATGTTCAACAATAATATATATATTTTTACTAATTGCTTTTATAGCTTCGTAATATTCCTTTTACCTTTTAACTAATGTGAATTTTTAGTACTTCAAAGTACTTCTTATTTTAGATTTATGTACTAGAGATATATCACATAGGTTCACTTTTCTGTTGGGTTAAAATAGGCAGGTTTAAACGTATTGATTTTCAAAACATACATTATTGAAAAAGTATACATACATTATTAAAATGAAAAAAAAAACTTTTAACATTCTAGTTATATTAAGAAACAAATCATATATTTATGCTTTGATTTAAAATAACTATATTTTGTATTAAGAAGAAATGTATGTAAGAACATGTAGCAAGTAATAATAGAGAATAAATGAAAAATGATCAAAAATTAATAAAATAAAATTTTACGTACACATTCGAAAGCCTTCTTACTATTTCTCGAATAAAAGTTAGATTCAGTATTTTTATTATTTTTTAGTAATTATTATACAAGATTGCACTTTTTTTAATTGTTTTTTAGTAATTAATATAATAATTTATTTCATAAATCGAGTAAGTCTTATAGGCATTTTAGCTTCTATTAGCTTCTATTTATTTTTTTTTATTTAGAATATTTATTAGTAATTATGTTTTTTTTTTAAATCATTTTTGCCTTTTATTAATTAGTAAGAGATATTTAAAATATTTTACTTAGTTAACCGGTTTCCTTAATATATACTCAAATAACCGAGCTTTCCGTACATTTTTATTTTAAAACTAAATAGCTTTGCCAGTCTTTAATTGCTAAAGTAGTTATTTAAGTTAGAAAAGCAGCTTACTCCTAACTTTTATGTTTTTTGTATTAATTATTATCTTTTCCTCTTTTTTTTTTACTTAAAAAGAACGTGCTTTTAACGTAATTCTCTATTTAAAGTTTCAGTAAATATTTTATGATTTCCACACACATTTTGCAAAACTTAATTTTATTAAGTTAATTACTAAAATTTAAAGAGTTTTTATTGGAAAATTGGAGAATCCATGATTTTTTATAACCATTATAACCATGTAGTTCTAATACTTTTTGTTTAAAGCTGAAGCCCGCAATTGTCTTATTTTTTTTTAATCAATTTAAGGTTATATTGGCTGGTGACTTTAATATCAACTACACTGATGAAACCTTGCCACGTACTTCTCTTTTAAGTATTTTTAATTCTTACGACTTGAAAATGCACGTTCTTTCTCCCACACGAATAACTTCTTCATCTGCAACTACAATTGACTATTTCTGTACAAATTTTAATGACGTTTTATGCACAGTACTCCCATCTGGCATTTCCGACCATGAAGCTATTCTTGCTAAAATGCCATATAATACTGTATCATCTTCATCTCATTATATGGGAAGAATTTTCAGCAGGAGAAATTTCAATGCTTTTTCTGCTGCTACAGCTTCGGTAAATTGGAATGCACTTGAAACGGCTTCTGACCCACTTACTTTATTTTTTCAAGTTCTGTGTGATAAGATCAATCAGTGCTTTCCTAAAATGAAGCTTAAAACTAAGAAACGAAAACTATGGATTACAAGAGGCCTTAGAATTTCAGCTAAAAACCTCCGTTTTTTGACTAAATTGTGCAAATATACCACAAATGAAAATATCCTTGTATATCATCAGAAATACCGTAGTCTGTACAGAAAGACAATTAAAGCAGCAAAATCTAATTATTATAGGGATCGCTTAAATATGTCATCAAATAGGCAAAGAGAGTGTTGGTCCATTATTAATGATTTTAGACATTGCCATAGAAAAGTATCTAAACCGGAGTTAAGACCTGACATTATAAACGACTATTATTGTGATATACCTAATATCTTGCTCAAGGGCATTCGTAGAAACATTGATCCCTTACGCTATCTTCAAAAAGTGTCGGTTGAGCATTCATTTTTCTTTCATCCTATCGATCTTACCGAAGTAAAAAATGAAATCAAATGCCTAAAAAACCATAAATCATCTGGAGCTGATGGGATATCTTCGAGGTTGTTACTCTTTTTGCCTGATTCAGCCTTAAATGCTTTCGTTTCTGCCATAAACAATTCTTTAAATATTGGCATTTTTCCTTCGTGTTTAAAAGAAAGACAGTGGTTATTTCTCTTCATAAGGATGGAGATTTGGATCAGTCTTGTAATTTCCGTTCCATTTCTATTTTGTCTACCCTCCCTAAGATAGTTGAAAAACTTGCAAAAAGCAGAATTTTGTCCTTTTTACATCATAATGGCATTTTGTCTGCAAATCAGTTTGGATTTCAAGCCGGTAAAGGGAGTCATGATGCTGTTTTTAGGTTTTTAGAGAGCGTCTATGTGTCCTTTCTGGAGAGTCATCGGCGGCAGTGTTTTGTTATCTATCCAAAGCATTTGACTGTGTGGATCATCAATACTGTTATCTAAGCTCGATAAAGGATGACTTGAGTTCATTGAAACTGCAGGGCAAGGTGGTTCAGTTTGCTGATGATACCACCATACTATGGAGCCATAAAAATTCAGATTATATTAAGACTTGTATCCTTGAAGACCTTCAGATTTTATCAGGGTGGTGTGCTTCCAACAGGCTCGTGTTTAATGTAAGAAAGACGTCTATTATGGGGTTTAAGTGCGATGTTCAGGGTCTGATGTTTGACGAAAATTCCCTCTTGCAGAATAAAGAGTGCTGCAAGTTCCTAGGAATTACAATTGATGGTCGCTTTCGGTTTGAAGATCATATTTTACATTTAGCTGGGAAATTATCTTCTGGATGTTTTGCAGTAAGAATGGCAAAACAAGAGCTGGTAGGAGTGGTTGCACGTTCAGTGTACTTTTCACTTATTGAATCTCATATTCGGTATGGCTTGCCTTTTTGGGGTTTAACCAATAAGGGGCTACTTAACATTGTCTTTGTTATTCAAAAAAAAGTAGTTAGATACCTATGTTTTGCTAAGTTAAGAGATTCTTGCAAACCACTCTTCATTTCTGAAAAAATCCTAACTCTTTTTTTACTCTTTATCTTAGAAACAGCTGCTCTTATTCACAAAATTCTTAAACTACCCTCTGACACTGGCCATTTGACTCGTCGTGTAAATGATGTTCCCCTACCTATTCCTACGTCTTCCTTTACCAAAAACTCATTAATTTACATGAATAAAAAATTTACAATCATATTCCTCTATGTGTTAGACATATATCAGATGTTAAGAAATTTAAAAAAGAATTAAAGACGCTTTTATTGGCTAAGGCATATTATAACCTGGATGACTTTTTTAATGATAGGTTTAGTAGTAATTGATTGTTTTATTTAGTTATCTTTAATTCAAGTATGTTAAAACAGTTTTGTCTTCTTGTGTTTAATTTTGTTCATTGTTTTGTCAATTTTTGAAATTGTATTTTTGTTTGGTTTTTTGTAGCTTGTAGGATGCTTGTACACAAGATTATTATTACATAATATAGCACATTTTCTTTCTTTCTTTCTTTCTTTCTTTCAGTTGTCGTTTTACCTTTTTTCCACATTATCATCTGAGTGCTAAAAATATATTTTGGTATATCACTGCAATTTACAATTTTATTTCCGATTTAACATGATAATAAGTAATTATAATGGACAATATCATTTTTAAGACATTAAATGCCTAGAATAAGTCTAGCTGCAAACCATAGGCGAGGTGTTAGAGTTCACCATCTCTCAGACAATGATGTCAAATCGATTTTCCAATTTTTCTTACATGTATATTTTTCTTAATTCTCTCTTTAAAATATTGTTTTATTTGCTAACTAATAATATATACTTAAGACTAATCAACAAATTTTTCAGAAAAAAAAGAAAATTCCTCAGAAAAAAAAATTAAAAAAATACACAGATGGAAAATAGCACAGATTAAATATTACCAGATGCGAAACTAAAGCGAAATCGCCGGTTTCAAAACATCTTGAAAGGTTTGTTCTCACAGCAGTAAGAAACAAGTTTTCGACAAATAAAAATGCGCAATAGAGTAAAACGCGTTCGCACAGAAACTTCTGATCGGTTTCACATCAAAAGTTTGATGTTCTTACACAAATTTCTGATTGTCGTCTGATAGTCAGACTTGTTTTCGGATTTATTTCAAGTAAAGTGTCAGAGAATTCGTGTAGCCAGTCAACGCCGATCTTCGGAATATGAACTAACCTCTAAATTGTTGTTTGTATTTTGTCGTTTTGTATAGTCCCTGATATTTGTTTTGAAAAATTGTATTTTAAATTGTTGGCTTAGTCTAAAAACACACATTAAGGAAATGAGTGATTTTGAATCGTCGGAGGAATCTGATCAGAATTTTGTTAATTCCGAGTTATGTTGATTCCGACACAGACTTTTAAAGAAGAGTTACTGGAAGAACGAAAATCAAAACTATTTTGATGAAACTGTGTCCCAATTTAATAGAATAGAATTTCTCGACCATTTTAGAGTAAGCCCTGAAGTAGTAAATAATCACACAATCTTAAACTCTATTAATAATATACAGCTATTTTAAGGTTGTACTGTAAATTTTCTTTGTTTATGTTTTATTTTATTGCCCTTTTCCCACTGGCATATTAAAGTGAGGTTATTTTTCTTCTCCACTCAACCCGTATTTGATGTTCGCACAAACGGTTTCAAATCGATCAGAAGTTGTAATATTTTACGCAGGCGCATCAAGAATGGTTTAGAAGTAGTTTCAAACTTGTAAGAAATTTGCAGTGAGAACAAACCTTAAGTCACGCCTCTCGAGAAGATGCCGGCGTCTTATCTCATAGTACGGGAGCCAGTCCCCACGAGCGTTTATTGCGTGTTATTTCTAATCACAGGTTAGTGCGTAGGCATGTGTCTATTTTTTCAAAATGCTTGTGCATAAATGTGTTTATCTTTACTGTTCCAATAAAACTGGTAAACAAAAATCACTTTTTGGTTGTCCAAGAGATCAGGCATGTTAAGTTAAGCAAAAGACAACGTAAGTTAACGAATAATAATTTTCATATTAATTTAATATAACATTAAAGGCTGCCGCGAGAGTGTTTATGGGTTCCGATAAAAAACCAGTATCGTTTTCGTCCTTGATTTATGGGTTTTAGAAATACACAGGTTATTACTGTTGTTACGAGGCGGCTCTAGATCGAGTTGATCATTTGACATTAAGTTATAATCCCAGATCATGCTATCTTCTTTTTTGCATTAAGTGGGTTAATGTATGTTTTTTTCTGAATTTATAGTGACTCAGCTTTGTTGCTGTTGTTTCTTCCAGTGTTTACTATCGATTTGGGAATAAAACTCTTTAGTAGGTTTTTTTGTGTGTGAATTGTTAGTGATGAGTGGGGATTATCTCCTGAAACTGTAACCTAGCAGGTTCGATTATCTACAATCTTGGTTCTTTTTTCTGAAGGACTCTAATAAGTAAGGGGTTATGGGGATATACTAGGTTCCACGTGTTTATTTTAGGATCCCTACGATTCTCTATGATTCGTACCCTTCCATACCATAACCTGCCATGTACCACATGTGCTCTTAGTCAAGCCAGTTAAGTCTTATGGTAAAGCCTGTTAATGAAAGGTAAAGTCCTGTTGTGGGAAATGTTTCCTGTTGCTAACGACTACTTGTGTGATATTGCCTGTAAATATCTTTTACACCAGAACACTTGTCATTTATTTATTTCATTCATTTAACTTCATTACTTTTAAAATAAATTGATTAAGTTTTTAACAAAAGGTAAAATCTGTAAACACCTTCTCTTAAAGAGATTTAATTCCTTAATTTTATGTAAATAAGTATATAACTTTGGCCTTCTTCAGCAGGTACATTTTGTATATTGCCACTTTGTGTCTTTTTTCTAGATAATTTTGCATATATGTGAATCTAGTGTTCGATCGATATCCATCAACCAAAATCAGGAACGGAGCATATGTCGTTTGCCAACAACCTATTTAGAGTCCGCGCCCGCTGTTATTTAATTGATATAATGGCCGTATAATTCCCAACAACTTGGTTGAAACCATCTCAAATCCGTTTAGATATTCATTATATATTATAGAAAAGAGTTTTATTCGATTCCTTTGGGAGTTTTGGAAGACTTTTTCATTTCATTAACGTTTGAATTTTTAATTCAAACTTAATTTTAACAAAAAAACTAGTTTGTAGACGTTTTTTATCACCATAATAATATTTAGTTATTCATTGTTGATATCAGGACAAAACCATTAAAATTCCGTGGGAATTCCAGGCGATACGGGCATTATATCGATAAAATTATAGCAGGCGTGGACTATAAATAGGTTGTTGGCAAATCACATATGCTGCATGCTCGATTTGGAAGCTTGATGGAATATTTCAGTACCCAATTCAACCCAATATACAATCAACGCTATAAGGTTGACATCTAACTCGCCTGTGGAATGCACGATATGAATTTCTTTTTCCCAATATATGTGACCCATTTTAGACATTTTAGAACAAAATGTTCTCAAATTACACAAAATATTTTTTTCATACCATACAAAAGGTACATCATCCAAACGTAAATACCGAACGTTGTTGCCAAATACCTTTATCGAGAGATTATTTCTGTGCGAAATTTACAGCGTTGCCGTTCTTCTTAGAAATTTAAATATTTAAAGAATCCAAATTAAAAATCTAAATTTTTAGTAATTAGTATAAATATAGTCCAAAATAGTTATGGTTATTAAACGAATTTCACTCTTTCCTTTACTATAATTTATTATATCACTGATGTGTCAGAAGTGACACAATAATTTATTCTATCACTTTATTTTCTTTTGTTAAAATTGAGTAATCATTGGCAACATGAAATTCTAAGCATGTTTATCAACAAAATATTGCCTCGGCCCCATGTGTAGATGTTGTGCTCAATCCAACAGAGCCAATGTTTATTTTCTCGTGTAGTCAATGTTCTAAGATAATTGCTTATTCCATTGTTAAAAATTTTTATAAATTGAATCTGACTTACAACCGGAATCAAATATTCCTCTGCACTCTCTAATCAACGTAGCAATACTTTGATATACATAACAATATAGTAAAATAATTGTTAAATAAATATTATAAAGTTTTTTTAATATTTAATTTTTGTCACTTACCGAATGGCTTCAATTTCCTCGTCCTTCTCAGAAAGTCGTTTTTCAGCTTCATGGCGGAATTGAGCCAATTCAGATGACAGGCGCTGAGAGCGTTGTTCTTCAGCTTTGCGGCCCTAAAACATACAAAAAGCATATATACATTAAACATTTTTTAAATACATATTATATTAAAATAAGAAAAACATATTTGCATATTTATGAAATAATCAGATACTCATATAATTGCCAACTTACCGCTTCAGCTTCCTTGTAGGCAGCAGTAAGTTCATCACGCTCATTCTCAAGACGACGGAGTTCAAGTTCCATCTCATGCAATCTTCTGGTAAGTTCAGTGATGGTAGTCTTGGCATCTCCCAAATCATCTTAAAATAAAAAATTGCAATTAAATCTATGTCATTATTAACTCATTAGTGGATTCGTCGTCAACGAATCTACAGACGAGGTCAAATGAAAATGATCTTCTAAAAATAGTTCTGAATAGTATGCGGTTGAAATGTTTTGAGATAATATTAAAATTAATTAATTTCAATGGTATACTGCTATTTAATGGTACTTTACAATTGCGACCACTCCTTGAAATGCTTGGTAAAGTTTCAGATCACATGGAGGACCAGATGAACACCTTTCAGTTGATGAAAGCACAGTACCTTATTACGAGCATTAGGCAAAACAGTTCATGAAGTCAAAACCCATAAGACTTGACCACAAAAATTAGGATTTATGTTCCAGTAATAGTTACATGTACGGGTTTGAGGTACATCGAGGAAAAAAAATACGAATAAACAAAAAACATTGGTTTGGGTGGTGACGCTGTGATATTTCTACTAGAACAGGTTAGTGTACCAGAAAATCAAGGATTTAAGGTTACTTTGACATTTTTCTTACTGGTTTACCTTATTATCGAACAAAAACCATTGTGCTGTAGGAACCATCAGTGAAGATCGATTAAAGAAATGTTAATTAAGTCCCTCACTTTATAAAATCATTTAAGAAATGGTTAGACCAAACCAAACATACCTTTGTTCACTAATAAGTTAATAATTATAATATTAAAATAAAAAAAAAACCTTACCAGCCAATTTCTTGTTCTCCCTAGCTAAAGCGTCTTTGAGTTCTCTGGTCTTGTCCAATTCATGAACAGTACGTTGAAGTTCAGTTACCTTATTTCTAAGATCTCTCTGGCTTTGTTCATACAGTTGCACAGTCTCGTCTAATCTGCTCTTCAGATCGATGTTAATCCTTTCCAATTGCTCTACACGTTTCTGGAGCTCTCTAAAATGTATTTAACATATAGTACATTAAACCTCGTAAAAAAACAAGGTTATTACCTAGCAGTGTTGTTAGCCTTCTCCAAGTCAATGATGAGCACTTCAACTTCAGACTGAAGACGAGACTTCTGTTTCTCCAAGTTATTAACCTTAACCAAGAGAGCTTCAATGTGCTCTTCTTGTTCTTGGAGACGAGCGTTGAACTTACGACGGAGTTCTTCAACCTCTTCAGCGCGAGCAGCTGCTTCGGTTTCGAATTTGGATTTCCAAACCTACAACCAAATCAGTCGTTAGTGTCTTCTCAAACTGCTTTTAAGCTTTGCTTACCTGAACTTCTCCTTGCGATTTAACTAATTGCCTTTCCAAATCTAACCTGGCTTCACTTTCTTCTTCAAGTTGAACCCTGATGGTGTCTAATTCAATTTCGACCTGGTGCAGTTGAGCCTCCAGCAGGGATCTCCTCCTTTCGTCATCTTCAGCGCGACGGCGAGCGTCTTCCAGTTGGCTAGCAAGTTGAGATTTCAGGTAGTTCGCGTTTTCAAGGGTAACCTAGAAACAAATATAATTTTAATAATACCAAACTAAATTACCATTAGGATTGAACAAATTTTTGTATTAAATTATAAAACTAATTAAAACTAATTAACGAATAATATGTTTTAAAATAATATTTAAACGAGTATCTATGAGCATATAGAAGGAAAAATACTACTAAAGTGGACGTTTTTAAATTTGAATTGTAAGTAGTTATGCCAAAATATTTAAAAAGAGTGTAGGGTCTACTAAAGACAACTATCCTGCTGGAAAAAAACTACACTTACAGATGTCTCTTGACTTAATAAAAAAGATATATCTAAAGACAGCAACACCCCTTTCGCATTAATCTGCTAGGCACTCGAGAGCCACGGCTCAGAACCCGGTTTAGTTAGCTGGATAGAGCTCAACAACGAGATTGTCGAAACGTTAGCGGCTAGGGGCTGTCCGCAGGGAGGAGTATTGTCCCCTATCTTGTGGTGCCTTGTGGTCGACAGCCTGATAAATCTTTTAAACAATGCTGGCCTATACACACAGGCCTACGCTAATAATCTAGTAATCCTTTGCCCAGGGAAAGACGCCGTCTCAATGCGGAGCTTCATGATGAGAGCCTTGCGTATGGTGGACATATGGTGCCTCTCGGGGGGGTCTCAGGCTTAACCCCAAAAAAGCAGAGCTCCTACTATTCACGAGGAGACGTAACTCTGGCACGCCCCCTGTTATATCTCTAGGTGGCATGCAGCTGCATTACTTCAGGACAGTTCGATTCCTGGGAATCAAGTTAGATCCCAAACTCTCCTGGTACGATCATGCAGACACCAGAATAAAGAACGCCACCTGCGCGCTATGGGCCTGCAGGCGGGCTTTCGGCAATACCTGGAGTCTGTCTCCTAAGATCCTCCACTGGATCTACTTGCGCATTGTGAGACCTCTTCTCACATACTGGGCTATCATTTGGTGGCCATATACGGAGAAAGCGAAAATTCGTGCTCAACTGGACAGAGTCCCACATCTTGCATATCTCAGCATAACGGGTTCCATGCGGACGGCGCCAACTAGAGCGCTTGAGACTCTGCTGAGCCTTCCGCCTCTGGAACTCGTTGTGCAATTCGAGGCAATAAGGACTGCATACAGGCTATACGTCCCCGGCGAACTACGTGCTAGCGAGACCGGTCACAAATTGGGTCACAGGCCATACAGGAATGTTCTCTCCTTCCGATGGGCAGTGACTGCATGGCTCCGATGACTGTGGACTACGAGGGATTCCTGACGCACATTGCAGGTAAAGAGGAGTGGCAGCATTCCAACAGACCTGCATTGCTAAATAGGTGGAAAATCTGGTACACAGAGATGGCTCCAGAATGAATAACAGAGCTGGATCAGGGCTTTGTGGTAGGATCCCACATACCAGTAGGGCATACTCGCTGGGGAAGTACGCCACTGTCTTCCAGGCCGAAGTGTTCGCTGTATTAAAATGCGGACAGAAAATCCTAAGCTGCGGACACCGCAATACAGTCGTATCAATATGCTCGGACAGCAGAGCTGCCATTAAGGCTATCACGGCTGTAAAGGTAAACTCCAAGCTTGTACTAGAGTGCATAAAAGTCCTGAAAAAAGTGGTGCAGGTTGGCTGCAGGGTCCAGCTCGTCTGGATACCTGACCACGCAGGCCATGCAGGTAATGAGGACTTTCTTGCCAGACTGGGATCCGCGAATGTGCCGATGGGGCCGGAACCCATAGTTGGTATCGCCAAATGCAAGAAGGGTCTGCTGGACAAGCGAACCCACCGAAGATGGACTGAGTCCCCTGGTATGAGACAGGCCAAAGCGCACATAGGTGTGCCCTCTGCCTATCTCACCAAAAATGTACTACCCTTAAAAAGACGCGATATTCGGCTAGTGACAGGTCTTTTTACCAGTCACTGGCACTTAAGAAGCCATCTCCATACTATCGGTATTGCGGACAACCCGGAATGCCGATGGTGCTGTAAGGAGGATGAAATTGTTGACCATATAGTCGGGGAGTGCACAGCACTTACCCGCGCCAGGTTCAAATACTTGGGTAACACTTTCAGTGTACCGAGTGACTTTAAGTCCTTCAGACCAGAGAGCCTTATCGATTTCTCTGGTAGGCCGTTGGGCTCTCTGGCCGTGGGGCATGACGGGTTTATCAGGAGACCTATATGCACAACTGCCTTGGCAGCCCACTGTTTTGACAATTCACAATTTAAGGATATATCAACTAGAAAACAACAAATTGGAGTAATCAACATAGAAAAATTAAGTATCCCAGAGATATCTTATTCTGTTTCATAAATAGATCAAAATTAAAGTTTATTGCAAAGCATGTAGGGATGGACATATAAATATATTAAATTTATAACGAAAATACTTTATTGAAAGAACGATATAAAACATTCTTCATATAACTTATTAGACTTGAATAGAATTGGAGAATTTTTCGAAGACCCTATGGGGGTGAAAAATGTACATCTTTGAAAGATCTATAAATTCTTAAAGTCGTCTAAAGCGGAAAAGTTTTGGATTAGTGCGACAACTGCTTAAGAAGGCCTTAAACATCTCGATTGGGATAATGTCTAATCTTAGGTTAAAAGTGTGGAGTGAAAAAACAACCCAGAGAATGTCTTGATTAATTCACCTACTATTACTATTAGAAATGAAAAATAGCAAACAGAAAGTAGAATAACATATTTTATAGGCTTTTGTATATATACGTCCAGCTAATTTAAGTGTAGCAATCAAAAGTAAACTTGCAATAACAAATCTAGGTCACAAGTTAAAAATGAAACGATACCGCTTGTCCTGAACTTTCTTTACTAACTAGAAAACAACTCAAATTAATCATAAATAAGCTAGAGATGTGCAGCGTATTACAATTCCGGCAAGCGCCAGTGGGGAATTAAAGAATCGATTAGGCATTATCGGTCTCGCATTCATTAAGATTTTGCATGTAATATTAATATTCTATTGCATATTAATACATAGAGACTATATGAATATTAATATACATTGGATATTTCCGAACCCAAGGAAAATAAATTATCTTGTATACTAAACATTTTTTTGAAGTTGCAGAGCAGAAAGTCTTAATAGTAACAACTTCACTGAGAAAATTGTAATTTAAAACTAAAAAATAATAACTCCTATGCAATTCAAAATAATCACCATTATTCTCAAAGAGACATATATGGCCAAAGAAAAATAAAGTATACTCAAAGTCAAAGTCTCACAAATCAAGCACCTATTAAAAGGTTACGCGTTTCTCCTCATTAGGGCATCATCAGACCTCATCTAAATATAAAAACTACACACTGCCCTTAATAACATAAATAAAATATAATATGTCTACAACATCGTGTACCGTTATTAATAGATGCTTGATTTGTGAGAATTTGACTTTGAGTATCCTTTCTCTTCCTTTGGTCAACTACTATGCAGTAACAGTACAGGCTATGAACATAATTTATTGACAGTTAATTTGTATTGATGATTATAAGAATAAAAGGTGCCTGAAGATTCTGTTAAAATAATTTTAAATAACCAAACCAAAATAACTGGTTATGCTTGGTGTAGTCTCTGGTATTATTATTTCTTGAATGTAGCTTTCAAACCTTCCCCCTCCTCATAGAGCCAAAGGGTAACACCATATATTGATTATAATATATTTAAAATAAAGGTCATCTGTATAAATAGTGCGTACTTCTTTCCTGTTGTGAATTGAATTCCTAGAAGATTTGCATTCTTAGATTTTTTTTACTTAATGAATGTTATAGAAGAACAGTAAAAATGCAGATAGACTTTGATACTAAGATAGTTTTTATGTACTGAGATTACTGTTCAAGAAAATATTTGATCATAATCATAAAACGATTAAAGCAGATCTTATTGAATCTCTATGAGAAAACTCAATCCAGGGCTCGTTACGAATTCACAATAAATGAGGAAAAATGTTTGTTATTAAGTAATAGAATAACTTTTTGCTTAAAATTAATGGTTTTTATGTTTAAATGCTCTAATGCCATCGTAGTGGTACCAATTTCGCCTTAACTTCACACTACTTTTGAGGAATGAAATTGAAATTTTGAATAATTAAATGATGATTTTAAGTCATAAAAAGTAGATTCAAGATTCAAATACCTAATAAGAATTTTAAATTAATGTCTTCAACCTCCCCAATATAAGTAAAAATATTTTGAATTGTACTTTTGAATTTAGTCTTACCTTGATATCTTGAACTTCCTTGGTAAGTTCCAAATTTTCAACAGACAAACGTTGCTTGTGTGAGGTGATGTCGACAACGGTGCGGTTAAGCTCTTCAATTCTGATGTTAAGTTCATTGATGGTAACTTCCAACCTTTCGGCATGTTTGACAGATACCAAACGTTCCTTGTTTATACTTTCTACTTGGGCAAGCAATTCGTATACTTCGGATTGAAATTTGGATTTTTCTTTTTCAGCCCTGAA
Source organism: Anthonomus grandis grandis (assembly GCF_022605725.1). NCBI lineage: Eukaryota > Metazoa > Arthropoda > Insecta > Coleoptera > Curculionidae > Anthonomus > Anthonomus grandis. The sequence goes on from NC_065546.1 coordinate 15,309,969, forward strand.
AATAAAATTAATTTGATTAAAATACTTTTGGCTTATATAGCGAAATTCTTATTATTGTTATTTGTAACAGATCTTGTATTCTAGTGGTTGGCTAATACAAGGAGAAAGTGAAACAAGTGTATAAATGTACTATGTTTCGTAAGATATACTATCTTGGGTTAAAGCACTTTTAAATCTAGAAAACTAATCATTTTTTAGAAGAATGAAAGTTAATTATTACATGGTAAGCTATATTGAAAAAATGAAATGTATTATATTAAGTAGAAAAAAAATAAAAAAGATTGTTAGCAATGTCAACAATAAAAACAAATATATAAATGTTTATATTCAGTATAAAACTATCCTAACACAAGAAATGTCATCCTATCCTTTCTTTAAGGTATTAAACATTCTAAAGAAAGTCTTTACGCATAGTTTAAAATATAGTCTCAAACCCTAGACAAGTATCTATAGAGTTTCCCTGTAAAATTTACAACAGTCTTTTTTTGCAATGGAATTTGTCTATTAAACATCAGACCATCGATGTTGCTATCGTTTACAAAAAAACTCTCTTATGATTCAACAATTTTGGACAAGAAAAGTTTTGAAAGGAATTGAATAATTACGAGTGAAGCCACGGTAAAGCTAGATTTCTGAAGCTATACAAGATGTGATAAAAAAATAAGGTACATTTTTATTTTTTTTTAATATTTATTTATTTGTCAGTTTCTATTTTGTCCCCTTCAAAGTTATCCCCCTGGGATATCATATACTTATGCCACCGCTTTTTCCAATTTTCAAAGCATTACAAAAAAGCATTTTTTATGATCCTGATCAGCTCCTCCTTCAATGCCGTCTCTATCTCCTCAATCATTGTAAAACGCCGTCCTTTCATTGACATGAAGTGCTTTGGAGCACTACATTCCATTTTTCACACAAAATTTATAGCAAACTCTTTTATCCATGTTTTGCGACTGCAGAAAATCTTGGGGCACGTAAAATACTTCTAACATGCTAAACATGCTATACATCTGAAATTTCGGACATATGCTCAAGATAAGTGTACCAGTATAACATATCAGTAAATAAAATAATCGAAGATCGAACGGATGTAGCCCGTTAAATTTGAAAATTCACCATAGTTTTTGATCACACCTCATACTTAGTCATAAGGGACAACATTATTCCTTGATCCATACAATTAGAAGTCTTGGATATGATTACAAAACACTGCTGCCGCTACAATTCGTGTAGTTAAAGAAATGCACTTACTTTTTTAAGAAACTAAAAAAATTATTCCTTTATTAGGTTATAACTAAAGCTAATTCTTACATAAGTTATAAGCATCATTACTTATCAAATTTTATTGTAAAAAGAACATCAATCTGATTTTAGTGACAAAAGCGTTTAACAATTTTGAGGAGAGTAGATAAAATAAAGATAAGGCCAAAATTGCAAGGATTATCCAAAACAGCACTCTTGTATAATAGGATAACATTGTCCTCTTTAGGCAAGGAGAAATGCCTAAGCATCTAAGCGAAAATTATCAAATAAAAGAAGAAACAACCTAGAAAAAATGCCATCAGATCCAGTAAACTTTTAGTTACTCAAACTTGACTCCTAAACCTGATTCGGACTACAGGATAAAAAAAGTTTCTAATAAAAAGTTAAAATTTGTACAAAATAAGGACCTCATTTAGAATCTATTTTTAAACGAAATATTCCAATAACTAGAACACGGGTTGCTTTAAAGCTGTTTATTTGCTTTCCAAAAATACTCTCGCCATGTTTAAGGTTATTCCTGGACACCGAAAATCACATAAATATGTTAATTTGTATATTTTTTCCTTGGGTGTCATTCAGGTCTTTCTTTTTATGAGCTTTATATCAAACTGAAAAGAATTTAGATAAACATACTATTAGGTTTATTGAGTATATAATATGTATTAAAATAACCTCTTTACACAACATTTAATTAATTACTGTGAAAGTATATAGAGATAATAAGGTTAACATAAAATAGTCCTTTCCATCTATTCTCCTTATTTACATAAAGCATCTTGAGATATATCATTAATGTTTTATAAATGTATAGTATATATCAGTTTGTTTTTATTTTTAAAAGACTATGGTTGGAGCCTTTAGTATAAAAATTACAAAACAGTTTTATCACTAACCAAAACTCTTTAATTTATTCTCGACACATTTCGCTAACAACGTTAGCATCTCCGGACGAAAATTAAGATAAAGTAATACTCCTTACAAGTGGACTTATATACTAAAATTTTTAACTAATAGAGCGGAAAATCCAATGAAGCATGGCTGAACAAATCTTAAATGCTTAGTAAACTATACATTTGACTATAAAATATTGAACCTTTACCCCTCTTACGAATGATTTTAATTTTTAAATTTTGCTAATTTTTTGTACGCATTTAATTGTTATTAACTGGTTTAAGTAATCTTTTCTTAAGTTCTCTATTTCTACAAAGTAACCAGTATTTAAAACATGTTCTAACATTGTTGGTGAAACACGTGTGGAGAATGAAATAAGTTTTAAGCTGACAGTTCTGGATAGTGATATAACTGATATAAATTAAAAGAAATTAAAACAAACTATTTATATTTACTACTTGCCTATAATAACTTATTAACCTATTTGATTTACTTTTTTCTTGGAAGGATCTATAAAGTAATTAATTTATTTAGGTTAGTACATTTTTAAATTGACTCCTCTTGTAAAGACAAAATATTCCTGGAATATCTCATTAATGTCCAATGAATAATATTACAATGAATCTTCATGAATTTTAAAACTCTATATTAAATTAAATTAATGGAATATTTAAATACAATATGTTTATACCAAAGAATTTTATTTATTGTTTTATATTAGAATTTATTTATATATAGGTATGTTTATTTTAAATAGTTCTAAGTACCTAATAAATATAACTATCTCTGTTTATATAAAAATAATATCCTTGTTTAAAAATTTATGCGAAAAATATAACCGTATAAAATTATATTTTTTTATTATTATTATAATTTTTTATATTTAGTAAAGTAAGTTATAAATGTGGATTACATTATACTCTACTACTCTTAAGGGTACATTTTGTCTTTTGATGAATAATCACTATTGACGATTAAGGCAATTAGAATTACTACTGAGTTATTCCGGAAATGGGATTCCAATTTAAGCTATTTTTATGTCCAATTTTTTACTATAAAAACTAGTAACATAGTATATTTCCTATAAATTTTCTCTAAGTAAAATCACTGACGCAAGCTAAATAATTCATTATTGTTTTAAAATGATAATTTAAACCTATAGACTGGCCAACAAAAGCAGTTATCCAGGACAAATATGGTCGCCATCGCTATGATAAAACTATTTATAAAACCAACGAAAAGCGAACACCGTGGCAAAGTTGTGAAGCGAAAAACTTATTCGGTGAGAAATAATACAATTGATTACTTAGGGAATTTATTTAGGATTTGTGCTCTACGTACACTATATTTGATATAATCGTAAAAGTTTTTTTATATTATTAATACATTGGGTAGACAATGTACTTAAAAATGAAATAGTGCTAATTCAACAGGATAACTAAGACTCACTCACTCATATATAGAATGTTCTTAAACTCCAAGTCTTTATTATCTTCTTTCTTATTTATTTAATTACAATCTTTTTCAAAAAGTCCTTGGTTTATTTACTTTCTACCGAGAATATTTATTTCTACCTTGAGCTCGCACTTAATTATTTAGATAGCGCTATCATTAGCACCTGTCCTATTTACATCAGGCACAGTGTTGGCCTAGTTACTCATATTTCCTTACTGCTTTATTACTGTTTCATTTGTTGTTTCCCTTTTACTTTCATTTTCGATTCTGTGATTAGATGTAATGAGTTTGGCTTGCTGTCGATAGTGTTATAATTATCTCTTTCAACTGTTCTCCTGGCACATTTTTAGCCATATTCTCTAGAACTTTTCTTCTTCTTTTCTCTGTCACATGTAGGCAATCGCCTAGCTAAGACAAAATAGGCCACAGTATAGTAATGTGAATTTTCAGCTGTATCTTCTAATGAGCTACTTTAATGTGCAAGTAAAGATCATTCATAATCTGGTCAAAATGGATAATTTTTTTAGTATCTGTCTCTCTTGGGAATACTAGACTTCCAAATGGTTAGTCCATTAAAATCTCGGAGCAATATATTTATTACATGTTATAATAATTTATTATCCTAAGTTGCATTTACATTTTTTAAATTTAATACTTAACATATATATCTAGTTTAATTTATCATCTCTAGGTATCACGTCTAGGCGTTTACCTTCGCTTTTGTGGGGTACAACTAAGTAACTTTTTTATGTTAAAGCTGTATATTTTTTTTAATGTTAGTCGATTTACGGTTTAGAAAAATTGTTATTTTTCAACTTTCTTGCTTTTTCAGTTTTTTGCTTAACAAAATTATAGTTATTTTATTTAGCTTCTTATCACTAACATCTGTTTAATTGTAGAAGCCATCATATCTTGGTGTCATTTTTTTCATGATGGTTCATCGACAATTTTAATAAATAAAGTCTAATTCTTTAGACTACCTAGAAAAATCCAACTTCATATCATGTGTCATCCGTCAAAATCATCATCTAATTTTTTTTAAAGATGTTATGATTATTCTTTATTTCAAGCAGAAGTTTCTCATCACTTAAAAGTAAAATCATCCACCATTTTAATAAATACAGTCTAATTCTTTAGACTACCTGGAAAAATCCAACTTTATATCATGTGTCATCCGTCAATATTATTTATCTTTCATCATCTCATTTTTTTAAGAGATGTTATGATTATTCTTTATTTTGAGCAGAAATTTCTTACCACTCAAAAGTAAAAGTTACGAGGAAAACATGCAGCATCCATATCAGCATTCTCGTTCAATTTTTGCGTCAAATTGGTATTTAAGTAGAGTTAAAGTGACAATTCTTTTGATTAAGCCATATTTTATCATTAAAGATAAGCCTGCTGAGCCTTCCGCCTCTGAACCTCGTTGTGCAATTCGAGGCAATGAGAACTGCATACAGGCTATACGTCCTCGGCGAACTACGTGCTGGCGAGACCGGTCACGCAAAAATTTGGTCACGGGCCATACAGGAATGTCCTCTCCTTCTGATGGGCAGTGACTGTATGGCTCCAGTGACTGTGGACTGCGAGGGATTCGTGACGCACATTGCAGGTAGAGAGGAGTGGCAGCATTCCAACAGACCTGCATTGCTAAATAGGGGGACCATCTGGTACACAGATGGCTCCAGAATGAATAACAGAGCTGGATCAGGGCTTTGTGGTAAGATCCCACATACCAGTAGGGCATACTCGCTGGGGAAGCACGCCACTGTCTTCCAGGCCGAAGTATTCGCTGTATTAAAATGCGGACAGAAAATCCTAAGCTGCGGACACCGCAATACAGTTGTATAAATATGCTCGGACAGCAGAGCTGCCATTAAGGCTATCACGGCCGCAAAGGTAAGCTCCAAGCTTGTACTAGAGTGCATAAAAGTCCTGAAGAAACTGGTGCAGGTTGGCTGCAGGGTCCAGCTCGTCTAGATACCTGGCCACGCAGGCCATGCAGGTAATGAGGAAGCGGACTCTCTTGCCAGACTGGGATCCGCGAATGTGCCGATGGGGCCGGAACCCATAGTTGGTATCGCCAAATGCGTTGCGGTTGCGTCAATGAATCTTTGGTGGGTCACAAGTGGACCCACCAAAGATGGGACTGAGTCCCCTGGTATGAGACAGGCCAAAGCGCACATAGGTGGGCCCTCTGCCTGTCTCACCAAAAATCTACTACGCCTAAAAAGACGCGAAATTCGGATAGTGACAGGTCTTTTAACCGGTCACTAGCACTTAAGAAGCCATCTCCATACTATCGGTATTGCGGACAACCCGGAATGCCGATGGTGCTGTGAGGAGGATGAAACCGTTGACCATGTAGTCGGGGAGTGTTCAGCACTCACGCGCGCCAGGTTCAAATACTTGGGTAACACTTTCAGTGTACCGAGTGATTTTAAGTCCTTCAGACCAGAGAGCCTTATCGGTTTCTCTAAAGCCGTTGGGCTCTGGTAACCCCCGGTGAGGCATGACGGGTCCATCAGGAGACCTGTATGCACAACTGCCTTGGCAGCCCACTGTTTCGACAATTCAATCATTAAAGATGCTTTTACCGTTTACGTTTGTTCATATTCTTAGGCTCCCTTGAAAATTTTTTGTTTATTGTTCTTGTTAACATCCACGCACATCCAAATGAATAAAAACAAAAAGTACAGTAATACATGGAAGTGCAGCAACACAAAAAAAAACATTGCTCAATAAAATTGTGGCTATAATATTTTTAACCAAAGCAAATAGTTCTGTTAAGGAATTTTAGAGCTACTTTCCTTCAATATTTGGAATCTTAATCATCGACATACTTATAACCTTATTCTTTTTGATATACAGAAATTACTTTATTATTAGACATTATTTGATTATTTGACTTTACTGTGACTTCAAGTTATTCACCAACTACTTAAATAAGTTATTTATTTTTAAGTTGTTAAAAAATAATCCTAACCAGCAAAAAACTGTTCAAAAAAAATTAAAGAAAGTCGTCTTCGAAAAAACTTTTATAGCTCTTTAGCTCTGTAGAAAATTTTCTGGAAAACTAGCTATAAGAAGCAAACAAATTATTATGATAAAAGAACACTAGAAAAGATGAGTCGCTTCTCTAAGGAATGATATTCAGCTTGATATTTGAGTTAAATTCCTATATAATTAACTTCTAAAGTATAATATAAGTAGAGAAAATATTAAGGAAAACTTATTACTATATTGTCTATACTTTATTAAATGTGTAATAGAACTCTTTAAATAGTCATGTAGATTTTAAATTTTGAAAGTATCCTAAACGAATAAAGAATCTTTGTATTGTATGAAGGGTTTTTTACATTTATTTCTGTACTGTATACTCTTAGTTCTTTTAAAGCTACTAAAAATAGATTATGAACGGTTATAAATCCCACGTTATGGCAGTTTTCATCGATGTTTTAACTGCTTGCCAAAACATTTATGTAAATCATTAAAAATAGTAACATATCCGTTGAGCGCATAAGCTTTTGGCAAAATATTTATCTAATTTTTCAATTTCTTTCAATCAGATCTGAACACTCAACCCATAATTCCTTGAGTATTTTTAGTAAGTACATATGAATAAATTACTTCTGCACCAAAAATGTTTTATTAAATCATGAATGCCTAATAATACTAATTTGTACACTTAATCCTATATGTATGTTTAAAAAATGTTACCTAAGAGTTATAAAAGAACTTTGAAGTATCTGCGTAATATTCTGGCTTCTGTAAACTGAAGGTAGATCAAGTCTAACTAGTCAAGTCTAAGTCGAAGAGACTTAATTGTTAGAAGCATATTTACTGTATTGTATTCTTAAAAAATATTTTAGTAATTTATTCATTTGTACCTACCAAATCAGTAATAAAAAAGGGTATACCGTGCCCATTTAAATTATGCCTATATGTAAAATATTTATTAAACTCACTGATTTTTTTAAATATCGAAAACATGCATACCTCGATTTAGCCTTAGCTAATGTGTCGATCTGGTCTTGGAAGTCGACTACGATTTCTTGGTGTTTCTTTTTTAAAATGGCGGCCGTTTCCTCCGACTCGATGTGCACGTCCTCAAGGAGTTTGCGAAGTTTCAACAGTTCGGTGTCGCGTTTTTTATTAATTTCGAACTATAAAGAAAAAAATGGTCAATTAGAGTTCTTTACAGTTTTGTAAGGTATTAAATTTACCTGGCTTTCGGCACCTCCTTCGGCTTCTTCTAAACGTTCAGACAGTTGGATAACCTGAACGCTGAGGTCAGCTTTTTCCCTTTCAATCTGAAATAAATTTAGAAATTTATGAATAAATAACTAAAGCTATTTGATTTAATACAGTAAGGCAGACAAGCAAATAGGCAAGCATTAAAAAAGATATTTATTTAAAAGTGCTCTCTCTTTTTAAAGAAAAACTGTATATCTTTAAATGGTTTTTAGTATGTATCATTTTAGAATTAAGTTATTTTTTTCTTTATATTAAAGAATAATTAGGAATCATCAAGGAATAGCAAAATTGGCAGTAAGCCTACTTAAAAATAAAAATAATCAAATAAAAATAATCAAATCAAATCTGTCCATAAAAAGGTTAGAAGACTCTTATAAACATTTTTTTATCACCTTTATTATTTAATGGCAATAAAATTAAATATATAACAGAAGAGTCTATTTGGTTGAAAATAGCAGCATACGATGGAGCAAAGGCTTGATTACCCGCTCTATTTTCGTCATGGAATATGATCAATTACTTAGGTCTTTTATGTTTGGCTTATTGAGAAGGAATTATATAGTTGATTATTTTTGAAGCAAGGAAAATAACCAACATATGATTGGCAAAGCCTCGCAGTAAAAGAGAATAGTTTTTTCCATTATTAGAAATATTTTATCATTTTGAAAAAATTACAAAGCAAAGCATTTAGGCTCTCACTTTAAGTATCTATAGCAGGAATAGTGTAATTCCAACCAATATATATTAGAGAACCCTTCATATATTTCAAACAAAATAGCATGTAGTAGAATAATACAAAAATTTTAAATCATTAAATAGCCAAATGATATTAGCATTTAATAAATTTAACTTACCAAAAGGCCAGAAAAGAAGGTTTTATAAAATAAATTTCGAAAGTGAAAGAAAGAAATCGTAAGTAAGATATTAAGAGTCTACTATTAAGTCCTTTGGAAACTAAAGAGCACCATTGGATGTGAGCTATCAAGAAAGAATATTTATTGCTGATTTTGCTGCGACTGCATACAATTTAATAAAAGCTGATTTGGAGAAAACAAAGAGAGAGAAATATCGTCTTCGCCGGTAAAACTACTAGTCTACTGAGGTTATTTGCAAGAAAATGTTAAAAATTCAGTTGCATTATAAAAGATTAGTAGGCTAAGTCGTTTTCTTTTAAAATTAAATAAAATCTTCATGAACTAGAAACCGTAGATAAACTAGTTGTAGTAGCAGTTAATATAAATGTGTTAATATTAAATCAGAAAAGATATACAAGATAGACAAAAAAAGTTGGAAAAAACAAATGATTAATACATAAAATACCAAAAATTTAATATTCGAATAAAATACCCAAAATAAAGCCAAGAATACCCAAAAATATATTCAAGAAATAATTATTACCTTTTGTTAAGCGTTAAGGAAAGCTTTAGTCTAATAAAGTAAGAGCCTACAATAACAATTTGTGTTAATATCGCTATTATTGAATTTATAGAAGAAATCAAGTACAACTTAAAATTTCACCATACTTAAAGGAATCAACTTCACTAGGTCTATAACTTATCAAACATATCTCAAAAAATCCGAAGTAAAAGGCCTGATGTTTCAAGAAGCCTTAAAGAAACCAATTTCATATAAAAGAATCATTTAAAGGTTCAAGTCAACTTAAACTTTTGCGAATTATCTAATGAAAAAACAAGAATCTAAAAATCATATTTCACAAGAACCAAAGCTTTATCCATCCAATCAATAAATGTTGCAAGAAAAAGTGAGATTTGTAAAGAAGTGTTAAATAAATATTTGAAAAATTAAAAGAATTTAACAATTTAGAACAGCAATTGAATAAGGATAAAAAGAAGGTTTTTCTCATTAACGCATATGAGTCCAACAGTTTTCAAAATGTCTTTACTGGCCCACATTCAATTAGTAATTTTGTTTGTGAAAAAAACAAAATATCACAAGTTTATTTTAATTTTTCTAAATCGTTTAGTCATTACGCAGGGGGCCACTTTTAGAGAAATGAATCAACCATCCAGCGAGGTTAGCAATGGTTCTATTTTAAATTTTTGGCAAGCAAGGTGCTCGTCCGATTTCGGTCCACGCATATCCAATCCAGTTTCACTGATATCGTACTGTGTTTCATTTTTCGTACGACCTAAAAATAGCGAGACTATTTCGAAAAAAATAAACATATTTTTTTAAAAATCGAGACATGCTTGTCCATTACACATTAACGAGGTCAAATTTAATTTTTTTAACGACCAAGTTGGATAATTTAAGCAAAAGCAATATTATGTTAAAGCAGCGGGTTAAATGCAACAAAAAAAGATAAAGAAAAGAATTTAGGGAAGCCATTTTAAAAATAGCAATTTAAATGTGGTTAGCGGCAAACTAAATACCACACCGGTTAAATTTAGCACAGGTCATTTGACAAGCCAAAAATTTTCAAATCGGTTTTACTCACTCGAGATCTGAGTTCTCTTTCTACTTCGAGATCATCTTGCAGCAGGCGAATTTTGTCCTGCAAAAATATTTTTATTATTTAGAGTTCTTGTGTATTCTATATATTATTTCAAAAGCTTTTGTAAAGAGCTTTTGCAGAACTTTCAATTATATATAAATTATTTATAACATATGCTTTAGTGATCGCTCAGGAATAGCGCCTTTTTGTGGCAAACAACATTCATTTTTTTTTAAAGAATATTAACTGTAAAATTTTCCAAATGTACGCATTGTTTTGAAATTGAACCTTTCTTTTAAGTTGAGCAGTATCTAAACGTTTGGTAAAGAAAATATTTTTCACATAATGCGTGGAGATATTTTTTTGGACCAATTTTGGTAAACTTCGAAGAATTTAAAAATCTTCTTTTTAGATTTTTTGACATTTTTAACAACCTTTCTAACAACTTTAATAATATTTCAGTTTCTTTTACTCGTTTTTACTGCTTTCTGATATCTTTAAAAAAGCCTCAACTTTTCATTTTTATTATATTTTAAAAATGCAATATTCAGATAATCTATGAAAAGGCAAATATAAGGGACCAAGAAGCAAAAGAACATTTTTTTAAAAAGATTGATGATGATATTTTTTTATAACTCAAAAACAAATAGCTAATAAATTCTGATATAAATTACTCAAAAAAGTAGGTAAGTAAAAATGACAATAAAAAATTGACGATATACTGAAATTCACTTAACATATTATCTTTTAAATCAGCAGAACCTTAGAAAATTGTTTACAAGCCACTATGGCCCTATTACAATTTTAAAGAAAAAAGAAACAATTTACCGACACCCTTTTTCCATATTAATAATCCAAATTTCTGACACTAAATTTTCACCAAAAAAATTTCTTAACACCAAAAAAAAAGCACTATATCGCCACTTGTAACCCGATACAATCACCATTTTAATCACGTCCCAATAAATCTCACCTCGAGCCTGCTCAGAGCAGTTAAGTCAGCACTGTATTCGATGCTGACGTCAGCTGTACCTGCTTGGCCTGCGGATCTGTAGCTATACTTGGAGCTTCTAGCCACCGTGCTTGAAGAAGCCATTTTTAAAATCGAATTTGTTTTTTTTGTTCGAGTTGTTTTAGCCCTTTTAGATCGATTTTTTTCTCGATACTGATATGAGGTCGGAGCACTAGCCTGAAGTTTGACAGGACCGCGCTGATTCGCTGTTCGGCAGTGCGTCGTCGTTCGTATGGCCGTCGCGACGTTCCCGACGCCGAGAATATGGCTAAGGATAGTGGTGGGGGTGAGAAAGAGATGCGCGCGTTTTAGGTGCCTAAAATTTTTCTGGCTTTTCCGATATTTTGGAAGGACGATTCGACACTCCGGGAATATAAATAGATCAGGTTTTTTGGGTGTCTCATGCGAATTGGTTTAAGAGGTTGAAATACGAAAATACTACTTGTTGGAATAGTAATCGAGATGATTTTATTTTGCAGTGATCTAAGTAAATTGTTTTGTAAAAATAGTGGCAGTTGAGTCTATTATAATCAAAATTATTTCTTAAAAAGGAAAAATAAAGCAGAAATGTGGAAAATTGCATATTATATCAATATTAGCATTATTATATCAGAACAACTCAAAAACTAACTATCAAGTTGGACTGTGCTGATGGTAAACAGACACCTTAAATAGAGTAACAAACATGCAATCAATTTCACCCCGAATTATGTACATCATGTTGAAAGTTAACAACAGATACCATTTCCAGGTAGTTCAGGTGTACGTCTCAACTAGTACCTTCAATGTCGAAGATATAGAACAGCTATATGAAGACATTACTACGGTAAAAAACAGGTACAAGGGCAAGTACGTTATAATTATGGGAGATTTTAATGCTAAGAAAAACTTCTACGGAGAGGGTGGACTTGAAGACACGGTAGAGTTGAGAAGAAAATTGACTCTATCTTGACCAATAAAAAGGATATATTCCAGAATATTACAGTTTTAAGCCGATTTGATACTTGCACATAAATTAAATGCAAGACTCGAAAGAAGTTAACTAGTGAAACAAAACAATTTTTCAATGTATTTTCAATTCTAAAATAGGTAAAGTGCCAACATCCACACCAGAATTAGGCCAACTCTACAATAACAACTTAATAGGAATATCCGAAAAAATGTAAGAAACCATAACAATGAGCTAATTAAATGCTAAGTAGAAAAGTTAGACGATCACTACTGTTTAGCATTTCTACAAAAGCCTGTAAAGTTTTAAAGTCCGTTAATATCAATGAAAAATCATACAAAAAGTAGGATCTGAAGAGGTCCTAAAAATAAATATCAGAGATTTGAAGAGAGCACCACTTCAAATAAAAGAGAGTAGATGAAATTACAAGTGATTTTATTAAAATAGGAGGTGAGATGGTGATGGAGCATATTTGACTGCTGCCCAATGAATATGAAGTGGCAAAATGCAGAAATCATCTTTTTATACAAGAAAGGAGATAACTATCGATCTTATAATTTATTATAATACTTTTATGAACTCATTACAAAAATATTGACCAACCGGATGACGAACACGATTCATATGAACCAGTCGAACAAGCGGGAGTCCACAAGGGGTTAAGCACTATTATTGAAAAAGCCACAGACCATAATATAGCAGATTTTTGACTTTGTCGAAACTTAGGCAGTTATGGAATCCCTAGACAATACAAGGCTCGACTCTAGTTACTCACGCCATATTAAATATATCTGTAATAACGCATCTGTTGATATAATAGATGATGATTTGAAAATGAATAAGATTCCATTCAAAAGAGTAGTAAGGCAGGGAGGCACTAACTCACCAAAACGTTTTACCTTTTCTTAGATGATGTCTTCAAAGAACTTAACTGGTAAGAAAAGGATTAATATTGATAGAGTGCGTCCAAACTATTTACGATTTGCCGATGATATTGTGGTCATTCCCCACCAAGGAAACTAGATGTAAGGAGACTTATCTGTACGTTAGGCGTCCGTATTCAAAAATTAACGATAACGGAAGTGTACCTCACTTTTCTTTGCGAACCTAGTTATCATTTAATTTTGCATACACGTTACCTCATTTGAGAAACGTAGTGTGTTGCATAGGCGAAAGGACTAAATTCATGCTTCGGTAAATTCCATCGAACATCGCTTCAAACTAAACTTGAATAAACTTAAACAAAACAAAGGTCATAAATACAGAACTTTTTGTGCTAATATAAAAAATATTTTGACTCTTGTGTAATGCTGGTGTTATCATATGGACTTGAGGCAATGGCACCACCCAATAAGCAATAGATAGAGATCACAAAGAGGAAATTCGTAGAAGAACTAAAGTGACAGATATATCAAGACTTATGGCACAAGTGAAATAGAGATGGCCTGGTCAAAGAGCAAGACAATATTCGAAATGTTTGGCGAAAGGAACTGGATCCAAACTGCTAGGGATCGAAGAACGTGGAAAGATTTAGAAGCGACCTACGTCCATAAGTGAATAAATACGGGCTGAGAAGAGAGGGAGATAAGATCTTGGTAATTTATTCAGCAATAACCTACCACTGGGTGCGACTTATACCAAATTATGATAAATATTATTATGAAAAATATTTTTTAATTTGTTTAAACCGACTAATACATTTTTTTAAATAAAAATAAAACTTACATAATGTAGTTGCATGGAATTGTAATAAGAACAGCATCTTTAATCCCAAAAGACAAATACGTCAATAGGCGACAATTACTTATGGAAGCTTTAGAAGGTCAGTTGCCAGAAGTTTATAAAAAAATCATATAAATCCTAATGAAACAGCGATGTTGAAAAAATGGAAAATAAATTCAAGGGAATTTAATTCTTTAATATAATGTTTATGTACCGGCTGACCTAATAAGACTGTTTTTTCGCCATATCTCGGAAATCGTTCATCGTATCTATAATTTTTGTAAAAGAAATCAGTAATTTCAAAAACAAAGATGGTTGGGACGTTCAATTATGATTCCAATTATCTGTTTTAACTTTTTAATGGTTTACCCGTTTTTAATAAATGTGATATAATTGAAACAGCAGTCTTTGGGCAATAAAAATTAACCAAAATACAGTTAATTTAGTTACTCTAGGCAGGGAACCAGTTTTGACACCATAACACAAAATCCTAAGTTAATCAAAAAAATTAAATAGAATGGTAGACCTTTTTTTCTAAAAAAGTAGCCAAAAAACATACACAAAAGCCACTGAAAACCGTTTTTTTAAATGTCTTTCCTAACAATCCTCAAATATAGGGAAAATGAGATTAATGAATCTTTGAAGGCCAAGTGCACGGTAAATTTCCTAAAATTATCAAAAAGTTAGCTACAAAATGAATAAGATCTTATAGAGGCAATTATGAGTCTAAAAAATATAAACCATCAGAAAACTCATGCGACTGTAAAGGGACTAAGCACATACTGAACTTATGAAGTCATGTATAATCGAGGATATATTATAATTAGCCCACGTTAATATTATAGGTTTAATGAAGGGTATATTATAAGTAGTTTACTGAATTGTTTTTATATACTTTTTTACTGAATTGTTTTCTTCTTAGAGTGACAGACACTCTAAGAAGAACCGATTTTTTATTAAAGCCCTTGACGGAAAAAAAAGCGATCTAATGGCGACCCAGGCATTGAAAAGGGCTTTCGTTATTTTGGATGCACATTTGAAGATGCTGATGAGTTGAAAGAACAGCAGTCTCAATTTAGGATCTTGGGGTATTCAAGATGGAATTTCTAATTTTTGCAATCATATCGTTGCGGAAAGTTGGCCTTGTTGCAAAGACTATTATATCCTTAATTCTTCCCAGAGATAAAAATTAAGTCAGGTTAAATCAGGAGACATAAAAAGATTTATTAAGTTGCAAATACTACATCTATTTATTCTTGTGTTAAGTACTGGCTTTGGATGCCACGGGAATAGGCTTCCTCTTCCGATTTAACTGAAGGAAGGTTTCATCTAAATACTGGCGAACCGCAAGGATATAACGCGCGGGAAAACCATAAGGCTGGAAAAATATATTTTGGCGGACGTCCAGCGAAATATCTTACACTAAATCAAAATAATAATTTTGTTAAAAATGTAAAGAACATTTTCTATTGATATGTTCGACCATTTAATGCGCTGTTCAGAAAAAATGGACCAACAACACGCCCTCTAATTATCCCACACGAAACATTTACACTATATCTTCCTTCATGCTGGAATTTTCAATCCAGCGCGGATTATTTCGGGCCCAACAATTCGACAAGTACGAACGGTGCAACTAGAAGAAGCAGTTCTAGAGTTAATTGCGGAGTCACCTGAAACAAGTACTCGAAAAATTGCCAATATATTGAATAAAAGCAATTTCACTGTATTTGAAATACTTAAAGAAAATCATTTGTATCCATTTCATATTCAACGTGTGCAAGGCTCTACTACCTAGAGACTTTTTTTCGCGTCTATTTTTTGCCAGTGGATTCTTCATCAAATCGCTCAAATTTTTTATTTTAAATGGTATTTTGTTTACTGACTAGGATACTTTTGAAAAACATTGCATACGAAATTTTTATAATAATCACTTATGGGCTGAGGAGAATCCACATGGAATCTTTGAGGCTCATTTTCAGCATCAGTTTTCAGTAAATGTATAGCTTGGATTAATTGACGATCAGTTAATCGGCCCATATTTCCTTCCACAACACCTAACAGGAGAATTTTACCTTCATTTCCTACAGGAAAAGTCATCCGCTATTTTTAAAGCAATTTTTTTCCAGCTAAGGCAATACTTATAGTTTATGCATGATGGTGCACCAGCCCATTTTAGTATGAATGTACGTAATAACTTAGATACAATATTTCCAAATCGTTGGATAGGAAGGGGAGGTACACAACATTGGCCTGCTCGATCGCCAGATTTAAATCCTCTAGATTTTTGTATTTGGGGTTTTCTTAAGTCATTAGTTTATTCTACTTCCGTCAAAAATGTTGATGACCTGAATATCGAATTGATATAGCCGACTGTGAGATAATAAAAAAATACATAAGGAATATTTGCGCGAATACAAGAATCAATGAGGCGAAGAGTTAAATGTTGGGTAACGTCTGAGAGAGGTTATTTTGAAAACTTGTTGTAGCTTTGCGCCAATTTAAAATTTTAGTATTGTTATTTTCTATTATTGTTCTGGTTTAATGTTGTTGTATTAGATAGCTCTTAATAATGTATTAAAGAAATGAAAAATACGAGTCAAGAAGTTTTTATTTGCATAAAAACGGCGCCACATACAAAAAAAGGCTAGAGAGGTTTTTTGTCACAAATTGAACGAGGAATTTAAAAATAATTTTTAATTTAAAATATCTCAGTAGCGTATTATTTTTTTCTTAAAAAAAATTAAGATCATTACCCGTATGTGCGCCAATGGTCAACATAAAATTCTTAATTGCATGCCAAAAAATGCGTGATAACTACCTCTTAAAACCCTCCAAATTTCATTTGCATATACCTTCTACATTTGCATATCCCTCTTATAACTCTGGGTTTGAATGCGATAAACGGTACCTTGAGGAATACCCAAGTCTCGAGAAATATCTCCAGGACATTAATAACATTTTGTTCATTAGTTGGCTATTTCTTCAATTCATGGCAGGTCTATAGGGGCTACCCGTTGTTAACAGAGGCGAAACGCACAAACACGCAACGATGGTATCGTAGCTGATTCAGATAGCGCAAATAGAAGGTGCGGGCACCGGTCGCATTTTGAAAACACTCAAAATATATCGCGATCTTCTTGGTTAGAAATCGATATTTTAGAAAATATAAGGTGTCTTAGAGGGTTTTATACTTTGATTTTATTTATAGCTTTTAAGCCATTTCATATCAAAGTACTTACTTTCTTGCCATGTGTAGAGCAATCTTTGGAAATTTATTGTCAGAACTGACAGATGCAATAATGAAATGGTTTGAGGTCCAACAACTCAAACAACCAAAACAATTTTTGTGTTCGTAGTTCTTGAGAATTAAATCATACCTACATCGCAGCTCGGTGTTCGTTTTGTGCTCGTTATGCTCTTCACAACGTCAAAGAAGCACCAGCTAGTACCAATCTCATCAAATCTTAAAAAAAATTAATTTTTTTAAATAAATTAAAAAAAATGGGTTCGTATGAAACTATTGGACTCCTACGAAATGTGCGCACTAACCAAAATCTTGACCGTGTTTGTGATACAGTCGATCAATATTCACACAGTATAATAATGCCGCAGCATATTTTTGCAGTTTTATATATTTTGTTCTCCAGTTTCATAGGTCTAGTATTTTTCGCATCTTGAATAAAGACCTAAATCGACATCCTTTTGAAATTCAGATCATGCAAAAATTAAGGGAAACAGATTATCCCTTACGATTGATGTTGTCCAACCAAATATAGGATGGATTTGATAACTTTTATAGAATTTTCTTCTCGGATGAGGCATATTTTCATATGCATGAATACGTCAGTAAGCAAAATATTCGTTATTAATTGGAAGAAAATTCACGAGAAAAACTTCTCCAGTACATAGCTCTAAAGTTACTATTTGGGTAGCAAGTTTATCTAGAGGCATAATGGGCCCATACTATTTTGAAGATAACAACGGACAAACCGTAATGGTCAATTCTGTCAGGTATGTCGCAATGATTCATGATTTTTCGCCCTGTTCTCCTAACGCCTTTAATGAGCAGTGAGTATTTTAGCACATGTTTCTGTGGGGCTACTTGCCATACGTCAAATATCGCAATTGAATCTCTAAGAGTACTGTTCTCAAATAAATTGATATCAAAAAGAGGAGATATTAACTGGCCCGTAAGAAGTCCTGACTCCACTCCAAATGTTTTTTTGTAGGGCTATCTAAAGAATCGAGTTTATAGCAACGCCCCATCAAATTTGGTTCAGCTTAAAAATTGTATTCAGCAAGAAATTGGAGCCATTACTCGTAAGTTATGCACAATTTGTAATGGAAAATCTAAGACATCACTTGGAAAAGTGCCAGCGGCGCAATAGGCGTTATCTGAATAATGTTATTTTCCACTAATTGTACATTATATGTTTTAAATAAAGTTCGTTTTTAAAGTTAATGATTGCTGATGATTAAATTTTGTGAAGAAAAGTGCAAAACTCTCTTAGCCACCTTGTATTTTAAATTCAAGAAATTGCACTCTGAATGCAGAATAATTTACAAATTACGGCTGTTAATATTTTATAGTCATCGTGTTTCATTTGATTAGTTTTTTTAATTTTCCAAAGCCTTCCTAGAAGTGTAGAGTGCTTTTCCAAACAAACTTTCGGTTAGGAACGAGATTTTTAAAAGCGGTTTTTACTGGCTTCTTTGAATGTTATTGAGCTACTTCATATAGAAAAGGTCATATTATTCTGTTTTTCCTTGATTTTTTAATTTTTTTAGACTCTTGGGTCGTGGTGTTTGAACTAGCCTTCTGGCGGGAATGTATTCAACTAAGTTCATTATATTTTAATTGATTCTTATTGCCCAAGGAATGTTTTTTTTAGCAATATATTAGATTTTTTAAAATCGGACAAACTGCTAAGAAGTCAAAGCAGGTTATTGCAAAAACAATGAAATCCTCGACATTTTTATTTTTGAAATAACTGATTTCTTTTTACGCAAATGAGAGATAAAATTGTTTTCTTTAATAAAGAAAAAAAATATTTTAATTATTTTGCGAAATTCTAAGAAGACGCAATTTTAACATTTAAGATGGCAGTTACGCTCCCTGGTGGGCATTTTTAAAACTTGAAAATATTTTCTAGCGATTCTTCAAGATCTATTTTTTTAACTCCTCATAGGATGAACAAGTCATAGGACGCATGGTTTCCGAGATATGACTGAGGTTAGAAGGAATAGTTAGATATACAGATTAAGATACAGGACATACAGATTTAGAATTATATTATAAGAAGCACAGCCGAAAGCTTTGTTAAAAGTCTGAAAGGAGGACATAAAGAATACTTAACTTCATCAAAAGAATTATCAATGTATTATACCGGAATAATAATTCTCAAAATAATACTTAAGAAGTTGCTCATTGTTTAAATAAAGGTAATTTTTTTAATAGCACCGGCACTAGATAAACCTATAGTTTAATCAAACTCAACGTCTATTGTAAATATAAATATCTACGGTAACTATAATCTACACGTGAGTGGCTATAAATTTAGAACAATATTGATAAATTGACATTTGCTCATAATTTTCAAATAAAGTAATATACAAAATATCTGCAAACACAATAAAGTAATATTAAATTAGTAAAACTGGTACAGCTTTGGAAGTTAACATGATCTAACTTATCACCATCTTTTTTCACATAATTATATTATTGTCTGGAATTAACTGACTTGTATTTTTTTCTTAGCCCTTGCGTTTTTGTTATATATTTAATTTTTTTAAATTTGCTTAAAAGGTAAAAATTATGAAAATAGTTCTTTAAAACTTATACTTTTATAGTGAAGAAATTGTCCATACTTGCAGTGGAGTCATAGGTTAAGGTAAAATGAAAATCCTGCAGTCTCCCTCCACTTATTTATTAAACATTTAGTTATTTAAAATTCCCTACAGGATTCAGACATAGTGGGGTCCCTCATCAGGGGATAAAAAGTTTAAAATTGTTATTGAATATACGCCCCAGGGTTGATTTCCTGTCAAAAATCCTCTATTTATTATTACGGTTTTTTTATTTTCTTTTTGGTTCTTTTTTAATTATTTATTAAAAATATAATATTACATTAAATAGAGAGTTATAGGGGAGAGTGGAGCAAGTGAATCATAGGGGGCAAGTGCGTTTCTAGAAATATGTCGAGCAACCGGCATCATAGCACGACAATGATCAGTGTAGTGTACAATGTACATGTCTATTAGCGCGTATTGTGTCCTTAAGCATTTTGCTGAAAATTACTAAAATTAAGGTAAATATTAACATTTTTTAAATTTTGCGTGTTGTTTTATAATATTTTAAGCGAAACCAATAAGGATTTTCCCCAATTTAAAGGCATTTTCTTAATATTGTATGAAGTGCATACCATAACCTTATATTTGCTTAATCGCGTTATGCTTAGAATGTTGCCACATTTATTTGTCTTTTCAAGATTTAAATTTTTATATTTTAAGAACAATTGGGTAAGTGAGTCAGGCATGACTCACTGTACCCCTGTAGTATAAAAAGTTCTTATAAATATATTTTATATATTGCAGAGGAAAAATGGTGCGTAACTACTTGCGCAAAACCCAAAAAAGATCATCCTCAGAAGATGCCATTCGTAGTGCCTTAGAAGCGATTCAAAATAAAGGGATGTCAATTAAAAAAGCTAGTGTGGTTTTTAGTATTCCGAGAACCACCTTACAATCACCATTAAAGCGTCGACAGCTCAATCTACTTGTAAACCACACATATTCACTGAAAAAATGGAAAAAGAATTATGTGAACACATAATTTTGATGGAAAAACTGTTTTATGGACTTCAGATCTTCGACCACAGATCTTCGAAGGATTGCATTTTAATTTGCTGCCAATCAAATAAGTCATCCTTTTAATAAAGATCGAAAACTTGCAGGAAAAGACTAGGTGAGCTCATTTTTAAATCGTTAGAAAATCCTCTCCATTCGAAGACCTGAAGCCACCAGCATTGCAAGAGTAACAGGATTTTCCAAATCTAGGGTTAATGATTTTTTTCAAAACTTAAAAAAGACCTTGGACAAGTTTAATTTTCCGTCGGATTTTTAACTGTGATGAGGCGGGGATTACTTGCGTTCAAAAACCGGGAAAAATTTTAGCTGAAAAGGGAAGAAAGCAAGTGGAAAGACTAACTTCTTTAGAAAGAGGAAAAAACACAACTTTATTAGCTTGTGTCAGCGCTACAGGTACGTTTATTCCACCTTTTATGGTCTTCCCTCGTGTTCGAATGAATCCTGATTTTTTGAGCTGTTCATTTCCTGGAGCAGCAGGATTTCCTGCTCCATCAGGCTGGACGGATGCTGACCTATTTATCAAATTTTTAAATTATTTTATAGGCTGCACCAAAACAACAATAGATTGTCCAAGTCTACTGATACTAGATGGACATTCAAGTCATAAGTTTATTAATTTAGTAAACCTGGCTATAAAATCAGGAGTTTCTATTATAACCTTACCTCCTCACACATCAAGTGAGTTGCAACCGCTGGACGTAAGTGTCTTTCGACCATTTAAAACCTATCTGGCAGGAAAAATGGATCACTGGCTTACAAATCATCCAGACTCTAAGATTATAGAATATGATATGGCTCCTATTATTAAAAATGCGCTTATTAAGGCTTTTACACCAATAAATATTATTAAGGGTTTTGAAAAAAAAAAGGAATTTACCCATATAATCCAGATGTGTTTTAAAACAGTGACTTTGCGCCAGCCGAGAACATTCTTCAAAATGAATGCAGGACAGAAAACATTAATCCCGTCGAGGATCCCGTAATAAGTGATTAAGTCTTGTTGAGAAAAGATGATATTCAGAGTACTTCTAAAGAATTAGTAAGCCATTTTGAATAAGAGCAGCCATCATGTAGTTATGTTTCAGTTTCAACTTTAAGCCCAGTTCCAAAAGCCTCTCAAAAGAAAGAAAATGCCAAATCCAAATCTAGGCGCATAGAAGGATCTAAAATAATAACCAGTTCTCCTTACAAAAATCAATTGGAAGAAAAATTAAAACCAGTGAAAGCTAAGTAAGTAAAAAAGAAACTAGATGACAAAGCAGGAACAAGTACTAGTAATGGAAAAAATTAAAAGAAGAAATTTCTAAGCAAAAAAAGCAAAGTGCCATGTCAAGAGCAGAAGAGAAACAACACAACATAAAAACAATGCCGGACGAAGAGAAAAACACATTATGCATTTACTGTCATGAGACCTACGCACTTGTTATGAAGACACTTGTTATGAAGTACCCAAGACACTTGTTATAAAGAATGGATAATGTGCATGCAATGTGGTGCCTGGTTACATGAGGATTGTTCCGATAATAAGCCAGGTACTAATAATTATGTTTGTTACAGTTGTCGTTGATTAATTAGTATTCGGACTCACTTGCCCCATGTGGGTGACTCACTTACCCCTATAACTTGGGGCAAGAGAGTCATTTTTATTTTTTTGTTTTAACTTTGATATTTTCCCAAAGAGCTAATGTTTAGTTTATTTTTAAGGTTATGTTAGTTTGAAACCAATTAAACTCGTGTTATAAACGATGAAAGTTTTTTTATTTCTAAAACTTAGTAAGTTATACGCCGCAGAGCCTTAAGGTGTCTCTCTTGCCCCATCCTTCCCTAATATTAAATAGAGGGTTTTTGACATGAAATCAAACCCTGGGGCGTTTATCCAATACTAATTTTAAACCTTTTATCCCCTGATACTAGACACCACTGTGTCCGACCGAAATATGTAAAAATTTTTAAATAACTAAATGTTTAATAAATAAGTGGAGGGAGGCTGAAGGATTTTCATTTTATCTTGCTTTTATGTTGTGAATTATAGTATGTTTACCAAAAATATGATAAATATGATTCATGAGCAAATATAAGAAATAAGATTTAAATAATATAATTATAAGATTTTTATTAAAGATATTTGTAACTTGTTATTTTATGGTTAAGTTCAACATCATATTTGGACAGACAAGAATCAAGTTTTTATCACAACGGCAAAATAAAGTTATCTGGTCACTATTATTGATATTTTTTTGATTTTGTATCTATTTTATCAAGGTATTTTGATTTTAGATATAAAGTCCTGCAACAATTACATCGATTTTTAATTTTAATATTTTAGCCTTTAAATCCAATTGTACTTGATCCTTAGAATAGTAATGAATATGAAAAGTGAAAATTTCATAAAAAAATATATTAAATATCTTATATCTCATTTTCATGAAAACTAGAATAATGACTTAGAAAAGACTTGTTATTAAAGCTAGAAGATCGAGATCAACTGTAATTTGCGAATTTTTAAAATGTTTTAAATCGTATTAATTTTATTACATATGTTTTAATATATATTTGCTTCAGAACCTAATTATTTTGAAACATTTTTAGTTTAGAAAATGTTTCTAGAATTCTCCTAAATTATTCTAAGGCATATGGTCGAATATTTTGCTATTAAAATTTTAAAAATTTTTAATATCAATATTCATATCCATTAAAACAAAGAGTTGAACCGTCACGAAATTATTTAAAATAAAATAAAATAAAATACTTGAATTATAGGTACGAATATACTAAAAGTATATCTCTTCTACTCAGTTTTACTTAATACCAAGGCTTTTTTAAAAACAGCTTTTCTATATTTTTTTAACAATTCACATTCGGAAAATTTTCTTTCCAATCTTCTGTTTTATTATTCCTACTGTTAGATTTTTTTATGTATTATAATATGTAACTACCAATTATTTAGGTCTCTTGATAATTAAGACTTGCTAGCCCGCTTTTCTCTTTTCGGGTATCTCTACAGGGTGTTTTTTATATATTGCGACAAAATTTAGGAACGTGTTCTTTGGACAAAAATTCGCAAAAAAGTTCTCATCAACATAGGTCCTAAACCTTTTAGATTTTGAGCTACAGGTTGGTAAAGTTTTAACAAAAAAATTATTTTTTTTCGATAATTTAAATACCCCTGTAGATATTTGCCCAAAGGTTGGTATGCAGGGTCTGTGTATCCAGAGCCATTTAGCAACATACTTTTAACATTTTTATATTCTCCAGTGGCGTGTGTGCGGCTTTTCCGCTGAATACTTTTATTAAGAAAAATGGTACGCCACTGATTCCCCGTTTTATTTGCAACATTTTTGATCCCCTGGACTTTGTCCGTTAGATGCATGGTTTTCGCACAAAAAATTAAAAAACATTTTTCTACTTTGACTGATCGCTAAAATTTATTTTTTCTATGATCGTTATAAAAAGAAAGTTTTTTTTTTAATTAAATTTAAAATTTCATTGTAGTTCATAATATGTCACTTTATTTAACATGGTAAAAAAAAGTGACATATGAGTTACGTGTTATTATTTTACGCTTCCAAAATCGCGAAGTATAAGTTAATAGCGTGTGAACATAATTTTTTTTTAACGTAACTACGGACAACGCCGCCGCAACGATAATCACATTCTTGTTTAAGAATTTAATCTTTTTACCACATTCTTCATCTGCCCACGATTAAGTTGATATTTGTAAGATTTTGTGATATTTTAAATTTTAAATCATAGTCACTGTCCGTCAGTTGACAAGATTAATTTGTTAGAAAAATGGCTAACAATTACACAAATAATGAAATGTGCGATATGCACTTCATTTATGGACTGGCTAACGGAAACGCGCGAGAAGCCTTGCGTATTTATGCTGAACGTTACCCGAATCATGTTATTCCTCATTACTCCATGTTTACGCGTTTACACCAACGTCTAAGTGAAACCGGCAGCTTTAAAAAACTCACCGCTGAAAACGGACATCCCCGAACAGTTACTCCTCAAATTGAAGAACAGGTGCTCAATGAATTCGAGGAAGATCCCATCACATGCACTAGGAAAATTGCTCAGACGGTACACATTAGTAACTTTACAGTTTGGAATATTCTTAAAAGAAACCTTTTATACCCGTATCATATTCAGCGGGTGCAGGCACTTTTGCTAGGCGATTTTCCGAAAAGAACGGCTTTGTGTCGTTGGATGCAAGAACGCATAAGGCAAAATGCACAATTTATAAGAAAAATACTTTTCACCGATGAGGCTAATTTCTCCAGGGACGCAATTATGAACTTCCATAAAATCCACATATGGCATTATAAGAACCCACATGCTGTGGCAGAAAACCGTCATCAGCACCAGTTTCACTTAATGTATGGGTCGGCATTATTGAAAACTAGCCATTTTAGTTTAGTGGCTCGGCAGTATTTGGATATTACGTATCCAAATCGTTGGATGGGTCGGGAAGTATTCATCCTTGGCCCCCACGGTCTCCCGACTTAAATCCGCTGGATTTTTTTTGTGGGGCCACCTTAAATCACTGGTTTATAGAAATCCAATTGATAATGTGAAGGATTTGCGTAATCGCATTATAACGTCTTGTGACATAATTCGGCAGACACCAGGAATTTTTGAACATGTCCGCCAATCATTGCGACGTCGATTAGATGCTTGTATTGATGTTGAAGGAGCACACTGTGAACAACTTTTGTAAAAATAATAATATTACTTAAGTAAATAATAAAAAATTAAATATTTTTTATCACTTAAAAACTTGTATTTTAAATTAAAGATTGAAGAAGCAAAAGTTTTAAATCCTCAATTACAATTTTATTAAATTGGGCTACCTTTTGTACTAAGTTAATTAATAAAAATTTTATTATTTATTATTAAAATTGCAATAAACCAAAAAAAACGAATAATTACTAGAATAAAGAGAGTCTAATCAAATCTGAGCAACATGTTCATGGTTTTTAATTTTTTGTGCGAAAACCGTGCATCTAACGGACAAAGTCCAAGGGACTCATTCAACTCTTGGAGTCCAAAAATGTTGCAAATAAAATGCAAAATTTAAAAATATTTTTTAATACAAGAAAAACCAGTGGCGTATTATTTTTCTTTATAAAAGTATTCAGCGGAAAACCCTACAGGGGTCCGCTCTGATATATCTACAGGGGTATTTAAGTTACCCAAAAAAAAATAATTTTTTTGTTTAAACTTTACCACCCTGTAGCTCAAAATCTAAAAGGTTTAAGACCTATGTTTATAGGAACTTTTTTGCGAATTTTTGTTCGATATATAAAAATTTTTCCGTTACGTTCCCGAATTTTGTTGCAATATATAAAAAACACCCTGTATATTTACTTCTATTTATAGTTTTTTCTTTTATCTTACTTTAACATATTTTTAAAAGCATAATTTTTTTTCTATAGTTATTTAAGTAGTTAGTACTAGTCGAGTTTCACTGTATACTGTAATAGTCAGAATACTACAGTAACCGCAATATTAGCTTTTTTTCTAAAACTGAAAATTTTATTTTTTTCGGAAGTCCATTTGACATTGAATATTCTATATTCAAATAACTCCTAATCAACCTGATAATGTCTGAAGACCTAATTTTGCAAATATTTTACATTTAAAGATTTACAGATCTAGGATAATTTTTAAAAGACTATTTAATTAACCTACTATTCTTATTGTTTATTGCGGATAGCATTTTGTTATAATTTTTTAAAGATAATTAACATGATTGTCCAATCTAAAATCGTAATCAAACTCTAACATCAGACATTATATTACTATTTCGAAAATATTCTGAAATTTAGCACAAACGGCCGAATTCCCATGTCTTATTTAACTTACTAGTGAAGCCAAAATATTTCCAGGAAGTTGGGAAAATGTCACGTCAGAATGATTTGGCAAAAGTCCTAAAGGTACAATATTTAAATGGACCATTACGAAGTTTAAACAAATAATTTCAAAGAATCTTTAAAAATAAATATCTTACTATATACTATAAATACTTAAATAAATATGCAAAAGGGAAGATTATATTAAAGAAAACGAGTCCCGCCTAACAAGGTTAATAACATACAAAGTAAGACTCTATTTAACAGCAGAAATTCCAGACGACATTTAAGACAAATTGGCTGGCACACCTTTGAAACATTGTATTTTATTTTCTTAGTGCTTCTCAAAGCTAATCAGCGTCCGAAGTAATTTGCACATGTCTTTAACGCATTTCTTTTAAGTTACTGGCTATGTTAAAAGTATGTTCTGTAGAATGTGAACCCGTCTGGAATTTCTTTCTGGAATTCTCTTCCTTGTTCTGAGAAAAGAAATTTCATAGGCAGGTTAAATAGGCAAAACTAAGCTTAATTAATTTTCCTTTTGAGCGCTTATGTGTTTCGGGCTTACATATAATCTTGCTCCCAAAATTTCATAGCGTTTATATATTAATAGTGGCAGTTTACCAGATTGATATTGCTATTTATTTTAATTTTAGAGAGAGTCTGTTTAATGTACAGAAGTTAAGTAAAACTATTTTATGATCTCACTAAATAGTTTTACAAATTTTTTTCGGGTATAATCGAATTCGGGAAATCTTGAAGAAAAGATTTTACAGCAAACTTCAAGCCACCTCTATAATTATAATGTTCATGTAATTTAATTATTTCTATTTTTATTCCTAGTATATTGTATATTATTGTTTATACTTTTTTTTGTAGTTGTTGTGCTCTGCCTATTGCTTTGTTGACGACATTAGTGTTAATTTTAATAAAGCATATTTGATTTGATAATTAAAGTAAAAATTAAAAATATGTTATTTAAAATTAAAAAAGTCTTTCTCTCTATTATAATAAACTTCTACAAACCAGTCCAAAATATTACAATACAAGTATTGAAATAAAAGACAAGAAAACAAAGCATTTAGTATTTGGTAGTTTTTACCGATGAAAAATTGATATGCTGAGATCATGTTTAAAAAAAAAGTAATAAAGCGAATTTTAAAAGCATATATGAAAAAGTTTCAAAATAATTCTTCATTGTTAAGTTTAAGGAATATTAGCAAGGAAAACAATTACATTAAATCTAAAATCAACGAATATTCCAATATAATCTAAGTTTAATGTAACTATAATAGTTCCGACTTAAAAATCACCATAAGGTTAAGTAGAAATAAGGATTTGATGCAACAATACAGTGCCAATTTTAAAAATTTGTTAGTACTTCGGCACTACAAAGTGGCAGTTAATAGTTTTAAAATATAAATATTAGTCTTTAGGTATTTCTTGCATTCGAATTCTGGGATCACTGTTGAATGTGTAAAGTTATTATACAAATAGCTCTATCAAATGCCTAATGGATTCAAAAATTATAAATTACATAATATAATTTATTTAAAGCCTATTTAAAGTGTTTTTTTTCCAGAACTATCCAGGAATATTTAATTTTATTTCATTAAAAAAAATTGAAAAATAATTTTGGATCTCAATCACTAACGTAAACTAGAAAAAAATTTAAATACATATATCATGTTATCTCTGCATTCATCATTTAAATTTTTTAACACGGACGCTCTTTTATTTTGCGAAAACACATAATTAATAATAAATATATTAGTATATATATAGTTTTATCTTAATCTTAAATTAAAGTATCATATGTCTTACATATTTGTTAAAATACACGCGACAATATATTAAAATTATCATTTTAACATTAAGAGGTATTGCAAATTAAAATCATATTGGAGAAGATGCTAAATCGGGGTTATTAACATAAAATTTATTTACTTTAAAATGTTAAAATATTAGAGACATATTCATATTTGTAGATTAGCTTCACTTCAGCCACTAGAAGGAAATATCCTGGTTTGGAAATAATAATAGAAAAAATGAAAGAGTTATTAAAAGTCAGTGTACCAAATGCCATGGATAATCAAATCACCTTTAACT
Organism: Anthonomus grandis grandis; assembly: GCF_022605725.1. NCBI lineage: Eukaryota > Metazoa > Arthropoda > Insecta > Coleoptera > Curculionidae > Anthonomus > Anthonomus grandis. The sequence continues at coordinate 15,338,810 of NC_065546.1, forward strand.
TCAATGAGTATAAGCGACAATTTGTATAAAGTTTATAAGAAGAATAATAATAGTTATAATTACAAACAGTTATGAAAAACTCTAAATTCTTTTATATATAATTATAAAAACCAAAATAATAGCTTAAAGATAATTAAGGTAACGGCCGAAGCAAATAATGAAGTATGTAGACACAAAAAATATATGTAATCTTTTTAATACTTATTACATAAGTTATTATTAAAAATATACCGCTAAAGAATCCACTAATTTTGTAAACCATAAAAATAAGAAATCTGTCCGTGAATCAATAATAACTCATTAAAAATATTTCTTCTTTCGGGTTCGACAATATTACTGCTTCAACACGGAAAAACATTTCCAAATATATTCCTTAATCTTTAATCTAATTAACCTACTATTTTCCAAAGGTGATTGTCTAGAACAATTTAAAACTACCAGAGTTAAACTTATATATAAAAAAGAAGGTACCGGCGGAAAACTATAGGCCAAGTAGCCTTTTGGTTAACCTAACAAAAGTTTTTGAAAAGGTTTTTAAACAAACACTAGTTGGCTTTATAGATTAGCCAATAACCAATTTGGTTTTAAAAAGAATAAATCTACAACTGATTTAATTGCACAATTAACCCACAAAACCTATAAAAGTCTTGATTCGGGTGGACCGTGTGCAGCAGTATTTATAGAGACACTGTAGATCACCTGTTAACACCAACAAAACTGAAAAGAGTGGGTACTCGAAGTATAGCAATTGTACTATTTGCTTTCATTGCAAAGCAAATAGTACACAATGAAAATAAAAACAGTTAATACAGCAAAATTAAAGCTGAAATTAAAAAAAAAGCTTGCCTTTCATTTTCAAATATTTTTTTCTATGTTACTTAAGAAGGCAAGAATCAAATTGGTCTATAAAGAGCTCTTAGCAGGTAACCTACCTAAGAATCATTCTAGATAATCATCAATATGGTATATGACCACTCAAATCTCCTTAACATAAGAAATATGCTTTACAAGGCCTCACTCTTATAAAAGAAAAAGAATTCTTAAATGTATCATATATTATAATAAGTACAAGAGCAAATCGTAATAAGCAAATTAAGTTTACCGTATATACAAAATAATACGTTATAGGTATTATAACTATGTACGTAATAAAACCTTTAACTGTTGTTGAATAAATTAGATGTACATACTTGCTTGGTTATTATTTTTTTATTTACGCAGTTTTTGTTTTGTTTGTCGTATAAAGGTGCACTCACCATCAATTCGTGGGTGGAGTGACACTTGGAAACGAATGCTAAGTAGGTTATAAGTAATAGGACCATTTACAATAAAATTTAACTTTAGCATGTGTGCTGAAGTGGGCAAAATTGTTTGCAAGCTTTTTATGTCGTGCCGACATGCGTAATTATTACCTTTTTATTGTTTTATGTTTGTTTTGATTTAATTTTGAGAATTATCTTGTTGTTTTGTTTCGTGAATAGTGAACTAAGTTTGACGCTAACAAAACAAACTACGCAAAAAGTATTAAATGCGTTATATTTGCTGCATATTACCTTGGCACTTTTGCTGTTAAAAGAAGAATTAATTTTCATGAATCCAATGAAAGTGCCAAAGCCACCAAATCCCCTGATCAGTCTTATTTATAAATATAGGTACATGATTATATTAGGTTTTCTAGGCCACAATAACTTAAAAACATAATAAAACTCAACATACTTATAATGGAGAATAGATGATGATAAGTTATCAAGGTTATTTAGTATACTCGTACTAAATATAATAAAGTAGTCCATTTCCCTGAGAAATCTTTTAAATTTATGACATTTATTTATAGTTCCTCTATTAAGACACTAGTATTTGGTGGATATCTGTGTTTGCTCTAATATTTTTTATGTCAATTGAAACATCTAGCAGGATATTATCAATCTGCTCAGTTGACTCTTTTAAAAAAACTTCTAGTTTTTGCTTTTTTTCTGGTAATTAATTTTGGTTTTTCGCTTCTCTCTATATTACTTTCTTGATGAGGATTGACGATCTGAGTATCTGTCCTTTGACCTGGTACATACTCCAATGCGTCATCTAAATTATAAAGGTATTATGAAGTTGTAAGTACAAATTCATTTGTAGTATGCAAAGACCCTGCAAGAGAAGCCCTACAGTTTTTCTTTTGGTATAAGGGACCTATATCCTATTGGACACATACATTGAAGCAAAAACTCAACATTAAATTCTACCTGCTGATTACGAAATTAATTTTTATTACGTGAAAATACAATAAAAATACAAGCATATATTAATATATTAATAAAATAACAATAAAAATCAAAATCGGTGAACCACCGAAAAAATAACTTCAGCGCATCTGCTATATGTTTAGACCTTAAATTTATAAATCTATTGTGAACGGCTGTTAGTGTGCCGAATTTACACTTGACGTCGAACTTGGCTCGCGGATTGATTATGAATGCACCTTAATGATAGACTAAGATAGACACGGCTTATTATAAGTCCATGCTTTGTTTTCTCTTTCATTCTATAATATTCTTACTTAAAATTATGTTAAAATTAATTACCTTTCTGCGTTATATTCATGGAGTAATTTTAAGTTTGGTGCTTTGTTTATATGTATGTTGAATAAACAATAATTGAATTTAATTGAATATTAAACAAATGGCTTTATCAAAGGGGTAATAAAATAAGAAATAACAAGTAAATAATATATATCATTAAGCTTGTTCACAGTACATTTCTGAAATCCTCAAAAAATATTTACCCAAATAGCATAGATACGTACTAAAGACGTTGTTTGTATGTACTCCACGACATAATGTACGTACACAGTACGTACCCCAAAAGACGTATTACGTACCATAGACGTATACTTTCCGCAGGATTTTAGGTCATATGTACGTAATTTTAGGACATTTTACGTCATGTATTGGACATAATATGACGTATCTAGGATGTTTACAACAATCCTTTTTTTGTGTGGTAAAATGTATTTGGGAAAAAATATTTCACTTGTAAAAGCCGAATATATATTGATTATAAAAAAAGATATAAAAATATAAAACAAAACATGTATATATCTAAAAAACTAGACGAAAAATTAGCGTTTAAGAAAATACAAAAACAAGTAATTTGTTCTTCGCAACTATTGTCAAATACAGTCTTCAATTTTCTTTGTGCTTACAATCTCTGCTTGTGCTTAAGAGCTGCACCTTAAAATTATATTTTAAAATTAGCAAGTTATAGCAATCAATTAAATAATTCATTATTACTAAAATGAATAATTATACTCTCACCATGAATTGGGCTAGATGGTAGGAGATCCTTCCTATCACTGAGTGAACAGTAAAACTCAATTTAAATGTAATAAGAAAATGGTATTATAAGCTGAATTTTGATAAATCCTAAGTTCACAGGAGTGTAAACTTTTATTACAAAGGGATAACTCACGCCATGACGCCAATACTGCCAAGCCGACTCAAAAAAGAAAGTTCGTTCTCTCATCTGGCGCTTGTTTTAGACACTGTCAATAGTGTCAAATCCCTCATGTTGCCAATTACTTATTCGATGGTCAGTAGGGGCAACAAAAACACTGGGTTGCTTTTGCGACCGATCTTGATAATTTTGTTATATTATTATGACAAAATTCCATTATCTATAGTTTTTAGATGTTTTGAAAATCCTGTACCTAACTTTTCGACTAGATTAACACGTAAACTAACTAAATTTATAGGGTAGGTTAGTCCTTTGGAAAGAGCGAATCTCAATTTGACAGTTGTCTCATTTATACCGAATTCGTTGATTTTATCAATCAAAGCAAAGAAGCATGCAAATAGTTTTTTCTGTTTACCCTACTGAATTAAGAAACATTGAAAATAAAACTTTTGAAAAAATAGTTGCCTGGCATATAGTTTTGTATATTAACAGAAATTTATAAGTTTTTGTATAATCCATAGCAGCTTAAACATTTTCTAAGTATTTATATGTACATGCTGTTGGTCGTCGACCATGGCGACGATCGCAGGCTTAGGCGAGAGCGACGGTGTTTTTAATTGCTTTGTGTGCAAATTCGGTTTTGATGATGTAAAATCAGTGATCGAGTGTTTCGTATATAAAAAGTTTTATCACGGAAAATGTGAAAATATTGATTTACGGGGTTTCCATATAAGAAAGGGTTCGTGAAAATCTAAGGAATGTTCTGAAGCTCTAGATCAAGAGGTCAACCAGCCCGAAAGATGCAGGAAGAGAAGCCGTGTTAAGGATGTGTACGTGGATTAAAATATTATTGATACGATAAATTGAACACTGAAACTCTTAGTCAATAAAACGAATGAAATAAACCGAAAAGTTGATCAACTAATTGCTGAGAATAAAAGCCTGCGAGAAGAAATATCTAGCTTAAAAGGGAGCAAGCCCGAAATCCCCCCGGTTTTATTTTGCAAACTGAGTTACCCCAACCTATTAAGAGCTATGCATCTGTTGCACAAACAAATAAAGTATGTACTAGGAATAAATTAAAAAGGTACTTAAAAAGACGCGAAACAAACACAGAATGATTTGAAAACTAAAGTGGATCCCAATGACATCGGAATTGGGGTAACTATGGGACGAGTAACAGAAAAAGGCGCTTTGATTTTAAATTGTGGCAACGAAAAAGAGATCACTAATGTACAGTCAGAAATTTAGTCTAAACTTGGTGAAAATTACAGTGTCGACAGGCCTAACAATATCGAATTAAGGTAATCGGACTTAATGAGAAGGAGCGTGAAATAAGTGATAGTGATATTATAAATAAGGTAATCAAACAAAATGATCTAAATGGTAATTGTAGTAATTTAAGTTTCAAAAAATATTGCGTAAAACCAACGATTTTAATCATAGATTTAATTTAGTATTCGAAGCTAATCATTAACCTATAATTTCGTCGGGTTACAAGCAAAACACACTACGTCAATTTTTTTCAGTTTTAAGTTATTTACACCACCTGGTTACATTGCCTAAAATTCGTTAATGGTAAAATCCATTAAGTCGATTGAGAATTTCTTATTACACTATTCTGCAGAAATCATAGATTCACTAAGTCAGTAATAACGTATTTCGTTCTGGCAAAATACACTAACTGACTTAATGGATATTTCTTGTAAGCGTTTTGTACGGACATCGCGAAAAATTCCGACTTAATGTATTTTACCGCATAATAACGGACATATGACTCGTATGGACCTGCAAAATATCGTTGATTTAGATCGAATTTGCTACAAAACAGTTTAGTTTATTTTGTGTAGGGTTTGAGTGATGCATAATGCATAATGAAGCGTGTGGACAAAATATTTCAACAATTAAGGGCTCAGCAGAGTGTCAGGGTTAAGTAGTTTGTTATTTATACTACTGTTTTAAATAGATTGTTTAAGTTTTTTTTTGGCCTTTGGTATAATCTAACCACGGCTTCACATAAACTTTTTCGATATAATTTAAATATCTATAGTGCTGTCAATTGTTTGAGTTATTAATAAATAATCACATTTTTTTATTTTTATATATTTCTTTTGCAGACTCCACTACGAAAATAAATTGTACAGACTCGAGAAACCAAACTTATACCACATTATCTCCTGTGAAGGCAGATGACTCTTTCCCGGGTAAGAAATGGACAATTATTATAATATAGCATTAGAGTAATCAGTACATTTCCACTTAGTTTATTTAATATTTCTCGTACCTAATTAATATGCTCTAAAGGTAAAATTGCCTAGTTTAAAACAACTTTTGAAAATATTTTAAAGTATATACCTACCTAATTTTTAAAAAAATAATGTTAAATATTTTTAATTGGTATAGAGTTTAAAAATGAAATTAAGACAACAAATTAAAAAACTTGTAATTTCGGAATATATTTTTGGACTATTTTAGATTGGCTGATTTCAGGACAGTCATCGCAAAGCATTTCTTTAAATTCAAGAACTAAGCATACAACTGACTGTGACATATCGTTTAAGCCAGCGTCACAAAATAGCGTGTCTTCAGACGGACAAATAAGAGCTGAAATTTCTGTACCAAGCAATATCGCGTCTGTGAACTTTGGCTTAGGTGTGGACGGCTTTAATACTCAATATCTTCCGAACCAAAGCAACTTTCCCTCTGTGCTAACTCCGGATGTACCTAGACCTAGTAATTAGCAAGTAACGAAATATAGCTCGGATACAGAGGACTCGGACGATTCTTTAAAAGATAAGGACTATGTACCAGAAAAAAACGATGATAGTTTAGCAACTAGTGAAGAAGGCAAAGATGGTGAAGTTTAGAACTCAAGTTATACATGAAACTAGCTTAAAGAAAACTAGATGGAGCACTGCAAGGCCTTCAAGCTGGAAGAGAAATATATAAAAAAAAGAAAAGAAGCCAAGGTGAACCGTATAAAAGTGTAACGGGAAAGATACAAACTCCCAAAATTCCCAAGCCAGTGAATTGTGAGAAGTGCCGTTATAAATGTTCGACATATTTTTCTGACGATGAACGTAAGGTATTATGCCAGACATTTTGGAATCTGGAATACCTACGGCAAAAAGATTTTATACTTATGAATGTTTTAATAAAAGAAGTAAAATATCGGCGGCCTCGAAAAGGAGAGGAAAGTAAACAAAGGAGTGATGCAAAGTCATATTTTTTTTCTAAAAAGGAAGTTAAGCATCAAGTTTGTCATTTTTTTTTCTGTAAAACCTTATGCATTTCAAATATTCCAATCCTAAATTCATTTAAAAATAGAAGTGAAACTGGTGAGTACAGTGAAGAGACAAGAAAGGTCAAAAAACTCCAGCTAATAAGACTCCAGAAGACGTAATAATAAGAGTGAAAGAATACATTGAAAGTTTTCCTGTTGTCGAGAGCCATTACACAAGAAAATCCAGTAAACGGGTTTATTTAGATCCTAATCTAAATATTAAGAAAATGTTAGATTTATTTATGGAAGAATGTAAAAAAAATCAATCGCCGGGAGTAAGTCTTATTACATATAGAAGAATATTTTGCACCCAATACATCATCATTATTTAAACTATCATATTATTATATCATTCTTTAAACCACAAAAAGACCAATGTTCCACTTGCAACGAATATCAATAGGCAACAGCTATAGATAAAGAAAAGTTAGAGTTAAAGTATCAGGAACATTTAAGAAGAAAAGAAGAGTCTATGAAAGAAAAGGATAAAGATAAAAAAATAGCAACTGGTGATAAAAGTTGTAAATCTATAACATGTGATATGCAAAGCGTGCTCCAAATCCCAACATCACAAGTCAGTTTACTGTATTATCTTCGCAAACTTAACCTATATAATTTTACAATTTATGAATCTGCTCCACTAAACGAAGCCTTTTGCTACTTTTGGACCGAAATAAGTGGAAAGCTGTGAAATTGGTACCTGTTTATCCTTATACAAAAATTCATTATCTCCTAAGGTAAAATATTTAACTATTTTTTCCGACACATGTGGAGGTCAAAATAGAAATGTACAGGTCACAGCTCTCCTTTTACATATTGTAAGAGTTCACCCAACACTTTGTGTTATCGAAAAAAGTTTATAGAAAGCGGACATTCTTATATGGAGGTAGACTCGATGCACAGCTCCATTGAGTCAGCTTAACGTCATATTGATATTTACAGTGTCCATGAATATGAAAATGTATTTAAAATGGCACAAGCTAGAAGGAAACGTGATACTTCGCCTTATAAAACACGAGAATTGCAATTCAATGAATTTTTGGATTTGAAAAAATTGGTTCAACTTACTATAAATAACAAAAATAAAGACCAAAAGGGAACTATTGCTAACTGGTTAAAAGTAAAATATTTTAAATATGATAAGCAGTTCCCAAATATAGTTCAGTACAAGTATGATTTTATCGATGGGTATGAACAAATTAATATTGGATTGACCAGACGAGCTTCGAATCGAATGACTAAAGAGTGAAGCTTTGAAGATATAATAATTCCGCCGTTATATCAACGACAACTCCCGCGTTTTTTTTTAAGCCACTGATATGGCTAAAAAAAAGAGCTTTTAAAGCTTTGCGACAGAAACATTATTCGGCCGACACTACGTGACTGGTATCACAATTTGCCTTATTCATCTTCGGTTTTAGATGTAACAGCCGGACCAGCTGAAAATGATACTGACCGAGAAGACCAAAACATAGATTAGATAATTTCATGTATAAAATAGTTTTAGGGTTTTTGACTTAAAGTTTGTTTTTAATACCATACTAACATTAGTGCTTATCTTCCCATGTAAAGTGTTAATTTTAGGTATTCATTTTGCTAAAATAAAAGTTAAAAGAAGTACAATAAGTCTATTATTTAAAAAAAAAATACAAGTAAAATACACTAAGTCAATGTATTGTTTATTAATAACCTCAAATAAATGTATTTTCAAAAGTTTAATTAATATGTTTATTAAGTCTTATTACTCCATATAGGTACATGCAAACAAAAATTAAAATTTTTACAAAACCAAATTTTATTTAAGACATGTAAATATTTAACAAATTGTAAAACTAAAAACTTTGCAACGAAATTACTCGAAAGTACATTTTTTGACTTAATGTATATTAATTGTAACCCGACAATTTGTTTATAAATAGGGGAAAAATGAATATAGGACGGAATCGTTGTCCTGTTTACAATGAATATGGAGTAATTAGATGCTATAATTCTTGTCAATTCGGCCATTTCAGTAAAGAATGTAAACAAAAAAAGTATGTTTCAAGTGTAATGAAGAACGCGACATTAAGGAATGCCAAAGTAATTTTAATAAATGTGTAAATTGTATCTTATCAAATAAAAAGTATGGAATATCTCTAAATGTCGATCACGTCACTTGGGAAATAAATCAGTGTGAAACACTGAAGAAGATGGAAAACATGCAAAAAAATAAATTTTTTAAATAGCAGTTAGATACTGAAACGGCTAACAATTCAAGTATTGTATATTTTAATTATTAGGGGTTTTTAAATAACAAGGATAATATAATTGTATTTATAAAAATTGGCAACCAAAGCTCTTATTCTTATCTGAAGCTCATGTTTGTGAGGAAATTGAGCGCTGTGAGTTGAACATCGATGGATATAGAATTTAACAGTGTATCACAAATAATAGAAGAACTGGAAAAGTAATAGTTTTAATAAGAAGTGACATTAAATATTCCTTAAGAACTGTAGAGTGCGTGCAAAATTATGTGTGGTGTTTCTCTATTGAATTTTCCTTACGTAGAGTTAAATATCTGTGTACTGTTATTCATTTTCCTCAAAAACAAAATGCAAAATTTTAGTATTATTTCGATAGTTATCTCGATCAGGTCACTGTGTTTGAGGGTATCAACATTATAATAATGGCCTTCATTTTATGGTGAAAAAATTATTATCCCGAACCAAAATTTATTGAAAAATGTGATATAGTCATTTAGTCTATAGGTCTATGAAAGAATATAGTACAGATGGGTTACAAAATTATGTTTTTGGGACTGAATTGACGAATGACAGTGCGGATGTAAAAATATTATTGTAAACGACGTTACTGATATTTTAAATCCAATGTGTCCAAAACGAAAGTCTGTTATAAAATAGAAATATTTACATAAGGGATGGACAGCTGAAAATATCAGAGAAAAGATGGATCAAAGGGATAAACTGTATGTTAGAGCCGTCAGGAAGAATAATAATGTCATCTGGAGGGAATCCAAGAAAGTACGCAACACTGTGGTTGGTCTATAATTAAGGAAGAAAAGGATAAGTTTTATAGAGAAATTATTGATGCGAACAAAAACAATCCCCGCGAAATGTGGAAAAATCTAAAAACATTACTTCCAGGAAAAAACTCTTTATTGCCTCAAGAGATTAAATTTGACAATCAATTAATATCCAACTAATTAACAATAGCTAGAGAATTTAACAAATATTTCATAAATAGTATTGAGGAAATTGTAAATACCATTCCAGGGAATTCTTTTTTGCAGATGAGATGGGTGCCACTGCTGACCAGTATAGTAAGCTTTATTTTTCGAAGAAATATCTTTAATTGATTTAAAGAATTTTAAGAATTTAAAAAATGTGGGGGGTGGTCAGAATGGTATCTCAAAACGGGTGTTGTGCAATGTTCGTGGTGTTGTTGAAAATCATTTGTTGAATATTGTAAGTGCATAATTTTCAAGTGGGATTTTCCCTGAGGCATGGAAGGATTCGACTGTGATCCCTGTATCAAAGGTTCAAAATACTTTTTATCCTAGTGAATTAAGACCCATAAATACAGTAGAAATATATGAAAAGGTGTTGGAACTTGTTGTTACAGAACAATTACTGAATTACTGCAATAATAACAATATATTGGTTATAAGGCAGTCTGGTTTCCGTGAAAGTCACTCTTGTGAATCTGTAATTATTAATAACTGTCATAGTTTTCTAAAAGAAATTGATAAGGGTAATTATGTATTAGCAGTATTTTTAGATTTCCGAAGGGCATTTGAAACAGTTGACAGAAAGATCTTTGAGGAATTATTTGCTGATGATACAATGATTTATTTATCAGAGAATGATATAATTCATATGCAAGAGAGTGAGAATAATGATCTAAAAGGCTTGTTTGATTGGCTTTGTAATAATAATCTTAGTATACATTGAAATCAAAATTTTGTTTGTTTGGGAAAAAAATAAGTTGTTAAATATTGATTTGGAAAACCTAAATATTAGGATCAATGACACAAGAATAAGTCACGAAAATCAAATTAAATATTTAGGAGTTATATTTGATTCAAATCTAAATTTTTACGCACATGCTAACTATATCACAAAAAAAAATTGCAAAATTTTTACGAGCCGGAATAAAGCGGCATCCATGGATTACTGGGATGCTGTGGTTCCTGAAAAAACCGAGGCACCGCGGGTTCTCGCCGGGTTAACCCCCATCAAACCCAATTCAACTAGGCCACAACTTGACCCAGATACAGGTGTCGTCATTGCCGCTACGCGATTTTATATTTCTATACTTTACAATAATTTGTTTTGTCAAATCATCGATTTGCAATAAATAACCCACGAATGTATTAATTCGATATACGAGTATGTTACTTCTGCTGACAAAAGTAGGTTCAACTTACTTCTTTATTTGGCGATAAAGCTGCATCCTTTGACACTGTCAAGCATTAGTATAATGAATTCTATCGTGACTGCGCTCGCTTAGCAATGAATGGCGAGAAGATCATCCAAAATCAGTTATTCTTAATACAAGCTCATAAGTTGGTAACTTAACATGAGATTAATCCTTGAGTATCAAAATGACATGTAGGGGAGAGTGGTACACATTGACACATAGTACACAATGAAACACTGCTATTAACTCGTTTAAATTTGCCGCCACAATTTCACCAGCACTGTAGCGAAAGACCCATACAGTATTGCGTCAGCCACCATTAGTTAGTTTTCGTATGCCAACAAAGGTTTTACGAAGCGTTTTCTGTTTTCTTGTGAATAAATATTGAAAAGAGGATCGAACATAGAGAGATATGTTACCTTCAAATAAATAGATTTAGTTCTTATTAATATGTCATTTTACTTCTTATGATGTATAAGTTTTAACCTATAAATATTGGGGCCAAAATTTTCCAGGCTTCGCATTTACATTAAATTGAAATTTAAAGCATGCGGTAGTACACTTTTAAACACATGCAGGTAGTACACAATGATACGTGTTTCATTGTGTACCATTATGATTATTCTATACTGTGGTTTTTTTTATTTGCAGGTATGGTAAGAAAGAAGAAAGAACGAACAAGAGCTAAATTTACAAGCGAACAAATGACGGCAGCCGTTCTAGAGGTGAAAAGAAATGGAACTTCTCTTCGCCTTGCTGCAGAGATATTTGACATAAACTTTAGCACATTAAGGCGATATGTGATGAAAGAGAAAAATAACCCTAAAGCTAAGATGGAGCCAAATTATGCTGTTCGATTAGTATTTACCTCAGAGCAGGAAAAGATTATGTGTGATTACATTAAGACCTGCAGCAAAATGGCATACGGATTAAATACCCTATTTGTTAGACAATTGGCGCACGAAATTGGCTGCTAAAAACAATATTACTATGCCAGAATCTTGGAAAACTAACAAGTGCACAAGCAAAGATTGGTTACGGGGTTTTATAGAGAGAAATCTATCCTTAAGCAATAGAAGGCCCGAAGCTTGCTCTCTATCGAGGCTTACTTCTTTTACGAAACCTAATGTTGAACGATTTTTTCATATTTAGAGCAAATATATAAAAAACACCCATCAGTTGTTCAAGATATCTGAATATATAATTTAAATAAAACGGCTATAACAACCGTCCAGCGGCCTCATAAAATAGTAGCACAAAAAGCGGTTAAGCAGTTAAACCAGTGCTTAAGTGCCGAAAGAGGATTACTAGCTACTACTTGTGCAATAATTCGAGCAGATGGAACATTTCTACCGCCAGCAATTATTTAAACTCACGTAAAAAATTTAATAACCTCATGTTAAATGGAGCACGGCCAGGAACGTTGGGACTAACCAATCCAAGTGGCTGGATGACCGCAGATCTTTTTACCCAAGTAATAGATCATTTTATTAACTATCCTTCTACTATGAAAGAAAATCTATGTCTATTAATATATGACAATCACGAAACACATATGTCTTTGGAGATAGCAGAAAAAGCAAAATCGAATGGCATAATCATTTTAACTCTACCTCCACACACAAGCAACAAGATGCAGCCTTTAGATAAGTCAGTATTTTTTCTTTCAAAAATTTTTACAACAGTGCAATTGATTCGTGGCTTCTTAACCATTCTGAAGTTCCTATAACCTTATACCAAATTGCAGAATGTGTCGGTATAGCTCACTCAAAATCTATGACTCCTGAAAATATTATAAACGGTTTCAAATCTACAAGAATCTACCTGTTTAACAAAAATATTTTTATGGAAGCTGATTTTCTTTCATCCTGGGTTACAGACAGACAAAAAGATGATTTAGATATACACAACGACGATACACAAAAAGGAATGGTGGTAATACAAGCTACCATTATTAATGATATATCGTCAACAAAGATTGCAGCTACCTCCAGCGCTGATTTATCTAGTGCAACGAAAATTAGGGAATGTGGACTAGATGAGGAAAACTCAACGTTTGAAATAGCGTCAACATAAGAGAGTTCCTTTACTACGCCATTTGAGTTTCGAGGATTCCCAAAGGCTGCGCCCAGGAAAAATGCAAATCGAAGACGGAAATCGAAGAAAAGTGTTATTTTAACCAGCACGCCGGAAATGAAAGAGCTTTCTTACAAAACAGGAAAAAATAAAATCCCAAATATTAAGACAGTGACAAAAATAAAGCGAAATATATCGAAAGTTTTAGACAAGAAAGAGTATAAAAAGGACGTACAAAGTAAAAAGAAAAAGACAAGTGAGAGCGAATCAGAAACGGAATCTGAAAGTTCAGAGTTACAGTTAGCGGACTCTTCGGATGATGAATTAACTTTAGCTGATCTCCAATATCATATGATGGAGGAACAGAAAGATGACATGATTACCGAAACAACGGCAATTTTAGAAGACTCATTTGTATTAGTGAAATTTGAAAATAACATCCACTATGTCGCTAAAATTTTGGAAGTCATAAATTCTAATGAGTTTAAAATTTCATATTTAAGAAGAAGTGCTAAGGTGTCCAATTCATTTTACTTTGCAGATGTTCCTGATATTCATACGGGACTGAAATCGGATTATAGGAAGCAGGAAAAAATATTTTTAAAAATTTCTATGTAATTAATTGTGTTTTTTTATTCAGTAACTGTTAAATTTTATAGGAATACGCATAACGACATCTTAAATGCAGATTTTTGAAACATTAAAATCGCACACTAGAGTGAATTTACTAAAAATTGTGTCATTGTGTACCACTCTCCCCTAACTATAATATATTGCATGAAAATTTAAAGAAGTTTAAAAAGTTGCTCATACCAATCGGTGCTAAAAAAACTCAAGAAGAACAATTGCTGACGAATTTAGCATCTAGGCGTACGAGTTTAGAATAAAACAGCTATCCACTGTAAAGGTCTTCCAAGATGAGCGAAATCCGACAAAAACAATTCGTGGATGGAGCATATTGAAGCAAATGATTGCGCAATTCCCTGAAATAATTAAACCTATGGGAAACATTATACTGTCGGATATGAAGAATAGTGAATTCTGAATAGCATCAGTATGTGTATGTCCGATGTGCTTGAAAAAATTCACAAAAAGAAGCAACAACAAAGGACCACTTTTTAACATCACAGTGCAGGCATTTACATGTTAGTTAAAGCAATTTTTTATTAAAATAATTTAACATCAAATGAAATTTACTTGTTAAGAACAAAATGCACCATCTTAAAAAAAGTATTTCAAAAACTGATTGAAACATATGAAAAATTATACTAATCAAAACAGAAAAGCCATTTTCTATAGAAACATTTTTGTCCTTTTATTATTAGGCTCAAAATGTAAATAGCAACTCTCATATAATAAAGCAGTAGTTCTTAAGGTTCTCAAAGCAAGAAGGTCAAAGTCTAGTAATTTTAAGAACAAACTATTATTCTCTTAAAGTGCTCTTGTTATTTGTAAAATAAAAATATATTATTCAAATTTGTATATATCATTTTATTATTTAATTTGGTTCATTTTTATTTTATAGAATATTTCACCATACAGTGAAACCAACTAAGAATCTTCCAAGATATACCATAGGAATGTGTTAATTTTCCCAACATTGTAAATACCCCTATATCATGGGTTCCCTTTATTTAAATATACTACACCTACTATTACTAAATAGTTAACGCTTCTTTAAATAATAGCTATAATAACATTTATTAAACTACCCACAAAGCTATATTTTTATAGGCATTAATATTCGAAAATCCCCAGTGCTTTAAAAGTCAAAATAATTTCAGAAACATTGAATTTTCGGTAATTTATTTAAAACGTTTTGAAATGGCACGTTCACTTGGGATTCCGAAATCGAATTAGTTCAGGTAGACTGAAAATATTCAAACGAGTCTAATTTTAGAGTTTCAGAGATAATTTAATCTAGTGTATGTCGGCATCAACGATTAATAAATAGTGCAGGATACCAAAATACGTGTCCTCAGAGTAAATTTATTTGTGCTAGTAAATTAACTTTTATACGTATTTTTTTCGCAATTAAACTAGTAAATTTAAGAGGAATTCCAAATAGCTTCATAGTAGTTTAATAAAATATTACGTTTTATGTTTGATCCATTGCATTTTTTAGTATATTATATTTACGAATTAACGACAGTGCTTCTAAAAACTTCGATCCTACCCAAAACTTTAAAAAAAATTATTCAATTTAAACAACATGACAAAACACTAAAATAATATATCAATTAATTCCATATTTTATAAATCATGGACTACTCACTTTAGTATTAAGAACTAAAATTATTTAACCGTACAACTTTCCGATAAATTTCTTATAAAAACAACGCCAGTAAATAAAGATCATGTAAAATAAAGTAAAATTATGCAGTCAGGCAACACTGGAAAGAGGCTCAGCAGTATCGGCGCGTAGCTCAGGTTACCTGTGGGGGGCGTCAGCCTTTTATAGGCACAAGCGCTGAGTGTCCGACGTCTCGGTCACCGCGCTATCCACACTTGCTGTACCTGTAGGCAACGATGCAACGATTTATTATTTTTCTTTAAATAGAGGAATTAATTAAGCAATCTGATGATTCTTGTAAAATAGTTAACGTCTCAACTTACAAATAATAATCATAAGGTTCCTTTGCAGTTTATCAATTTAAATACGTATTTAAAAATAAACAATCTACAAAGTATTTGGCAAACTATATGTATCTGACCCTATAGTTAATTTGTAAAATATCTTGGACATAAGCGAATAGCGTTTGGAAATCTATTATAAAACAAATAGAACACTTATCCAAATAGTCCAGAGTTTCACTTTTTCACTTTTAATAACAGAATAAAAGAAATACTGTATTATATACAAATTTTGATTTATTTGAAATTCGTAATAATTTTTACCTATTTAGGGCAATAGCTGCAATATACTTTTAAAGTTCTAAAGACTGCACCGTGTAAACCTATATCGTAGGAAAATTCTCAAATAAAACTCTCGAAAATCCGTCTCAGTATTAATTATACGTTGATACAGAGTCAGCCATTTTTAATGCCAAACAAATGCTGAAATCTCTTCCAAAATTTGAAATCGACTTAGCTAATGGATTGACTTATCTCTTGATTATGTGGATCGAGGAATACTGCGAAAACTTACTCATTATGATTTGCTAAAAGAACGGGATTATGTTTTTTATATCATAATAACCTACCTTTTCTTAATAATAAAGAATCATCTATTTTGTTTGCCGATGATACTTCAATTTTGTGGTAAGGAACTAATACTAATATATTAAGGGGTAATATTAATCATATTATGTTCATAATGCAGTAGTGCAATAAATTGATGTGTAATGTTGGAAAAACATTATTTTTAATTTCATGTGTACAGTACCAGATGCACTTGTAAACATTATAGCACAAATGTATATAATATTAAAATTATTTTTATTATTCGGTGTCATTTTTTTAATGAACCTTCCTATTAACTGGATGATGTAGAAGTGCAGTAGTCTTCAAAGACTTTTTAAAGGTCTTGACTATTTTTTTTTATAAAAGGTAAAACCACAAAATCTACAGCATCACAGAAACATTTAATAAAATGATAAAGGTTACATGTTTCGCTCGACTAGAGCATCATCAGACCATAACATACACAAAACACCTAACATATAAATAAACAAAGTCTTCAATCTTCAAAATTTATATGTTAGGTGTTTTGTGTATGTTATTTTTTTATGGTATGGTCACTCTTGGAGTGGTGCTTGCGCGAAGATATTTGTGGGCATTTATCTTGAATCGCTGTAGGTTGTATGCGTCGGGAAATATGTCCTTGGGGTAGGCAGGTGGACTCCATGTTGATGAGCCGCAACTGCTAGACGCGTCCTTCTTGCCGGAACAGCCCTGGGTGGAATCAGACCTGCCATTTACCGTAATAATAACGGTAGAATAAACAGAGATCAGCCACCTTTCTCCTATGCTCCAGACTATCCAGACTCTTTGTCAGTTCTGGTTTGTCGATAAGACGAATAGCTCTCTTCTGTATAAAATCCAACAGGTTTAAACTATGCTTGGGTGCAGAGCTCCAGACATGCGAGCAATACTCGAGGGAAGGGCGTATTTGAGCCTCATAAAGAGTCAGCAGCTGTTCTGGTGTATACAGTTTTTTCGTTTTCAAAAGCACTCCGAGTTTTTTGGAAGCCGCCCTGGCGACCTCGGCAACGTGGTCATGCCAGGACACACTGTTGGTGACCTCGACTCCTAGAAGATGTAAAGATGATTTCATTGACAATGTTTTCCCTGCCATAACCAGCTCCGGACCACCAAGGTTAGTCTTCATCGTAAATACTGCAGCCTGCGTTTTTTTAGCATTAAAATTGACCAAATTGTTATCGCCTTACTCCAAGATTGCTCTAATATCGTTGTTGGTTGAAGCTACTTGTTGCTGCCTAAGATTTTGAGAACTTGCGGTTGTTGTTGGTTTGGCGGACTTAAATGTGGAAATAAGTGTGCTATCCTCCGCAAAGCTGTAGATTGGATTGACAGTGGTTCCTAGCAAATCGTTGATATAAACCAAGAAAAGGGTGGGGGATAGAATGCATCCTTGAGGGACTCCAGCGTTAATGTTAAATTTGTCGGAGAGGTATCCATCGACGGCTATTCGGATTATTCGTTGTTCAAG
This sequence comes from Anthonomus grandis grandis, assembly GCF_022605725.1. Taxonomy (NCBI): domain Eukaryota; kingdom Metazoa; phylum Arthropoda; class Insecta; order Coleoptera; family Curculionidae; genus Anthonomus; species Anthonomus grandis. Next base: position 15,356,704 of record NC_065546.1, read on the forward strand.
AAAACTTTTAATCCAATTCAATAATGAGTTTTGTACGCCGATTAAGGAGAGCTTGGTTAGTAGTCCCTCATGCCACACTCTGTCAAATGCCTTGGAAATGTCAAGAGCGACTGAGCGGGACTCGCCGTGCTTCTCCATGGCCTCCGTCCACAAGTGTGTGACGTAGGCCAGAAGATCGCCGGTGGATCTAAGCTTTCGGAAGCCGTATTGATGATCGCTGATTAGTCCAGATGATTCCAGATATCTTAACAGTTGTTGGTTGACTGCTTTTTCCATAATCTTCGATATTACTGGAACTAGTGCAATCGGGCGGTAATTGGAGGGCATCGTCTTCTTACACTTTTTGAGTACAGCTTGCACTCGAGCAGTTTTTGTTGGCCCTGCTTATACGATGCCGTGAACAGTCTACATAAGGGAGGAGTCAATTCGTCTGCACAACGTTTTAGTATTAGGGCTGGTATTCCATCGGGTCCAGAAGCTTTATTGGTGTCTACGCTTTTATTAATTTTACTAATAATTCGTTGAGGAAACGAAATTTCTCCCATCGATGAATTCACTCTTGGCAAATATGGCGGTGTTTTGCTTTGCGAGTGCAGAGTAGAATTACACGCGAAGAGTTTACCCAGTAAGTTGGCTTTTTCCCTTGCTGTTACCGCGATAGAACCATCATCTGCTGTTAGGGGTGGCAAGGGCGACTTAGCAAATCTATCAAGCTTAGCAGTTTGTTTTTGATCCTGTTGTTGTGACTCTTTTTGCATTCATCAATAATTCGCTTGCAGCTATTTTTGGAGGCTAAAAAGTTCCTCCGATTTTTGATGGAAGGATGTTGACGCCATTTGAGATATGCTGCGTTTTTAGTGTTTACTGCCTTTTTGCAATTCAGGTTAAACCATGGCTTGTTGTTTGATCCGCATTTAGTAGAAAAAGGGATATAAGCTTCCATTCCTGCCAAGATCGTCTCTGTAATTTGGTTTGCACATTCTGAGATGTTATTGGTTCTAAAGCAGACTTCTTTCTAAGGGAATGAGCGATAAAATTCCCGAAGATGGTTCCACTCTGCTGATTTATAGTGCCATACCTTCCGCGGCATCGGAGGATCCTGCTTTTTAACCTCTAACTGGCAAGAGACTGTTATCAATTTGTGGTCCGATGTTCCTAGGGGGGCATGTACTGATACTGTGTACGAGTCAGGATCTGAAGCCAAGACCAGATCTAGGAGACTCGCGAACTCGCCGTCTCGATCGGGGATTCTGGTAAGTTCCTCCACAAGCTGCGTAAGCCCGCATATGGTGGCAAATAGCTCAGCTTCTCGTCCTTCATCGTCGTTTTTGTTGCAGAAGCGCAGCCAGTTGATATTGTGAATGTTAAAATCACCCATGACGTTGATTTCTGCGCTTGGGTAGTCAATTTGCAGATGGTTAATGCAATCAACCAGGTTCAAAAAGAGCCGTCTATATTGGGTGTCGCTTGGTGGTCTGTAGATACAGCAGATAAATTTCGTGGCACCACTGGCTGTTATTTTGAACCACATGACGTCGAAGTCCGCAGGTTCAATCGTTTCCTCCCGCTGGCAACTCAAGTCGTTCTTGACAAATACTGTCAATCCAAAGTTTAGTCGAAATCGGGTGTGTAGATCGTATCCAGGATAAATGAGGTGAACATTTGTTGTTGAAGGTTTCACCTTTGTTTCTGCCAATGCCAGAATGTAAGGCTTATTTCATTGTAGGTGTTGGTGTACTGCATTAATATTGGTGTTTAGGTCTCTGATGTTGCAGAAATTGATTTTTAGGCTTTTTGATCCGCCTGATGGACTCCCCCGACCAGCCTCCGCCCGGAGATCCGAATGGGAGGCGAGTTTACCTCCGGAAAGTTTTGGTTGTGAGGGCGCCATCATGCATTTACTTTTCTTCTCCATTTCCCCTTTGGAAACCGGACACATCGACATGGCGGCGAAACGTGAGTTCCATGGAACCACTTCACGCCGCCTATGTCCTATGTGGTGGTATTGAACCGGCCGATGCAAGTGGACAACATCTACCACCAAAGGGGTTGCTCTTTTAGTCGCCTTTTACGACAGGCAGAGCGTACCGGAGGGCTATTCTAACCCGGGGCTATGCTCTAGTCGAGCAAAACATGTAACCCTTCTCATTTTATTAAATGTTTCTGTGTTGCTGTAGATTTTGTGTTTTTACCATTTATAAAAGTGTATGACCAGCATCTTTGGGATAATGGATGAATTTTTCGAGTTAAGCAATGATTATATATAGCATAGATCTATAAATAAAAAAAAAATTCATCGAGCATTATGTAGATATCTAAGTTTGATGTTTTTCTTTTGTAAATAATAAACAAATTTATGTAATTTTAATTAACAAATATTACGATTTTTTTTCAATAATCGTTTAGTAAATTGAAAATCTTGTTTTTCTCAAACAACTTGGACATGTTTGGTGTTTTGCGACATATGAAACTAAAAATCTGCATTTAAACATGTTACATAAAAGCCATTATAAAAAAAGAAAATATCAACAAAATAAAAGGTAATGAATGAAAAAAATATTGTTTAGATATTGCGAAAAGATAATCGATCTAATGGCAAAAAGATTTTTTTGGCAACATTGCTTGTCTAAATATAATCTCCTTTTAGATTGAAATACTAACACTTTATGAAAATCCTTGAAACATGATAAAATAGGCTTTGGTACTAGAATTTGTTATTATTTTAATACTAGAACATATTTTTATAAACACCAAATACTCATAGAGTTTTTCGTTCTAATAAATCAAGTTTCGCTTTGACTAGTTTACAGATCTTTTTCTTTCTAAGATTTAGATTTTATTTTAAAGTTTAAGATATTTGCTATCTTTTTTCTCTTACTTGGGTTGCACAAATATAAGTCTGGAGAGCATTATAACCGCTAAATTTATTTAATTTTTTTTGACGATTATTTTTATTTAAATAATTGACATTTTAAAAGGGGCTCTTAGTATACTAATTAGTCTATAAAGTTCGATCTATTGGTATTAACTTTTATTAATGATATTATTGATCTTTGTAGCATGTTGTTCTTTGGTATATTTTTCTACACAGATTTCTTTGTTTTATAATCATCTTTTTCATTTCTCTCGTTAATTCCCTGTTTCTGGAGATTTAACAATTTGAATAATTTGGCAATATTTATGTTGTTTTTTGTACAAGTTAACATCACTTTGTTGACACATTATTTTATGCTGATTTTCACTTATTTTTTTATTATGTATTCACTTTAATCTTCAGATAATAATCAATATGCGTGGATGGATATCATATCTTAAAAAAAATGGTATTGTTCTAGTATATTGTCAATACATTATTATAATTAATTTTTTATATAAACAAAATAGAATTAAAATTTTATTTGGTTCTATTTTGTTTATCTAAGGATTCGAAGTTTATTTATTTAACTAATAAATGTTTGTCACATACATATTACATAATTTAAAGAAAAAAAATGAATCATAATTTTGTAAAGTTTTTTTTTACTTATTTAATTCTTTGAATCTACAGCTAAGATTATTCTACAATACATTTATTTTTTTATTTTTTTGAGAAAAAAAAACATCGTATTTCAGGTTAATTTTCTTTTCCTTTTTTTTACTAATATGGTTAAATGAAATATTAAATGAATTAAACCGCCGGGATCATACTCTGCTGTTACACGCAAATATCTCAATTCAAGTATTAATTCTATAAACAATGTCTTTTGGTTTATTTTAAAAAAATATTTTACTGTAATCATAATATATGGAAAATTGTATGATTATTTATTAAAATAAACAGCTCCATATTTTAATATTAGGGTCATATGCATAAAAACTAAAATATTAACTCTGATTTTACGATAAATTATCTAAAAATGTAAAGTACATTTTCCTAAATGCAAAATTCAACCAACTTTTCACTTGTTTATCCGGCACAAACTTTTTTGACTCACAGCCGAAATATTTTCGCTAAGGTGGGTGTTGGAAAGCGGCCAGAATTTTTAGAATTTTCAGTACTTTAGTCGTGGATTTGTAGATTTCAAAGATTATATGCGTGTTATCTCTGAAAGTCTTTCTTTCTTTTTCGTATAATAGTAATATATTGATTAATTGTCTTACAATAGATACTGATCGATTTATATGCCATAGCAAAAAAACACTATTTAATTTACATCTAACTTATGTCATTAGGTTTTTTCTAGGTGAAATACTGAAATATTGAATTACAAAATTGCTTAAAAACAGTTGAAATAATTCTAATTCCTTTTTTGTATAAACCTATTTCGTATTTTTGGCCAATATCCAAACATATTCTATAATAAATTTGTTTTTTAATGGTTTTGAAGAGAAACATAAATGACTCATGTTAAATTTCTCCTGCATATTTTCCGACTGTTCCGATACAATAGTCATAAGTAAAATTTGTGACTCATATAAACCTAAAATAAACCATATCATATTCATTTGTCATGCTATTATCCTAGATACTTAGTTCATTCCGCTTTATGGAGAAGCTGAATAATAATCCCTTTAACATAAAAATATTTTTTAGATAGCGATGAAAGTATTATTATATACACTGCATTGGTAAAGTAGCGGATAAATTCAATAAAAATGAAATGGACCGTTTCTGAAAAAAATCTAAACTAAAATCCTTAAAATTAAAGAAATACTTATCTAAATTTATAATACTATCTATACAGGGTGTCTACTACAAAAACCGCCAAACTTTAAGAGGTGATTAAACAAGTCATTTGCAACAAAAAAGTCGTGTAACATTTTTTCGAAAAGTTTGTGTTTTACCGGGTGTTATCAGAAGTTAAATGTAACATTTGGGAAATGTACAAAATTATTGGTATTTTCTTCGTTGTCGTTTTTCTAAAATTTGGTAAATAGGGACATGTTTTTTCTAGCAAGAACTACTGCATTTAATATGCTTTCCAATGATATACTTACTTTTGTGATAGCTATTTGTTTTCACAGCAATATCATGGGCAAAAGAAAGAAAACCACAAATATTAAAAATTTTCAAATTTTATATTTCTTGATCTTTTGAGCACCATTGCGGTGAGTACTTGTAGATCTAGCTTCTCTAAGACAACAACTCCACAAATTTTCATTAGAGAACCCGCAAACAAATAATATATCGCGATATTCATTCTTGAAGAAATAAGGCAGGTTTTCCGAAAAAGAAGGAAATTGACAAACCATGTATTACTTGATTTTAAAACAAAAGCATAGATATTTACAATTTGACAAGAACTGTCATTAAGTTTTCACTTCGACTTAAAGTAGTTAAATAATTAATTTGATTTAAACGTGCTTAAAAAAATAATGCCTAGTTTCACAAACATTGAATATCGGGACCTCTTATTTATTGACGGTGTCGCAAATGGAAACTCGCGGGAGGCAGCAAGGGTGTATGCGCTTCGTTTTCCTAATAGACGGCAACCCCATAAAAGTACATTTGCAGAAGTGTGCAGACGCTGTGGGGAAACTGGTTCCTTTCGAAGTTTGCGGATTAGAGAAGGTGGTCAAAATGGTCAACGCTTCTTAAAAAAAATAATTTGCATCCGTTTCATTTGAAAAAAGTCCAGGATTTATTGCCAGTGGATGGTCAGGTGAGGCTTCAATTCTCTAGGTGGTACTTGATTGTGGGGAACAGATCAAATATTTTGGACAGATGAAGCAACATTTACAAGCCGAAATAATGAATTTAAGATATAACCATATATAGCATACAGGAAACCCTCATGCGACTGTTGTTTCACATTTTCAGCATGAGATAATGGCCAACGTATGGATAGGATTAATGAGAGGTCGCCTTTTCGGGCCTGTAATACTTCCTGATCGGCTCAATTCCAATGAGCTTTCAAATTTATTGAATAATGACCTTGTTGACTTTCTGAAAGAAATCCCCTTAGCCGCTAGACAAGAACTTTGGTTTCAAATGGACGGATGCCCAGCCCATAATGGCCGAATTGTGCAAAATTCTTTGAATCAATGCTTTGGGGAGAAATGGATCGGAAGATACGGTCCGGTAAGATGGCCGCCCAGATGCCCTGACCTTATGCCCCTTGACTTTTATGTCTGGGGCACATTAAAATCTAATGTTTATAGTATTAACATTAATACTCGAGACGAACTAATTAATCGAATTGGTATGTGTTGCAATGAAATGCGACAAAAACGCGTTGAACTTGAACGGGTTGTTGATAGTGTCAGAAGAAGATGCATCAGATGTATTGAACAAGAGGGAAGACATTTTGAATAATTGTTATAATTTTAGGTTTGGTAAATAAAATTTTGATTTTTTAATACCACTAATTTTGCACATATCCCAAATGTTACATTTAACTTCTGATAAGACCCGGTATAAAAAATTACTCAAATCTTAAATATATCCATCTAAATTTAATTCTTTTTCAGATGGTATATCTAAATTCTACGTGGTGGTATGAATACCGGAGATATTCTTGTTTATATGAAAAAAAAACAAGAAATTTGATAAAATCAAAAAATGTTAAATACCAGAAAATCCAGCAACATTTCGAAAAAATGTTATAGGACTTTTTAGTTGTAAATGACTTGTTTGATCACCTCTTAAAGTTTGGCGGTTTTTATAGTAGACACCTTGTATAATAGTATTTAATACTATATAATACTTATCTAAAAATCATATTATATCATCATTTTTCTTTCAAAATTGCTTATGTAATCACTATTCATTTGTACCATATCGTTTGTAAAAAAAATGCATTCTTTCTGATTCTGCATTAAAAAATGGTGGTTGTCATTTAAAAAAAACCTATTCATGACGTCATATCTTTTTTTGAGTCACCCTGTATATTTTACGTAGAAAAAACCCTAAACCAAATACTAAAATCGTCGGGTTCAGGCATTTTTTTCAGAAACGGTCCATTTCATTTTTATTGAATCTATTCGCTACTTATATCATTGCAGAAAGTTATTAAAATATTTAATATAGAATTTTATATTTATTAAAATTCGGGTATACGTTCTTTTATATGAGTAGGCAGATCATTCCACATACGAATTTTCGTATATTCAAATAATTTTTTAAAAGCTGAAATTCTGTGCATAGGGCTTATCAGTAGGCATAAGTTTCTAGTATTTATATGAAACTTCCCGAATCTTAAATAATAAATTATAGATAGGTACTATTATAGTATTGTATTATTTTCATGTTAAGAATTAATTTTGCATTTAAATAAAGAGTTATTGCTATTCTGTAACTTTAGATAATATAAGCATATGACGATTCCTGATCAGAATTCTGTTTAAGAATCGACATATACTATATCTCCGTAATTGAGCAATGATAAAATAAACTCGTTAATATTTTACTTTTGATAGTAGCATATTTTTGTACTAATATAAACCTTTTAATCAGGCCTTTAGTTTGATTATTTACATGTGTTATAAAACTTGGTTAATTACCAATTTTAAGTTTACCGTTTAATTCGTAATTAATTGTTTTTCATAGCAACAAGGCTGTACCCGGCCTCACCACGAATAGTTAATTTAGAAGTAACCATAACTTCAGTAAATTGATTTTTATTGTTTATTACAAACATAGCACAAGACTTTGAAGTGTTCAGGTTTAAATTTTAATTTTCAGTGAACGAAGCCATATTAGCTAAATCACTTTTAATTTTATTTTGAGCTATAAGTAACCATGACATGGTAAAAGATAGATATACCTGAGAGTTGTCTGTGTATTGTTGCAATTTAGAATATTGTAGGCAATCCTCCATGTCAGCTAAATAAATAGAAAAAAGTAGTAGTTCCAATATAAATCCTTAGTTAGTAGTAAGAAATTTAAATATTCTAGATCCAGAACCTTTATTACTCGAACACAGTGATAGAGACCTTTTAGGGTAAAAGCCAAAGTGAGAATAGAGGTATAGATTTAGTTTTAGAGATGACTACGAGATCGGGCATACAAATTGCAAGACCTAAGTTGAAAGATTATTGTTACTTAAGATGCAGGATTCCAAACCTATATTGAAACCAGAATGAATAGAAGCAATTACGAGCATCGTTGGCAAGTGAGATATACATATACTAAAAAAAAGGGGCAAGATAAGAAAAACTTTTGGAAAATTAATATAAGTAAAATTTTTAGCCCATAAAATGTTTTACTACTTTTATGTAGTTGATGTTTTTATATCTTCCAGGAATATCACAGTTATCTTTTATGAATTTAAAGTCACCTAATATCTTATATGTTTGATTAATTAATTGTTTTTCAGGAATTAAAAAAGTTGTTTTACATTTTCCAGGTTTTGAAAGTAGCCTCTTTATATTTTTCAGAAATTGGTAGTCATTTTTCACAATATCTTTTAGACACTTGAAGTAATTTTTCATTCCAGTCTAATCATTTAAAATACTTTCTTGATATTAAAAGATGATTCTGTTGCAGGCTTTTAGAGTTTCAGCTTTCTTCTGTTATAGACATTTGACGTAATTTTTATATTTTCCAGTAATTACTATATAAATAAAAAGTAATATATTAAATATAAATATATATTTATATTATTAGATTACTATGTATAGTAATAAAAATATTATTTAACATTATTAAACCAGTATTAAGATATTATCATGCAGTATTATTTTTCTAACTATATTATTTCAGTAAACTAGTAAAAATCAAAGATGTTTGTTCATGAAATAACACATCAGATAAGTGGATGTTAACGTGTCAGCCTAAATGTGTATTTGTTTATAATTTCGATCCAAAATTGATAAAAAATGTTGATTTAAAAAAATTTTATTAACATATTTTTTGGCTTATATTAATTTGGTATTTATAAATATTGTATTATTATTACTATACAAATAATACAATACAATATCTTACGATACTCTAAAATATTAATATTTTTATTTAATAGTACAAGTTTTAATATAGGTATTTAAGTACTTACTGCAATCTTTTCTATTATATAAACAAGTGTCCGCTCACGACTTGATTCGTATTACTGATCAATTGGCGAAAGTTTTAAAAGTTTTAATTAGAATAAAGAATATTGCTTGTAATGAAAACTTCGGTAATTCATAAGTTGTATTTAATTTTTTCCAATAAAACTTTTAAATACTTAATTTTGCTTTTTTGATAATTTTAGTTATACTTTAACGCAGGGGAAGTCAAAAAGCTTTATAAAAAAATATCTTTTTCATACATGTAATATTCAAAAGTTTTGCATCGCCCTAAATTTCCAAATTTTTTTTATTGGTGAAAATAGATTATTATTAATAGATTAGTTTTTTTTAAGAAAACAACTTTTGCGTGTTAAAAGGCTTCTACCTTTATTGATCTTAAGATTTTTTTTAAACGTAATTATTTTATAATAGATTGATAGTTTTTCTTAATAAATATACTAGAAAACTTTTTAATGTTTGTGTTTCAACGTCTAGCGTTTATGCAAGCTTATATACGCCTGCCCATACTGTCTATGGGATTAGAGATATGCTGTTCTAGAGAGGAACATTGTGCTATACTTTCCGAGCAGCATGAGCAGGCTCTTATGTCGTCTTAGGTAGATTTCTACGAGCTGCCAGTGTTCTTAATGTCCACTAATCGTGCGAGCCAGCCAAAACACTTGATGCCTTCCCATTTCTCTTTTAAATTCTTATTTACAGCTTTGCTCGGTGAGATCGAACATTATCATTCATAAAAACAAAATGCTCACCAACAATTCCTTTAATATAAATTAATTCTATGGCATCATTTAGAACATAGCACTTTTTCCTGAAAAGGGTGGTACATGGTGTGCATGAGGAAGCTAGGTAGGTCTTATTTACTGCCACCATATCCGTATCCGATGACTATCCTGCACTAAATAAATTCTTGTGTCGACCGAAAAAAACACCAAGTTCTAAAATTCTACAGGTAAATCCATCTGCTCTTGTGCCTACTCTAGACGACGAACTTTATTCCATCCTTTACGATACTTGAACTCCCAAAACATCAACCATATCTCTTTGGAGTGCTGATATAGTTAGGTTTTTTCGAATGGCTAAGTGAATATTCTGAAGATAACGATTGCAAGATAACGATGAAAGTGATAACGAATTCATCACTTTGCCAAACCCCAGTTCTATTGAATTAGCCACGAACCTTTGAGACTGGCCTTCTTTAAGTAAATCTACTATTCTTGCACTGTCAATCTCACTTATGACTTGTCGGAGCATCTTTTCAGGTGAACTTGTACAATGTAATTGTCTCGACCCTAATAATCGAACCAAACATGGAACATAAAATTGAGACATTTTTTAAAACTTCTACATGAAGCGTCAACCTTAAATGTATCGCCTGTGCCTATTTATTCTTGAATAAATTTCCTTTTTATTAATAAAACATTAAAATAAATAGTTTTTCTATGTGTTTTCGTGTTACTTGCTTATATGTTAGTTGCTTATCTATATCTTAATCTCGTTTACAAAATATCTGCAAGAAATTGCTGTAAAAAAAGTGAATTATGGGGGTGGTGACACTAAAAGCCAAAAATAATTTGTTGCACACATTGCACTTGTATTTCTTAAGAGTTTGACTCCATTACTATCCTACTACTGCGGAAATACTATTATAATAAAACAGTACATGCTAAGCAACTTAAATACAAAAAAACTTTTACTGCTGCATCCATCAGAAAATCAGGAAAATTTTATAATATTTTTAAGTTTTTTCAAAGAAAAAATTCATAAAAGTTTAACATTAGCTTTGCAATTCCTTCGACAGATGTATGTTCTCGTTGTCTGAATTTTGCAGAACGGATTCGACAAGCCAAGATAAAAAAGATGCCATTCTACCGTCTTTATATGAATTAATTTTTTTTATAACTTATTTTTATTATGAACTAATACTTTTTTTGAAGCGCTGCGTCAAAGCAAGAAGAAAATTATCTTATTATTTTACTGTCAAAAGAATATGGTCTTGCCTAAAATTTCGGACCGGCAAACCTATTTTAGCAAGCGGCTTTAGCAGTACGACTTTACTAAGTATTTGCCAGGGATCTTACAAAAATTAAACAGAAATCGGATATACAGTGACCGCCTAAAGTTCCACATAAATTCGATAAAAATTAGAGACATGATTTTTATTTTAAGTTGCGCATTATTTCACATAAATTTTTGTATATAAGGTGGAACAAAAAAAAAGATATGACGTAATCGGTCATTTTTTTTAATGAAATGCTATATTTTTTATTGCATTTATGAAATATAGGCGAAATTCCAAGCAAGTTTCTTATAACACACCTTATCTCAAAACTCAACTGTTTCAGAAATATTAAATAAGAAAAATTACAAAATGTTAGCAAGTTATTAACACTTCACTGTACAGTAGAATAGAAGGCAAATCCTAGCTAAAATTCATGTTAAGGCTAAGTATCATGAAGCTAAATATCACGTTAAGGCTATACAAGGTGAAAATAACTTAGGTAAACCACGTGAGGAAATAACGCAATACGAAGATGAAGCAGGTACTAAAATACCTGAAGACGAAGAATTACTAGTATAATTTTTTATATTAGAAGTTTTCTAAATAAAAAAAAGTGTTTTATTATTTTGTTAATATTGCAATACATACTCTTAAGTAATATAGACTTACTTTAGAAGCCAAATATAGTTAATTTATCAAAAAATAGTCTAAAAATTTTCCTAATTGATTTGTTATATTTCGAAAACTTGTTTTATTCGTGCTACAGTCCAAAAGCAGTCTTTTTGTTTTTTTTTCAAATCTTATTTCCTTGGACTTTCTTAAGTTTTAACCCATGTAATACCAACAAGTGGCTTTATAAACTTTTAGTAAATAATTTAAAAGATTAGATACAAGAAACAAAACTAACGTTTTTTAGAATATTTTAAGATTAAGCAAAAGTGACAAAATGAATTTTGGAAATGGCTAACTCATTTAATAATAAGTTTTCTTTTATCTTATAAAATTACTAAACATATATTTAATATGTACATATGTATGTACAGTCGGCAAATTTGAAAATGTCCCTCGCATCTGCTCTCGGACTTCGTTGCCTTACAATTTGGCAACATGGCTTTTGACTGGAAGGGGTAGCGTACGGCGGGCGGTAGGGTGTAGACTATCGATCGAGTTTAGTCGTGTATAAATAGGCAGGGGTGACGGAACTCATTTTTCAGTAGATGGGGTTTTTGCAATGGGACGTTTCGAATATTTTTGTGGCTGTGCAAGCTGATATTAAAAAAATCAATCAGTTTGTTTTTCTTCCTTATGTAAAGTTTTTAGGACAAGGCGCTATAGTTTTTTATACGTTGGCTAAATGCGCTCTTCAAAATTCTGTTTGGTTCATGACTTTTGAGAAATTACCTTCAGTTATTTTTTTATTGGGACACTATATTTCTTAACTCCAAATTCTTATTTTTTTGCTTGATCTTTCACAACCTATATTTTTGTTGTCAAATGCTGCTTGTTGTCAAAATAAATAGAAAAAAAAAATCGTTTTTACATTTTTATGCATTCCATAAAAATCCTAATCGATGTTTTCTTTGAATTTTTTTTTATCAAAGTATTACTTTATATTACTCACCCAACATTTAAAAAATAAAATGCAACTTAAATAAAAATACCAATCCAAATTTTAAATTGTTTTTTTTATTTTTAAATATATGGTGTGTATTTAAAAATAAGTAAACAAACAGATGTAATTCTATGATAAAATTATAGTTTTTTTTTAATTCTGGCAGCAACCAGTAAGTGTAAGCCAAAATATAGGTAATCATAAAAAAGGAAACATTATAATAATAGAAACTTTAAGTGCTACAGCAGAAACGATAGGTATATGTTGTATATGTTGAGATTTTTCTCTTTCATCATGTGTCTAGGAAATGAAAAATGCGAACTCAAACCTGTTTAAGACATTAAAGGTTTCATAAAAAATAGCGCGCTATGGTTAGCACCGCCTCCTAGCATTAATAACGTAATACGAGCTGAGATACTACCAAAACTACTTATTTGGGAATACCCTGTCCAGCGCAGTAAAACTAAGTACTTGTACTAAGTACTACCATAATATGGGAAAAAAATTAAGATTTTTGTTTCTTTTTCCTCACATTTTATTTATAAGTATACCTATATAAAAATACAGGGTGTAGAACTCGTCAAAAGAAGTTGATATACCAAAAATTGCTTATACTCGTATAGTAAAAGTTGCATATTAAGAAAGTTAGTTTGCGTTATTGAAATTTTTTTTACTCATTATCAAGTTAAGTGGACATTGTTTTTACAAAAACTGTTCAAAATTGTCCCCACTTGTTCGATTAACCCAAAATGTTGTTCGGCAAATCCATATTTTAAATTGTTTATGTCTATATATTGGTAAGAGGTAGAAAAAAATCTAATCTGGTTCTCGAGTAAAGCACACTTCTTAACTGAAGTGATGAATAAAGTAATATTTCCGTTTATAAAGAAGGCACTCTCGTGATTTCTTCTTGGATAAAAAACTATTTTTTATAATTTTTTTATTGAAGCGAAGTTAACTTAAATTACTAAACTTTAATTGTAGTAGTCCCGCATCTTTTTTTATTTACTTTTTTTTAAACCTTATAAAACGTATAAGTAATGGATCAAAGGTCAGTTTCAAAGCGAAAATTTTATTTCCTATTTAATGACAAATTACAGTTCTTTAAGTATAACATCTTAATAATAATTAATAACATTCAACACTACTCCTAACAAGCCTTAGTAAATATAATTACAATTTAAATCTACAATAAAAATACTTTTTTATTTAAACTTTTAATTAGCCTATGTATTGTGTTTTTTTCGAAACTTACACCTTTTTTTTAATATTAATTATTTAATATCACAGGGTGCATTTGGTATTGGTATGGCTTCTTAATTAATATTTGGTATAAAAACCATTTGCGTCAATGCATTGTTGCAGCCTTTTCCGCATTGATCCCGCGTAATTACTATAATCGGGTCTCCCTCTGAAAGATTCTTAAACTCTTTGAGCGTAGGCTAGTAACATTTCCTTCGATCTAATTTGGCCTTGATTAAAAGTATCCCAAGAATTCACCATTTCAGCCCACAAATTTGGGGTTTAAGTCGGGGCTTCTGGATGGCCATGGAATTAAATTAAATTCCGGATGTTCCTCAAACCATGTTCTCACCATACGGGAGGTATGAATTGGACAATTATCGTGCATAAACGATATTGGTCCAGCCGGATATAATATTCTGTATGAAGGCAGAAAAGAATTTTCCAAAATGTTCACGTAGTCATTTCATTCGGGGTGGCGTGGTTACCAGCATTCTGGGTCCATTTTGGGTCATCCAATGACCAACCAGACAATGTTATTCTCCTGCTTTTTTCAGTTTCTTGGACATAATGGGAATTATATCTGGTACTTGTAGGTCTCCACACTAATTGATGGGACCTTATGTCCGAAGAAAACGTTTTTTCGTCGGTAAATACCACATTTGACCAGTCTCGGTCAATATTTTCTTGAGCAAACCTAAGCCTTCGCTCTGCGTTGTCGACCGTTAATTTGGCCTTTTTGGCTGGTCGTCTACAATTTATTCCAGCTGAACGAAGAGTATTCCTAATTGTTTGCATACTAACATCCAAGTTCATGGTTTCTTTAACCACCCGGCTATTTGTGAAAGGGTTATTTCTTACTTGGGTAACAATAACTTCTCTCATATTTTCGGTCAATACAGGTTGCCTTCCAGGATGTTGTCTGGTTTCTACATGCCCTTCTGCCTCTTGACGTTGGATCCAGCATCTAACTTGTTTGACCTGTTTAAAAGCAAATGCAGTAATTAGTATTAATTAATTAAATAGATATCTATTATACTATTAGGTTAGTGACAACAGTTTAGCAAAGGGGTGGCTTATAGGTATAGATAAAAAATAGTAGTAAATATTTTATTATTAAGAATAAGTTAATAAAGTAGGTACTAAAAAAGCAATAACAGCGTCTCTTAACAATAATAAAATTTTATATTATTTGTTGGTGTTTTTTTAAATCATTCAGAGCGTTACGTCAAAATATATTTCTATGACAACTTTTTTTAATATATGGTGAAAGGCAAATAAAGCGAAAATATTGACAAAGTTTTCAAAGTGATAATATTTCAGATTAAAATGTTTGCTATGAGTTTTATAAAACCTTCATATTTAAAAATAACAACCGGCGCGAAGAGACAAAATTATTTTTAATTATGCATGCAGCAGGCGATAGAATTCTTCTCTTCTTTTTCGTAAATTACCTATGTCAAAGCTCACTTATGTCAATGCTCAGTCTAATATCGTAAAATGCATATACATATGTATCATATTACTAAATCGAATAAATATAATTAACGAGGTAAAGCTTAAATTTGGCATAAAAACCCATTCACAGGTAATAATATTAAATACAATAATAATACAGATATAAAAATATACTAGATGGATACAAATAATGCAGTAAATAGGCAGTGGATTGGCTCATGGTGCGTTTTGGACTAAATATTATTTTAATAAACATTTTTTAATAGGGCCACTCCCTTAACCCTCAACTGGTGCAGTAGTGAGTCAGATAATTAATTTAAAATTCAAAATATCGCCAATCTATACTACATTCGACTACCGTTTTTGAGAAACCTTTAAAATCATTAATACTTTTTTTAGGGTATGGTACTGCATTAAATTTATTTATTATCTAAAAAAAAACTATACCTTCGTTTTTTAGATATTTAGAAAAAACTTGAATGTTTTCAAGATATCGCGTTGCAACACTTTAAAAAACCTGTATAGGGGTTGCTTGGATTTAAAAAATACTACCTCAAAAAAAACAATCAATCATATGTAAAATGATTTTACTTTAAAAATAAAACAAATACATTTTTTATTTTGATAGACCCAATAACATGTATATTTTTCTTTGTTAAAAAATGTAGGTAAGTTTTATAACTTTTTTAGATATCTATCGATAAATTAAACTTAAAATATGTAATTTTCAGCTATTTTTCTAAATAAAAACTTTAATGAAAAAATTATAAATTACCCTCGAAATCACTCCTATTTGAATAGATTCCCGGGACGATGAGATAATAATTTTCGTTTTTGATCTATTAAATTTATTAGCTTATTTCGGGATATCAAAAAAAATGTGGTTCCGTATAAAAACAAACCTTTTTTTTTTAATGAAAGTTAAAGAGAATTTTTGAAGATTTTTGACAAATTTCATAGTTTAGTTTAAATAGATTTTACCTAACAAAAAATTTAAATGAAATGAATACAAAAAAAACTTACTGAAAAATTCGTAACCATTGCTATTTCTCGTAAGGTGGCATCCATCTCATGCATAACAATAATTCTAGTACGAATTTCCATGGTACTCTCCCTCTATCCAGGCAATCTTGGTATTATGAAAAAATATTACATAAAACACTTTAAAAAATAAAAAAAATTAAACACGTAAATAGACTCGAGGCACTTATAAACACAAAAGACAGTACAATACTACTTACCATCAAATTTATTTATAATTACCACCTTATACATTTTACCTGCATCTCCCTGCCGCCAATTAATATGGAAAAACCCTCCTTAAAAATAGATCTTAAAATTTACAATGGTAACCTTACACACAATGTTATAATGGGATCGATCACATAAGCTGCCCCCGCATCAGCCCCCGTTACTTATTTCCGAAAAATGCTGCCTTACTTTCTTTATTCATACAGTGTAGCCAAATTGTGCTTAAATTACGTGTAAATGGGTAAAGAGCCACGGAGCGAGGGACATTTTCAATTTTGTTGACTGTACATATCGAGCTCTAGGCGTCGTAACAAAATAAGTTTCCTAGGTTTCGCCAATATATCAGTATGTCTACATGTACCTCATATGTATCACAATATAAACACGCACGACTATAAGAAAGACCTTTTAATTAATCAGTGTATACAAATAAATAATTTGATTATTTTTTTTGTTTTTAATAAATAATTTTAATTAAAAAGTTAATGCATAAAAAGAATTAAACGTTTAATAAACAATACAATACATACAATTGAACTTAAGTTGAAAGAAAATCGATTAGTTAAACTTGTTGAAGTTCAAAAGTCAAGAACAACTAAGATATAGAGTGTTAAAAGTCATTCGTTTAAGTAGTTTTCTTTCGGGATAGTAATACATAGTGGAATAAAATCGCTCCTAAAAGTTTCTTATTTCTAAGGGTGCGTGATACAAAAGTATAAATAACTTAATGAAACTTATACCATCATATAGAGGATCATCTAGGGCATCGAAAATGATAAAGTACAACTTTTTTTAGTAGGGCCGAACTTTGCAAATGGTCTTTAAGCGTGTCTAAGCGCAAATTAGAAAAACTGCTTTTTTCTAAACATAAACCGTTGTATTTACATAAATATGTGACATAGAAATCTTAATTTTTGCACAGATATAGCTTAAACATAAGCGCATTTGGTGACAATTAAGACATTTTTAAAATATAAAAAGGTTTTTTGTTTTTAAATTAGGAATATCAAATTTTCAAAATGGGGCATCTAAAACTTTACCCTGCGGTGAGCTATGCGAAATATTGAAAATTTTTATACATATATATTGAATGAAATGTAGCCATAACATGTGGAAAGTTTAAAAAAAAAAATTAAGTTGCTAACTTGAACGGTTAGAGAAATATGATTTTTCTAATAGAAGCCTAAAAATGCGCTCTATAAATTCAAATGAACTGCAGGCGCGGCGCCGGGGTGCGTATACTATAAAATGGCGCTCGTACACGGCGTGTGGAGTGTCGTGTGTGGGCATTTTTCTGCTGACGCAATGTTTAAAATTGGTAAAAAAACAGCCTATGACGTATTTTCAAATAATATACAAACATGTAAAACCCTTTCAAGTCTACACTTCGTGCCTATAACTGAAGCAGTTGATATTGCCACAAATTTTGCACTGGCTTTATATAAAAATAAAAACAAGGACATTAACACACTTAATGCACTGAGTTACCAACTCACAACAACTTCGAATAAGTCCGCATCAGAACTTCCACCAACAGACGACGCATTTTATCAGCATGTACTAAGGTTAGTGTACTTATAATTTAAATTTAGATACTATTACAAAACAAAACCTATAAACATTTTAGGTGCATATTGCAACTGCGTATATGGACTTCCAGTCATATACCTATTATGCCAACCCTTGACCCCATTAATTTTGGTTGGACCAAAATTAACCATATTCTGGAGCCCGTTCTAATGACTGCTGATCCCATACCTGGGGATATCAGACAAATATTGGACCTCTTCTGCAAGGATAAACAGTGCTCTGATAATAAATGTGTATGCCTAAAAGAAGGGTTAAAATGCTGCAGCGATTGTTCCTGCAAAAATTGTCAGAACCATAACATCCCTGACGTATATGATGATGACAAAGATGAAAATATTTAGGGTAAATCTCATACAAAACTTTTTTACATCTTACTCCTTATATATTTTTTTTAAATTTCTAGATGCAAAAAAAACTTTTCACCGCAAACCTTAGTCGTATTTAGATTGCTAGCCCGGGTAGCCGCTGCCAGCATCAGCGCGCGTCCAATGGCCGTTATATAAAAATTAATATCTTTGTAACAGTTTAAGTTACCAACTTAATTTTTTTTTAAAGTTGCCACATGTTTTGGCTACATTTAATTCGATATATATGTATAAAAATTTTCAATATTTCGCATAGCTCATCGCAGGGTGAAGTTTTGGATGCCCTATTTTGAAAATTTCATATTCCTAACTTAAAAACAAAAAACCTTTTCACATTTTTAAAATTCCTTAATTGCCACCAGATGCGCTTATGTTTAAGCTATATCTGTGCGAAAGAATCAGATTTCTATGTCACATATTTATGTAAATACAACGGTTTATGTTTAGAAAAATTAATTTTTTTTAATTTGCGCTTGGACACGTTGTTGTACTAAAAGTTGTACTTTCCCATTTTCAATGCTCCAGAAGGTCCTCTACAATATGATATGAGTTTCATTAAGTTATACTTTTGTGTCACGAAAAGTCATAATTTTAAGGCGATCTTATTCCACTAATAAGTTTTTTTTTAATTTAAATGTTTATATATTTTTGATGTTCTTTCTAAAGAACATCGTAATATGCTATTTAAATAACTTTTAGGGCCCAGTGAATGTTTGAAATGTGAAATTAATGAAAGTTCTGCCAGATGATATTATAAAAGAAAAACCTAATTTCATTTTTAATTAGTCTAATAAAGTTGTTTAATAAAAACTGATTGGTAGCTCAATTTATTAAATTTAGTGAAAAATTTAAATATTTCTGTTGTATTTTTCAATGTTCTCGTACTTATTGTAAGAAAATATTATCGTTATTTAATGATTTTATTAAATAGATATGAATAAGTCCCTGATAATACAGGATATGCCAGGAACGTTCTTTGAATATAGCCTTAAAGTATTTCGAATTTAGAAAATTTTTGGAATCTATTAAGTATAAGAGCAAAATGCTCTTTGACTTTTAGATAACAGTTGAACTTATTGAGAAAGCTAATATATAATAACAATAATAATAATAATAAACGTCCTTTATTATTATTATTTATTAATTATCGTGATATATTTATAATATATCACGATAATTCAGAAGTTTTTCCGTTAACCAAAAATATTATTATTCCCCAACAGCACGGATTTTTTAAAGGAAGTTCTACGAGCACAAACCTTTTGCTTATAACTCAGAATATTGCTGAGGCAGTTGATAATGGGGAACAGATGGATGTTATATACCTGAATTTTAGCAAGGCTTTCGATCAATTGAATCATAGTTTAATTGTTGATAAGCTTAGTAATTTTGGATTTTCAGCTGTCTCTCTTCAATTGTTTCGCTCATACCTATGTGGTAGAAGTCAGTACGTGGAGTTATACGGCGAAAGGTATAACTCCACGTACTGACTCCACTCCTATGATGTAGTTTCTGGTGTCCCGCAGGGATCTCTGCTTGGACCGCTACTGTTTAACTATTTTATTAACGATATTGGTGATAAATTAGATTGCGATTTTTTACTTTATGCAGACGATATCAAGTTATATAATAAAATAAGAAATCTCGCAGATTGTCATAGATTGCAGTATAATCTTGACTTGGTAAATGCTTGGTGTGTAGAAAATGGCCTAAAGTTGAATGTTTCTAAATGTAATGTTATGACATATACCAACAAATTAAAACCGTTATTATTTAACTACGCTTTAAATACGACTACATTAATACGCACAAATTCTTTTAAAGACTTGGGAGTGTACTTTGATACCAAACTGTCTTTCTCATACCATATTGACACAGTAGTCTCAGAAGCGCCAAAATCATATGGATTTATTTATAGAAGCACTAAGGATTTCAGAAATCCAGATGCCATAAAAACATTATATTTTGCATATGTACGATCGCGATTGGAATCGGCTTCGGTGATATGGTCGCCGGCTTATAATGTACACATTAACAAACTAGAGCAAGTGCAAAGGCGCTTTTTAAAATACTTATGTTTTAAGTGTGATAATGTATACCCACCTCAGGGTTTTCCACATGATTTGCTCAACGTTTTAATATTTGTTCCCTAGAAACTCGACGAACCTATTCTGCTCTTATGACATTGCATAAATTACTTAATTATCTAATCGATAGTCCGCCATTAGTGTCAAAATTATATTTTTTTGTGCCTCGTCTCAATAATAGACATCATACCACGTTTAACCTCCCTACTCCTAGAACAAATCTACTTAAATTTTCACCAATTTATACCATGTGTAGTATTTACAATAATGATGCTCATTTTGCCATTTCCAATATTACAAAGGAAGCCTTATGTCGCTCACTTGAACACTAAGCCACAAGTAACCTGAGTTTGTATTAAGCTATTTTTTGTAAATAATATAGCCATTTCCGTTAATAAAAATTGAGGTTTATAGTCAGCACATTAGGTTTTGATCGTTTTTGTTACTTATTTTCTATGCCTCTTATTACTTTTTATGCAATTTTTTAGTTAGTTTTAGTTAGCTTAGAAGATTTTTGTAACAAGTTATATATACATTTTTCTTAGTTAGCATAAGTTATATTTATGTATTTGAAGGTCTTTCCTGCCTTGTAGATGGGTATTTATTTACCTGTAAGGCTTGTATTGTAAAATAAAAAATAAAATAAAATAAAATCATTTATTAAAAATAAAAATAATTATCAACTTATTTATTTGTACACACTGATTAATTAATAGGTCTTTCTTATGGTCGTGCATGTTCATAATGTGATACATATGAGGTACATGTAGACATACTGATATATTGGCGAAAGTTATTTTGTTACGACGCCTAGAGCTCGATATGTACAGATACATAATAAATATAGGTTAAGTAATTTTATGACAAAAGAAAACATTATTATATGAGTTAGCCATTTCCAGAATTCATTTTGTCCCTTTTGCTTAATTTTATGATATTATAAAAACGTGAGTTTTGTTTGTTGTTTATCTAATCTTTTAAATTATTTACTAAAAGTGTATGAAGCTACTTAGGTTAAAACTTGAGAAAGTCCAAGGAAATGAGATGAGAAAAAACAGAAATACTGTTTTTGGGACTGTAGCATGAATAAAACAAGTTTTCGAAATATAACCAATCAATTAGGAAAATTTTAAGACTATTTTTTGATAAATAAACTATATTTGGCTTGTAAAGTGAGTCTATATTACTTAAGAGTATTGTAATATTACCAAAATAATAAAACGCTCTTTTTTATTTAGAAAACTTCTAATAAAAAACTTATACCAGTAATTCTTCGTCTTTAGGTATTTTTAATACCTACTTCATCTTCGTATTGCGTTATTTCCTCACGTGGTTTACCTCAGTTATTTTCACCTTATATAGCCTTAATATGAATTTTAGCTAGGATTTGCCTTTCATTCTACTGCACAGCGAAGTGTTAATAACTTGCTAACATTTTGTAATTTTTCTATTTTAATAATTTTTCCACACCAGAGGAAAATACAAAACAATAGTGCCTAATACAATAGTTTATTAAAAAACATAATTAGCATCCCTAACATAGCTCGATTCTTATTTTGCCTCTACAGCCATCACAGAAAAGTCGTACGGATTTTATATCTGCAATAAATATTAATTTAAAATTTAAGACATTAAACTAATTAAATTGATACCTGCATGAGACTTTTAGACGCTGATAAGCACATAAAATTATTTTACTAGACCCTTTTGGATCTTCTATTTAATTCCAGTTATAAATATTATTTATCCGATTTCTGTTTGATTTGTAAGATCCCTGGCAAATAGTAAAGTTGTAGTGCTAAAGCCGCTTGCTAAAATAGGTTTGCTAGTCCGGAATTTTAGGCAAGACCGTATTCTTTTGACAGTAAAATGAAAAGATAATCTTCTCCTTTTTGCTTTGACGGAGCGCTTCAAAAAAAGCATTGGCCTTAGTTCATAATAAAAATAAGTTATAAAAAAAATAAATTGATATAAAGAAAGTAGCAATCATGGCATCTTTTTTGTCTTGGCTTGTCGAATCTGTTCTGTAAAATTTAGATAACGGGAACATACATCTTGCATCTTGCATTGCAAAGCTAATGTTAACCTTTTATGAATTTTTTCTTTGAAAGAACTTAAAAATGTATACAATCTTCCTGATTTTCTGATGGATGCAGCATTAAAAGTTTTTTTGTATTTAAGTTGCTTAGCATGTATATCTGCAGCATAACTGTTTTATTATAATTGTATTTCGGTAGTAGTGGGATGGTATTGAAGTTAAACTCTTAAGAAATACAAGCACCACGTGTTTTCTAACAAATTATTTTCGGCTTCTAGTATCACCACCCCCGTAATTCACTTTTTTTTACAGCAATTTTTTGCAGATATTTTGCAAACAAAATTAAGATATAGATAAGCAACGAATAACAGTTTTTTTGACAAACCTAAAGTTTTAACAATTGCGATAGATTTTTCGAAATTTTGGTTTATGGCTTATCGGCTTCCGATTTTCCTTTGGCAATTTAACTACTCATATAAGCAAGTAACAAGAAAACACATAAAAAAACTATTTATTTTAATGTTATATTAATAAAAAGGAAATTAATTCAAGAATAAATAGACACAGGCGATTCATTTGCAAATTAATAAATAAATTGAAGGTTGAAGCTTCATGTAGAAGCTCTAAAAAATTTCTCAATTTTATGTTCCATGTTTGGTTCTCAATTGATGCTCCGACAAATTTTCTCAATTTGATGCTCCAACAAATGATAAGTGAGATTGACAGTGCAATAATAGTAGATTTACTTAAAGAAGACCAGTGTCAAAAGTTCGTGGCTAATCTAATAGAGCTGGAGTTTGGCAAAGTGATGAATTCATCATCACTTTCATCGTTATCTCCAGAATCGGAATCGTTATCTTCAGAATAATTCTCTCTATGATGGATCAAGAGGGAGTGTAACTAATCAACCACAGAACCGTTATATTTACTTAGCCATTTAAAGAAATCTAACTATATTAGCACTCCAAAGAGATATGCATGATGTTTTGGGAGTTCAAGTACCGGTCTTTACATTGCAGAGGCGAATACTGGTAACAGATTCGAGATGTTGCCGACATTAAGAATAACCCGACTACAACCTGGAAATAAAGTTCGTCGTCTAGAGTAGGCACAAGAGCACATGGATTTACCTATAAAATTTTAGAACTCGGTGTTTCTTCTGGTCAAAACAAAAATTAATTTATTGCAAGATAGTCATCGGATACGGATATGGTGACGGTCAATAAGACCTACCTAGCTTGCTGATGTACACCATGTACCACCCTTTTCAGGAAAAAGTGCTATGTTCTGAGCTGGTATTATGTTTAATGGTGCCATAGAATTAAATTATATTCAAGGAGTTGTTGGTGAGCCTTTCGTTTTCATGGATCATAATGTTCGATCTCACCGAGCAAAGCTGTAAATGAGAATCTGGAACGGGAAGGCATCAATCGTTTTGGCTGGCTCGCACAATCAGCGGAAATTAAGAACGTTGGCAGCTCGTAGAAATCTACCTGGGACTACACAAAAGCCTGTTCATACTGCTCGGGAAGTATAGCACAATGTTCCTCTGTAGAACAGCATATCTACAATCTCGTAGACAGTATGGACAGGCGTAAGAGAGACGTAAGATATAAGAGAGGCGAAGTCCAGTCATGTGGCTACTCTTACTTAACCTACCTAATCCATCTGAAGTAAAAATAAAACAATATCATGCAACTTGTTAGCGAATAGCTCTTTAAATATACGAACACATTGTAGAAAAAAAAAGTTACTTAAAGAATTATTATACACAACGACAAACTGTGCGATATAAAAGACCGTAATATAGCTTTATCCAGTAGCAGGTAGAGATTTCCTTTAAAAAGTAGATAGTTATATTTTGAAATAATTTCAAAGCCTGGTCCAGTTCAGCATACAATGCCAATACCTGTTTATAAATTCTTCAAATATATTATAAGGTTGGTTTATTACACAAGTTAGATACACTTTTCCTGGTTATTCTCCAATTTTTTTAATTTTTTTTATTTTTTTATTAAGTATTGCCTCAACATGCTCATTTTAAGTGTCTTTTTGTCTTTAATAAGAAAGAAAAAAAAATCCTTTCTTATTCATGGTGAGTTTGTTGATTAAATAAAAACAAACGCATTTTATATTTAAATTTATTAATATTAAATATTTTAAAATTATCAGGTATGGAATTATATAAGGTGATTGCATTATATGAAAAGGATCTTTTATACATAGATGTTTTATGTAACGGGATGGAGAATTGGTTTTTGTTTCTAATATTTTGTCCATGCATGCTTGTCCTTGGCAGAAATTTATTTTTAAGAGTATTCGAGGTGTTAGTGGTATTGAGAAGCTTATGCACAAAATTTGAAAGATGTAGTTTTCTACGGCTTTCCATATTTAGCCAGTTAGATTCTACAATTTTATGAGTAATATGGTCATGTTTCCTGTTTCCATAATTATATAAATCGACAGCATGCGTTCTGTACCCTTTGTATTTTTTGTTTATCGAGAGATGTAAGACATGGACCGTATATAAAGTCAACATAGTTAAAATGTGAGAGTACTAATGTGTCGCATAAACTTTTTTTCAACGAGTAGTTAAGAATGTGCCGATTATTATATAATAATTTCAGCGCACAGAAGCTTTTTCTTGTTATATTCTGAACGTTTGCACTAAATATGAGATCTTCGTCGATAGTTAAGCCAAGATTTTTTGCGCTGGATACAAATTTTAATGTAGTATCTTTTATTTTTAATTTTAAGTTGTTTAAATAGAGTTTCTTTTGATTTTGCTGCCAATATATAATAGTTTAGTTTTGTCAGAATTTAAGTTTTGGTTATGTTCAGCAGATAATTCTTTAATTACCTGAAGATGAGCGTTTATTTTATCGGCCATTTCTTGCGATTATACAAAAGAGACATAGATTTGTGTGTCATCCGCGTATGCTTGTGTTTTACAGTATTTAGGTGCGAGAATTATATCAATGGTGTAAATAATAAATAGAAGGGGTGATAAAATAGCTCCTTGTGGCACACCCAACAGAACATCCAATGCATTCGACGTAATATTGTTATAGACCACCTTTTG
This sequence comes from Anthonomus grandis grandis, assembly GCF_022605725.1. NCBI lineage: Eukaryota > Metazoa > Arthropoda > Insecta > Coleoptera > Curculionidae > Anthonomus > Anthonomus grandis. The sequence goes on from NC_065546.1 coordinate 15,382,419, forward strand.
CGACCGTTTGCTTAGAAATGAATTAATTAATTGAACAGAGTCCACGTCGAACCCATAATATTTTGGCTTAGCTAATAGGAGACGGTGACCCAGAGTATCAAAGGCTTTGGAGAAGTCTAGAAGTACCAAAATATTTATGTAGCCTTCATCGTAGGCCCTGAATATATCATCAAGCATAAATGCTAAGCCAAATACTGTACTAAAATTCTCTCGAAATCCACATTGATTATTAGGCAGGATTTTATTAACAGTAAAATAAGTGAATATTTGGTTATAAAGGGTTCGCTCAAAAATTTTTGACAAGGTGGGAAGAATACTTATGATCCTCAACTCAGAAAAATGGGAGGGCTGACTGTTCTTTGGTAGTGGAATTCCCAGAGCAGTTTTCCAGATTGTTGGGACTTGTTTCTTCTCCATGGCCGTGTTAACAATGTGTAAAATTATATGATCTATTAAAGGGCTACATATTCTTAGCATTTTTGCATTAATTTGATCTATACAAACAGCGTTAGTTCGGATGTTATGTAGAGCGGAGTGTATTTCATCTATTGTAGCTAAAGAAAGTTTATTTCTGGGTTGAATATATAGGTGTTATAATATAAAATTTGATTATTTGAGAAATTTGATATGGATTGCAAAAAGGATGTAAAATAACTATTAATTTCATTAGGATTTGAGAGGTTACTTGGTATAATGTATTTTTTTTGTGAGCGAACATTTAAAGCTTGAAGAGTTTTCCAGAGTTTAGCTGTATTGCCTAATTGAGAAGTATTTATAATATATCTCTTTTTTGCAGCTCTAGTGGCAGATAATGTCTGGTTACGAATATTTTTATAGAGTAAATGGTCAGCGTCCGATCTAGTTTTTCTATACTTTTGCCAACTTTTATCTCTCAATACTTTTAGGTGACGAATTTCATCATTTAACCAAGAGGATATCTTGTTAATTCTTTTTTTTATGGGTTTTTAATAATTTATATCCGAAATTTATAATAAGTTTAAAGAAAGATGATATTTTTATATTTTTTTTTCTAAAAAATTAAATATGAATAATTTTGATTAAGTTTTTCTTAGTTTAAGTTATTATGAATAAGTCAATTTTAATAAATAATTATCTTAAAAAAATATTAAGGCTTTGTTGAAAGCATTTCATGTTGTCAGAAATATTTCATATTTCTTTCTTTATTTGACTTTCCCGATTTTTTTAAAGCATTAATTTTTTTTTAATTTAAGAATTTTTAAATCCAATTTTTCATAAAAATTTCAAATATTTGGTCTACATAACTTTTTATCTCTTATTTATTCATAATTCAAAAAAAATTATCGTAAAGATATCTCCTTAAATAGTTGATAACTGTAACAGAAGTTTACCGTTTAAAGAAGTGTTTTAAGTACCATCTTTTACCCCTTGATTTCTAATAATATAATTCAAATATATTTTTAAAAATGTTTCATAAAATGAGTAATTGAAAAACAAGTATGAAAAATTTAGTAGTTTTTTTAGTTACTAAACTCGAACATTTGTATCACATCTAACAAGGCAATGAATAGTTCCAATACTAATATTATCTCAGCTCTCTAACAGCAACAGATATGGTTCAAATTTCCGACTTAAGTCCTTAAGTGTTTGTGATTCTTATTGCTCACCATTTTCCCGCTTTGTTTATTTTTTAATAAAAAAGCACCAAGCCGTAGCCGAAGACACCACATGCGTGTCTCCAGCAAAAAAAACAAAACGGACAGTTAGAAAAATATTTTAGGAGTCATAAGAAGCTTTCTAGTTTTTAAATATAGCATTGCGTTTGGATGTTGACTATCCAAGTTCCTCGAGTAAAATCCTAATAATTATTTAGTTTTCCTATTTTAAGTGAATAACAGATAGAAAAAGACATGTAGTAATTTTTTTTAGATTAGTTAAGTTTGCTTTTTTTTAGTAAAATTATGTTTTTTTTACGCAATTTATAAGTGTTAATGTAAAAATGAGAAAATGATGAAAAAAGTGAAAAATACATGATTTGGGCATTTTATTAACGTTGTTCGGATTGTTTTGTGTCTCTTGCTATTTATTTATTGTATTTAGTACTTTGAATAATAAAAATTAAGAGGTTAGTGTAAAAGTATTACAAAATAAAAGCTGGTTATCATTTAGCTAAACTTCCTTGAAATAATATTTCTTATATTCTATTGTTAAAAATCTGTTTTTAATTTTCTCTCATAACAATGTATATATTGGTATTGCTTACTAAGCTCTTTTTTAAATATTTATTTCCCAAGACTACGACTGGAAAGATACTAAAATATTTTGGTAGTGGTTGACTTTGTCTTTTAAAACATATTTTGTTGGAAAAGATAACGTTGTTTGATGCGAAGGTTAAAACATTTATTTCAAATTTGGTATGTAAGGTAGTCAACTATTTTTTAGTTCATTATTCCTGAGCTCATCAGCTTTCGCTCTCGAGTGGATCTTAGCTAGTAAAAGACTTATTGTATTCACTCCATTTTTCATCTTTTGTACCAAATTTAACACATCACTGCCTTGCATTAGCCTGTACAGTAGGGGTGGAGTGAAAAAACTTTTTTTTTACATTCACGTAGCCTATATATGGAATAGCTGCATTAGGTCAAATGTATTATTTTTCAAAATATGTATGTATTATTATGCAAAATTTTTTTGAAATCGTAGTTGCCCTTTCGCTGCCCAAACAACCTTGCATTTTTAATTTTGGAACAAATTTTGATAAAAAATTACATTTTGTTTTCATTTTGACCCCGCACTATAATAAACTGTCGAAACAAATCATTCGGATACATCGGACGCACTCGGCTAAACTCGCCGAAGCCAAAAATTGCGTGCGGCGATGAATATTGGCTCTGTGGGGCTCGCTTCAGTTTACTTGTAACTGTGTTGCAATACGTTTGTTTAATTTGTGTTATTTTCGTTTTGTGACGGTTATTGGTAAAATGCCTCGAACGCGTTTGGAATCTTTTTGTCCAGTATTTGGTGATCCAAAAAGTTTTAAAGACAATATTCTTCCAACTTTTGCAGATATTATCAGACAATATTTATTTATCCGACAACAGTTTTTAAGTTCAAATAAACAAGAGCCAAGTTTAAGTGAAATGTGTGTGCCGTTGATAAAGCAGTTAAAAGCTTTATGGGAAATAAGTTCAATTGCCACTGTATCTGATCAACAGATTTTACATAAAGTTAAGGAGTAGCATAAAAAATACCGCAACATTGAAAAATCAATAAAAAAGGACGGAAAGTTGCAAGCAAGCAAAAAAATTGTTCAATTTAGAGAACTTGTCGAAAAAGATCTATTTGATATATCATTGTGTAAAGTGCCATTGCAAAATTAAGGTACCCTTAGGCGAAAGAAGTTTTTTAACAGACCAAAGAACGTCAAGAAAAATGGTAATTAAATAAAAGTTGATGCAATGACAACTAAAATACTTCAAAAAGCTTGGAACGTAAACATAAATCAGAAGAAAGTCTCCAAAAAAAGCGAGTTACTCCTCACACAATATTCAGGGAGTTTTCCTTGAAAAATATTTCAAAAAGTGTTACTGATTGTTCTAGTGAGAGCACCGAAATGGAAGTTTCTAAAAGTGATGATGATGATACTTGAAATCAACCTTCCACTTCTCAGATGAGAACAACACTTCCTTCTTTAGCACAGGCTTGTGACAGAACGGGAATTTCAAACAGATCCATTGCAATTATTGTTAATGCCGCATTAAATGATATGGGAATAATAACAATGGAAGATTCGTCGAAAATAATTGACCGATGCAAGATTAGAAGAGAAAGAGTCAGAGCCCGCATAACTTTACAGGCAAAACAAACAAGAATCGGAAAATAGCTGCACCTATGGAATATATTTTGACGGGAGAAAAGATAAAACTTTAGTTCAAGTAAGGGAACACGATATCCTTTCAAGAAAAAAAATTACTGAAGAGCACATAGTAATAGTTTCAGAACCAGGCTCCATCTATCTTGGCCATCTAACTCCGTCTTCAGGACACGCTAACAATGTAAAAAGGGCTTAGTTAGAATTTTTGGATAAAAATACTGATACTTCTAATATTCAAGTAATTGGTAGCGATGGACCATTGGAACTTGCTTTGGCGCGTCCTCTGCAATGGTTTATTTACTTATTGCATAGACTTTGTCTAGCTAAGGAAAGGTACAACACGTGTTGTTCGGCTCGGTTGCGCAGTAAATTTGTTTACGCCACTGCCAAAGCAACGGTATCGATCGCCCCGATTTGCATATAAACAGTGCCGTTGCGTTAATTCTTATATTTGTGTTCTGTGCCTTTAAATTAAATTAAAGAAAGGCGCGCTACTGTCGCTAATCGCGCGTTATTAGGGGACAAAACTTGGCGCAGCTTTAAAACAGATGGTGTACCTTTCCTTAGCTAGACAAACTCTACCAATGAGCTGCCGTCAAGGCATCTTCTGGAGCACCTAGACAGAAAAACTACTGGACCAAAGGGGTATTGTGGAGAAATTGGAAAAAATCTGGAAAATTTCGAAAAAAGAGCGATTGTCAACTTTAAAGAGATAGAGTTTAGTTTTTCTGAAGTGGATTCTAATACATTTAACTTAAGTACAGATCAACAGTATCTTTTCGAGATCTGCAAGGGAATTTTTAGAGGGACAATTTTGCCCAAATTGGCTCAACGAGAACCTGGAAAAATGTCTCATGCAAGATGGCTAACAACTGCCAATAGAATTTTAAGGTTATATGTTTCAACAAAAGATCCATCATATAATCTAAATATTCTAGCAGAATATATCATAAAAGTTTATGCTTCAACTTGGTTTAAAATTCAAATCCGCCCGTCATGTCGATACGGTAGTATTCATTTATTCGGCATAATACAAAAGAGTAGATTTTTGCCCGAAGATCTAAGGAAAGTAGTAGATCCAGTGCTGCAGAGAAATGGATTCTTTGGTCATCCCGAAAACTTATTATTGGCAATGCTGTCTGACAACAGGAAATATATACGAGAACTGGTTCTTCACAGAATTTTAAAATGCAAACAAGTAAAACCAAGTGATAATCAAGTTCGTCAATTCACTATACCTCGATTTAATTTTCACGCTTCTGAATACCTTGACCTAATTGACTGGCAGTCAATCACTCTTACAGAGTCACCTTTGACGATAGATATTTCTAATGGTGAACTACAAGAGATAATTTCCGAAGTGCCCGCGGTAATTGATATTTTAAAATTTCCATGTCATTCTCAGGCCGTGGAACGCTGCGTAAAGTTGGTTACAGAAGCATCATCAGCAGTATGTGGCTACGAAGCAAGAGATGGCTTCATAAGTTATACCATCACGGATATAGCTTCCTTAGTTATAATAATAGCTTCCAGGGAGTTATTACCGAAGTTTGAGACAAAAAATGAGTATCGCCAAGCTCTTAAAGAAAAATGAATAAATAGGACGAAAAATAATAGGAAATGGGGGGGGGAGGGAGGAGCGGAACTCGAATTGCAGCCACCTTGTCGTGGTTATTTTCATCAAGAAAGCTTATTCTTAAGCTTTTTATGGAAATAAGCAAAGAGCTGCAAAAATGTGTTTTAAATCGTTTTTTTTTTTTAATTTCATGTCGAATGGGCAGCCAAAGATAAAGAGTCAGATAAAAAAAAATTACCGCCTAATTCGTATCTATAGTATGCAACTATTCCACACATAGGTACATCTATTATTAAAAAAAAATATATTTATTGCATTTTCACTCCACTACAGGTCTTTGCAATTAAGTATTTGGTATGTTTCTTTAATTCATGTTCGTATTTCTCGGTATGTGGTACTTTTTGGAATCCTATATTTAGGCTCTGGTTCAATAAAAGGACTATCACACCATCTTCTAGTTAGTTTATAAGTACGCTCTTTTTGTTACTTTATACACCCGTGTATTCTTATACCCAGATAGAGCTTAGTAAGCAGATCCTTACCAACCTCAATATAATCCCGGGCAACAAAAGTTTTCATAGATACATTGTTTCTAATTAGATATTATTAGGATCTGATCATTATTATAGGCCCTCTTTTTATTTTCTCTCGCACACGCCAATATTGAAAATATTTTTAAAAATTTTCCTAATAAGTGAAATATACTCCCTCAAATCTCTGCGACAGGGACACCATAGCGATCCATGTCTTCCCCACAGATGGTGCAAAATCTGATTGCATACTGCAAAAAGAAAAACGTTCAGTTTATCCTCAGATGTGATGAAAACTGTCACCACACAGCTTTGGGTAGCACAAACATAATTCACAGAGGTTTGTTCTTTGTTCAACTATATACTTAAGGAGGGAATAACAATTAATAATACAGGTCGTGAGTACTAGATTTAACTATTAGTTTAAACTATATCTGTAGCAAGGTCAGGAACTGAGTGCTATTATAGAATCCATCATGATTTGACATTGTTATCGGTAACAGACCCATAGTTGAGTACATGAACGTTAAAAGGATAGTGAAGAGGATATAAATTGATCTTACAGAAAAACTTGCTAACCTGTAATAAAATTATAAATAATCATGATCAGCTCAATTATATGGCTGATAGCGTGTCTTAAGCTAATGTTACAGCATATCATAAGAAGTGTCCACTGAAGGTAAAGCGGGACAATCGCGGCATACCTTGGTGGAACAAAAATCTTAACAAAATGCGGTCTGAATATGCAAACTCTTTAACCTCGCCAAAACGAGTTCGAACAGCTGGGAGTCGTATCGTAGGGCGTTAACCGACTACAATAAAGCTGTACGTATAGCTAAGACGGATTTATGGAGAGGATTCTACAAGGACGTCAATGAAACGCCTCGAAGTGCAAGGATCTACAAAGTGCTGTCAAGGGAACGTGAACGGGAGCTGGGGTAGATAAAACGCCCCAATGGCACTTGCACTCAAACCAAACGAGAGACGAAGTCCAGCATGAATACACTTTTTCGGGTCCGAATGGCTTTATTACTTTGAAGAAAATGCTGAGACAGAACCCCGGCGACCATCCAAAGAAAACTCGGTTTTTATCAGAGGCATAATTTAGCCTAGTGCGGCTTAAGGTACTATTTAGTCACTAGAAGGGGAGAAAGTCTTTTGAGCACTTCTTCTAGTTGAGCTGGGCTTACTTTTACCCCTGCTTAGAGCCGGTCTAGCATGGGAAAAATTCCAACGTGCTGGAAAGGCAGTAACGTAATATAATTACCGAAAGCCGGAAGATGTGGCTCTGGAGAAATGCCCGCTTAATGTCCACCAATAGTGCTACTAGGCAGGTAAATCAATAGACATAGCTGTCAACAATCTTGTAACGAGCATTAGTAACTCGCTGAAAAAATCAAAAAAAGAAGTGGCAGTGATGGCCTTCTTACACATAGAAGAGGCCTTCATCAGTGCACTACCACGTTCACTCTATGAATCGACAGCAGCAAGAGGAGTCAGCCCTCTTATCTATAACTGGATCAAAGCCATGCAAAATGACAGAAGAATTTCTTTGACAATCTGCTTAGCATACTTCGACTGTAGGAAGTCGAAATCCAAGCTTACGAAGATGTTCTGTGAAATGGTGATCCTGGTAAACAAAAAGAATTAAGAAGCAATCTCAATAGTGAACTGTGCTGAACATCATTCTAAAATGGTGCGAGAGGGATGAAATGTCCATTAATTCGCATAAAATGATTATAGTGCTGTTTACCAGAAAAGGGAATATGGGTGAACTCAAACCGCCAATTTTGAGAGATGAAACCATCTTATTTGCAACGCGGGCGAAATATCTTAGAATAACCTTAGATAGAACGCTTAATTGGAACTCGCATATTGATAAAACAATCAAGAAAGTAAAATTATCTCTATGGAAGTCTCGCAAGATACGCAGAAAAACTTAGGGAAGGAACCCAAAATAGAGGCAGTGGTTATATACGCAGGTCATCAGACCTACGATATCCTACGGCTGTGAGGGGTAGTGGAGAAAAGCTAGACAACCACTGGCCCAAAACAAAACTTAACAGCCTTCAAAGGCAGAACTACTTGCTTATTACGAGGACGATCAGAACCATTCCAATAGCCGCCATGGAAGTACTACTTGGACTGACCCCTCTGCACCATGTCATAAATGGCATCTCGGAAAACAAAGTCTGGATGGAATAAATCGAACTGGTTAAGAAGGTGTACAATTACAGCACACTTGGTATTCAATCAGACCTAATGCCAAACACTAAAGACAAGTTCATACTCATTCAACATACCAGACTGAGTGGACTGGGTTCAGAAATGAATACTTAAATACTTAACCAAATGCAACTTAAAAAAAAAAAATCTACAGTGCTAGTCAGGCGGCCCTTAAAGCGCTAGATATCTCTACCTGCCCATCTAGAGCAATATGGAGTAGCAAAATTAGGCATTCGCTACAATGCGGCAAAACACAGTCACAACACTATGTATACCGGCCACTGTAGACTGTATCACCACATGAAGAGGATTAGTCTGGGGGAATTCGTCAAATGCAAACTATGCATGGAGAAACACGAAACTGCAGAGCACATCCTATACAGATGTCCGGCACTAAAGAGAATCAGGCCATCTTCGGCAAAGCCTTACCTAAGACGAAAGAAACTAAGAATACTTCTCCTAATTAAATTATCCGACCCTTAAAGAGGTCGAACTTAATTGAGGATGTATAAACACCTAGTGGTGAGCCACAATAGATCAAGGTCCCAGTGGAGAGACACAAGTTGCCCCATTCAGAATAAACCTAAAAAAGTTAAAAAAATTTTGTCGGTTTTCTCCTAAAACTTCTCGAGAGCTGGGCGAGGAAACTTTTGTCGGTCTTTATTAGGTTAGCTATTCTACCTACTATTAACCCTTCTACTTTTTTTCTTAAATACGCAACTCTGAAGAAAGAATAAGAGTTATATCAAGGAATTATGAGGCATGACATTATTTTAAATGTTTTTTACTTATCGGCTGGTTCCAGAAGGGTCTCCATGAATGCTGTGGGCGTTTTCATAGTCTCTGGTATACCCCGACACGTTGTCTTTGTAACTCAAGTGTTTTTGGTTACCAGGTCAGAGCTGCATACGTGAGAGTTGATAGCACAACTTTGACTATTAGATGACTTTGGAATTTCGCTTACTTGGCGCTCATCTAGAGCTTGCTTAAGTTTAGACGACTTTAAAATGACATTGAAGGTCGGTTGATAGTAAAGTTTTTCGCTCCTTTAATTGGTGTTAAAAAGGGGATCAAATTTGAAATATATGTTGATCTTACTATTATAATAGTTTCTAGACAACTCGAACCAAACCATATCCAAGTCAAGATTCTAAGTGAGACACTACTACGCAAATGCGGTGTACTTAGGGATTCATACCTCTACATTGCACAGTTAACTACAAGAGTCTTAGAAACTACACAGCAGGTGCTCGGAACTTATATTCAATGGAGCCTAGACTTCCGATTTAATCTTTAACAGATACTTTTTTGCATCGACCTATATTTTAACTCTAATATGCCTTCATGTGCCTTCAATCCTTTTCTTTAAGCATTTGGAGGACACAATGTTTACTTATATTAATAAAATAACTTTAATTGTCTAAAAAAAAATGAAGTACTTTTTTAATTTTAATACCCACTACCTCAAAGAAATACGACCCCATCTTATTTCCCCAGAGAGTTTTAATTTTTTTGTTTTATTATAGATCTGAGAAAAAGCAGGCGTATCGTGATTTTACCGTGTCAAAAATAGGGTGCTCGTGTAAAGCCAATTTCGTCAATTTGAATTTCGATAAGTTTTATCAGAATAGGTTAGTATTTTTAGCAAATAAATATGACGGTGATGTGATGATTTTTAATTGATTTTGCTTTTAATGACCCAAAACCGTGTGTTGTTTAATTTTTCGTGGTTTATGTCTTTTCCCCTTGGTTGAGGTTTTTTCCAAGCTGGATCCATAAAAGCTAAACTACAGATGGATTTTTAAAACTTCTATTGACTGTTTTTGTTATACGGATCACCTTATTTCCTTTGAGAGTTACCATAATTCTTGTAGTTTCGGTGTTAAAAACAAACAACATATCAAAAAATGAGTAGCAGTATTAGTATGAAAAAAGGTTATTTTATCTTAAGTTTGATAACTTAAAATCTAAAAATAATTACTGGTTTTAATAAGATTTAGTGGATCTGCTATTTATTCGCTAAGACAAGGTGAATAACATCCACAACCATTCTGACTACTGATGAAAAGCTGTCGTAAGCTGTAATGTTGGTCAAATCATTAATTTAACATCCCTTAAATAAATATTGATATATTTAAAAAATGGAAAAGATTGAAAGCAAATGAAGGCATTTTATTAGGCAAAAGTTCTATCGAATTGACTTTCTAGGTATTTAAAAAATAAATAAAAAACCAAGCTTGTAACCAAGCATCTTTTCAACAAATATCCGAAAAAAATTAATCTGTGCTTTTGCCCAAGCACAAGACAGCAACAGTGTTGTTTCTATCTTTAAAGCAAGGTCTAACTTAAGAATCGAAACCAAATTTATAGTTTATCTTTAATAGTCACCAGTTCTTTCTATCAATATATTCTATTATAAATAATTATCCAGCTGAATTCTAAGCTTTTGATAAATATTATAAAATTGAAGTATAATCATAATGGGCAACGAGAATTACTACAAGGATAAACCAAGAGTAACTATTAGTCAAATCATTTACCAAATGACGATAGTTCAGTATAACTATTTTTAAAAAACATGATTATGTTAACTAATTTATACTAAGTTTGTGGAATTTTGAGTGCGTCACCACTTTTTGAGGCCAAGCTTTATGACACGTGAAATCATGACACTTTTAAACTCAAAAATTCGTATCTCTATAAATCTCAATACACCAAGTCAACCTGGCTCGCCGTCCTTCGTGGAAACCCGGCAACCTTCGTACGCGACGCCTCCAGACGCTGGGCGTCCGCTGCTTACAAAACCAGTGGTGAAAATACGGCGTCGTCCCGTTTTCAGTGCCTGCATTTAATTTTGAATTTATTGACTCTTGTCGATTTTGATCTCGATCCGTTTATTTTTACGTGTAGTGTTGGTGTTCAGTTAGTTAGTGTGAAAAAATTCCATTGTTTTTTTCGTTAAGTACGTATATGTTATACACACCGTAGTTATAGCAGCAACTGACCAGCAGTTATAGCAATAACTGGGAATATCTAAACATAACTGTGGGGGTGGTAAATGAGCTTCAATGATTTTTAATGCAACTCTAGCTTCTATCGCCAAAGCTGTGTTTGCTATTATAATACTGATCTTTCAAGTTTTGTGATATAAGCGATATTTTGGACTTACATATTAGAATTTATTATCCATTAGAATTCAAATTACTACACATATTTGTAGATTTAAAATTATAAATAAAAATAATCGGTACAAACTTTATATGTCTTGTTTTAGCTGTGAAATTATAAAATATAAAATGCTTTATGAACTTTATATTAAATTTAGATTAAAATTTTTACTCATAACCTAACAGCGAAATGAACTCTTTAAAAGATCATTCTCTTACTAATTGCCCAAATTACTTACCACTTCGGCTAATAACTAACTGAGTTTAAAAAATAATTCTTTGATACTCAGCTGGCGATATTATCTTAGCGGTCTTTGTTTATTTACCTCATAACTCCTTGTCTCGCTCTAGTCTTCACCGCATCAATATACTCTATTTTCTTTTTTTTTTTTAATTTTTGCTTTTAAAGATAATCGCATTCGTCATATAATTTTGGCTAAATAGATTATATACATACCTCAACTTATTATTATAGGCGTAAACAGTATTTAATAGTCTTAATGTTCAATAAAATGAATAATTGCAATTCGAATAATTATAAAATGCCTAATAATTAGTTATAATGCTTTTAGAAACTTTATATTAGAGAATATGATTAAAAAGAAATTTTTGTCGAAACGATTTTAAATTGCTTATTACGTTTCACAATTTATGTTTTTTCAGTAAATACCTTTTTTAAATTTGGAATTAATTTATTTTACTTTCGATTACATTGGATTTATTTCAATAATCACATTAATTTAGTAGCTAAAAAAATTAACAAATAGTTTTATTCAAAACAGATTTTAAATAAAATATTTATATTATATACTATCGTGGGCTTACTGCAAAAACTCTCTAAGTCCCAATACCATAGTTTTGAGAAAATTAAGTTTAAAGTTTATATTTAAATGGAAAAATCAGTAAATAATTTAAAAAAAAGTGGAACTGGGAATTTAGGATGTGGTTTAACAAAAGCTAAAACTTACCTATAAAAAATTTAAAATATTCGTATTTTTTACCAGAAACTATAAGAAAATGAAGACAAAAATGGACTTAGTGCTTTTTTGCAGAATGAAAATCAGTAATTATTCAAGATATAAGATTTAATTCCTTAGTCAAAATACAAGTAAAAGGTACAAATTAAAAAGTCGTTTAAAATAAAAAAAAAGGAGAAAAATATGAAATCTACTCAAACATCATCACTTTCCTCTTCACTTTCAAAGCCAGGAACTGAATCGACTTCGGTCTTTGATGTCGGCAATGATTTGTACCAACCATGAAATTCTTCAGGTATGTCACCTTTTTTACATAACTGCAGTAAACAATTTTTTTTCTTTTGTGTTATTGAAAGTTTTTTTGGATATAAATCTTTAATATTTATTTCTTCCAACATCTTTGGCCGTCCTTTACCAGAAACACTAATTTCTTTAAATTCAGAGAAATGATCGTATCTGTACAAGATAACCCCTGGTCTTTTTTTCTCATATCTGAAGCATTTTACTTTAAGCCAATTGACAGTTTCTCCTTCATTATTCTTATTTCTGTTTTTTATTATATTTTGGGATAAATCTGTTAAATCCTTAAAGTCTGAGAAAAGCATCTGAAACACTTGATAAGCAGTACTTTTTTTATTTCTCACACGCTTTGATCGCGCTAATCTAAAAATATTTAACCAATCTTGAATGGTATACACTGGCATATAGCGTTTGGTTGTTTCTATAGTGCTGTGCATACTATCAACCTCCATAAAGGTATGACCACTTTCTAAAAATTTGTGTTCAATAGTTTCTAAAGGTGTAATTTGAACTAAGGACAAAAAAAGTGCGGCTATATTTTGGTTACGGTTTTGACCCTCGCAGGTATCCGAATGAAAGCAGAGCTCCTGGATTTGAGGACTTAATTGCCTAATATACTTAAGGAGACAACTTCCAATTTCTGAACTACCCCGCTTTCCCTGTAACTCCGTCCATGCATAGCAATAAGCGTTGCTGTCATGTTTCAATTCATAAGTTGTACATACATAGTTTAAGACTATAATACATAGAGCTAACGTCGCTTGAGGGTATTTGGAGAACTGATTGCAAATCAAATGTACTACATATGAATGCATTATCGTTTTGGCATCTTTCTTTATTCCGGGCTTTGGCATTGTTACAATCTTCTTTCCTTGCAAGGTGCTGCCTATAATCAGCTTCCAAATTTTGTTTATCTACCACGTTTTTAAGGGAATCGTATCTAGTACATAACTGACAAAGATCTTTTTTAGGCTTAAAAACAGAATAATTGTAGTCAGTGCAAAAAACCCTTCTGTATGTTATTTCACTAACAGGTTTACAATTAAGTTGAATGCATTCTTCTTTGTAGAGATTATACATCTTGGTTATACTAAGTTGTAGACTAAGATACAAACGTTTTGTTTCACTTTTCACACTTTTTAGTGCAACCGAACTTACACTTGTCACAACTTATGGGTTTTGGCAGTTTTGATTCCAGTTTCTGTTTTTTTTTTCAAATTTTTCTTCCATTTTGATTGATCACTTTTTTTCCATCTACTTCTCTTAATTTCGAAATCTCTTACAGCAGCATTGTCTACATTTTCTTCTTCCTGCACATCTGTCTCACGTTCGTTTACAATTTCTTCATCGCGGTCTTCATCAACTTGGTAATCAGGATCTCGAATAGAACAGTCTGACCCAAAATCTTCCCATTCATCAAGGTCTTCAGTTTTATTGTCTTCTCTTTGAATCATACATACTAGATTTTCATCTGTGTCACTCTTAATTGAAATATCATCTGTCGCGACGGTCGCTGAATAAGAGGTCCCGGGCATGTTTTGCGATTCGTTAAGGTTTAGGAGGTGGCGTTCAGGAGCCTGATAGTCCTCATTATTTAGGTGAGTGGCGGGGTAACTAATATTTAATTCGTAGAATTGAAAGAGACACCTGCCTCATTATGACCACAGAGTAGCTTAATATCTGAAATAAGACAATGAAAATTACCTTATTTAATAAAAAAAGTGTACGTTTTTAAATTAACGAGAACAATTTCATACAGGGTTTTTGTTTTAAAATACATATTCTATGAGAACAGATTTTTTAAAACACTCAAAACTTAAAAATTCAGTTTAGAAAAACACTTTTCGTAAAAACACATTAAGTATATCACCCAATTTACTTTACCGTCTTAATGTGGATTAAAATTAAAAATAAACGTCATATAAATCTGATATAAAAGAAAAATATTTGAAAGCTTTCCCTGTGTATAATGCGTATTTTTTATTTTCTATAAAATTTTTAAAATTACGAGCTTCGAATAATAAATAATATAGATTTTGGACATGTGAAACAATTCCTATTAAGACGGGCGGCGCCAGCGTTTACATAGTAATATTGCCAAATCTTCTTTCTGTAATCTTGTCCCCTGATTGGTTACTCCAAAACCTAAAAAAATCAAGGTTGTCAAAATGCTAAATTAATTTACCAAATTTCAACCAATTCTGATAAAAGGTGTTCCATTCTTATTCTTTTTCAGGTTTCGAAAAGTAACCAATGAGCGGACAGGATCAGAGAAAAAAGGTTTGGCTACTATGAAATGTAAACGCCGGCGCCGTCTTAAGTTTTCTAATAAAACTAAAGAGATAATAGCATAGACCATATTACAACCGTACAACCTCGTTTACATTAAGACACGTACAGAAATAAAAATTATTTATGAAATAACCTAACTTAACATTTCGTAATCCGGCCGGAAATTAAAAATCAAACGTCATAATAAGTAAAAGTACTTACCACCAAGCCTATTTTCCTTTTTTAATGCCATCTTAAGACACTTTGCACCTCGAGAAAGATATTTTGCGTTCATTTTAGCCAAAAATTTGCAATAAAAACACCAAACACTCCTTCGCGTAACGTACCTCGTGGAGCACCCAAAGCTAATGCCTCCTAAAAATTATTCTAGAATAATCCTTTAAGTGGACTTAAGCGGTTTTGACAGAATAATATGAGTTGCCAATAAAAATTTTTTAGACAGTAAAAAACCGTTAAGATACATTGCAGGGTTTTGCTAGTATATTGCTAAGTTTATTTAGCGGAATATATACAACCAAAACCCATTGAAGTATTTTAAAGAGCTTTGCTGTTAAGTATTAATTAACTGCTGATATAAAAGTCTGCAAAAATCGAATAATCGCGCGCTTACAGTTTTTTAGCTGTATTAAATTTTGGTTTTTGGACTTAAACGATTTGTGAGGTATAAAAAAAAGCCGTTAAATAATTTTATGGACTTACAGGATTTTGTCAAACTATTCTAAATCACACTTTGGACTTAGCTGCGCTCTTATATTAAAATCGACCAAAATTGGACATAGAGGGTTTTTGCAGTAAGCCCACGCTATATTCTAATTCGCTTTCAAGTAGTTTAAAATCGTATAACATAGATACAGGATTAATTCTGATTTTTTTATATTGGAAAAGCAGGAACAGAATTTAAATGTTAATATTACTTGGTGGTTGCCAAATAACATTGTATAAACGATTTAAAAATAAATTTGAACTCGAGTTATACAAATATACATTTCACGTTTTCTGTTTTAGTTTTATTTGCAAATTGACTGCATGTGTGCGGTGAATCTGTCAATTATTGCTCTTGAGGTACTTTTGTTAAAATAAAATTTTCCTACACGTGTAGAAGCTCCTAATTACAAATTTATTTATGGAAACAAAATATTTTAAGTAAAATGTTAATATTTTAGATATTAAAAGGTATGTTTAGATCCAGAGTTACATCGAAAATTGAAGTAAAATATGAGTTGTTTAAGCTAAACTTAAACTAAAAAACTTATTGTATAGTTATAAAACTTTAACAAAAAAGCAATAAAAGCTTTCAGCAATGGTTAGCCATTCATTATACAGGGTGTCCCATTAGTGCGATAACGGACGATAGCTCCTTAAACAGTGATATAAAAAAAAATTTATACAAAGTTACTTTATTGTCTAAGGTGCATAACATAAAAATATTTTTTGATATCCAGGGTGATTCATAAATGTGATATGATACACAACTTTTTTAATTTAAATGGAACACCCTATATTTTATTGCATTTTTGGATTGCTTTAAAAATTCTGCATACCTTTTATCAAGCATCGTCTATACCAAAACTTACCCGTTTGTAAGATTTAATATTTTATTAAAAAAATCGACGTTTGCACATCTCCACAAAAACAAAAATAATTCACTCATTTGGGATCCTACAAGCCAAATCTTTTGTAGGTTGTTAGTGCTTACTTTATGGTCCTATGAGAATTTGATAATATTCTACAGGGTGTTGACAAAAAATGTAAACAACCATATCTTATTTTTTTCAAATGGAATGACCCATATAGTTCACAATGAGATAAGCTTTCTTTTTTGTTAAGCATGTCCTATACCTATCTGTAATAGTTATCGAGTTTTTTACACTTTTTCCGAATTTCGCCCTTAAAATCCACAATAGTCGCGTTTTAATTTAAAAGAAGTTTGCTTAGTTGGCCATGGAAATAACAATTGCACAAAAATCAAGCAATTACTTTGACAGAAGATTTAGTGTTGTCAGTTTATCACTAAAGCGAAACATTTTTGCATTAAAAATGAATTTTTCGAAAGAGGATATGGTGAAAATGATTTACTGTTTCAACTGTTTGGATGCAATTGAGGTAACTTTACTGTTTATTGGCAAGCACAGTTAGATAATTCAAAAATCCACTGTTAACAGAATCACATGTTTTTATGTAGGTACCTACAGATTATCCAAGAATTATCTGATAAATATTTTGCTAAACGTTTAAAGACGTTTGAAAAAAACAATTTATTAAACCTTAAACTTTAAAAATAATAAACGGAACGGATTGAAAAGCATTTTTAAATTTGGAATTTTATTAAATTACAAGAAATTTAATGATACCAAAATGTACAGAAAAGAAATTTTGTTTAAAATTTACCAAATAATAAAATCTTAAAACTAATCAAAAAATCAACAAAAAAATATTCCTTAAATAAAAAAAATTCAAATTGTGAACAATAACAACAACAAATGACTAAACCAAAAAGGTATGTACATTAAACTATAAATAATGTTCTACAAGTCCACCCTGGTGTTGATCACACAAACGAATTCGTTTAACAAAAGAACTTCTTACTTTCTGTAACATTTCTCTAGTTACTTCTTGAAAAACATTCCAAATTCTTTGCTTCATGTCGTTTTTGGTGATAATAGGCCTTTGATAAACCCGATTTTTCACAAACCCCCACAAGAAAAAATCGAGTTTTGTGAGGTCAGGATATCTGGCCAGCCAAGCAACTGGTCCTCTCCTGCCAATCCATTTATTTCGAAAATGGTCATTTAGATTGGCCCTCACAACACGGCTAAAATGAGGAGGCGCTCCATCTAATTGTAGCCACATTCGTCTTACTGTTTCTAATGGTAAATCATCCAGCTCTTCTTCGAATTCATTTTGCAAAAAATGTAGAAAGTTCTGACCGTTCACTGCCCCATCAAAGAAATATGGTCCAAGAAGCTTTGTCCCAATGATACCAGCCCATACATTAAGTGACCATCTATGTTGATGATCCAGTGGTATCACATGCGTTGGACTTACATCGTTGTAATAATGGAAGTTGGTCGGTTTACAAATTCATTTTTATGGAATGTCGCTTCATCAGTGAACAACACAAAGTCAAAAAAGTTCTGTTGCAGTTGGATTTGATGCAAAGCCCAGCGGCAAAAGTTTCGGCGATTAGCAAAATCTTGATCGCTTAATTCTTGTACAAGCTGTACGTGATAGGGATGATATTTATGTTTCCGGGTGATTCTATTAGCAGTGGATTTTTTAATATCCAACTGCCTTTCAATTTGCCTACAAGAGACATGCGGATTTCCTACTAGGGCTTGCATAACAAGCATTTCATTTTGTGGATTTGCCCCTGTTTTTTGTCTTTGTGACATTTCATAATTTAAATTTTCAGTTCTTTCAAATCTCTCCTTTAGTCTTTCAAATGCCAATCAATTTGAATGTCGTTCCACATCCGGATATCTCTGTGCATAAACTCTGCTTGCCAGTAAACAATTTTTCTTACTTGCACCCAAACAGTAAATCATTTTCACCATATCCTCTTTCGAAAAATTAATTTTTAATGCAAAAATGTTTCGCTTTAGTGATAAACTGACAACACTAAATCTTCTATCAAAGTAATTGCTTGATTTTTGTGCAATTATTATTTCCTTGGCCAACTCAGCAAACTTCTTTTAAATTAAAATGCGATTATTGTGGATTTTAAGGGCGAAATTAGGAAAAAGTGTAAAAAACTCGATAACTTTTATAGATAGGTATAGGACATGCTTAACAAAAAAGAAAGCTTATCACATTGTGAACACCTTAAGATAAAAAAATATGGGTTATTCTATTTGAAAAAAATAAGATATGGTTGTTTACATTTTTTGGTTTTGGATAGAGTATTGCGAACACCTTGTAGAATATTATCAAGTTCTTATAGGATCATAAAGTTAGTGTAAGTATGCACTAACAACCTACAAAAGATTCGGCTCGTAGGATCCCAAATGAGTGAATTATTTTTGTTTTTGTGGAGACGTGCAAACGTCGATTTTTTTATAAAATATTAAATATCTCACAAACGGGTAAGTTTGAATAGCATAAGATCAGTAAGATCCTAATAATTTTTCATTTCATTTCTAAACATTCTCAAAATATAACTATGAACGACAATTCTGATTTTATGTTTTTAAGATTTAAATTAAAACATACTCTGTTCTTTTATGAATCTATATAACAACAAGAGTGAAATGAGACTTTTTATAAAAATTAATGCCTGCTCCATACCAGGTAGACGTGAAAATCAAGCTACATATTTAAGAAACATTCAACAAATGTAAGAAATATTCTTTGCTACTATTGGAGAGAATACAGTTTACTAGTATGAGCATACAAAAGATTTATTTAGGATCTACCTAAATTAGTCAAAAACAATTTTCATTTTTTACTACTCAAAAGACAGTGTATACTATGGATTATTAAGGCGTGATACGTGATATTGAAATGCGATAACTTTTAAGTAAATTCATTAAAACTATTTTTTTCTTTTTAACACTTTAGGTAATGTCTTAGTATTTACCAGAATATTTGTATATATTCTTTCTTAGGTAATTTTCCTTTTTGGGAACTTTTTTTAATTCATCACTTTGCAACCTTATAAATTGGACAGAGATATTAATTAGAAATAAATTATTCATATATTGTTTTTGTCCTATGATTCATAACTGAATGAATGCGTTTACCTGCGAAATTTTTACTTAATTATTAATATATATTAAGTATAAGTAGGAATGTTACTGATCTATGCAGGATATTTAAAATATCTTAGGAATATTCTGTTAGGTTATAAGACATTCTTGCCATATTGCAGAAAAAAAAACCTAAATCCGCAAAGTACATACTTGAATATTCTACCTAAAAATATCATATTTTATTGGAAATATTTAGGCGAAAAAATAAATAAAAATATGTTATATGAAATTTATAATGTTAATTATTTTGTAAGATTAATATATTTGTTCTTAACAAAGAAAATTTGAATAAAAATATGAAATAGTTTTAAATTAATGCTGTTCCTTAATTTTCATATTTTTAAAAATTTTAGTTTAAAAAATATATTTTGTCGAAAAAAGGGCTAAAATTTTTATTGTTGTATATTCTATTTCTTTCAAATAAAGTTGATTTTACAAAAGATTGCCGAACTACATATTCAAACTAAAATGTGCCTTTAAATTTTTTCCCTTTGAATTAGTTTTTTTAATTTTATTTAAAAATTTTACTACTTTATCTTTTCTATTTAATTCAAACAACTGCAAAAATTAACTGCAAATGTCAACATTTTCTATTATTTTTTTTTTTACTTTAAATATTAACTTTAGGTATTTATGTTTGTATGTATCTTTTATTATATTGATCAGATATCTTAGTAAGGTTTTATTAAAATATTCTTTGGATATACCTTATATACAAAATTTATTTTATGATAATTATTTATTCTCAATAAAAGGTGCCTTTTTTAAATTATTGATTATGCAATATTCAACAACCTCATTGGCTTGAATTAAAACTTTATTTTTAATTTACTATATTTAATTTTAAATTACAATTTAATTTTAATTTTAAGTTCTTTATAGGTTCTATATTTTAAAGTTTTTGGTAACTTATTTTTATATACTCAATTTGTAATCTGCTACAACACCAGATCAAATTACAACATTAATATGTAAACCAAGTCACATCTGCTTCCGATAAACTAAATGCCAAGCACACGTCCAAAAGAAATTTGTCACCAAACGCAGCCGGCTCATTCACCAGATTTATATATCCCTAATTTTTAATTTAACTCATGTCCATTATCGCTTTTTAATCACTACTTTACTATTTAGGGAATGAAAGGTTTACTGCCCCCTTAGTTCATGTATAGTTTTTTTCGTCATTCATAAAAGTCAGTTTATTCATGTCGTTATTGAGATCTTTTCTATAATGTGTTACTTATATGCTACTACATGAAGTTAAAAGTCTTAAGAAACCAATCTGTACTTAACGAGAAATTATTTTCAGTTAGTGTCTTCAGCAGTTTCGTTAAGTAATGTAAAGTTAACTCCTCTATACATGGCACGTGAAAATGAGCAGTTACAGAAACTACGTAAGTACCTTACATTATTTATTTTAATTTAGCTCTGGGTCTATAAATAGCACCCTCTTAAGAAATAATGTTTGCCAATACAATTTAGTCCAAGAGCATCTATTAATTGACTTTAGGTTGTTACTCTTCTAGTCCTGAACTTGCTATTTTCAGCACTTGGCGTTGCTATTTTAAAAAGACCAAGTGGAAAATGCATACCTGTATTATTTTCATTCTTGTGCTTGTGCCATTTATAAAATAAAATTGTTGTAATTGTTAAGCCTGCGAAGGAAAATTTTATTTTTAAAAATAGAACCACTCCCAATATTTTAACTGCTTCTGTTTTAAAATAGCCGTGTAATTGTAACACCGTACAAATTGTCTTCATCTTTCATGTGGTATCCCCTTTCCTAAAAAGTGACAGTGCTTAATATGTTACACACTGTACCAGGAAAACAAGATTCACATTTAAAAATGTTTCTTCCAAGGAAACGTGTACTTTTACTTCCTGCGATGAGTTTTTATTAATGGTTATTTCGATATGGACATTTCACAGTTAAAGGTCTCGTTTAGGATACTGAGGCATAAAAGACCAATTTATAAGATTATTTTCTTTTTAATTTGAATGCAAATGATAAACATAGTCTAAACTTTTAAAAATTTTTAATTTTGTTTTAATTAAAATTAATTTAAAATCAATTTTCGTTGATCAATGGTATTCGTTAAGCAACTTTACCTTAATAATTCATTCTTTAGGCTAATTTTATTTTATTTTCAGTAACCGTTCTGAATACTTATATCATTTTGATTCATTAGAGTTATCTACCTGAACCCCATAGATAACATAGCAAAAATTTGGTCCCTCTTTGCAAAGTAAATAGATATTAATATTTCTGTATCCGTATTCATGAAGCAACATCAACTGTAAAAAGATGCTTTAGTCTAAATAAAATTAGTCATCCACTTTCTAGCCATTTCCAATTTTGGCAAAAATAATTTTTAAATTTTCATGATCAATACGAGAAAGTAAAGTGCCGATACGGAGCAAATAAATAAATTTATAGATAAAATAGAAGAGCGAAAATTTGAAGCAGCTACAGCAGCCTGGCTGGAATAACAAACATAAAGCCATTACTTTGATGGTAGCTCTTTAGGGATCGGTCTTGTTGTTGCTCAAAACAGTACCAGCTTCTCACCAATGAGTCTATGAGACATTGGCCATAGCCTTAGAAAGAACATTTGGCAATCAACATTGAAGGCAGCAATCTCAAGCAAAATCTAAATATTAAAAAGCCGAGGCTATTACAAGATGTCTTATTCATCTGGCTCATCAAGGAGCCTTTAAGGAATTTTAGGATGATCAAGCTGGCTAATATTTCGTACATGGCATTAGAGATTAAAAAATCTAACGAATGCTGCGTATCACCAAATTTGAAAACAGGAGTGAAGCCTTATATAAAGCCCTTAAATTGGAAGCTGCATATAACATTTCCACGCCAAAGATCAAAGCTGTTTTCATCGAAGAGAATAAGGGTGATGCCAATAGTGATGGTCTACAAAAACTGTTTATAGTGATAATAATAAGACATAAATTAAAAGTAGAAATCAAGGTATTCAGTGCTATCGATGTGAATGCACTGGACACATAAAACTTGACTATCGAATCTAGGTGCGAGCTCGTTCGACAACCAGAAATTGCGGAGCCTCTCGAACCAATCAAGAAAGAAGGCGGTCACCAAGAACACCCCTTGGATAACGGATAGGTATTGGCTTTTAAAGATAAGGGCCTCAAATTTATCTTCATCAAAAGTCTGACAAAATCTGCCAATAGCCTTACCATTGAAGGGGTAGTTAAGAAAATACTATTTAACAATACAGTTGATACGGGAGCAGCGGTGTCTCTAACAAAATCAAGCATAATACGTGGACTAAAGATTGAGCCTTTACATCCAAGATTGATGCTGCACACGGTGATTGCAGATGTTACTGGGGAGATAAAAGTCCATATCTGGCTGGGAACTTTCATGTTAAATCACAAGATGGCTGATATAAAATATTAGTATATTTTGGGAATAGATCTTAGAAGACAATACGGATTCTGATTTGACAACAAGCTGAGTATTTTGAGATTCGGTTCGGTTTTAAAACATTAAAAAACTAGAATCTCACAAGTTTGTTTGTTTGTTGTCTTTTTACAAAAATATTTACCGATTCTTTATTGTCAAGTTTACACACATTTTTAGAAGAGAAAATTTTCAGATATACAGATTGGCGAATGGATCACTACACATATAAAGTTCTTAACAGGCAAGATGTTGAAAAGTCGCCGCCGTGACAGCACGCCGGTATTTCAAGTTCGAGTTCGATTATTTTGAATTTTATTTTAGTAAGCGTTTGACGTTGGTGGCGGCAAAATTAAAAAAAAAATATGACGTAGCATTGGTATAATATTTTTTTTTATGCAGGAATTATATGTGCAAAACCCACATAGATTCGTAATTACAGTTTTTTCATACTGTGCATGGCATTTTTCTTAAATTAAAATATAAAATAGAATGTAAACGTTATAAAAAAAAAACAAAAAATAAAACTCTTAATAAAAGACCTAACAAATAATTATTTAGTGACAAAGCTCAAGAAGACCTCCTTCTTTAGCTAAACATAAGGTTAGCCTATCGTAAAAGCTGCTTCTAACTTCTAAAAGAGTTTGACGTAAAATGGGATTGGCAAATTAGACAGCCATCTTATTTAAAATAGACTAATCCCAAGTCTATATCAGGGAGGAGTTGAATGACAGGAAGAACTAGGTTTTGTAGCATCTCAAGTTATTTTTCGTTCAAAGTACCATCAATAAAAATGGCCCAATAATATGGTCGTCCAAAATATCAGCCCAAACATTCAACTTTTGAGGGTACTGAGTACAGAACTGAAAGATTCTGTGCTCGTTTTCCTGAGATCAGAACTAATAATAGAAGGATTTTGTTTACCATGGAAAAAATGCAATGAAAAAAAGGACTCATCTTGCAAAATATTTTCTAAGAAGTTTTCAGTTTCATTTGCCTTTTCCATCATGGTTTCACAAAATCCCATTCTTCGCCCCTGGTCTTCAGGAAACACCTACTAAGTTTTGGAATATTTTATCTATGTTTTTTCGAATTACTTTGTCACAGTATTATAGTGCATACCGAGTTTCTGTCCGACACTTCTTCTGGATCGTGTTGCATCCAAAACTAAAGCACTACAAACCATTTCTTCCCGCCTTTATATTTGTTCTTAGAGGCAAAAAGATGTCTTAAAATTTGACACGATATTAAGTTTTAATCATACTTTTAGCTCAAGGAATCGGTCTATTTTCAAAATTCACTGAGAATAAATCCCTCCATCGTACTGCCGAATTGCCTTTATAAAACCATTTAATCAAATTAACTTATTCGGAAGGGGTATACATAGGCATGATGATAAATATTAAAAAAAATAAAATAGCGCTTGAAGACTCAACAGTGCAGTATGCAATCATACAGTAAAATGAGGTCTGCTAATTATGCCGTGCCGAAAATAGTCAGATCAGACAATCAGAATCCACGACGCCGCTTATCAACCAGAAAGTAAGCGAAAAGCGGTGTTTTGCCATTTTTAATGCCTATGTGTAGTCTTCTATTCTCCAACCTGTATATCACACTAAACACATTTAATATAAACTTATTTGTATTGGGATTTGAATTAAAAATATGAACTAGAAATATTAGTCTGTTTTAAGAGCAAAAATAATATTTTCAAATTAAAAATTAATAAACTCAGTAATGCGCGAAACGTCTTATTGTCAAAAGGCTTTTGTGGTTACACTTGGCATTTGCGAAGTTCTGTGTTTTTTCTTTAGTTTTTGGTTCGAAAAGGTAAAATATGTCATTTTAGTGTTTTTGTGAACTGGAAAAACTTTTACTTAACTTATTTTTTCAAAAATTGTGACATTTATATCAAATACCGCTATTGTCATAACAGCATATCAACGAAGAACCGTCATCATAAACGTCGAATAAGAAAATATAAGATAAATAAACTTAAATAAGAACTTGAATATAAAATATGTAAAATACAAGAATCTTTATATTTTTAAATTAAAATATAAAAAAAAAATACCTATCTATTAATAGGCTATAAAGAATAAAATTCTCGATTTTTGTCTATTATTTTTTGACCACGTCACAGGTTAAGATTTTGTGTCGGTAGAGTAATAATGCGATTGAGTGGCGTTGCGACGTTGTTGCTCTTTTCTCTAATTTATGTTATATACATTTATTGTGAATATTAACTCTTTTATAGAGTATCTTATTATATTATTTTATTTTAAACAATGTTTCATATTTTATTAAAGCAATTATTAAACAGTAGTATTGTTTTGTGCCTGTCAAAATAAGTGACAAATTTTTATAATATTATAAAATGCTTTTTTGCTATTTCTACATAAGTATTTGGCATCTTTGTATCAGAGATGTAAGCCGACAAACGGAAAAATTCTGGGAGCTGCATTAGACTCATCCAAATTGACGAAAAGCTTTCAACTTTTGTCAATTTAAGCTGGCTTTCGACATTAGATCTAAATTCTGAATAATAACCAATGAGCATCCAGGAAGTAATACTGGACGTTTTTTACTCGAAATGGCCTTTATCATTTCAATGTTATTTCTTTTAGTCTGTGTAATGCTTCTGCTACGTTCGAAAGGATAATGGAATTTATACTACGAAGACTTTGTTACCCTGACGATGTACTCGTAACGAAAAAAACTTTTAATATACATCTCGAAAACGCAAAAGCGGTTCCCAATAAAATCTAGAATACCCAGCCTACATTGAACCAAAAGCTTGCACTTTCAACCAAAAGTGAATTTTCTTGTATACAAGAATTGAATTATTTTGAATATAAGGTGAATCGGAAAAAATTACAAGCATAAAGGACTGGCTGCGACCTCAAGATAAACATGAGTTAAGAAGTTTTCTTGTACTCTGCACTTACTACCAAAGGTTTGCCGAAAGATTTGCTAATATTGATGCCCCTTTGTATGGGTTGGCAGAACATAAATTTAGTTTTCATTGGAACGAAGTGCAATTTTGTTTTCGAAGACGAAAGCTGCTTTATGCGAGCAACGTTGGTATTGGAGCAGTGCTATCATAAGTCCAGAATAGCGAGAAATAAGTCATCGACTATTTTAGCAGAGTATTGTAGAAGCCAGAAAGAAATTATTGCGTCACGAGGAAATTATTGCCTCCTTGTTACTTAATACTATATTTAAAAATGGTTAGTAATCCTATAGAAGAAAGTTATCCAAGTCCTAGAGGAGGCAACTTTGTTTAAAAACAAAGTTCTTTCTAAAGCTGCCTGATATTCATGAATTGGTTAGAAAACGACTAAAGATTGCAAGCACCCGGATGAAGACCCGATACGACCTTAAAGCAAACTGCTCAGGATTTCAGTAAGGTGACAAAGTATGGCTTTAGAACTTTCAAAGAAAGAAAGGGAAATCAGCAAAGCTGATGCCAACCTGAGCAGGTCCATATGCGGTACAAAAACGGTACAAGACGGGGGCAATGTTACAAAGTTATTTTATTACGGTCTTGGCCGGATTATGCTAATAGCTTTATGTTTGTTTATAATAATATTTGATCCTAAAGAGCATTGTGTTAAAAGTTCTGGAAATTAGTATAGAGACCTGGTTCGATGTAAAGTTTAAGTTTATAGTTGTGATTTGAGTAGTCTAAATAATTATTAAATGTTTAGAAATATTAAGTCATTGTAAGTGAAGTAGTGTTCGGTTTTATTTTAAATACCTATTAAAATTTTACCACTCTTTTCTCTCCAAATTTCTCGTTTTTTCAATAAATTCGAATATCTTTTACTTATAGAGTCTCTCTTGTTTTTTTAATGAAAATAATCTTTTGCTTCATTGATTTTTTTCTGAAAAAAGTGACATTACACAATGTGCTTTTTTTTCTTAACTTCGATTGATAAATTTTAAGAAATAAATATTTTGTGCTAACTTTTAATGTTAAAATTATAATTGATAATTTTCTAAAACTATAAACTAGTATAGCATAAATATATTACTATAAATATATAATACATATGAGGGGTTCCATTCCAAAACTTACCTTCTCCATATTGGGTAAAATTTCACAATTGGCAAAAAACGTTGTAGAAGATTTTCAAATACAAATTTATAAAATTTAATATGTATGGATTTACTATAATCATTTGTGTGCTAATTTTAGCATTCATTTAAGTCCTGTTTATTTAATTTCCATAAAATTTAATAAAACAATATGGACAAGACAAGTTTTGGCATGACTGCATGGATAAGACAAGTTTTGGCACAAAAAAGTACAGCAATTGACTGATCTTATTTTTTTTATTAAAAAAAAACACATTATTTAAAAAATCGTAATTTCTTAAATTCTTAGCGAAATATCTTCTTCCACTCCTCCTTCGCAAAATTCATTATTTTCAGTTTCTTCGTCCATTCTCCCCATATTTTTCTCCTGTTCCTCGAAGAAATTTTTATAAAATTCTAAATCATTTCTCCCCATCCAACCTTCCTCATAATGAGCAACTAGTAACTTTTTGACATCTTGAACTTTTTTTTCATTAACCGCCAATCGTTTCCCACGTTTAAAAATTGTCTTGGATTCTCCAACATCACTGTTGTAGTGTTCTTCGCCTCTAACTGTTATTTTATTACAATTTTTCTTAATAACAATCCTTTTCGCTTTAGAAAATTTATAGTGCCAAGACTGCACACCTTTCAGATACTCCTTTGCAACTTCCTTCCAAGATTTGACACCAGAATCTGTTAAATTACTGACGGTTTCTCTTTCCTTAAAGATATCGATATACGTGTTGGGGTATGTGAATAATTTTTTTTCGATGATTCCAAATACACGGTCTGATGGTAGGAATGAATGACCTCTAATGGAAAAAACCTCGATTTTACCAATATGGGGCGGTGCGATATTCCCCAAGAAGTAAATGCACATTGCAACCATTGTGGAGTTTCTGTTTTGCCCTCCGCAGCCATCTGCACACAATCTTATTTTGCTGTAACCCGACAAATTTATGAGATCTGATAGGCAATGGAAAACAGCTGAGGCAATTTCGTTCGAGCCCTTATGGAACTCGTATTCCATCCAGGTGTATAAGAACACGTTATTATTTTGTAATTTAGTTTTTGAGGAACCCTTAACAATTATAAAGTTATAAGTGTAGAGCTGGCGGCTATAATAGGCAATCTGATCTTGGACTTTTGGGATTACCAAGTTTTTTTGACAGTCAAAAGATAAGACGAGCATGTTTTCCTTTGTTTCCCTCAACTTGGAAAAAAATGCTTTGCCTTTTAAGATATGAACTCTTTTTTCAATTTGAAGCTGACTACGTTTGTCATTATTCTTTTCTTGTTTAATTTTTTCTGTTAAAGAACTGCAACGAGAGCAAATGTTGGATGCTGGTGATCCAGAATCAATATTATATTCAAGGCAGAATATATTCCTAAAAAAAGTTTTTTTGGCTTTTAATTTACTTTCAGGCACTTTGTTATTATACATATTTAACAATTTGTTTATAGTTAAATCAGAAGCCAAATCTTCTGTGAAATGGTAAAACATAGTAAGTCATTTTTGCAACATTTTTACAAAATCAAATTCAAATGTTTTAATTAGCCATTAGTTTATTTATATGGTGACATGATTGGGATTTAGCTTCTAGGGGTTTTTAAATTCGAGATTTCTAATTCTTACTTTATTTTCTATTTTGGCGCCTGTTTTTAGCTATTATAGGACTTACTACTTTTTTCTGTCAGGAAAATCGTAATAATGCCAAGGAATAAAATAGTATCTTGCTATTTTAGGTTGCTATGAAAAAATTATTAGAGTTACCGAGTAAATAAATAGTATCTTGATTTGCTATATCCAAACTTGTAATTTTGCAAAGGAAACAAATAGTACCTACAGATGCTACGTTTAAAGTAGTATCTTGTTTAGTAGTGTTACTAAGGAAAATAATAGTATGCTGAGTTGCTATGACAAAATTTTCTATTTTTTTATGAGACAAAAAAAATGTGTAAAGAAAACGAGAATTTTATACAAAATTATATATTTTGAGAAAACCGACAAAGAAAAACAGCCAAAATAGAATAAAATTAAAATTCTAAAGCTTGATAGTAACAAAAAAGTAATACTAATCTTTGGTAACTATTACTAGACTAGGTAATTCAGTTTCGCGTTGAAAGTAAGTCAGAAGAAGTTTCCGAAGTTGGAAGTTTTTCCCAAAAGATTTTTTTACCAGGGGCATTGATGGCACTAAATCTTTAAGAATGCATTCTTTTTTATCACGGTTGATACCCCTATTATTTTTTTATACATCTGGTAATTTTAAATTATATTTGGGTTTTAAAAAATCAGATGAAATAAATTCCAAATCCATATGATTTTTTTTGAAAAATGAATTATTGGAACCCTTTCGAAATTCTGCTACTTTAACTTCGTTTAGCAATGACATTGTTTCATCTGCTTTTTTCTTTTGCCTTGTCCCTTCTTTAAATTCATAAAAGTTTTTAAAAGACATAAGCAGTGTTTTGTTTTTTCTTGATGTTGTAAGAATAAGTTCATTTAATTCATTCAAGTCGTAAACGTTAGGTTTCCTCTTTAAAGCTTTGCCTATTTGGCCGTGGACAGCATCGGCCTTTATATAAGAATGACCTGCTTCAAAATATTTAACTGTTATGAATTTTGGTCCCCAGTTAGAACTTACAATAGATACGAATGCAGCATAAAGCCTCCAATTTTTATTTTGTTCTACATCAGCAGAGGCTCTTTGCATTAGTACAAGGTAAGTCGATGCCACATCCTCTGGTAATCTACCACTAATGGCTTCATGCCACAAAACACAAATATTTTCCCCATTGTTCAGCAGCGAAGCAAATGTTTCGTTGAACACAACTAACTTTCTGACAAAAACAGACGACTTTAGAGACATTTTTGGTAAAAGGAGAACTTTTTGCATGTCCACACTATAAACTCCAAATGAATTTGGATATCTTTTTTTGTCCGTATCATCTTCGTAAGCCTTTCTTGCTTCAACATACAATGAATGATGTTTGTCAAAATCGGTACATGTAGTGCAAGAGTCTTTTGATTCTTTACAGATTTTTTCGTGTTCTTTATGTAATATACAATCACTACATTCGCCTTGATTGGGTTGCTCAAACCCGATGTTTAACAAATTCATGTCGATATTTTTCATGAGACCTTTTATGATGTTCACAAAAGTCTTTCCACATAGATGTTACACTTAAATCCGAAGGCAGATATCTTCTATTAGGAGCATGGGAGAGCTTGTAATGGGAAACTTGTGGATTGTAAGACTCTATATGTTGCTTAAATAGTTCTCCATCTCTCTTATTTGAAGGCGTTGACTTTCCACGTTTATCAGTAAAAATATCAAGCCCTTTTGATACAATTTGTTTCCTCTTAAATTCAGTTATCATGCCGTCAGTGTTTAATCTATGTGTATGCAAAAACATAAGTTTGCATACTTGAACTTTCGTCCCATCATATTTGTCCATAGTATAAGAAAGTGAGCACTACCTTTTATTATTACTATCAATTTTTTTCTGCTTAATTGTTTTAAATTCTATGCGTGCATTAAAATATTGACGCCTCTCTCCAAAAGTAAGTTTCCAAAATGCCTGGCATATTTCGTTTCGTCTTTCATCTTAAAAGTGATCTGCAATTTTTTTTTTCAAGAACATGTGTACAAAACATGATACTTTTTTAAATGGTGTTCTATTTGCTGCTTTTCTTTTCTTGCTCTTTTCTTCTTTTGATATTTTTTTTGTATTATTGGAGAGTTCTCGTTATTACCTTCATGACTTTCCGTACCAACGTCTGAATCTGCAATAAAGTTAAGTGTTACAAAACATTCTATAAAAAAAAATACTAATAACACATCAAAATGGGAAGGTATACAATCATGGAATTTTCTCTTTCTTTTTATTCGTAAAGTTTCATCATAAGGCGTATAGTTCGGATCTAGATCCGAATCATCAGCAGGACTTTCAACAAAAGAACCTGAAAAATATTTTACTATTTAATAAAATACTAGGTTAAGAAACTGTAATGTAAATTTACTTTCATCATAATCCACTGACTGCAGTTTTTTGGGATCACCTTCTTGCGCTGATATGTTATGGTCGCCTGATGTTAGTATTGTATTTTCTACACTGGTCTCGATATTGGTCATTACCTCATCGCCTATTTTAATTTTATAGTTAGGTATACAATAATATTTAAAAGTTAATTAAATATTACAATTATGTTTAAAAGTAAAAAATTTACCTTCATTTTTACCGTAACAGACTGGTTGCAGTTCGGTATAAATCTTCGAATCATCTTGATTTTGGAAAACATTGGTAGGTTCACATGGATGTTTATCTCTCGCTGAACATCCATCCAGGTTATTAGGCTCTGATACTGATGCATTATTATGATAACTAAAATAATTTTTTAATACACCGAGACATATTTTCAGTTTTTACAACGTATTTACCTTTCTGTTTCCAAAATTGAGTTGAAGTCGTTACCATTGATTGTGGATCAATTATCTTCAAAATAATTTTCAACAGAATATGTAAAATTATCTTCATATAAACCTGGATCATTTCTCTTGTTTGCGTCCAAAACATCAAATTTTTTCTAGCATTTTTTACTTGCTTTAGAGCTAAAATGATTTGTCTGTCGAATCAAAAATATAAATATTTTGTATATACTTATAGGTACTTACGCATCGCATAATATTACTGTTGTTAACATCTGAACAGCTTTCTATGTTCAATTCTTGATAACTTTAAACGAAATAAAAAATATAAAAAAAAAACTTTTATTTGGCGTGTACTGAAAAGTTAAAAATAATAGGTATTTTCTCTTTTTTAACAACATTTAAATTAATAATTGCACCCTTTAAGACAGGGAGCAGATTATTAATATTATATAAGTTAGGTACATGTTAATTAGGTAAAAATTTAATGTTATTAGGCGGTTGCTGCCCAAAGCTTTTATAGTGTAGATTCAAATATAAAGTTGAAGAATAAAGATGCGTAGCCAACAGACTTAATTTTAAAGGGTTCAATGACTAATTTAAATGTTGTAAAAAAAGAGAAAATTGTCACAAAAAGTATCACATTTATATTGTAAATATTTACTAACTATACTTTTATAACCTGATAAATGAAATTCTATTACTATACATTTATTTAAAAAAGCATATGATATAGAGATTCTCTAACTATATTTACTTTACTATGGCTTACTTTACTCTTTACTATTGTTACGATAAATTAAACAAGAACTCTTACCTTTGCTGAAGCTCTTCAGAAGATTTTATACACAAACTTTTATTTTGTCTTACCAACTCCATTAAAATTTTCTTCCTCGTAGACGTGTTGTTACTCTCACAATTTACACCAAAATAAGCAAATAAAAACCTAAATACTTTTACACAATAACACACTATAAGTGACCATCCAACGTCGTTCTGCTGCGGTTTCACACGTTAAATTGTC
Source organism: Anthonomus grandis grandis (assembly GCF_022605725.1). Lineage (NCBI taxonomy): Eukaryota > Metazoa > Arthropoda > Insecta > Coleoptera > Curculionidae > Anthonomus > Anthonomus grandis. Next base: position 15,415,064 of record NC_065546.1, read on the forward strand.
TATATTTTATTAAACAGTGGAAAAATCTAGCAAGTCCAAATGTCATTTTTCCCGCCAAACCGTATTTGGCGCCATTTATTAGGGAAGAATATAGCAAAGTAAATTAACGGATTGGATACAGCGGTGTTTTTAAGCATTAAAATATGGAATAACCTAGTAAATCATTTTACTACGTTTTTGCATGGTTTTACTAGAAAATCGTTAAAATCAAAATGTTAGTAATGTAAAATACTAGGTTTTTCCATTGTAATAAATGAACTATCTTTAATTGATATGCAAAGGAAAAACATTATAACTAAACATATTATCTTTTTCCCTGGGATCTTATTATAACCTATTTTTTAAATTCAATAGCAAAAAAAACTTGCTATGTTTTTCTCTTGAAAGGCTGTTTTGCTATGTTTTGCCAATGAAAAAGAGTAAATTTAAGGACTTACTAGGAATTTCCAACAGCTATAAAACGTTTATCCGTAGGATTTTGGGGAAAAAATTTGTATTGTATAATAGGAAATACCTAGCAATAAAAAAAGGTAACAAAATCTAAATTTTGTAAAAAATTGAGTTACTAGGTTTTTTCTTTCTACGGGAGAAATACTGTCTGTTGCTTTGTTCTCTACAATAATGTACATCAGAACATTGTAGTTTCTCAATAAATATTTTAACAGCCTTTTTTTTTGGGCATACATAGGTTTTTGTTTTGAGCCACCATGATTTTCTTTAGGTGGTAAGCCAGTTTGTGGAAAAACTCGTCCAATTCTTTGAATGCGATCGTTAGAAACTTGCAGAACACCTTTAAATGCATTTTGACATACCTGTATTTTGAAATTCTTTGTTTCTCGTATTTTAATAAAATACTTGATCGCCACCGATTTCCTAGATGAATCAGGTTTTTTCGCTCTTGATCTGGATGGGATCTCAACAGACATATATTTTAAAATAAAATTGTCTTGTTCAATCTTTGTTTTTAAAGAATAAAATAGGGCATGAAACTCTTTAATATCTTGCATTGTAAGAGTTGAACAGCGGTAGGTTTAACCCGATAAATGGTGACATTTTGAAAAAACTGGTAGTTGCAACAGAGCACGCCTACAAAAAAAATATCTAAATAATATTATTTAAACGTTATAAACGAAAACAATTTTGGTACCTTTTTAATTTTGCAACACTTTTTTCCATTTTGTCGGATCACTGGGACGTCGCCTGCCTTTTCCTTATGCCACGGGTAAACAAAATGAATCATTATTACTATCCATTCTTGTTTTAATTATTAAAATTTTTGTTAAACAGCTGTTTAAAAACGTAGACCAAACGCTTGGGATTTACTTATTAAAATGAGGCAAAAATAATAAATCACGCGACCACCAGCATGAAAACAAAATTCTGCGCTCTGATTGGTCGCTGGGATAAGACGACTTTTGGAATGATACAGGCGATGGATAAGACAAGTTTTGAAAGGATACTAAATTTTTTCTATACTTTTTACCGTAGGTAAGGGCGAGTTTTGGCATTGTTAGGTTTGTCTAATGTAAAGAGGGACATTAACAGATACTATAGACACCATGACAAAAAAATGGATAAGGCGAGTTTTGGAATGGAACCCCTCAATATTAGGATAGAGAGTTTGCAATTATATTGCGGACTACACACTAATCTCATTTCTTTTATTTTTTATCACGATGCTTAGTGTTTTGTGTGCAATTATTATATTGGGTTTCTCCTACTTGCCTTAAAATATCTTCAAAAATTTTAGTTCTAAAAACTTAGTCAGCAGCGAAATTATTTTAGTTCATTCCTAGCTACAAACCATTTTAATTTCAAAAATTTATGAGCATTAATTACAATTTTCTTTACTTAATTTGAAGTAGACTCATGATTTCATAGCATGAAGATTACCAACGAATGAAACAATTAAGACAGAAAGTATATGGACAATCTTAGAGTACAGAAGCTTTAGAAATGAAAAATTTATATTTTAAAACCAAACAAAAAAAATGCTGAGAGTTTTTATTAACAATTTCTCTCTACTTCTGAGCATTTCCATTAAATAATTTGACATCGTCAAATAATGTAAACAGAATAATGAAAATCTAATAAACAATTTATATTATTTTTATTTTTAATACTAATGTTTTAAAACCGCTGTACCTAATAAATTATTAGCCAATTGCATTTTAGTGAGATAAAAATAGTTACTTAAAGAATGCGTTTTAAAAAAATACGCCATGCTCTGTCTGGAAGCTTTTTGGCAGGGAGAAGCATTTTTTATTTCATGCCACTATAGGTTCAAGGTAAACATTTAAGAAAAATGTGTGGATTAATACTTAGGTTATATAATAAGCGTATATTAACTAGACTTATTAAATAAGTTTTTAAAAGAAATATATTTAAAATTTTAAATGCAATGCTTAAGTTTAAGTATTCATAAATAGACTTAAAAACAATGTGGGCATTTAATGATCAATATACTTAATACTTAAACGTTTCCAGTATTTTTAAAAGTAAACACTTGACGATGTTCCAAAACATCCTACGATATGTAATAATCATTTCAGACTAATTCAGGGTTCCGTAGATAATTTTTTATTAAATTTCAGAAAATTCATATTTAGTTTTAAGATATCATATCTGTCATAGATATAACAAGATAAATTTTGTTTTTACATTTAATATACTATACAAAAAATACTTTAAATGCAACTGAAACAACAGCATAAAAATGTTCCGTGTATATCCTTATATCCAATATACATACTCACTGGCATAAAAAGTGTTACACATTTGCAAGAATTTTTATAGACAAGTAATAAGAAAAAAATATAATAAAGTGTTTGACGATCGCGCAGCTGAATATACTCCTATATACGTTTAGGCGTCGACAAAATAAGATGATCTGGTTGTGGCCTCATTACAAGCAACTCGTATGTCGTGGATAAACTGTGTCAGAGTCTGTGTCAGATGGTGCAAAATAGTTAGTCTCCACCCCATCACATGCCATAATACGGTCGATGGAATTTAAATCCAAGGCAGACGATACTTGCATTTTCGCAACACACAAATCACAAAATTCAATAACCAAAAACCTACAAAAACACCTAGACCAAATAAAAAACTGGACAGAAAAATGGCGAATAAAAATAAATGAAGCTAAAACTCAAGCGATAATGATTACCAGAAAACGAACTAGACCAACCGAAGAAATCAAACTAAACAACATAAAAATCCCGTGGACCAAATCAGTGAAATACCTAGGAATCCATTTGGACTCTTTAGGAAATTTCGACCACCATATCAAAAAAACAGTAGGGACTTGCATTGGCTATGCTCAAAAGCTTCACCCCCTCATAAGTAAAAAAAGTAACCTGAACGTAAAAAACAAACTCCTAATATACAAACAAATCCTGAGGCCCAAACTTTTGTATGGTTCTGTAATTCTCATAAATGTGGCAAAGTCATATAAAAACTTCAAACCTTCCAAAAAAAAATACTTCGAAATATAATCAATGCTCCTTGGTTTTTTAGATATCAAGACATTCATAGAGACCTAAAAATTGAAACCATCGACGAATTCATTAAAAAAAAACATGCTAAATTGAAACTAAAACTAGAAGACTGTCCTAACACGAAAATTAAAAAATTCCTTCTCCAAAATAGAAGAGAAAAAACATATACAAATTTATTTTAAGTGAGTAAAAAAAAAAAAAAAAAAAAAAACGCATTATAAAAACATTTAAAAACAAAAATCAGTGCGGCCTCTAACTTGGGCCATCAAATGCTACGGCATCCTCCCCTCACCCCCTCCCCCCCCCCCCGAACCACTCCCACAGATAATCCTTCCCCCCTCACAGCTCCATACGGAGACTTTCAACTTAAAAAAAAAAAAATAGAAAGTACAAATCATACTAGCTAAAGACCTTTTAACACTCAAAAAATAGGCAAGAGCCAGAAAGGCTAGCCAAATTAAAAGACAGTACTATAAAGAAAGGAATTTAAATCCAGTAAAGGTGGGTAGCCACTGCAAAACAGTAATGCCTGCTTCTTAAGGAAAGTCCATAGTATGTCGAGCAATATGAGGACATGCGTCATCGTGTTAAAACATAACATTAACATAACGCACAGTAATCATATTTCCTTAATCAAAGAGAAGGGTTGATCAGCTACAATAGCCTACTAAACCATTACTCCAAGGGTCCTGTGTACATGCCTCTCAATATATTGTGAACGGTATGAAAAAAGTCTAAAGGCTCGAATGCGACGACCTTCTTCTCCAAACCAGTGATCTCAGCAATCTGATGCGTAGTAATAAAACGGTTTAGTAGGGCTAGTTATGTAAAGCACCATCTCACAGGGCGGCCAATTTCGCGATAGGATTCCTTTCAAACTCGCTAACATGATGATAATTTTGACGTCTTCGATCTCGAAATATTTTGTTATGGTTAAAACTAGTGATCGTAAAAATAAAAAATATAAAAATATCTTTACTTGTTAGTTCTCACAAAATGCTTTCTTGACAAAAACTAAGAGATAAGTATAATAAAGGAGCATTGTTATCCATCCAATGCAGACTATGTAAAATGAGTAGTTGCAACAAGAAAAAGAAAAAAATTATTATTATTAATTTAAAAATTTCTCAGTAGTAAGCAGAAATAGATAGTAGTAGCAGTAACAGTAACAGACAGCAGTAACAGAGACAAACTAAAAAAATAAATACTGAAAAAATAACTTTTAGTTTCTTAAAAGAGCTCAATAAATATTTCTAAATGTTTTTCTAAAAAAATCAAAAATAAAGAACCGAAAATAAGAACAAGAGATAAAACAGATAACAGAAAAGATAAAAAACCAGAAGCAGAGATAAAAAAAATATTTTTATTCGTTTTCAGTTCTTTCTTATGGTATATGAAAGCTTATTCTAAGAGGCAAAAAATTAGCGATACGATCTGTTTAAGTGATAATTAAGTCAAATCATTAATACGTTTTTAGAAAAAAATTTAAAGTATATTTAACTCATTCTAAAAATTGCTATAAGTAAAATTCAGCTGTCAATTAGCAGTGATTCATTACTACATCATGAATAATTTTACTAACCATGAAATGACCGACATGCACTTTATTTATGGATTGGCAAATGGAAATGCGGAAGAAGCACGAAGAATTTACCAGGACAGATATCCTAACAGAGTAATTCCATGTGCAAAAACATTTAGAAAACTACATGCAAAATTATGTGAAACTGGGAGTTTTAATAAAAATATGGGTGGTGGAAGACCAGAAACTATAACAACGCCTGAACTGGAAGAAGCTATACTTGATGCGATAGAAGAAGATCCTTTCAATAGTATCAGGAAGATTGCACTGCAGCTTGAAGTCAGTTCAAAAACCGTTTGGAAAGTTCTAAAAAGAAACCTCCTGCATCCATATCACATACAGCGTGTACAAGCTCTACTGTCTCGGGATTTTCATCCAAGATTAATGTTTTGCAGGTGGTTGATTCATACGATGGCACACAATAATAATTTCCTACCAAATATTTTATTTACGAACCAGGCAAATTTTTCAAGAGATGCTATTATGAACTTCCACAATGATCATTTTTGGGCCGACGAAAATCCCCACGTTATTAGAGAAACTCATTTTCAGCAACAATTTTCGCTGAACGTTTGGATAGGAATTATTGGTGGCTACCTAATTGGCCCATTTTTTTTTACCGGCAAGATTAACAGGTGAATCCTACACGGATTTCTTGCAACACCTCGACCTTCGACATCATCTACCCTAATGGCTGGATTGGACGTGCATGACCTCAAAATTGGCCGGCTCGCAGTCCTGATATGAATCCCCTGGATTACTATTTATGGGGCCATCTGAAAGCTCTTGTTTATAAAACTCCTGTTCTAGATGTGAATGACTTGAGGAATCGGATAATTGTCAATTGCAATATCATAAGGGATACTCCAGGTATTTTTGCGCGTGTCAGACACTCAATGACAAATCGTTTGCAGTCGTGTATTTTATCAGAAGGTGGGCATTTTGCTCATTTACTTTAAGGTCGAAATTGTTTATCGAATTAATTGGTTTTTTATTTCATGTTGTCGTCCATGGATAATTTTTAGAATGAGTTTAAGATACTGTAAAAATTTTTTTTTCAAAAACAAAGCCAGATATGAAGATAATACAGGATATAAAAAAGTTGTATTTTTAGTTGCTTAAATACAAAAATAAATTAAAAGCTGCAAAACAATTATTGGCCTTGTTTTTTTCTCAACAATAAGCATGTGGTGCCCACTGACACGCCACTGGACCTAATAATTTCAATCTAGTTACAGCTAAATAAGCATCTTATAACTTCAAATAACTGCACCAAATTTCAACCAAATCGGTTTAAGGATAGTTATAGTATTTTTAAAATACCGTTATTTTTTTGAACCTTCATCGCCCTGTATCTCAGAAACAAAGCAACTCGCGACATACGTTCATAGGAACTTTGTTTCATAAAACGACCTAACGATTCACCCTGTATAGTTTCGTATCGTAGTTAGGAAACACCCTGTATATATATATATATATATATATATACAGGGTGTCCAAGATAGGGATCCTAAGCATGGGGATCTCGGTACCTGTTGGAGATACAGCTTCGGTTAAATTAGGAAAAAGTTTTGCACTTTGAAGCGTATTTACATGCCGTTGAGAAACTTCAAAAATTTCTGTGGCCTGCTGAGACATTTGGAAAAAACGGAAATTTGCCAATATCGATTTTATTTTTTCCTGGCTTTATTTTAAAAGATATCAAAAAACTATTGACACTTTTGAAGTAGTACATGATGGCGCTTTTAAATTTTATATCCGACGTTTCGTTTCCGAGAAACCACCATCAACTTTATTTTTTTATATGGCGCGAAAAGAAAGTACACCCTGTATCTGATTCCATTTTTTATTACAAATTCAATGATGCATCACATGTCACATTTTTTTTTGTTAGTTAAATGGAAAAATACAATGTTTCTTTTTTTTTAAACATATTATTAAGTAGGCTTTGGAAACAAATGCTTTGACACTTTGAAGTAAATACCTTTTACCCTGTTACATATTTTTTATTAAATATTAATTGCCGTTGTTGTTACCGTGATTGTCGAGGTGTTGTTTGTTGAGTAATTATTGTTATTATTATTTACTGTTGTCGTTATTATTGCTAAAATTGTGTTATTATCTTCAAATATGCCTGGTGGTCATTATAGTCATGAAGAGAAGTTTGACATGCTGTCGTGCTACAAAAATACTGTAAATACAGCAGCAATGTATCTTAATAAATTTCCAGATAGAAAGCAACCATGTAAATCCATTTTCTTAGAGTTGGCTCGAAATTTAAAAGAATATGGTTCGTTTAAAAAGCCTGTTTTATCTCGAAAAAAGGAATCTCTTGAAGAAACCCAAAATAATGTTTTACAAGCAGTTATTGAAAACCCCGAGATATCAACCAGGCAAATTGAAAAAAACATAGGAGTGGCCAAATCTACAGCTCAGTTTATTTTACGTAAAAACAGATATCACCCCTACAAATTTAGAATTTGCCAAGGACTTAAACCTGGGGATTTCGAACGACGTCGGCATTTTTGTGAGTGGTATACATGTGCCTGTGAAGAGGATTTAAATTTTCCATCAAAAATAATATGGTCCGATGAAAGTATGGTCACTAATAATGGTATCTTTAACCGCCGCAATAGTCATTACTGGGTCCAACATATCCGCGTGTTAAGAAAATATCAACAACGTTTTGGGTTTAATATGTGGTGTGGAATTTTAGGAACCAAAATACTAGGTCCATTTATTGACCATTATTCATTAACAGCAGAACGATATCTTAATTTATTGCAAAATGATTTAGAAGACTGCTTAGATGATTTACCTCTGGCACAAGTCAATAGCTGTTGGTTTCAACAAGACGGGGCTCCTGCACATAATTCTGGGCAAGTTCGACAGTACCTTTCGCAGCGTTTTCCTGAAAAGTGGATTGGAACCTCCAGTGAAGTGCCTTGGCCAGCGCGATCCCCGGACTTAACCCCTTTGGACTTCTTCCTTTAGGGATTTATTAAAAACCGAGTCTATCAACATTCTTTTGGAACTGAGCAGGAGTTACGAGAATGTGTGACGGCCGCTTTTCAAAGTATTACGCCATAGATATTGCGTGATGTTTTAACTGCTACTGTAAGAAGATCATGCTTATGTCTAGAAAATAACGGAAACCTGTTTTTACGCCTGTCTTAAATTAAATTTATAAAATGCGTTAATTTATTTGCTTTTTTCGTTATTTTTAAAATGTATTCATTATTTGTTGCATATCGTTAGAAAAATCATAAAACATTTGTCTATTACTGGTTACATTTTTTTATTTATAAGTAGTACAATGTACAATGCAAATCAATGCTTCATTTAGCTTCATTACTCTCTAAATAGATATTAAGAAAAATGTGACAGACTCGGTAACAGGTATTTACATACGTCAAAGCGTTTGTTTCCAAAGCTTTCTTAAAAAATATGCTAAAAAATAGAAAATTGCATTTTTCTTTTCAACTAACAAAAAAAATATGACATGTGATACATCATTGAATTTGTAATAAAAAATGGAATCAGATACAGGGTGTATTTTCTTTTCGCGCCATATAAAAAAATTAAGTTGATGATAGTTTCTCGAAAACGAAACGTCGGATATAAAATTTAAAAGCGCCATTACGTACTACATCAAAAGGGTCAATGAGAAAGTGTCAATAGTTTTTTGATATCTTTTAAAATAAAGCCAGGAAAAAATAAAATCGATATTGGCAAATTTCCGTTTTTTCCAAATATCTCAGCAGGCCATGGAAATTTTTGAAGTTTCTCAACGGCATGTAAATACGCTTCAAAGTGCACAACTTTTTCCTAATTTAACCGAATCTGTATCTCCAACAGCTACCGAGATCCCCGTGCTTAGGATCCTTATCTTGGACACCCTGTATAAGTTTATAACCTAAAGGTACCTGAATTCGTCAGTGATCTTTTCGGAAGCATTACATAATAAAGCGTAACATTGAATGGTTTTAATTTACATAATTATAACATAAATATAACTTAAGTTTTAAAGAAAAACTGAGAAGTTGATAAAATAATAAAATCATCTTAAATCATAAGACAAAGAAATTAAAGCAATATGGTTAAGATCAATTAAAAAGAAAAAAAAGACTAGTTAGCTTACGGGTCAAGTTCCATGGTGTTTTTCTTTCGGGGGCGAGAGCCTGCGATGGGCTATTTCTCACCACATAGGGCTTAAGGCATGATATGGGTTGACGGGGCTAAGGGCGGCGAAATTATGTGCTTTTTAGCTTCAGGGCGAATTCCTTATCAATCCTGGGTCATGGCCGGCAGTTTACAACCTCATATTTAAGAAGCCCTAAGAGAGATCTCTAAATGGAAACACGGAACCTGCAATACAAATAAAATGTCACCAACGGTGAAAGCTACTTACGAAGTTTTGAGAGGCATCGAACCACTAAGAACCATCCTGCTTCAAAAAATATTTGGTTGAAAGTGAAGAAACTACTATTTAATGAATTTAGTTTTTGGTGTTAATTTAGCTGAAAATGTGCTGGCGGAGAGAGATGATACTAGATTCATTTCACAACACGATTAATCTCTCTCTGTCACAGCGGATAGCACGGTTCACTTTTGACAGACGCAGGAGCTGAAAAGTCCTCCCAGATGCGTCGCGGTAACTGCTTAAGTAGTAGTCCAAAAGACGCCTGGGCGCAAGACCGGAGAATGAGGAACTTCTCTCGTTACTTTATGCCTTAGCCGCTGGGCCCAACCAAAACCCATACATAGATCACTAATAAGCAAACCATAGAGTGCCTAGTAGAAAATACAAGTACGGGACAAATCGTATTGACCAATTCAATTGCCGTGAAATATTTTCCATGCACAGCATGTTGTAAACAATAACAAATAATTAAAGTGGAAATAACATTAATAGTGGTTCAATGGAAAATATTAGCGAATTCCATTAAAAATCGAAGGTAATTGTAATTATGGTGGGTGTCTTAGTCAGCAGTCTCGTACTTATAAAGTTTTGAAAGAAAAATCTATAACAAGGTAATTTTTAAATATTTTAACCAAATGAATAAAAGTTAGGATTCTCCAGATCCCGTCTATAGCATAACTAATCCTGTAACAAAATATATAAATAAAAATTAAAAGTGTAAACAAAGAATAATATATACAGGGTAAGTCGAGAGGAAGGCATCAAACTCCAGTATTGGACACGTGAGAATAATTTTATATACCTAATTTGTCCTTATGCGATTTTCATCTGTTTTCAAAACTGCTGCAATTCTAATGAGTCTAGGGTTCCGACTATCACTTTCTACATCTCATTTTTAAATCAGCTCGATCAATAATGGTCTACTGGTGTAAAGTTTCTAAGCCTTGAAAGCCAACTAATGGAGCTACAGTGACCAATTCATCGTCCTGGAAACTCTTCGTCCAAATATTGCTTGGTATAAAGAGCGAAATGTGCGGGGGCTACATCGTGTTGATAATACTTTTGCATTCCAATATTTAGAAAAATTTCGTCTTAAAATGCTTTAAACTCATTTCGCACAAAAAAATAAGTAGTGCTCTCTTGTAAAACGATTTTCTAAAACAAAATGTGTGGGTTAGTTAAATACCTATCGATCATATCACACCGTACATCTACCGAAAATTTTCGCCAAAAATTAGTTTAGACTATTGAATGTTGTTTTACTAGTAAAAAGTATGTGCTATGCAAGAGGACAATTATTATTTATTCGACCACAGAGTTGCATATGCCTAACATAATTTTCCGGTTGTAGGTACTGTACACGCTATACATGGATATAGGCCTTGCTTGTGAAGCTTCTTAATTTCTCTGTTCTGTGTAATGACCTATTAAGTATCAATTTTTCTTGAGCTTGTCCTAGCATCATCTTCTACCTAATTCAGAATATTTCGTACTTCTTGTAAACCTTATCGAGTGACTCTTTCAGAACTTGTTAGTATTGGGCAGAGTTACGGTCTCGAAAAGTTTGTAAAAAACTCTGATAAATGCGTTTTGTCCGGATTTCTCTAGTGAGGAAATCGTGGACGGTATTCTTATATTCTTGTATTCTATTCGGTAATAGAAGTTGTAGCATTTCTATTACAAATGTTGTAAAGAAAACCTTATTTGCATATTAAAAGTTTAAATAGATGTGGGGCATTTTATACGACTCTAATCGTACAACATTGAAAATAAGCAGGTCAATCACATTGACACTGACACTAATACATGTCAAAACAAGAAAACTGACCAAACAATCGGTACCTAGCATTTGGCATAAGAAGCGGTAAATCACATAAAACGTTTTAATTACGCTATACAATAATACATATCTGAAGTTAAGTGCATTTCTCTTGACTCACACTGTATATTATACAATTCCTACCGAGAGGATTATACAAGCATAGAGCAGCTTGTATAATTCCATCTAAATATATTTTTAAAAATAGATATTTTAAATTTTATTTTAGTAGCGTCTGACGTCGATGGGGCTGTATCTCTTTCGGCAAAATTTTTAAAACTTTTACGCGGCATTGGACACATTCAACAATTTTTTTTTCCAACTCCTCTAACTTCTATAAAAGGTAAAAAACACGAAATTTACAGCATCACAAATATTTTTGTAAAAAAACACGAAATCTACAGCATCACAAATATTTTTGTAAAAAATAATTAATTAAAAATAATATTTTTGTAAAAAATAATTTGTGATGCTGTAGATTTCGTGTTTTTTACCTTTTATAAAAGTGTATGACCAGCATCTTTGGGATAATGGATTAGTTTTTCGAGTTAAATTCTTCTAACTTCGTTGGCCTACTATTATGATGTTTTAAAATATTTCCCATAAGATCAACCCACGAGTAAAAGTCATTTGGTGACAAATCGGGAGATCTTGGAGGCCATTTTATACTGCCATTCCTACTAATCAGGTGGTTAGAAGAAATATTCGTTAAAAATCCTAGACATCTTGTTGAAAATACTAATCCCAGGTCAGTCTATATCAGGGTAGCATTGAGCGACAGGAAAAACTTGGTTTTGTAGCATTTTAGGGTATTTTTTGGCGTTCAAAGTATCATTAACGAAAAATGACCCGATAATATGATCGCAGAAAATATCCGCCTTCAATTTCTTGTTTTTTCTCCAACATTCAATTTCTGAGGGTACTGAGTACGGAGCTGAAAACTTCTGTGCTCGTTTTTCTGAGACCAGTAACGAACAATGGAAGGATTGTATTTACCAGGTACTATAAAAGTTCCTCTTCAATTTTTTTGCTCAATCATGTTGATTCCGAAACTAAAAATATCAAATATAAATAATAAACAAATGAAAGGATAAAAACTAAAAGCATGTTTTATTTAATTTCTTAAAACTATCATTAGTTTAGGGTCATATCCATAAAAACCTGGTTTACTAACATTGTTATCTTCCACAAAAATAATGTGTTATTTTTAATTAAAAAAAATTTACACAAGTTTAGTATTTAGCATCTTACATTTAAACAATACTTCAATAATCAACTAGATAAACAGTGCATTCACGATGAAAAAAACAAATTGATTTAAAGCTAGGTTTTTTTTTCTATTATATAACACGATATACTCTAAATACTTTTTGGATACTTTATGCTTAAAGTCAGCGATTTGTCAGATATGACGTAATAGAGTCATGAAACGTATGATATTGGAAAATAAAAATTTATATAGTACTGATGTTCAATTTGTTAGCCATTTACTTCAATGCGTTTTTGAAGTCGATAAATAACTTTTTTACCAAACAATAACATAATTTCAATCACTTGCGGATCGATTAGGCTAATTTCTTGTCGAATTTTTTGCTTTAAATTATTAACGTTATTTGGTGTAGTTCATAAAAATTCCTGAATTTTAAAGGAATTTGTTCCTTTCATCGTAAATGCACTATATACAAATAAGAAACAGGTATACAGTAAAGATAGATTTAAGCATTAAGCAACATAATGCCCAATTGTTATTAAATATTACCTATAATATGTGTTCTAGTTCAAAATAAAAAATACAGTCCAAATTATACACAGTCTTCGGTTACGCCTCAACTAGACCAATCTATAGACACCCTTGCTATTGGATCTTCTTCTTTTTTAATAGAAACTCCTACCATAATCAAGTTGCCCTAGCATTTCTTAATATTCAATCTGTGCGTTCAAAAGTTAGCGAATTAGAACTATTTTTAGAATCAGTTAACTTTCCTAGTGTGTTAATTCTTGTTGAACACTAGTTGAGGTCTGACGAGCCTATTGAGCCCTGGTTATGTACTAATTTCCAAATTTTCACGCAAGCATTATACACATGGTGGTACTCTTATTATGTTAGAGCAAGCTTTTTTTAACTAAGTTTATGTTTATTACTATTGACAGATTTGTTCATCTATTGATTGAAAAGGTGTGCGAGTTTTCTATTGTATTTAGCAGTAAGTTGAATTTGTATATTTTACGATTGTATCGATCTCCATCTGATTCAGATTTGTTTTTAGAAAGGTTGGAGATCCTCTTAAGTGAAATTTCGGTTAATACGATATTGATTCTGACTGACGATCTTAATGTAATTTTTCTAGACAGATCTAATGGATTAAATGAATGCTTTTTAATCTGTTAAACTCATTTAGTTCTAAGATGCACGTGGATCAGCTAACCCGGATCTCAGCATTTTCTTCCTCACTGATAGATTACTTCTGTACAAATTTTAACCAACACGAAAATCAGTGTACAACAATCTATGCCGGTTTGTCTGACCATGAGGGAATAGTGGGATTAGTAAAGCTTAAGAGTGCAGCTAATGTGAATAAGTTTAGATGCGGTAGACTTTATACTAGAGCTAATTTCCGCAAATTCTCTTTGCTTTGCAATATGTCAAGTTGGAATAATGTATTGACTACTGTTAACCCACTGCATAGCTTTCATCAAATAGTATTAAATAATTTTAACACTGCTTTTCCTGTTGTCAATATTAAAAAACGAAATAGAAAACCTTGGTATACTAAGGGTTTATAAGTATCTGGAAAAAAATATGCGCTTCCTTTTTTTACATTAGGAAATACGCTATGAACAATGCAACAATTTTAACTTACTATAATAGATACCGCAAGATTTACAGAAACTCAATCAAAATGGCTAAGTGGACCTACTTTCAAAGGAGGATAAATAGTTCCCCCAATAGAGCAAAAGAGTCTTGGAAGATTTTAAATGAGCTAAGGGGCAAAAATAATGTCTTGATTATTTCAAGTACCTTAGATTCCAATGTCCTCAATTCCTTCTACTATGATATTGCTAGTAACCTTGCAGCCAATATCTCGCAAAAAATAGATCCCAGGAGCTATCTCAGCAATGTGGTAGTAGCCGAATCTTTCTTTTTTGTCCCCACAGGTGTGGAAGAGCTTATACAGTTAATGGTTAATATTAAAAATAAGAGTTCATCAGGTTGGGATCGGCTTTCTCTTAGAACATTTTCTGCTTTACCTCTTGTTGCTTTGCAAGTCTTAATTCAATTGACTTTTCTATTATGACTGATGTTTTCCCAGAGTGCTTAAAAATAGCAATGATTATTCCTCTTTACAAGAGTGGCGATCGCGACTGTCCTTCTAACTTTAGACCTATAGCGTTATTGCCTACTTTAGCCAAGATAGTGGAACGGCTCGCTAAGGTGAGGATGGTTTTATTTTTAAATAGGTTTGCCCTATTAAGTCTTCAGCACTTGGCTTTCGTGAGTCTGTGAACACAAATGATGCTATCTTTAGCTTTCTAGAGCACCTGTACAACCAACTGAATGTTGGTGAAGTTGCAGCAGCGGTAGGTATTCTGTGACAACAACAACAGGATCAAAAACAAATTGCTAAACTGCCCAAATGGAACAAGATCTTTCTGGTCGCTATCGAAAGCCGTTAGTCAAGGATTTGCTAAGTCGGCCCTGCCACCCCTAACAGCAGATGATGGTTCTATCGCGGTAACAGCAAGGGAAAAAGCCAACTTACTGGGTAAACTATTCGCGTCCAATTCTACTCTGCACTCGCAAGGCAAAACACCGCCATATTTGCCAAGGGTAAATTCATCGATGGGAGAAATTTCGTTTCCCCAACGAATTATAAATAAAATTCTTAAAAGCGTAGACACCAACAAAGCTTCTGGACCCGATGGAATTCCAGCCCTAGTACTAAAACGACGTGCAGACGAATTGACTCCTCCCTTATGTAGACTGTTCACGGCATCGTATAAACAGGGCTCATTTCCAACAAGCTGGAAAACTGCTCAAGTGCAAGCTGTACCCAAAAAGGGTAAAAAGACGATGCCGTCCAATTACCGCCCGATTGCACTAGTTCCAGTAATATCGAAGATTATGGAGAAAGCAGTCAACCAACAACTGTTAAGATATCTGGAATCATCTGGACTAATCAGCGATCATCAATACGGCTGTGGACGGAGGCCATGGAGAAGCACGGCGAGTCCCGCTCAGTCGCTCTTGACATTTCCAAGGCATTTGACAGAGTGTGGCATGAGGGACTACTAACCAAGCTCTCCTCAATCGGCATACAAAACTCATTATTGAATTGGATCAAAAGTTTTCTTGAACAACGAACAATCCAAGTAGCCGTCGATGGACACCTCTCCGACAAATTTAACATTAACGCTGGAGTCCCTCAAGGATGCATTCTATCCCCCACCCTTTTCTTGGTATATATTAACGATTTGCTAGGAACCACTGTTAATCCAATCTACAGCTTTGCGGACGATAGCACACTTATTTCCACATTTAAGTCCGCCAAACCAACGACAGCCGCAACTTCTCAGAATCTTAGGCAGCAACAAGTAGCTTCAATCAACAACGATATTAGAGCAATCTTGGAGTGGGGCGGTAACAATCTGGTCAATTTTAACGCTAAAAAAACGCAGGCTGCAGTATTTACGATGAAGACTAACGTTAATGGCCCGGAGCTGGTTATGGCAGGGAAAACATTGCCAATGAATTCATCTTTACATCTTCTAGGAGTCGAAGTCACCAACAGTGTGTCCTGGCATGACCACGTTGCCGAGATCGCTAGGGCAGCTTCCAAAAAACTCGGAGTGCTTTTCAAAACGAAAAAACTGTATACACCAGAACAGCTGCTGACTCTTTATAAGGCTCAAATACGCCCTTCCCTCGAGTATTGCTCGCATGTCTGGAGCTCTGCACCCAAGCATAGCTTAAAGCTGCTAGATTCTATACAGAAGAGAGCTATTCGTCTTATTGACAAACCAGAACTGACAAAGGGTCTGGATAGTCTGGATCACAGGAGAAAGGTGGCTGATGTCTGTTTATTCTACCGTTATTATCACGGCAGGCCTGATTCCACCCAGGGCTGTTCCGGCAAGAAGGACGCGTCTAGCAGTTGCGGCTCATCTACATCGAGTCCACCTGCCTACCCCAAGGACGTTGCTGTATCGGGACTCATTCATCTGGAGAACATCCTCTTTGTGGAACGGGCTTCCACCTCACATATTTCCCGACGCATACAACCTGCAGCGATTCAAGATAAATGCCCACAAATATCTTCGCGCAAGCACCACTCCAAGAGTGACATAGGACTTTCCTCTTGTGCTTGTGTATACCATAAAAAAAAAAATCTGTGACTTGTCCAAGGCATTTGACTGCGTGAGTCACAGAGTGCTGCTGATGAAACTGGAGCTCTATGGTTTCAGAGGAACTGCCCTTGAGTGGTTTCGTTCCTACTTATCAAATCGTGTCTAGGCTGTCAAACTTAATGGTGATACCTCTAAGGAACTTAAAATAAATGTGGGTGTTCCGCAAGGATCAGTACTTGGTCCTCTACCTTTTCTCATTTATGTGAACGGTCTGTCACAACTGCAGGTAACTGGCAAATTTACATTGTTTCTCGATGATACCACCATCCTCTGGCATGACTCTGATGTTTCTCAAATGGAGGCCAATATACGTGCAGATTTGTTAAAAATAAAAGACTGGTGTGATGCAAATTTTTTGACATTTAATGTTTCTAAAACAAATATCCTTAATTTTAAATGTAATACCAATAATATATGTTTGAATAATGAAGCCATCACCATGCCACCGTTCAGTAAGTTTTTGGGTCTTTCCATAGATGTATGTAGATGTATAATAGTAATGTATGTAGAAAAGTCTCATCAGGCTGCTACGCCCTAAGGGTTATTGCCACCAATCTTCGATTTCTCCATCGCCAGATCTGCATACTTCTCGATTATCGAGTCGCACCTTCGATATGGAATTTGCTTTTGGGGTTCATGTTCAAATTCACTTTTTAATTCAGTGTCTGTACTCCAGAAAAGGGCCTATAGATATCTATGTGGGGCCGAGCCTCGTGACTCATGTCGCCCGCTTTTTGTAAGTCATAATATTTTAACCCTGTGTTGTATTTTTATTTTAGAAACAGTTTGCTTAGTTTTTAGAAAATATAAACAGGAACTCCACTTAGGAAGCCACTATAATACACGACAAAATTATTTGATGAGGCTGCCCATTCCTCATTTTGAACTTGTTTGTAGCTCTATCATATATGGAGGTAAAAAACTGTTTAATAAACTTCCACTAGAAATAAGACAACTTAAGACTGAAAAAAGCTTACGTATAAGGACGAAAATATTTCTTGCTAGTAAAGCGTACTATAGTTTAAGTGATTTTTTAATGATTAGAAGTCTTTTTCAAAGTTTTATATAATTTTATTTTATTTTAAATTAGTTTTTCGTTTTTATTCCTTTAATGTACAGTCTATTGGCTTTGTCTACAACTTCTATGTTTATGTTGACAATAAAGTATTTTTTGATTTTGACTTTTTTAGTTATAAAGGAAAGTAATAGCAAGCAGAAAACTCTTAGAGAATAAAACAGAGACCAGTTAAAAAAAATATGAACAAATCGAGAGCGGTATTGATTATTTTTAATATCATAATAGTTATTTATGTAACAAGTGATTTTTTTTTATTAATGGAAAATTTATAAAATAAAGGGGATTTTCTACACGTGTAACATACAAAAATTTTTTTACTACCAAAGAAAACAAAAAAAAAGAAAATAAAAATACCATATTACTTTAGGCACTAGTGCGTAACTGTGTAAAGTGAGTACTTTACGCACGGTAGTGAAAAAAGTTTTCACTTACTTCAATTTTTGTTGTGATTTATTATAATAACATTTAAGCCAGTTTTTAGAAACTCAAAAAAGTGTTAAAATACTTAAGATAATCTATAAATAAATTAAAATCGAAGACGAGAAGTATAAAAAAATATTTCGATTCAAGTTAAAAGCCTAAATGCCAAGCGGAATGTCTAAAGCTAATTTCTTTTATACCTTTTACACCTCTAAAATAGGGCAAAAAAAAGAAATTTACTTAAATTAAGGATCTTTTATATATCTTAATAAAAATACCATAACATACATACATATTAATAATATGTATATTAATAACAAATTTAAATAAACGTGAATTAAGAAGCTAAAGAAAAACTAGCTACAAAGTAAAATGCAAAAAAATATTAGTAAAGGGAATATCTTGATTATTAAAGAAAATGTAACTCATAAACTTTTTTCCAAAAAAAAATAAATATGCTTTATTTAACAATAGATATTTAGAAACAAATTCTTATTTTTTATATACTTCTTAAAGAAATTTATACTATTTTATAGTTTTCTTTTATTTCCATATTAAAACTTATTTACAAATAAGTAGTCACAAGTAATTCAAATCTTCTATCACCGCACAAGCTTTTGCAAGAATTCCTATGCAGGATTTATTTCACACGAAATCGTGAGACCAAAAAGTAAATTTAGTATTAGCTGGGCCTTCTTTTCTTTCATTCGATAAACGTCATAAAATTTTTATGAATAGTAAGTTTTTTTAACGTTTCTATAAATTGTAAATAAGCCATATAATCTAACAACATTTTCACACATCCCCCGCCACTGTACCGTTGCACCCAATCCTAAAAATAAGCTCCCGATGGCGCCTTTTTATAACGAAGGAATGCCTACTCGCGATGACAGGTTTATGGAGTCTTATAAGGTCCCATTCACTACAGCCTCCGAAAACATGGGGAGTCAAAATAAAAATAAAAATTCTTCTCGCTTGTAGCCTATTAAAATCGGAAGTGAATTAATTTACTTACTTTATTTATGTTGGCGTAGCTAAAAAAGAATCAGGAAAACAGGGGGTTAATCAGGAAGCTGTTAACAAGTTTTTTTTCCAGACATTTTTAAAACTAGAATTATTGATATATTTTTTTTTTAATTTTCTATTTTTATGTAAGTAACGAGACTGACCCAGACGCAATATCGATACAAAAATAGTATCGGTAATTGAAATATGTGGGCTTGTTCTTAATCTATCCTAATTTTATATTGTTTAGGCTTAGATCTTGTGGAAAATTTAGGTCAAACAGATTATAGCGCCGGTCGGATTGTTTACTTTTACTGGCCTACTATAACATACAAGTGGGCCGACCAGTATTATTTTTGCAAATCTAAGATCATTAGCCTGAAAAACTCATGAACTGGGAACGGTGATGTCTCATGTGTGATGCCGCTGTTCTGATGCCAAGATATTTTCTGTGTCTAATACGATTTCGGTAAATGCATATTACATAAGTTGAGATTTTAAAAAAGGATATTTAAATATTCTAAAAATGTGCAGAACAAATATCGAGAAAAAACTTTTATAGTGGCAATTTAAGACTTTGCCAATATTAAAACCTAATAGTTGGCACACGATCTAATCTGCAAATGATCAGCACAGTTTTTGGATATCCATATTCCATTACAACATTTTTTGTACGTATTCTACTATTTCTGATGAAGAAGTTGTTTGATTCCATAATTAGCACGCAAAATCCATTCGCGTCATGATTTAAATAAATACTTATGGTGGCATCTAAGGGTCATACTTTAAAGCATGAATTAGAATCACTGACCATATCTATACATCTAGAGAAGATACGTAGATCTCAAAAACATTTAAATCAATATGTTTAGTGTTGCAACATCATACTTTAAAGCACAAATTAGATAAGCTATCTCGAGCTGAAAATTAAACTATTCAAACAAATATAAGTTGAAAAGAAATTAAACGAAACCTAATTTATTATTCGTAAAAAATAAAACTTTCCAAATTTCTGTTCTTTTCATCGTATCTTTCTAGTATTGATCACTTCTATACTAGCCACGGCTCTGAAGATATCAATAGCAATGAACACTGCAATGCTACCATCCTTCTTTAATTGAACGCATCAGTGTTATTAGCAAATAGTGCAATCAAGATTCAAATTACTTGATTTTAAAACCTTGACTTTAAAAGGTCTTATTTACATAATTGTCTTATTATATCTAAGCAGTATACCGGTCAGGCCAACTCAGCTCTTGGTAAACTTATCGCAGGCAGAGAGATGGGAAAAGGCTGATGAGATTATTAATTTTTCTTATCCATCTCTAATTTTAATGTATTTTTTTCTCATCTTATTTAAATGTATCCCAACTTACTAAAACCATAATCCATATTTCAGTATGATTCTACTTTTGGACGAAGAGCTGAGTCTGCCGGGAAGGCAATACCAGAACCAAGGCCTGCTCCTTCTAGAATTGCTACCAGATATGGAGGCACATATACTAGCAGCATTGGATCATCTAGAGATTCAGGTTTGATAATGTAAATAACCTTCTAATAATTTTAGCATAAATGTAATTAATTTTTAGCTCGACAAGACTCTTCAAGACTTAAAACTTCCTTCATTGATAAGGATACATCTCATCCACCAGTTTCATATAAATCTCCGCTGTCTCGTACATCTACACGCTCAAGAGACCCAAGTCCATCTAGGGACTTATCAGAGAAAAGTACCACCTCATCAAGCTCAGGTTACCTGAACCCACATAGGCTCTATCCTAAGTCATATGTTAGATCTAATACAAGCAGAGAAGGCACACTATCTCCCACAGGTAGCACAAGTAACTTACCTAAGCTGAGTGGCAGCATCAGAGCATCTAGTTCATCTAAAGATAGTTCTGTTGCATCAAAATATAAAAGTTCACGAGAAGACTTATCTTCTGGCTCTCAGAAATATTTAACTAGCAGGTTTTTGCCAAAAAATTCCGTAGAGAGGAGTTATACAGCTTACACTAGACCATCTACTGTCAGAACTCATGAGGTATCGAGAAAAAATAAAGAATTACTGACTGTATTACATGCTCAACAAGAGCAAGAAAAAGCTAGCAGTAGACCAGCTAGTAGGTGCTCTTCAGTAGCTCCAGAGGATATACCTAAAATTGTTAAAAAAGCTTCCCCAGAAAAAAATGTTGAGTGCCCAAAACAAACTCAGATGGAAACGGTTAAAATTATGCACGAGAGGTACCTCACCGAACTTGGGAAGTTCTACCCATCCTAGCTTTTTACGTAGTAGAAGAATTGAACTTGCAAAAACTATAGAAAAGACTGTGACAAGACCAAAGACAGTTAAAGGAAATATGATTGATAAAGGAATTCAATCTGACAGAATGGATGATTCTACCAGATCCTCTAGGTTTGCTGGTGCATCTAGAATAAGTGCAACACCATGGACTAACTTCCTCGATATGAAATTTAATAGTCCAAGTAACAAAAAAGACAAAAAAGGTAAACAAGATAGTACAGAGAGCCCAAAAAGCCTTTCGAGAACTAGCTCAACAAACAGCATAATTTCAAAAAAGTCTGATAAGGATCTTAAAAAACCACTGACAAAATCAAAGCTTACCCCACCAAAGCAATTAACAGATAAGAAGCAACTACCACCACCTATACCAAAATCAGACTCATCCAATAAGACTAATTCATTACATTCCCTCAACCCATTAAACAAAGATTTTAGAAAATCGGTGCTAAACATGAATCCTGATGGTAACAAAACAAAAATTGGAAGACGAAGTAATTCTGCAAGCTCTGCTGAATCTGATAATGCCGATCCTGATGCCACTGATATTTCTGAAACTCTTAATAGCTGTAGGTCATATCATACTAGCAATTCTAGCTCCAAGCTACCTCAAAAATCTACACCTGAAAGGCAACAACGAAGCAATAGATCACCGAGCTCTGACGCAAGCACTACAAATCCAAGTTCTAGTGAAGACGATGTTAGAAGCAGAAAAGTCTTGAGCGCTAATTCATCGCGAACTTCCATAACCGCGGATGATGTTTTTATAGATAAACCTTTAAAAGTTCCCCAGAGCCCCAAGTCAAAATGTGATCAGGGCAAAAACGAGGCCGAAGCAAAAAATTTCCTAATGCGAGCTCTTGCTCCTGTAACAAATTTATTTAAGGCCAATAGGCAAAGTCAGAGTGAATCAGAAACTGATAGAACTCCCGGAGAAACCGGCAATGAGTCTGAAGAAAAAGTTTTTTGGTTTTTTGATCCTAGCTCGGAGAGCACCAATGATCAAAGAACGATTAGTCAGTCAAGTGCTGAACCTAAAAGAGCGACGTTAATTTTACATAAAGTTGAAACAGATACAGATCACTCCAGTGATCAAAGCAAGTTGCAGGTAATGAGCGAACCAATTAATATGAAATATGGTGAACCAACGGATCTATGTAAGCCAATGTCCCAATGTCAAATTTCGAACCCTAAACATTCCTCTTTACTTAAGCAAGATTCTTCAGGTGAAGCGCCATGGTGGTTAGATTCAAACCAATCCATTCCAGAGGGAGTGCAAGTCTATTCCGGTTATAATGCAGAAAATAATATGACTGCCCCAATAATTAAACCAAAAATTCGCCACATAGAATCTGGTGAAAAACCTTGGTGGCTAGATGAAAGTGCTACTATTCCAGAAGGAGTAGATACATATCCGAACTGGGTTCAGCAAAATAAGCCTGAGGAGGAGCAATTGCCAGTAAATCAGATACAACATAAAATTAAGCCAGTAGATAGCGGAGAGATACCTTGGTGGTTGAAAAAAGATGGCACTCCACCAGAAGGTGTAAAAGTCTGGCATCACGCTGAAAACGAGACTTCAACTAAACAAAAAATTCGTCACATAGAAAGTGGGGAAGCACCTTGGTGGCTGAATAAAGATTTTCAGCCACCAGAAGGCGTGCAAACTTATCCAGATTGGACACCAGATCAGACAAGCAGCCCACAATTTAACAACAGAAATAATTCTGGTAGCTCTACTTGGTGGCAAGAGAGTGATAAATCGAACTCTGAATGTGTAAGGCAATCTGGCTTAGGAGAAGGGCATAAACTTAGACATATTGATTCCGGTGAAAGAGCATGGTGGGCCAACGATGAAGAGTTACCTGATCAGTCTCAAGGCATAAAAGAAAATAACTGTGAAAAGATACGCTATCCTATAAGGCACCAAGAATCCGGGGAGAGTGCTTGGTGGCTGCAAGAAGAAGATCAAGAGCCTCTGGGTGATCGAGCAAGCCCCGAAGGTTTAGAGATGCCCAAGGATGATGAGCAAGGACGGCTAAGTCCATATGATAATGTACCAATTAATAGAGTAGCCGAAAAAAAACATGACCAAATTTCTTCTTTATTTATATCAAAACACACGAATATAGATGATATTCTAGGTGGTACTGGGCAGCTATGGAGTCCTATGATGGACAAGATGTTTAAGTATGGAGCAGACGGTGAGGTGTGCAGAGAAGTTGATGCTAAAGAAGTTATAATTCATGAAGGAATCAGTGGCCAACGGTTAGTTTTCGTAAAGTTTATTTAGTAATGTAAAAGTTAATGTTTGATCGCTTGTAGATTACTAACGGAAGAGAGTCAAGGGGCCAAAAAGGTAAGTAGGCATTTAAAATAATATTATTATTTTATTTTATATGTAATGTGGTAAACGTAGTGCCTAAAATATCGAAGATGATGTATTTTAGTCTCAGAGTAAATGTGCCTTCACCAATAGGTGCAGAAGATTTGTACAATTGAAGGCCTTTGCGTGAAAACGATGTATGCCACATGCAGTAGGTTTTGAGAAATCGCCTCTGAAAAATCATTTTTAATCCACAAAATCAAAATTAAATTCTTTCTATTTGAATTCGGTTGTAAAAGATAAAACACCTTAACTAGTTTTATACCAATAAAAAGGTTTTAAAAAAAATCACTAGATTTACTTTTTTGGAATTTAATTTGCAAAAAAATGTGGCTTGTATCCTTTTACATGAAAAAATAAAGGTAAACTGAAAAAATATAAAAGTTAAATGAAAAATAAATTAATTGTCATCAATGGGTAGTCTTCATCCAAATGCTCTATATCCATCGGTAATGCTCCTTGACTAACCAGTTTTTTTGCGCCAATATCCAAAAAAAAATGATGGATTACTTCAGGTATATACGGTAGCAAAAGTGATAACTTATCAACTTTTTTGGGGTTTATTTTTATTGGCTCCATATATTTTTGTTTCAAACATTCTGTTAAACATTGCCTTCTAATACCATTTTTTCCAATATTTATATTTTTAAAATGTTAATTTAAGTAACGTTTTATTTTTAAAAGGTTGGGATTTACGCTGTCAAACTTAATGATACGTATTTTGCTAAAGGCAACTTTTTCTTTTTCATCGGTAAGCTTTTTTTTAGTAATATTTCCTTCTAAAGATTTGAATGAAAAGAAGTCTTCTCTCTTCATTACAGTAACTTTAAATGGATTGGTTCTCTTACACTTACTTACTGCCTCATACCTTACTGGTTCATATACTGCCTTTATCTTCTTTTTATATTTCTCTATCATAGCAAAGTCCCTATCAGACGGAAGATGAGTATGCACCACTACTAAGAATTTATGCTCTATGGATTCAAATACACCTTCTGTAACCAACTGCTTCCACAAGCTCATTAAGACCCAGTTCTTATTTTAACCTCCGCAATTATCTGTATATACAATAAGGTTTTTGGGGAGGTGTTCTTGTTCTTTGAAATGTTTAAAGAGAATACTGGAAATCTCATCGCTACCTCTTTTACCAGTATTCTCAGACCACATGTACATATAGCCCTTATCATTCACACAGTCATGAACTCCAAGATTATATACCCATGCCTTCCTTAAGTAGGACCAGTTGTTAAAGAAGGTACAGGGAGTGCTTGCTAAGGGTCAAATGATATTACGTATGTATCCTTTAAAGCAGCCATTTTTATTGCATCCTTTAAAGTATTTTGCATTGCTTCAGCGCGCCTTAAATGCAACTCTTTTTCTGTCTTTAACTTCTTTAGAGATTCTTCATCTTCTTTAGAATTCTCAATGTTTACATCTAGTTCATCGCATATCTTGCAGGTATCGCTTCTTGGTAGCTTAAATCCTATATTAAACTCAGAACAAAATATCCTTCTGTATTTATCCTGACTTATAGGTATTATATTTTTTTCAACACACCAAGGCTTATAATAATCATAGTATAAAGAAGATATATTGAGGTCATGATTAATGTAAGTTTTATAAGGATTTTTTTTTTCCTACTGTAATGGCTTTTGTATTTTGGAATAATATTAATATGGTCTCGAGCTGACTGGCAGGCCTCCTCCGGTATTTTATTATGATGCACTAGAAACTTCCCTCGTTGATCTGGTTTAGGTGTGGTTAGGCCTTTAAGCATTTGTTTGTGCAGAAGCTGTAATCGCTTCTGAGACGTCAAAACCATGAATGGAAATATATTCTCTTTTAGATATTTTTACATTAAAGCCATTGACCCTTACAAAAGAGAAGAGACAGCTTTCTTTGTTTTCTTGGGGTATGAACGTTTTTTTGGCAACTGCTTTATGTTATGAAATAAATACGCGTTTTGCTTATCATAATCGCCAATATTCCAAAAATCGTCAAAAATTTTATTATCTGTACCTTGAAGCAACATCGTACAGTTTTTGTTGCAACCACATGGTGTTTTTTTTTCGCCTTCTAGTTTTGTTCCTTTTTTCAGGGGTAGGAAGCTCAGCACGGCGTTTTTTTCTGGATTCCTGTAAACAAAAAATCCGCTATATATGATTATTTTAGTACGCTGACAAACATATTGGGATTATGATAACAAACGAAGTAAATGTTATGTCAAAAAAAATAATATTATACCTGCGAAAAATGTCATACTCCCGTAAGGGAATTGCCATAAATGTTATTACAGATATTTTAAGAAAATACACAAAAATAATGGCAAAAATACATAGCTACAATTTTCAGAAAAAAGGTATATGCCACAAAATAAGCCAAATAAGTTTTAAAATAACATAACTAAAATTTTCAGTAAAAGGGTTTAAGCCACATAACCTCAAATACATACCTGTTGCTCTTCATAGGATGATGCACTGGATTTATTTTCACTCTCTACATAGTCTCTGCCTTTTATACTATCGTCAGAATTCCATCCACCGCTATTTTTTTCACTAGAATTACTTGAAAACTCTTTAAACTCTCGAGAACATCCGGCACGTGGGCTACTCATGATGGCGGTTTATAACATTAAATTTTCATCATAAAACGACACTTTAGCATAGTAGCGCCATCTATTGACCGATCATAAAAATATGCTAATGTGGCTAGTACCTTTATTTCCGAGTAATTTCAAATAAAAAAGTCGGGTATAAGGATTTTGTGGCTTGCATCCTTTTCACGCCAAGGGCTTCAATTGTTATTTACTTCAGCAAAAGCTAAAAGTACCATTTCTAACCTTGAAGAACATCGTTACGAATCTAAGAAAAAAGGTATTTACTTATTGTTGGTTGTTACGCTCAAGGATTATTTTTAAAAACTTTTAAGGGTTTTAAGTAATTTAACTTACAGTAGTTGGTAAATGACAGTCATTTCTTTTAGTTTACCAATTACTCATGAATTTTTTTTATACACAATGAAACTTTATATGTATTCTTAAGTTGAGTGAATAAAAAAACATTATTATTATTAATTTTTGTTTGTACGGTTATTAAATATAAAAATAAGTATTCTTTAGGTTTTAAAACTTATTCCTATATTAATTTATTATCGACATAATCTGGGCCTTCAAGAAGTAAAAGTACGACAGTAAATGTTCTCCTTAAAACTAATGGTAACGTTATTATAGAATTTTGTAATAAAATGCAACGGCCTTCAACTGAATTTCACGGAGAGTGCTTTGAACTTCACGAATTCGAAAATTTTGTCAATTTTGACCGAGAGCCTGATAATTTATGTGCATTTTATTTTCCACTTTTTTGGTTTTACTTATAAGTCATATAGCCAAGTTTTAATAAGGTACTTGTACGGATATGTATTATCGTATTCATTTAAATATTACTGATAAAAATTTTAATTTATTTGTTTTGGGCCCGAAATAAGTCGTGACGTAAGATAAAAGGAATAATGTAGAAAAAAATTTATATTTGCATCTTTTTTTTATTGCTACAAATTTTTAAGCTGATTTGTTTTTAAATTTGTTGATATTCACAGATGTTTGTAACAATCTGGTTTAAAATTTAAATAATTTATTTCTCTTAGAGATATTAGGCAATAAAGACAGAGGTAAATTGTCAAAACTAAATTATCTTCAGTTTCACCAGACTTAAGTGAAATTTGAATAACCCACAAATGTGCTGCGAATTTGCAAGATATTTTACATAAGACCTAACAACCTAATATAAAAAAACGGCATTACCAGATCATTATGAGCTTGAAAACATCTATATAGGCAAAACAAAAAATACGTTGTAGCGAGAATAGAAAAAGTATCTAAAGGAGATGTCGCAGAACACACATGGTCGAAGGACTAAAATATTTAGTGGACTGAGTCCAGGATTTACTATAGGGAACAATATTGGAGCAAGAGGATGTTCTTAAAAGTAAAGTGGATTATATAACCATCATTACTAACATATTGCTGTAAATTAGGACGAAACATATTCATTTGATTTAAATTTATATAATGTTGCTCATGTCTAAAGTATATAATATACTCTAGAATAGAGTTTTAGTTTTTAATGAATAAGGATATTTGGAAGGAGCAAGACAAAATTATTTTTCAACTAAGACTATCATCCAATTGAAGTTAAAGTGTTGATAGATTTTAATTCTGTATTATATTTTTTAACCTTAAATCTTAAGTTACCTACCTTTTTGGATTTCAATTTAGAATTTAGATTCCAAATTAGTTCTGTGTGGAAACTACAACCTGCCTGAATATCGATTAACTGCAATTGGTCAGCCTGTAAGCCATGCAACCTGTTTAGTAGAGTCCTTTACATTTTTAGATCTTAAGCAATTAATTTCTGTTCCTAATGGACGTATTGTTTACTTAGATTTAGTTTTCAGTCATTTTAAAGAAACCAATTTTATGCGAGCTATTGATTATCTGTTGCCTGAGAGTATGCACCATATTCCTTATGTTGGTGAGATAGCTTTTATGCATCCCCCTCAATTGAAAGTAGAGCATACTTACCTTGATTTCAAAAATACCAATTATATTGGATTTAACAGCTTTCTTTCCAGTATACAGTGGGGTAGTCTTTTCAGGATAAAAGTATTCAACTCTGTAGTGAAACTTTTTATGAAATCATTAATCTGGGTCTAGCTATGTTTGTTTCAACTAAAGTGTTTAGAAGCTCCAATTTTCCTTCTTACTTTACCTCTGAATTGAGGACAAAAATAATATTGAAAAAGCAAGCACACCAACAATACAAAATAAGCGGCTACCAGAGGGATTTTCAATTATTTGCTGCAATGCGGTCTGAATATAAGATTTTGGCCAGACGAGATTATAACAACTATTTAATCAACACAGAAAGCAATATTACTGATAACCCTAAAAAGTTCTGGTCATTTGTTAACCAGCTAAGAAAATCTGTAATAAACTTTCCTGTGGACCTGATAAGATACCTGAGTACATGTTAGGCAGACTTAAATATAGTATATCACTTCCTTTGTTTTTGTTGTTTAATAGATCTATATCAGAAATATTATATGTGATCAGCTTAGGTGGGCGTGCAAGGGGTGTTTGATGAGAGGCAGCATGGGTTCATTAGTGGTAGATCTACCTCTACTAATCTTGTTTTATATGAGGTTGCCTTGCTGGAGGCCTTCGAGAATGGTTATCAAGTGGATTCAATTTATACTGACTTCTCGAAGGCCTTCGACAGGGTCAATCATGAGTTATTACTAGCAAAACTTAGTTCCCTTGGCTTTAGTGAAAGATCTCTAAGGTGGTTTAGAAGCATGCTGCTGGGTCGTGAGCAGGGTGTTAGGATTGGAGATTCTGAATCTGGAAGTATCTTGGTTACTTCTGGAGTTCCTCAAGGGGGACACTGTTGCCCATTGCTTTTTGATTTATTTCTAACTGACTTTGTAATGTGTTTAACTGACTGTGATTACTTAGCATATGCAGATGATTTGAAACTTTTCCGTGTTATTAAGTCACAGCGGGACTCTGATATCTTACAACACAATCTTACTTCTTTTGTAAAGTGGGCTAATATGAATGATCTCCCTTTAAATATAAATAAGTGCTACTCAATTGGATTCTCTAGACTTAAAAATAAAATGAATAATATAAATACTATTGATGACATAGTACTTAGTTCTGTTGACTCAATAAAGGAGTCTTTGATACTCAGCTCAAATTTGGGGAACACTGTGATCTTGTGGAGGGGAAGGCCTCTCAGCTGTTAGGTTTTGTTTTACGAACTTGTCGTGACATGTCTATATCTACTTAGAAGAAACTTTATTGTTGATTAGTAAGAAGTCATTTAGAGTATCCCTCGATCATTTGGTCTCCTTTTTATAATTGTCACAAAATGCAACTTGAAAGAGTCCAAAAGAGGTTTACCCGATACTGTTCCTACAAGTTGAATATGCAGGATAACCTACTTGACATGGAGGCAATATTGGGACTTCAATCGTTGGAATCTAGAAGGATTCAAAGTGACCTCAGCTTTGTGTATAAGGTTATTCATGGGCTTATTGATTGCCCTGCTCTCATCAACAGCTTTAATTTAAAGTAATTTGACTTTATTTAATATTGTAACCAAATCTTTTGTAAAATGGGGTTTCCCGTATATTGATTGAATAAATAAATAAATAAATAAATAAATAGAAAATAGTATACAATCTCATATGTTAAATTATTGAAAAAAAACAAAGTCTGACAATAGACTTGTTTACGTATTTTGAAAAAATATGAACTTAAATCTTTAAGTACTTTATCTGTATACAGACGAAAATGTCAAATAAAATCTTCGCATGTTTTTTCTTTTAAAAAAATATTGTTAATTAAAATTATAATATATGAAAAAAACATAAGTGCTTTTATCGAACTCTTGGACTATATACCTATAAAGGACATTATTAAAAAATTTATTATTTCTGATTTAACAATAAATTTAACTATGTTAATACAGGAAAAGCAGACAAGCTTTTATTAATTTTAACTAACTCTATCGTTCATTCAAAACAAATAGCAAGTCGTCTTTGTATCTAGACAGTAAATTTACGAACATTTGTATAAAAAATGACCAGCTCATTTTTGAATAAACAGTTTGTACCTCGTATGAGTAACCTAAAATGAAAAAATGTGTCAGCTTTTTACTCTTGAATATTCTTTAGAAACTCTGGAATGGTTTTAAGAAAAATATAATTTTCTTAAAACACTTCTTATAAAGCTGCAAAATCATTTACAACTAAAATTCATAATATTCTACCTAGAAGAAAAAATGTTAATAAATATTTGCATTTCGATAAACGAATCAACAGGATAAAACTGCAATTACAAATTTTTTATTAAATATGTTTTTTTATAAAAAAATTGAGATTAAGCTGGCATTAATAATTAGGTAATCGATATTAAAATTCTAAAGTAGATCAGTTATCCTAAAATCATAAAGTGATAAGTGACACCTCTTATGGGACAAAGAATATAGATAAATACTTGATAAACTGTAATATTTAATATTAGTTTAAAGCTTAAGTTTTTTTTATAATTACTTGATTCTTAAGGCTACTATGATTCAAAAAAATTAAATTTATTTTTTTTTGATAAAATCAACTAAATTAAAATTTAACCACAAATAAGTAAAAATTATATACATTAAACAATTATTTGATATTTATTTATTATTAAATATGTAATAAGTATTCTCTTTTGAATGAGGTTTCAACCATAATTAGAATTTCCAGAGATTTTTAACCAAGTTAAATAAATGACACTTCATTTAAAACTGATTATCCGACGTTTCATATTTTGAATACCATTATTAACTTTTATGTCATAGTATACCAGGTTTTATACCAATCGATCAAAGAGTAGTTAAAAGAACGATTAAAATCTGATTTACTCCAATATTTTGCCTATATGTAATAGGAAAAAATGGTGGCTGACATACGAAATATCATTATTAATTAAAATTTTATATCAAGAAAATAAAAGAGTTATTTAAAGTTTTTGATTTTAAGTAAATTATCTCCAAAAATATTTGAGTGGTTATTAAGCATTAAATTACATTTTATTACAATTTAAATAATGGCTTTATTTGTACTTTTCAATAGTGTCCATAGGCGAAGTCTAGCCAAAGGCTAATCTACTTAATCTATTTAAAAAAAGTAAGCAAAATTATTTTAGATAGCACAACAGAAAGAAAAAAATTAACATGTGTAATGGTAACACTAATATTAATATAAAAATACACTACATACTATATACTAATATACTAACTAATATAAAAATACATACAACAGATATACACCCATTGGTCCATTAAAATCAAAAAATTATAAAATAAGAAATACCTACTGACAATTTAGCTATTCTGTTTTATTAAAAAATGCAGCTTTAGTTTTTTCTTGAAACCCGCTACTGACATTTCTTTTATAGGATTCGGAACAAGGTCATTGTAAATTGCCACAGCATTATACAGAAAACTACGACGAAAGAAGGCTGTTCGATATCTAGGAATTGACAACTTATTTATAAATCTCAGATTTGCTTCATGTAAATTTTTCCGAAAAGAAAGTTTTTTGCGGAGGTAGGGAGGAGTAGAGGACGCTAGCAGTCTATGCACAAAAACCGCCAATTGCAAAGAGAATAGATTTTCCACGCGCAGCCAACTAAGTTCACATAGCCTTGCAGAGACTCTATCATACTTTCTCAGTCCATAAATAAATCTGCAGCAATGATTTTGCAGCTTTTGCAAACGGTACGCAGTGATTTTGACTAAACATGGAAAATAAACAATATTGCAGTAATTCATAATAGGTAATAATAAAAACTCACACAGTTTTTTCCTTACCTTAAAATTATTAATATATTTCTGTTTGCATACAATGGCTTTAAAGAATAGTATGACTTTTTAATAACATTAGAAATGTGTAACTTAAAGCGCAATTCATCATCCAAAAGCAATGCAAGATTTTTTGCACATTTAACCATACTTAGCTGATTACCTCCCACAAAAAGCTTTAAACCGTCCAATGCTATTCTTTTTTTGTTCTTAGAAGTAAAGCACATAATACAACACTTTGAAGGATTGACTTTTAAATTATTTTGAGAGGAAAAGAAGGAAATTCTAGAAAGATCGTCGTTTATTTTATTTGATGCCTCCAATACAGATTCAGCTTTAAAAGAATGATAAATTTGCATACCATCGGCGAACCCCTGGATCTGGCAGTATTTTACAACTTTAAACAAATCAGAAACATACATTAGAAATAAGAGAGGTCCCAAAACAGATCCCTGAGGTACTCAGATGTTATATATTTGATATTTGAAAAAGTCTGATCTTCCAAGACCACCATTTGCCTTCTGTTGGATAAATAGGATTTAAAAAACATTTGGGAAACATTATCAAAGCCGTAATAAGCCAATTTTGCCAAAAGCAAATGATGATCCAAGGTGTCAAATGCTTTGGAAAAATCAAGCATTATAAGTGCTGTGGAGTCACCTTTATCCATTGCAGAAATTATCTCTTGGGTAACGTTTAGTAAGACAGATGTCATGCTATGTTGTTTTCTAAACCCAGATTGCTTATGCGGAATAATATTATTGGAGGTGAGAAAGTCATAAATTTGCGGCTGTATAAACTTTTCCAAAACTTTAGCGATGACCGGAATAATTGAAATTGGTGTAAGGTCGCTGAAATTAGTTGGATTATTAATTTTAGCCAAAGGTGTTAAGAGAGAAATTTTCCACATACCCGGGAAATACCCAGCTTCTAGGCAACAGTTTATAATATGTGTAATAATATTTAACCGCCCTTGTGTTCTTTACAGTTCTCAAAACCCCAATAATAAGGCTTGGGTCACCATATACACGTTCAATATATTTAATTCAAATTTTAATTAACTCTATTTTTTATTACTAAGAATTGTCAATTTTTGCAATTAATTACAAATATGCCAGAAACTAGTTATCCTGATTAAGTAGATCAATCGATTGAGTCAAACATGGCTGATGTTTAAGAACCCGTTTGATATTTAAGACCATTAAACAGAAATAATAAAAGGTTTAATTAATGTAAATCACTTAACTATTAAATAATAAATGTCCTGCTTATTACAACTATATGTAGGGATGCTCATCAGGAAAATAAATTTATTAAGAAAATTGATATAAAAATTCTATAAAATTGATAATGAAACTGTAATTTTCACAAGATGTGATATGCAATGTGTTCTGAGCCTAATAGATATATGAAAAACTATTTTAAATGAATAAACACGAATGTTAAAATCGAACTAATAAAGTTAATATAATAAACAGTCTTTTTAATCTAAACCATACATATCTCTGGCATAAGTAAGGAATTCTGGACTTAACTTGCTTTGCTGATAATTCATTTAACATATGAAGTTCATAAACTAGGAACCGTATGAAACGTGCTTAATGCAATTTAATTATAATGCAAATTAAATATAATATTTTTATTAAAGAACCAAAAATTTGTAGATAAAAATATAATAAAACATTTTTTACCTAGATTCTTCTACGTTATATTTTATTTTTTTTTTAAATAAAATATATAAATTTAAGATGCAAATAGGCGGTTTATCTAATATCAAAAAAATATTTAATAGGATGTATAAGTTATTCGTTTAATCATTTTTTGATAATAAAATTCAACGTGTCCATAAGTTTTCATAACTTAATGCTAAACTAATATTATCTTACCTTTACAATTTTAATATATTACAGTATGTTACCTTTACCGTATAGGGTGTCCCGAAATTACATCGCAATATTTTACCAGATGCATCTTTGTCTAAAAATAAGACAAACACTTCATATACAGGAATCTTGAAAAGTGAATCGTTTTCATGTTACAGGGTGTTTTATAATTTCTACTGAAGATGGTTTTTTTGTTAATATTTTCAAAACACCTGGTCGTTTAATTTCTACAGCGTATACCAATTCGTTTAAATGATCCCATAAATAGTAATCTACTGAAGTTAGATCTGGAGTTCGAGGAGGCCAATTTATAGGACCACCTCGACCAATTCAACTTTTAGCAAAATGAACATCCATCCACTGACGAACATTACGTCCAAAATGATCAGGCGCTCCGTCGTGCTGAAATATTAAATTCTGTCGGATGTTAAAGGAACGCCTTCCAAAAGCTGCCCAAGATTATGTTCCAGCATTTTTAAATAGTTTTCAGAATTAAGACAGTTGGGTAACTCTATCGGGGCAATAAGTTGGTCCCTGATTAATCCCGGCCACAAATTTATTAAAAACCTCCTCTTAAAGTTGGTACGGCGTATCTCTTTTGGATTATCATCTGCCTAAAAATGCATATTATTCATATTAAACGCACCATTTCTAGTAAAGGTAGCTTCGTCAGTCCATAAAATAAAAGGGAGTAAGTTTGGGTTGTTAATTATCCATTTACAAAATTGGATCCCCTGCGCAAAATCGTCTGGTACCAACTCTTGAACTCTCTAGTAATTATAGGGATGTAAGCCTTGGACTTTTACCATTCCTCCTATCTAAAAAAATATTTTTTAATTTTTATTATTAACTATGTCGGCGGTAGTATTTTTTTTTAATAATTACTATTGAGCGGGGGATATGTGTGGCTCGTGACACTGTTTTGATGCTTGTTCCAGGTTTTTCTTTGAAATAGTTTAAGACGTTTTTTAAGTTAAGATTTGCTTGTGGCCTGCCTTGTCCATGAGCTCCATTTTCACATAAGTTACGATGGATGTTAACAAAAACTTGACGATCTGGAATTTATCTGAGGGGAAATTTTCGGCGATACTCACGGGCAGTAGCTAACGAGCCGCCATTACATAAACGATACTCAAAATGCATATCGCTAGTTTTAAAGAAATACTTTACACAAAGAGCTATTTAACTTTACCGACGTAAATGTAAAATAAGTAAAATATTAATTAAAACGTCAAACAAAATTCATGCAATAAAGAAATTGTCAAAAAGCACTGCCAACTACTATTTTTTATTTTATACATGGTTATCTTTTCAATACCAAGTCATTTTTATCTTTGCTGACCACTAATTTTAAACGACCCTGTATACATTTTAGCATAAAATCTTAAAAAATCAGTTAGTTACAATAACAGTAATATACGATAAAAAATTTGAAAAATAACGACCAGGCGTTTCGAAAATATTAACAAAAAACCATCTTCAATAGGAATTATAAAACACTCTGTAGCATGAAAACGATTCACTTTTCAAAATTCCTGTATAGGAAGTTTTTGTCTTATTTTTAGACAAAGATGCGGCTGGTAAAATATTGCGATGTAATTTCGGGACACCCTATACGGTAAAGGTAACATACTGTAATGTATTAAAATTGTAAATGTATTGTAAAGGTAATATAATATTATTTTAGCATAAAGTTATGAAAACTTGTGAACATGTTCAGTTTTATTTGGTTTTACCTGATTTTCAAACAAACTTTATATTTTGCAAACAAGCAGTCACCGTTTCGAGCTTTTTTGTTTTGTTTCTTAAATTGTGATGTTATTTACCTATTTATTTTTTAATTTTGATAACGTAGATGTAAAACCCAACACTTTATAATGTTTTCTTACTTCATCACTGAATATAGGCTGATATTTTAAATAGAAATAGCCCTAAATAAAGGCTAAGACATTTCTTCTTAAATAAAATTAGTTTTATTGCTTCGCGGTGACTGCTTTTGAAATTCATCGAGCAATGCACCAGTGTTTGCCAATAACAGCAGTTTACATGTAGCATTAATGAAAAAGAAAGTTATTATTATTAATAATATTAACACAGTTTTATGGTTGGAACCTTTGGTGTGACGCTTAAATTACGAGACAGTTTTACCAATAACCAAAACTCTTTATTTTTACTGTCGATTCGTGTTTTCCTAACGAAGATTAAAACTCTCTCGTGAGTTTTAATCGTCTTCTAAAGATGCTAACATCGAGATTAAAATTAAGAGGTTTGGTTAGTGGTAAAACTGTCTTGTAATTTAATTATTAACACAATTTAGCATAGGACTAAAAATACAGAGATTACAAGAAACAGGATATTAAGCTTAGCTTATTTTGTAGTCTTATTATTTAAACTAATACAAAACTTTTTAAAATTAATGGATTCAGTGGCATCTAAGAGAACATCTTTTTAAAAATTATTAGCAAAATATACCTTTTTGGCAATATTTATAGTAAGCGAATATAAACTTTGTAAACGAAAGGATTTTTGCAATAGCAATTAAATCTATGAATTTAGATATAAGCTAGAGTATGGTGTGCTTAAAACTGTCGAGGTTTTTTAAATAATGAGGA
Organism: Anthonomus grandis grandis; assembly: GCF_022605725.1. Classification (NCBI taxonomy): domain Eukaryota; kingdom Metazoa; phylum Arthropoda; class Insecta; order Coleoptera; family Curculionidae; genus Anthonomus; species Anthonomus grandis. The sequence goes on from NC_065546.1 coordinate 15,451,885, forward strand.
TAACATTATATTATGACATTAATAAATTATTGGAAACCCAAGTTATGGTTTTTGTCTAAGACTTACGTAACCGATGATATTTATGGGATAGAATTGAACATAGATATAGGACAGATGGGATATTGACTCTTTTAAGAAAATTGCATTAAATATAAAGCTATCAGAAGAGAATGCTGTGAGAATTAGGTCTGAACATTTTCACTCGAATTTATTATAGATAATAGCAAATACCATTGTTACAAGATACCGTAATATATGTAAGAAAGCAGAAAAAACCAAACCAAGAAAACTTATATCACAACGAATTCAACAAAACTACCACTGGCGAATATGATAGCAAATATAAAAGCTTGTTTGCAAAATATAAAGCTTGTTTGAAAATCAGGTAAAACCAAATGAAACAATGCACGCCGAACTAACAAGTATAAAAAGGCAATTAAAGAAAAAGAAACAGAACGAATTGGACAACAATGGTATTATACAGGAAATTTCATTTAAAGAGGGTAAAAATATGCAGCTCATAATTGAAAAAATTGGAGAAACACTGGATGTACTAATAGGAAATATTGGTTTTATTATCATTTGGGCAAAGTCCGAGCACAAAACTGTCGAATAAAACTTTGTTTTCAAAATAAAGGAGTAAAAGAACAGACGTCAACATTGATAAAAAAAATCGAATTAAATACAAAAGACTTTGGTTATAATGAAAAAAACAAAATTTATTTAAATCATGACTTGACAAAACAAAATGTTAAACTATTTACAATGACTAGGGTATTTAAAAAATATCATGACTAGAAATATCTCTGGTTGAAGGATGGAACCATTTTTCTAAAAAAAGGTTTTTTCTATAATAGGTGAAAAGTTATACCAGTGAATTCTGAGATCGCACTGGAAAACTAAAGAGGCCTCTAAGACAAATAAGTGTTACCTATATGAACATTCTAAGTATTCGCAACAAAGTTGATGATATAAAATATTTGATATATTCTAGCTCTCTCTGAGATATGGTAAAATAATGATGAGGCATTCATGTAAGATTTTAAAAAAGATATTATTTTTCAATGTATAGTTGTAAAAAATTTTTCAGCTTTACATTCATGCAGAGATAGCAGAGTTGGAGGAACATTACTTTATATCAAATGAACTTTTAAGTGCCATAAAGCAGATTGGTTTAGTGCAGAAAAAATACCAAACTAGGTTTGTGTAAATATTGGTGAGCCTGACTTAAAAGCAAGCGTTAAATATAAGCCGCCATCATATAGTAATATTGAATTTTTGAAAAATTTTGAAAATATTCTTATAAAATTTCCTAAGAAACATGTTGTTGTTGGAGACTTTAATATTAATTTAGTGGAAGATTATACACTAGTTACTAATCATAAAGACCTATTAACTATAAATAACTTTAAAATAAATAATATAATATCAAATAAAAATGCAACAAATGTAACAAAAAATAACCCAAGCATAATTATTGATCATGTGTCATAAGATATAGGTTCAAAGTTATTGACGGATGATGTAGAGATTTACGACAGCTGTCTTCCGGTCGCAGTTGCCTTATATTTAATTTTAAAATAAATCATAATGATAAGATATTTAAGACAAAAGTGAATCATAAAATTAAATGAACAGAATATAAAAAATTTGTATATAAATGTAAGGCAAGCTGGTATACTATCATTTCGAGAGTTAGGTGAACTAATCAAATTACCTAAAAATGAGTCACAAGCTATAAAAACAGTAAAAATAAAAGAAAATAATACCTGGATTAATGGCAAAATTCTTGAAATGAATCAAGCAAAGAAAAGATGCTTATAAAAAAAATAAAACTTCGGGCAATTTATTGTATGATAATGAGTTTTAAAAAATGAAAAAAAAGTTATAAATAATAAAATTATCTTTAATTAAGTAAAAAAATATTTTTTTTGGAAACAATAAGGTCGCACTAGCACAGATTAAAAAAGACCCTGGAAATTGATCCACAGTATTTTAGCACTCATATCGACTTTGAATATAAATATGAAAATTATTAAAGAACAAAAAGAAATAGTTGATAACTTAAATCGGCAGTTTATATTGGTTGGTAAGAATATTACCAATGATTTAAACAATAAAATTCAACTTATAAGAAATGATTTAACTTTTGATGAAATTATTCGTAGCAACACTGATAAATAATAAACCAAACAACCCAAATAAGATCTGTGAAACTTTATTAGAATTAAAACGTAACTCTTCTCCAGATTTAATTAACTTAAAAGATTATGTGAACTTGAACCATCTTGAAATCATTAGCAATTATACATTTGTGTATATCAAAGATCAATTTTTTTTTGTCCAATATATACATATCAATTTTACAACTAAATACTATATAACCCGAGGACAAAAAGGACTACAGCGTGACCATAGTGGTCGATAACGCAAAATACACAAATCATGTGTATTTGTGCGCGGTACCCCTGTATAACCTAATTTATATATATATATATATAAGTCAAAAAGATTTCTAATAAAATAGCAAATGGCGGAAAAAAAAGTGTCTGTTCGAAATATTTTGATTTAAAGACCTCAAATTTCTGGTTTAAACTAGGATAGTTAAAATAGGATTGCCAGATGTCCTGGATTTCACAGGATGTCCTGGATTTGAGGCTGGAATGTAGGAGTCCTGCGAAGACCTGAGGAAGGACGCCTAATGTCCTGGATTTCAGAAAAGCAAATATTTCAAATTACAAATCCTTTTTTTTCACGGCTCCCTCCGGCTGCTTAATTCGAACGTAATATTCTGCACCATCTTTTGATAAATAGAAAAAAATGCCATAATATTAACCACGCAGATAGCTTTTCGAGACGTATCCAACAGCGCTAGCGGCACTAGCGCGGCAGACGGCATTGGCAGTTTGCTTAATTTTTGGGATTCCCCCAAATGTGTTTACTATTGTTTTGTGTTTTGATGTTATATTATATTACCATCAGCTGGCAGAAGTTCTTATACAACCCGCGAGTATAGAGTTAGTTATTGGTATTTCAAGTATTTAGTACACCTTTTACGCATTTTTTTTCTGATCAGTAGAAATTAAAAAGGTAAGTTTTTTTTTGGAATTAAAAAAATTATTGCAATCTCCCGATACCTATTTTGATACATAGATATTTAAACATTTGTGTTTTTTTTTAGTATTTTGTAAGATGGATGAACTAGATGGCCCAACAACACCATAAAAAAAAGCTGAAAGATTAAATAAATATAGAAAAGAATGGGAAAATACATTTAATTGGCTCGCAGAGGATAATCAAAAAGCTAGGTGCAAATTGTGTAAAAAGTCTTTTTCATTTATATATGGGGGTCTAGATGACATAAAGCGGCACGCGGAAGGCTCTGAGCATAAAAAACACGAAATTATGTTAAAACAAAATATAACACTACAATCATTTTTGGGACGAGAAGGAGAAGTCATGGATCCTCAACAAGAAAAAATACTGTCGTCAGAAGTGGCAAATGTAGAATTCTATAATTCATTAGATTGTATACGTCAATTGCTTGCAGTAATGTATCCTGATTCCAATATTGCCACAAAAACTCATTTGGGTAGAACAAAAGCAAGTACGATTGCTTTTAATGTCCTGGCCCCTTTTTTAGTAGAAAGTCCATTATGTCAGCTTAGCAAAGGAGTTTTTTTGGAATATCCACAGATGCCTCTAATTATGGAAGCGCTAAGCTTTTCACAATACTTTTAAGGTATTGCACATTTAAGGAATTACTTATACGTATACTTTTAAATAGGTTTTTTTTAAGGTATTATGTTCCATCAGAAGGAGTAAAATTATTTATTTCTTCTTGATTTTTTCGAAGATCCCGACAAGAGTGCAAATTGTATTTACACTAACTTAAAAACTAGAATTAAACATGCTGGCCTTTTATTAAACTACATATCATGCTATTCGGCTGATAATACAAATATTAATTTTGGATGCTTGCATTCTGTGTACCAATTATTATATAAGGAGAATAATAAAGTTCTTGTAGTGGGTTGTCCTGCGCATATGGTAAACAATTCTGTAAAAAATGCTTTAGCAAAATGCCGTTTTGATGTAGAAACTTTGATTTTAAAAACTTTTAACCATTTTTCATCTTAAGCAAAAAGCTGCAAAGAGTTAAAAATTTTTTTTTAATTTCGTGGACTTGGAAACTATTTTAAGGCATGTACCGACCCGTTGGCTAAGCTTATTTCCAGCCATAGAAAGATTGCTGAACATTTTTCCAGCCATTAAGAGCTACTTTCTTTCTCAGGAAGAAACAATTCCTATTGCACTACAAGATTTTTTCTCTGAAGACAATTTTGTAGTACAGAAAACTGAATGTTGTCTATGTTTTTTTCACAACTCACTAAAAATTGTTTTTGACACAGAACAAAAACTTGAAAAAGCCGATTTATTTTGTTTCGAAGTTTACAATACTTTAAAATCTCTAAGAGAAAAAATAAGTCAACGAATAAATGACAATTTCTTTGGCTTTCTAGCGTCAAATCTTTTTATAACTTTTGCACCAAATGAACAAACTCAAATAAAAGTATCCTGTTTAGAATTTTATAAAAATATTGCTGCTTATCTAGATTCAAAATATGAATTTTCAGAAAATAATTTGTTTTCAAAATTAAATATTTTTTCTTTAAAAACTCCATTTAATTTTGATTCACTTATGGAAGTTATAAACAACTTACCAATCGACATAAATTTTGATAATCTGTATGAAGAATTTTGTATAGTCAAAACTACCCTTGACAAAGCTTGCACTTCATCTGAGGAGACTAATATTATCCAAAAATGGAATAAAATATTCATAGGTTCGGAACTTATTATTTTTTTAAAAATAATACAATTTGTTTTTTCCATATACGGGTCAAATGCTGACTCTGATGATGTGAATTTTTTCTTTATGTAATGCAGCCTGGAGCGACAGTCGCAATAAACTCCTGGTTGATCACGTAAAAGCAGAGCTTCAGATTAAAACTAATTTTAATTTAAAGTGCAAAGAATTTTATAATATGGCTATTAAAAATAAAAGGCTCTTGCAGACAGTCAATCTAACCAAAAATATTCTTTTTCATCCAAATAATTTTTTTTAAAGCATTTTAAAACATTTATTATTTATGTATCCTGTTTTAATTTGGTACCATAATTTAAACAAATGTAATTTTTATGTAAAATATATTTTTTGTAATACATATCTTTAAGTAAAATATAAAAAATCTTTTTTTTTATGTAAAATATACTTATATAAATAACTGTCAGTTCAATAAAAACATGTCCTTCATTATTTTTATGTGTCCTTCCTTTTTTAATATTGTGTCCTGTGATTTTTAAATTTAAACCTGGCAACCCTAAGTTAAAAGTTCTTAAAAATAGTGTTCTTCTTGCTATTTTTACCTGATTTATTAATAATCCCTAAAAAAACTTTTTTCGATCTACTGACTAACTGAAATAAAGACCGTCTTCCGTGTACACGGCAATAATATAGGTAAATGCAAGTGCCTCAGGTATAGCCTCCTGTATGTACCTATACATGTTTTAGTTCGACCTTTCTCCACCTACTCATGTTTGGCGCCACAATCGAAACCACTTGCCGGTTTTCGTTGCCGCTAAACCCGGAGAATCTAGTCTGTGCACTGAAACAGCTGAAACGAACAGCTGAAAAGCGAAAAGCGACGATCCGAGATCGCAGGTAGCCATGCCGACGTAATTCGAATGTTTTTGCCGTTGAAAATCGAGTTTTTTTCTATTTGTTTTTGTTTGTCGGGTATGTCCGTCGAAAGTTCTAAAAGTGATATTTTCAAAATGCACCAGTCCTAAAGGAATTCTTTTTGTGTCTGAGGTGGTGTTTGTAGAGGGTTTTTTTTGCATTAGTTTAAATTTTTCTTAACGTACATAAAGAAAACTATAACAAATTGGGTAGGCTTATTAGATATACGAATTTTAAAATTTTAAGAGAATATATAATAAATTTTTTTTTTATAAAGAAATCGACTTATCTTTAATTATTTACTATTTATTAACGTTAAAAAATAGTTTAAAATATTGCTTTGTATAAAATAATTTTTTTTAAAGAAACCTGCATTTTTTGTACGTACTATTTATTATGATTTTCTTCTAAACTCATAGCAATTAAACATTGATAGAAAATGCTTAAAAAAGAATTTTCTTCATGAAAAATATTAAGAAAGTTGTTTGGAATTTTAAACGGTCTTAAAATTTGTAAAAAGGTATATTTTTCAATTATTTTCAAAAATGTTTCTCTCAAGATGCAACCAGGAAATATATTTAATAATAATTTAGATTATTATAAATTTAGCATTTGTGTTATTATTGCATTGCACTGATTTAATAAAACAAAGTCGTTACCATTACGTGTGTTATTTGTATGAATATTACTAAAAAATTTTAATTAATAATAGATATATATGGGTAACATAGCTTTAGTTTAAGTATAAGGAATTTTACAGAAACTTCAGAAATAGTCCCTAAAAGTTATCCGTTAATTTTTTATCATATTTTCCAATATCCTGTATTTATATTTAATTTAATCAATGTCTTTTTAAATTTATTCTACAGATATGCCAGGAAAACGAATTCGTTCATTAAATGTGACTTTTTATTACAAGAAATATTTAAAATTCGAATAAGTTAATACAATTCGTTTTTCGTGATATCTGTGTTAAACAGTGTAATTAAAATAGGTATAAGAATAAAATAAAATTACTGCAATATTAGCAATATTTAGGTCTAAGAAATAAGTTTTATCTGACACTATTATTAACTTGTTTATTTAAATTTAATTCTTTTTCTAATTTTAGATGATTCCTATTAAATTAATATAACTGTGCAAACACTAAACCGAAATTTCCTCGTTAATAAATATAAAATTATAAAATTGGACCAAATTGATAACAGTTGAATTTTTTTGTTTATTTCTTGCTTGTTCATACATATTTTAGTATTATACATTTATTTTTTTATTATATAATTAAGAAAGCAACTACAACATTAAAATAAAAACCTAAAAAACACCTTAAAGACGTCTTTTAATATTTAGGCCAGACAAAGGTTAAGGAATAAAAATTTTGCACCTGTCTTTAAGTGCCTATTTTCTTATGCAGGTAGAGTTTTATTCTGAAATATAGCTGAATTAGTATGTTTGTTAACGTTTCATTAAATTACAATTTTTAAAATAAATTTGTATGATTTTATTAAAATAATAATAAAATTTTAATTTTGATTTTGTATGGTTAATATAAGAGTAACAAATTATAGATCAAGAAATTATTATTTTTATTATCATATTTTTATTATTGTGTCCTTATATCTATATTAGTTAAAGATATTAAGGTAATTAAAATAGCTATTTCAGTAATGTAGCGGAACGACCTCTACTTTGCTATAGTTTGTTCTATTAGAATATCGGGCGTCTTAAATATTTTCTTTATTTGTGGAAATGTATGACATTCTTTAAACCCTACATTTCTGCTCGGAGTATTCTTATGATTATTACTTCGTTTGTCACCATTTAATAAAGAAGTGTGGCGCCTTTGACTCCGTGATTCCGTTAAAGGGTTTAATCCGGGTCAGTGCTTTTATTATTGAAAGGTGTTAAAACTAAGCCCGTAACTGAGGTAAATAAACTGAGATTTCCCTGCATTAGTGGTTTCTTTGACCTACGAACCCCCGGGACTAAAAATCCCATTACAACTTGGCTGCCCAACTGGGACAAAGAATCCACGTCTATGGGTAATCCACGACCTCCAGTAGTTCATTCACCGAGGAACTTAAGATCTCGAAGACCATCAAACATGGATGGATCTAGGAACTTTTTAATCGAAGAGAGGAATACGACAGGACCATTACCGACAGTCGCTTCGGGGGCGAGTCCAGAAGACAACGCATCTACAGGAGCAGGCCAAATAAACACCTCTACGAGAGCGAGTGCGGAAACGGGCGCAATCCGTAGAAATAATGGACAAACAGCCGCAGCAAGAGGGTTGCCGTCATACCCGGAACCCCCAGGAACACCGATTATAGCGTCTGCTACAGGTAACCCCTCTCCAAACTATTATCAGGGATTTAAGAGCCAACCATTTTTATCAACGATGGGTCCAGCTACTAATCAATGTAATTTTATTCATCAACCACCGTTACAAAATATCCATAACATATTAAATTCAGATATTTTTAGTAGTGTAGGAGATTTCGATAATAACGGTAGCATTCATCCTATTGATTTTGTAAACCAAATTGAATTTGTATGTAGAGCATATCAGGTACTATTTAACCAAATTAGTTTTTTACTAGTTAAGAAATTTATAGGAAAGACAAAGTCTTGGGCTGAGTCTTTTCTTACAACATTTATTGATTTTTATAGTTTTAAGACAGCTTTTGTTAATTTTTTTTGGAATGAGACAAGACAGTTGGACGTGACCTTTCAAATAAAAGCTGCGCGTTATGAGGGTGGTTCATATTCAGAGCATTTTACTAAGTATATAGCAATGGCAAAACACTTACAACCGGCTTTTTCCGAAATTTCACTGATTTGCATTATAGCCAGGCATTTTCCACCTCATATTTCGTCCCTTTTAGTGGGCATAAATAATTTTTCGGATGCATTAGCAAGGCTACAACAGGCCGATTGTTTTAGCTCAAATTATAATAATAGTAATAATACTTATGGTTCAGCTGGTGGAAACTGTCGCTACTCATATCAATCAAATATGCCTCAAAGGAGTGAAAAGTCGGAAAGACCACCATTTCTAAGTGGTAATTTTAATAAACATGGGCCTAAACAAAATGTCCGGACCGCGACCATAGGTCTCCACCAAGATATTTTGGAAGAGACGCAGGAAAACTAGAAAGATCTCTGTCTTTCCGCCCGGAGGCAGAGCAGATAAAATTAAAAGGGGCCATGAATTGTAATTATAATAATAATAATCCCATTGATGAATTGTTGTATGAATGTGATTTTGAACACTCAGTTTTAGACACACGTTCTCCAGTGATTTCTCTTAAAATTTTCAATTTTAATTTTCCAGCGCTTATTGATACGGGATCAGAATGTTCGTGTTTATCTGGAGAAGTTTACGAACAACTCGGAAATCTGCAAAATCAAATACCATCTTTTTCAGTAACGGGTGTAAAGATTACTGGGGCTTTTAAAAGTAATGAAAAGCGGGTAACTCAGCAATTACTTGTGGAATTTTTAGTTTTGGATAAGTACATGTTTATTCATGAATTTTTACTAATTTCAAATTTATTATATCCTATTATTTTGGGTGCAGATTTTTTACGTATAGTAAACGCTAAAATAAACTTAAAAGATAATTTAATTTCGGTGTATATTGATAAACAAGAGATTAACATTCCAGAGATAAACGTTCAACACGAGTATGAAGTGCCAAGAGAATTGTTAAATATTCGACCGGTCGCTGTACGCAAAAATAGTTTTAAAGATAACAATGTTGTTATTAGTGAAAGAAACATTTCTTTCAATACCGAGTTCATAGATTCTTTGAATTATCTTTTCGACACACAAAAGCTTGGCCTGAAAAATATTTTAAATAAATTTAAACACATATTTTCGGATATCCCCGGTAGAACAAACTTTTATACACACGAAATAAAATTATTTGATGAAACCCCGTTTAAAATTAAACAGTACCCGATACCAATGGCGCATCGCGAAGCGGTGTTTCGTGAAATCGATAAAATGGTAAGCTGGGGTATTATTGAGAGGGCCGCTACCGCTTACGTGAGTCCGCTGCTGTGTACAGTCAAATCTGACGGGAATGTCCGAGTATGCTTGGATGCTCGCCATTTGAATACACGTATGGTGAAGGATCATGAAATGCCGCGTCCTATAGATGAAATTTTAAAATTGTTTTCTGGCGCGAAATTTAAAACTTGTTTGGATTTATCGGCGGGTTATTGGCAAATTCCTTTATCTGAAAATAGTAAAAAATATACTGGGTTTTTAGTAGGAAATAAAACTTACGTGTTTAATGTCTTACCTTTTGGTATTTGTACTGCCGTAGGGTCTTTTTCAAGAGCGATTTCAAAAGTAATAGGGGATTCATGTGCGGAATTTTGTGTAAATTACTTAGATGATCTTCTTGTTTTTTCGAGGACTTTTGAGGAACACATGGAACATTTGAGCGAAATTTTTGAAAGATTAGCGAACGCCGGGTTTACACTTAAGTTTAAGAAATGTTCTTTTGTACCGGAATGTTTATCGTTTTTGGGATATACTTTAACCACCGAAGGAATAAAGCCAGATAAATCGCGAGTTGAGGCAATCGAATTTTTTCCGCGACCAAATAATAAAAAAGAGGTACAGTCTTTTTTGGGACTCTGTAATTTCGATAGAGCGTTTTGCGCTCAATTTTCTACACTGGCAGAACCACTTACGCAGTTATTACGTAAGTCCTCTAAGTGGAACTGGAAAGAAGAGCAAGAAATTTCCTTTTTAAAATTAAAACAAAAGTTAACCAACGATGTGCTCTTATATCATCCCCACGAAGGTTTTGAATATTGCGTTCAGACTGATGCCAGTGACGTAGGATTGGGGGCACAGCTTTTCCAAAATATCGAGGGCAAAAGAAAGGTTATTGCTTATGCAAGTCGTCTTTTGCTAGACAGAGAAAAAAATTACAGTTCTTGTGAGAAAGAGGTATTAGCTATCGTTTGGGCAGTACATAAGTGGAGGATATTCCTTTTGGGAAGGCATTTCCAGGTTTTCACAGATAACAAAGCATTAGTATACATCCAGTCTTGTCGGCTGCTCACTCCACGAATTTCTCGATGGGCTCTTGCTCTGCAAGAGTTTGATTATACGATTCATTATGTTAAGGGCTCTGAAAATATAATTGCAGATACTTTGTCTCGATACCCTCATTCTAGGTTATCGACTCCATCGAGCAAGCGATTTAGACTGATGTCCTCCCTCTGTTGTTCTGGGGAATTTACGAGTCAACTGAGAGATTTGAGTAAACTTCAATTGAGTGATCCTGTTTTCGGTGAGATTATTAGATCCTTGCAAAAGGGTAATTTAATTAAGCAATACGTAATGCATGGGGATCTGTTGTTCATCCGTAAAGCTTTCGATGATCCGTACGTTTTGTGCATACCATCAGTTTTACAGGAAGCTTTTATCCAGCATTATCATGAAACTCTGGGGCATTTTGGTGTGTATAAGACTTGGACATTGCTACGGCGGGATGTATGGTGGAAAAATATGTATAAAGGAATTAAAAGCGTTGTGAAGAAATGTGACATCTGTCAAAGAACAAAAGTTTCTATTCTGGCGAGGCCTCCTTTACAATCAATCATCGCTAATAAAGTTAATGAGTTAATTTCTCTTGATCTTTATGGGCCGCTACCGAGGTCTCGAGGAGGTGTAACTTATGTTTGCGTAATCGTCGACGTTTTTTCTAAATTTATTACATTGTATCCTCTTAGAAAGGCCACTACTAGAGCTATCCTAAATCGCTTGCTGCTCGAATATTTTCCTAAGCATGGGGTAGTTCAACAAATTTTGACTGATCATGGTACTCAATTTACCGCCAAATCTTGGAAGGATACTCTTCTACCCTTAGGGGTAACTGCGGTGTTCTGTTCCGTTCGCCATCCTCAGGCCAATCCTGTCGAGAGGTACATGAGAGAATTGTCTCGTCTTCTACGTACTTATTGCAATGAAAATCATCGCCGGTGGGCGTACGAGTTGCCAAAGTTTTCCGAATTCTTAAATTCGGTTATCCATGAATCCACCGGGTTTTCCCCTCGAGAACTACATTTAGGCTTACCGCCTTTATCCCTATTAAGAGAAACTGTTAGTTTCCCTGACCTTCCGCCAGATTGCCCTGAGCGAAAGTTGGTGTTAGCCCGTGAAATGTTACAAAGTCGAGCGGAAAAAAGAAAAATGTCTTATCCATCGCGTCCTTCACCGAAATATAATGTAGGCGATTTAGTATTGCTTAAAGCAAATCCGGTATCCATAGCATTGGCTGCTGAAACGAAAAAAATGATGTTGTTGTTTGAGGGACCTTACAGAGTAAAAGCTCAGATTAGGCCTTTCACTTACATTTTAGAAAATCCAAGTACGGGAAAAGAGCGGGGACAATTTCATACCAGTCATTTAAAGATATATAATGCCTAACCACCTAATTTCATAGGTGATTACGCCGGGGGCGGTTGTAGCGGAACGACCTCTACTTTGCTATAGTTTGTTCTATTAGAATATCGGGCGTCTTAAATATTTTCTTTATTTGTGGAAATGTATGACATTCTTTAAACCCTACATTTCTGCTCGGAGTATTCTTATGATTATTACTTCGTTTGTCACCATTTAATAAAGAAGTGTGGCGCCTTTGACTCCGTGATTCCGTTAAAGGGTTTAATCCGGGTCAGTGCTTTTATTATTGAAAGGTGTTAAAACTAAGCCCGTAACTGAGGTAAATAAACTGAGATTTCCCTGCATTAGTGGTTTCTTTGACCTACGAACCCCCGGGACTAAAAATCCCATTACAGTAATTTATTAATTTAGTATCATAAATAGCATGTTCATTTTAAAACATTCTACTTCAAATAACAACTTAAAAATGTAGAGAAAAAATAAAAACCCTACGTCTCGGTCTCAAAATATTATTTTTTTATGTCCCGAAGGTTACATGTTTCACTTAGAAAAGCATCATCAGACCTTATAAACTAGTAATAACGCTCACGAGATGACCTGCTTAGTACTGACAATTAAATTATAGGAATCTTTTAATTAAAAATGTAGGAAAAATCTCTGAAATAGGCTAAAAAAATATCGAGGGTAATAACTGTTCAAGCGAAAATAATTCACTTAATTGACTTACTTAAAAAAAATTAATAATTTAATAAATATCCTTTCAAAATTTAATAAATAATTATATTGAATAAATGATTTCTAATAAATGTCATGAAATATACTTCGAATAGCACGAAATAAAAAAGTTTAATAAGCTAAAATCAGCTGAATTTATCTCTATCATAGCCTCTATCATCTCTTTCTATCATAATCTAACTATTGCCAGATTGGATAAATAAAGTAGGAGGAAAATTATTTTGAAAATTTACTCCAACAATTCAAAAATATGTACCACTATGGAATTGATTTATTTATTTCTTTTATATTAAATTAATTAAATAGTCTAACTACACAATCAGTTTTCTAAAGTGCATGTCCAAATAATAGTTTTTTCATGATACTAGTTACGTTATTAAATTAACACATAAGCAGCTCTTCACAAAGCTTAAGCCATTTTATTTAACACAATTAAATAACCAGTAACAACACAATACTATTTGCACTTTTTTGTTAATATAATAACTTAAAGCAAAATGAATTCCTTTACATTTCATTAACCATAATTATTTGTAGAAACAATTCTTAAAGTGAAATGTCAAATTTAAGAAATTAAGAAAAGCCTGATCCTTCTGTTTTTTAGTAGAAGATTATTTTTAAGATTAAAATATTTTTAAGGGGGTAGGAGCTCATGTTATTCTTGTCGATAGTTTTTTGTATGTATTACAAGTTTTTTTTTAAATTTTTTTTGAAAACTATTTATTATTTTATATTTCACCTACATATGATAAGATGACCCTTAACATTCTAAGAAACAAAGAAATCTCTTAATTTATCTGTATATAAATATAGCGAGCATTTTGCCATTAAATATGTCACCTTAAGGTCCGGAAATCCTATGTTTAATTAGAAATGACTAATGTAACTATTACTTATTTTATAAATCATGCAAGTTTTGCAAATACTTGGCATAAATAAATATTTAAACTTTTTAGAATAAAAAGTGCGGTATTCCAATGCACACCTAGGGAAATCCATGATTTATACACATTCATAAAACAAACAAAAATTAAAAACTTTCACAGAAATATTTCCCAAATGTCTCGCAGTCTGGTGCAAACGTCAGAAATAAATTTAATATAAAATATTAGTTTAAAAAAAAAATGCTTTTTTAAAATAGTTTAGACTTTTGTTCTTATTTAAAATTTTATCTTGTTACATTTATATTTGAATTATGGTTTGGTTTATATAACCTATTTATTCCATAGGAGTTTTTCGAATTTTTAAAGTACATATTTCATATATGAATAAAACCAGACACTACTACACTGTCCTCCTCCCATCGATAAGGTAATATGTCAATTTTTTTTGGCTGATTTATAATATACACATCTGCCAACAATAAAATGTGTGAAACTAGAAATTATATAGTGTGACAAAAAGGATTTCTATTAATTACTTTTTTACATGACTAATGTATTTATTTTTTTACCTATGGTAATAGGGCTTTCATAAAAAAAAATTGAAGCAAAAAGGCTATATTCAATAATAAAGGTATTATTTTATTATTTAAAAATGTATTTTTTTCTGAGCAAAGTAAAAGAAAAGAAGGTTATTTATACTATTTTAAACCTTATTTGAAAAAAATTAAGCACAATCATGTAGTATATATGAGGCATATAAGATAAAAACCCGCTAAATCCACTTTACTTAGATTTTCAGAAAAATCCAAAAACTATTTAACTAACTTTAAAATCAACTTTAGGGTTAAAGTTTTGTTTATAGATTCTTCGATACTATTAGACTCTATCTAAGTAAAAGAAAATATCCTGAATTTTACCCGAAATTCAGAAAATGGAAATAAAAAACGGATTTAGTGGATTTTAAAACCAACTATTGGATTTGGTGGATTTTGATCGTAAATAAAATAGACTTAGTGTAGTTAGTCACGAAACAAAGTTATAATAGAAAATTAAACCAAAGAAAATTGTAACAGATAACAAAAAGAATCATAGGACTACTTAAAGATATGTTTTTAAAGTATCTTCAGATCACAAAAAGACACACTTCAAGTAAAAAATGTAACTACTAAATCCGGAACTATCTCTACTGGTTCACATAGATCGTTTTGGTCGTTCACATCGATTTCATAATTTTCTTGCGGATAAGTCCCTCCTAGATATTTTTCTAACACTAACTTATAATAATCTAGAGTACCAAAATCTGTCCACTGGGCTCCATAATGTTTAATTAATAGCGATGACACATCCTGTAGTTTATTAATTTTTGGTGGTACTCCAGTTTCTATTGGCAAGGGATTTAAGGAATCTCGAGATTTTCCTTTTTTACAGACAGATTTGCTCTGATTAAGGTCAGAGATATAACTTTGTTCTCCCCTTATGGTCACGGTATTATTCCTCCCTCTTTTTAATATGAACCTTTTGGACATATTGAATTTAAAGTGCCACTTAGATGGGGGATTTAAAACTTCCTGTGAAGCAGATTTCCAGTCCATAACTGGCACATCTTTACCCAGTTCAACAACTGTTCCATGTTGTCTAAATATATACAGGTATTTTATAGGTTCTACTATCTGTTCAATATTTCTAATGGATTTCTCAATATCATTAAATACCCGGTCCGGAGGAATATACGAGTGTCCAACAACAGGAAAGACAAGCTCTAGTTCTTTTATAGGTGCAGTACTCAACCATTTATTCCAGATCCATTGCCAATATGATGCTGTTCTTATTTTGTCCTCCGCATCCATCAGCGACAAGACGAATTTTTACATACCATCAAAATTACTATGGTTTAAAGTATAAAAAACAGCAGATGTAATTTCATTTGCTCGTTTGCGATGTTTATCCTCAGTCCATGCAAAAATCCGAACATTTTCTGGAGTTTTAAAGAATGAGAGTCTTCTGTGACTATTGTGAAGTTATACATATACAGTTGTCTGCTATAGTATACACTCTGATCTGGAATTTTGGGCAGAGTTAAATTTTTTTGACAATCAAAACTTCTTATTAGCAAGCCTTCTTTTTTTCTCTCAATTTTGAAAAAAAAGGCTTTTGCTCTCAGTTTGTGAATTCGAAGTTCAATCATTATCTTGTTTTTCTCACTCGCATCTTTTTCCTCTTTTAGCTTTTCTCCAAGCTCCAAACATTTTGAACATACATCAGTACGTGGAGATCCAAACCCTATGTTAAAATGGGTATTAAAAATTGATCGGAAATAACTTTCTTTTACCTGAAGCTCCAGAGAAACCTCACTTTTGTATAATTTCCACAAACGTCGAATATTTAGGCTGCTGGGTAAATAAACTCTGCATGCTGTTTTGCTGCGGCAGTAGTGAGACTCAATAGCCTGAAATTTTTTTATAAAGCTTATTATTGCATGTCTTCTAGGCTGAAATAATCTTTCTTTTCTGATTCCACCTCGCCTTTCTTTTGCCATATTACGACTTGTGAAATGTCGATGCAAAACATCTTTTACTCTATCTGGGCGAAGGCAAAGTACACCTAAAAAACTTTCACGGCAAACTGGTACCAAATTATTATTTTGATTCTTTGGGATGAAATACTTGCACGCAAATTGTCGACTGGATGTTCCCTTGTTATTTCGACGGCGACGTGTCACCTCTATCTGGGAGAACTTTATGATAAAGTTGTCTTGACCCACCTTAGTTTGGTTCTCGTAAAAAGCATTATGAAACTTTTTAATATCTAACATTGTCAAAGTACTGCATCTAAAACTTTTAGTACAATGTTTACATTTTGGGTATTTTGGTAGAGTTACAGCAGAATATCTAAACAAAGAACATACCATCCTTAGGTTTTCTTAACTTTAAAAATGTAAACAAAACTCATTACCTTCTGGTCTTTTCCACATTCCTTTTCAATTTTCTGGAGCTCGCTGCCTCTTTCTAGCCTTATTTTGATTTACTACGACGATTTCTTTCGTGTTATCGCACATTACTTTTATTATACTTTACTTTTTTAAATTAAATAAACTTTGAAAACATACTGATGTCAATCGCAAACGAGACGTTTCTGACAGCAATTCAAAATAATAATATCAGCGGAATACTATTTTGACCACATGACCACCTAGCTGAGTATCTGATTGGCTAATTTGGATTTGGCGGTATTTGAAAATAAACCAAGTTGGATTTAAAGGAATTTGAAACTCAACCGAGTTTTTAAACTATATTTTATAGTGGATTAGATGGATTTTGTTACTGAATTTCTGTTCCTGTGGATAGATATTTTTATGACTAATATAATCATGTATATAACATATTTTTGACTAAAATTGGATTTAGCGGGTTTTGATCCTATATGCCTCATATAATCTTTTATTTATTGTCTGACCACGTTAAATTAAAAATTATCGAACATCATAAGAATTTTACTAAAATAAAAAGAGTAATAAAAAAAATAAAAAGTCGCTCATAATTAATATACAGGGAGTTAAGGAAGGTTTCTGACATAAAAACTGAGAATCGGGGATTTTGGAAAATGGGAAATATGATTTTATTCTGTTTTTTGACATAAAGTGTAAATGTATTCACGATATTTCATGCCATCTCTTTTTAACTAATTCGTTTTATTATTATTTCAACAAGTAGCGTTTTATTATTTTTTATTGATAGAATGATGTTTTTTAAGAAAAAACATGTATGTACTAGTGTTATTTCGGCTGAACAAAATATTTGCATTTAAACATTCTGATGCATAGTTAAAAAATAGTTTAACATTAAATTAAAGTAACATTAAAAATGAATAAAATAATAGAAAATATCACTTTAATAAAAGCGCAAAATGTCCACCATTCGCTTGCAGGCATTTTCTTAATTTTTCACTGAATGGTACTTTACTTGAAATACAGTTCCTTGATTATTCCTGAGAACATTAGTGTAATCATGATTTTTTTGCCATAGTTGTTCTTGGGTATAGATTTTCTTTATACTAACTTATTACTTAATATAACCCCAAAAGGAAAACTCCAATGCATTAAGATCCGGGCAACGAGCAGGCCATTAAAATTTACTTGAACATAGAAGCAAATTTTATAGCTCATTTCACTATTGGAATATTCATTATGCTTAGGTATTAATAATAACCTAAAGTTATTGCGCGTTTAATTCACGTTATAAGACTCATTTTTTAAATTAATAAGTGTCAAAACTAATGACATTATGCTTGACATTAGCTTAAGGAAGTATCGATGACTACAATAGTTTGTTATCTGTAGTATCCGTATTTAGTGTTTTTCAACAGTCAACAGGACGTTTAAAGTAAATATTCCAAATACGGGTTGTTTAATTAAAATAATTATGTAAAATCTGTATTGTTGAGACGAATTCATAATGAGTTACTTATTTTATTGGGTATTACGTCACTTATAGCAAAAATAAATTTAGAAATTACTATCTCACAAAAATTGTTGAAAGAAAAAAAGTTGAAAATAGACTTATTCACGTATTTAAAAGAAATATGAACTCAAATCTGTAATGATACCGTTCGATAGACCTAATTTAATTCATTAATTAGGTATAGTATAGTATAATATAGTAATAGTAAATAGTAATAGTAATAGTAATAGTAATAGTAAAGTAATAATATAGTAATAGTAATTAGGTATAGTATACATAAATTAAGTTCATTAAGTTTTAAATACAATAATTTACCTGAGGTATAATAGATTTTCTTATATACCTGGGAGCTGAGGTTTAATCTATTAATCTCTGATCTCGTTTCTTTTTTTCAATATCCTACCTAACTTTATTATGAATATTAAAATTAAAAAACGATAAAAACACCGAGAAGACCTACTTTTTAAAAAAATACTTTATTTGAACCAACGTTTCGGTAGTTATATCTACTACCGTCGTGAAGGTAATTAAAGTGAAATTAAAGTAAATTAAAAATATTATAATAAATAATAAAATAATATAAACTTAAAATAATTATAGTACACCTTTTTTTTGGAAATCATAATTTTGTTGGCTACTTAAAAAATAATAAAACTGTACTAGTAAATAATGTATGGCATGAAACAGCGTGTAAATATAATATAACTAGAGCCCTATTCACCTTATTTTAAAAAATAGAATGAAATTATATTCCTCACCCCAAAACCTCCGATTATTCTTGAGCTATAGAGAAAAAACAGATTTAAAAATTAATTTTAACACCCTATATCTTATTTATAAGCCCATTTTATCAGTTTAACCTAGGCATATTTTACTCAACATCATTATTATCGCAACTTCAACCTAGAATAATTTTTTGGTGCATTCGTTACCGATCAATCTGTATAAGACTCGTAGACTTTCATGTGGATGCAAAAAAACTTTTTTTTGTTTTAAAATTCAGCTCAAGACATCAGCATTGAATTTTTTACGTTACATTGAACTTGGAATATTTTACTAAAGATCAAAGTACGCAATTATTTTTTAGAAAAAAAAACCTAACTTTGATTATTTTAGGCTTACAGATTTATAGTGTATTTAAAAGGGAGACGATATCCTAAGAAAGACCTTATAAAAAATGGAAATTTCAACAGATAACAAACAATCTTATATTCTTATTATCTAGAACTCAGCCCAACTTCTGCTTAAAAATTCCCATTATGTCGCAAAAATATACAAATTTTCTACCATTCTTACCTTGCTTGCCAATAGTTCTGGCAAGAACTATATTGGGGATAAGAAATATTTACATTTTTGATAGATTTTTAAATAGTAACGATTATAGTGCTTATAGTTTTGTGGTCCTATCCTTCTGTTATATTTTATTGTATATCCTAATTAAATATTTTCTTCTTTTAAACATATTTTGAACTAACTGCGATATTCAATTTGTTGTGTTATGATTGTTGTAAATTAAGGAAGAAGTTCATTCTGAAGTGGAGTCAATATAAAATTGAAAAGTTAGTAGGGGAAGTTTTTTCTCCACAAATAAAACGCTAATCCTCTAATTTTAGGTATTATGCATTTCGGCAAGTGTTCTTGCCATCATCAGACTTGGGTTACTTAACACTTACACAAATTCTAAACAAGAACACTTGCCGAAATGCATAACTCCTGAAATTAGAGGATTAGCGTTTTATTTGTGGAGAAAAGACTTCCCCTACTAACTTTTCAATTGTTGTGTTGTGATATGAAACTTCTGTTTTAATCATTATTTATTTGTGTCAAAGTTCATACATCCAACTGGTATAGAAGACAAAAGTTGTAAAAGACTATTGAATGAAATTTTGGAAATTTGTGCAAAAAATATGATAAGAACATATTTGAATGCCTTTTGATAACTTTGCGTAGGTTCACGCTTTTTAAAAACATAAAAATTCTTTATAGTTTACCAGGAGATTAGTAATGTATGATAATTTAAGGAAGCAAAATACATATTAAAAATTTAAAACAAAAAAAATGTTTTACTTGTTTTACTCTTTACTTGTCTAAATCATTATCTCTTGATTTAACACTCTTTTACAAATATTATTTAAAATGTGCTTTACGAAATTTAAGTATATCAATATTCCTTAATATTTTGGCTACAGAATCAATAGTTTTATTTTTCAACAAATTTAAATTGTGAAATATAAAGGCTTTCCAATTTGTTTTTAAACAGATGTGTTTAGGTATATATTAAAACTTTATTACTGCCTGATTTTCCAATAAATCCGCTTATAAGTAATTAAATAAAAATTTTAATGCCTTTGGAAATTGTTTTTCGATAAGTTATAATTGATTTTAATACGCCACTGCAAATACGATAAAATTCAATATTTAATATTGTTTTTATTACTAATCGCTAAAAAGGATAAACTCCGTCACCTTCTAAATATAGTCATATACATTTTTTAAAGATTGAACTGAATAGGAGAACCTATAGCAGGTACTAATCGTTGGTGGCACCTTATTTGAATAATTTTTACGCTTTATTAAGTATTTTTTGATAACGCTTGACTGTCTGTATTCTCTTATTTTTATGTTAATTATTTAACCGGGATATAAAATTTAATTCTTTTATTGGCAGTTAACACTTCAAGCACAGTTTCAAAAACAATTTATAGCAAAGTTAAAAATAAATTTTATAAATGTGCGATTATATATTTCGTGCTTAATAAGTCGGATATTTCTGAGAATACAACCGCAGACAATATGCGATTATCATACTGGAGAAGGACAAATAATGTCGACATTTATATGCCTAAATTCCGATGAAATCCAATTACTAAAAAAACGGTACCACGTTTCAAAGTCGGTACTTTTATGACGGTCCAACAACTTATGGCAAAATAATAATTTAGTGGAGATTAAAAGGCAAAAAAAATTAAGCCGGACGCGAAAACCGTATCCGAGGAGTATTACCAACAGAACAGTCGGTGAACTTGAAAACGAAACCACTAGGAACCCGTCAGGTGACATCTATGGTTCAAAGAGGTACCTAGTTTAGAGTACGCATATTTTATTCATTTTATAAATGATGTCCAAGTTAACTTATAATTAGGTTAACTAAAAACTTAATTAATTTATTATATGTCACTTAATTAATTTGTTATAGGATCAAATAAACACTAACATAAATTTTTATTGAAAACTTTAATGCTAGTCCAACTTTAAATAAAGAACTTGATTTTGTATACAGTGGTGGCCAAAAGTATGGAAACTTTTTTAATTTGTATTTTTTTTAAAGAAACCAGGAACTATAATAAAGTTACTCATATTAAAGGCCAATCCATCAAAGCAATGCTCTGTTCATTTAACCAATTTTTCACAAATTGGTACTTATGTTTAGGGTCGTTGTCTTCCTGAAACAACCATCTCAATGGCATTTCCTACTCAGCATAAGGCAACCTACTGTTCTCCAATATGTCTTTGTATAGAAAACGGTCCATTATTCCATCAATTTTAACAAGGGGGCCAACACCTGATCGGGAGAAACAATCCCACACCATTACGCTTTCACAACCATGTTTTACCATAGGCATTTGGTATTTGTGGGTGTACCTTGTACCTTTTGGTTGCCGGATATAACGTCTCCCGTCACTCCCAAATAATTGAAACTTACTTTCGCCACTAAACAATACAGTATTCCAATTTTGGTGAGATCAGGTAAGATGATCTCGTGCAAATTTCAAGCGATCCTTTCTATTTTTCTTTGATATTAGTGGTTTCTTTACAGCAACTATTCCAAAAAGCCCCACCTTATTTAGCCTTCTTCTCACCGTGCGAGCAGACACAGAAATCCCCATTTCACTCATTTCTCCAGAAATATCTATAGAAGTTTTCTTTGGGTCGTTCATCGATATTCTTTTCATTACCTTCATAGCCCTTTTGGACAACTTTCTTGGTCTTGTGGGCTACCAAAACATTTCATTTGTTTATAACCCTTCTGGTATAGTTCAACTATTTTACTTTTTAAATCACTAGATAAGTATTTACTCTTAGGCATGATGCATGTCTTCACTCAAACAAAATCGTACCGTTAAACAGTTTGTAGTAAACAATTATTATGATTTTATTAAACAATTATTATGATTTTATTTATCAAATTTATTTCCATACATTTGGCCACAGAGAAATAACTCCTCTTTCATTAAAACTAATATCTTTAAAACAACATTCTTTTGCTTTACCTCCATTGGAATTTCCTTTATTTGCTGATAAGCTGTTTATTTATATTTTTGAGAGTTTTCGCATTGCGATATTTTCTGCATTTTTTGAAAAAGTTTAAAGTCCCCATACTTTTGGCCACCACTGTAGTGCCCATAAGTATGTTATAATAATTTAATCCGAATAAAAGAAATTCTGCCAATAGGTATTGTCAAATTTTTTCTTATTATATATTTAACATACATACGATTCTAACGACAACATACTTAGATCAGATTCTTTTCTTCTTTCTTAGATTCTTTTTCTACCTGAATGTGTAAATTTTAAGTTTCATAGAAATTTGAAAAATCTTGAATTTACGAATAAAATATTTTTATCTGTTCAATGATTAAGATACAGCTGCTATTTTCAATTTATTTAGTTGATATTAGAGATAAATTTGCATACAATAAGTGAATATTTGGCATATTCATTTTTCAAATATCATTTTCAAATACTAAATATAGTATTTCAATTGTCAATGAATATTTTTAATTAGCTAGAAAATTTCAAAAAGATAGTATTAAAAACTGTTGCTGTACTGGTTTTTAAGTAAAAACCTTACATTTTTATCATGATCATTTTTAATAGTTATTTATTTTACTTATATTTAGAGGCTATAATTGTTATTATTTATATTGTCTGCTTATAAATTGCAATCCTAATTTTCCAAAAAACACCACTTCTATTAAATAATCATTATAGAAATTTAAAAATCTATACTTGGACACAGTTACAAAAATAGTTTTCTACCTTAAAAAAATAATAAAATAATATCTTTTAAAATTCATTAGACGTGCATACCTTATAACCAACAGAGGTCTCTTTTTAGAAAATGTTAATCAGTGTTCATAATTTTTTTTAACTTTTTCAATTTGTAAACATAATTATATTTATTTTTTTAAGATACTGAATATGTAAATTATTCAGTATCTTAAAAAAATTACCTTTAGAGTATTTAATATAAATAGAGTAGTGGTTAAGATGTTAATTATATTTAAGTCTAATTATAATTATATAAATTTAAAATAATTAAATTATTTAATTTCTTTAAAAGAATAAATGTTAGCATACTCGTTTCTGTTCCAAAAAATAAGAGCAAATACCACTTACGCTTAGAGGTTGACGAAATAGAATTTATGAGTATAGATTTCCCCTTGATCATAACAATACGAGTATTTCTATCATGAAATCTAAAGTAACACGTGATAAATGAAATAAGAAATCATGTATAATTAGAAATTAACATCTATTTTTCAATTAGTTTCTATAATGCTGCTATTTTTTTCCATACTATATATTTAGGCCGAATTCTAGTTACTAAAATAAATTTATAAGAAGCTATAATTAAAAACTGTATGCTAAATATATGTTAGCATAAATTTATTACTTAAAAAAACGATAAAATATAAAAAATCCTGCGTTTTTTAAAATAATTCTTACTCGAATTAGAAAGTCTAAGTATCGCCATTTAACATGCATAACTTAAATGTATATGAGAATAGCTTAATAAAAGTTAAAAAATTATAAAATTTCCTAAATTATCAAAATCAATTTGCAATATATCAGATAATTACATAACATAACGATTTACCACTCTATATGATAGAACTCATAGGTTTATGTAAACCGGTATGACTTTCTGGCAAGCACATTGATTCCGAATATAACCTCAAAATGGTGTCAACAAAAGTGAGTTGCCGGTACTTCTCGGGCTTACGCATTAATAAAAACCACCCACAGTCTACGATATTAAAAAAATATTATTTGAATATAATAAACATATTTAATTTTTTTAATATATTAGCACATTAAATAGACTTTTGTAGTAAGTATATGCTGCAAATGTAAAAACTCCTTAAATATTTTTTTCACTGAGATAAGAAATTTTGGTCATACAAGAAGTTTATGTGATTTTTAAGTACTATATAAAATAAGTATTGATTCTTTAACCAATAGTGTTAATTGGTTTTATTCCCAATTTATGAGTGCAAAAAATATTTTTTCTACAATAATATATTTTATTTTTAATAAACTACACAACTATTTTGTCTATTTTTTTATTCATATAAAATATAGAATTAAATATAACAGACCGCATGACGCCATTCTATGTTAAATTTTAGTCATTAAAAGCCAAACAATATTAAAACTACCTGTAGATATATATGCAAGATAATTTATAATCTTAATGATTTCATCTCCTAAATTTATTATTTATTAAAGTGATAAATTTAAAATTCCCACACAACTTTTCACGAATAATAATTCCCAGATAATCTTTAGATAATAATTTTTTTTTTAATAAGTAAGCTGATATTTCGTTGAATAGCATCGTACAAGATCAGGTTCAAAATTAAAAGTGTAAATTTATTGTGTTTTAACAACCAGTTAACTCGTTTTATTTGTTGACCAGTGAGCCAAAAATAACAGTAGGATTATAGCGAATTTAATGTTTTAAGTAAAAATACATACTATTTTTACAGCTTCATAAATTCGACATACAATTTATTTAGGCATCTCGATAAACATCAATTTAAATAGAATATGCCTTCTTCATTCACCAAACTCAAAATTTAATACTTGCGAAATTATTAAAAAACTCTAGAGACTAAAAATGTCATTGACATGTCGCGTACAATATGTCAACGACGTCAATCCATTTTCGTACTCTTCAAATTATCCGGATCCAGCCAGACCTCCTTTACATACGTTCAGTGTTACATTACCACTTATTAACCAGCTAGCAGCTGTGCATAGATTGCTAAAGTCACCACATAGGGTAAGTTTTTTTTTAATTAATATATTTCGATATTTTAATTATTATATTTTATCCTAACAAGCTTTACAGCTTCAGGGCGTGTTAACGTATATTTATGTATTCATATTTATGTATTTGGCTATATATGGATTTGAAATTATCGTAAATAACCATTAATATTATGATTATTAGTGATTATTTACACTAATAAAAAATCGATCAGCATCATTTTTATGAGATATAAAATATTCAACTGAAACTCTTAAAATCGTAGGGAGGCAATAATAAACTGCTTTACAGAAAACTTTTAGTGTATTATTAAAGATATGCGCAATACAATTTAAATAAATAACTATTCATACTAAATAAATATAGATATGGTAGTGTTTTGCTAAAAAACTTGGAAAAAACAATTATTTGTTGTCTTCGTTTTGAATTATAATTAATTAATCTTAAGGGGTCCGTAAACAACAAAGCTGCAATGATAAGACTTTTTTAACCAACAAATTTGGACCCAAAAAAAGACCTGAAACATTACCACCTGTAATTATTAAGTCTGGTCAACTGTCACAATTCGATTTTTTTTTCATTTTACGCTGTTCATATAGAAGATAGAGAAAATTTTTATTTGATAAAAACCTCATCTATCTTCTAGATAGTTAAGGATTAGATTAATTGACTGGTATAATTGATTAAACACTTGATTTGCTATTAGTATTTTTGTTGAAATTATATTAAATAATAGTTTTCTTATTGGCAATTATGAGACGTTTCAACTTTCTCCATCTTTGCATAAACCACCAGATTGATTAATTTAAATTAATTAGTCTGAATATTCTGAAAACCCACCTTAGAGGTTTTATAGAGAACATTTAAGATGCCTAAAACATATATCCAGGGTGTATTACAGTCGATGGTTAGCATTATTTTCGTAAAAATGATAAATAAGTTTAAAGGATTTGTTTTAATTCAATTTCTTAAACCAAACCCGATATAAAACTCTTTATTTTTTTTGCTATTTATAAATTATTTAATTACTGTCGTTACCCGAAAAAAACTTATTTGGTGATCTGAAGATTTATTCTACTATCGTAAACAAAGTGATTGCTATTTTTTACAAAGTGATTTCGAGTGTCTCGGTTTATGGTGAAATGATAATAAATTAAATCTCAATATCTTAAAATCCCAAGTGCTTACTTTTTCACCAACAATAATTCAATTGAATTTTAATATGATTTTTCAACATAAAATTATAGCTGAAACATATAGACTTTACCCTAATTGTTCTATATACAGGGTGTCCCAAAATTAGTGGACGAAACGCGAACCCTGTATTCTTTGGTCAAAAATAACCTAACTTTTTTCTATAAACATATATCGGCAAACGCCCCCCAAGGGAGCTACGCCCCTTTTAAAGGGGGCATCTGAAGATGGTTTTTTCCACTTATTTTCGAAACGGGTAAATATAAAAATTTTAAATTTTGGTATTCTCCCAATTTTGATATGCTAAATTTAGTTGTCATTTCATCATTTTCATTATTTAGTCAGGTGCGTATCATTTAGGGGGTGAGCCTAAAAAAATACTTAAAAATTGTTTGCAAAGTTTTTGTTTTTTTTTCTTTAAATTTTAAAAATCTAAAGCTTTTTACGTAAAAAAGTACCTCTTGGTCAATAACGCTAGAAATTACCATTTTCGAGAAAAACGCATTTAAAAATAACGCTGCATAGTATTATTAATAACAATTTTTATTAAAACTCAATAGCACGCTTCAAAAGTAAATTGAAAAATAAAATTGCAAATAGATAAAAATACTAATTTATTTGAGGCAAATGTTTAAACAAGTTTCCGTTTTCCTGAATGCATAACCTGGATCTTTTTTGAATGTTTTGGGTCGATCTAAGAATTTCAAATCGGTTTTCTCTTATTTTGCCTGCAGCGGCGAGAATTCGCCTCTGAAGCTCTCCTGGAGTATCAATTTCGGTTGCATAAATAATATTGCACATATTACCCCAAAGATAATAATCCAGAGGATTAAGGTCGGGCGATCGTGCAGGCCAGTTTATTGGACCACCTCGGCCTATCCATCTGCCTGTAAAATTATTGTCCAGCCAGTTTCTCACCTGTCGGCTGTAGTGAGCTGGTGCCCCATCGTGCTGAAAAATCATTTCCAGCCGAGTTTCTATGAGAACATCGTCCAGTAAATTTTAGTCCAGAGATTGTTTTGAAGAACATTTAAATAATGACGACCAGTTAACCTGTGTGGCAAAATAATTGGGCCTATCAATTTACCTCCTATCAAACCCGCCCATACGTTAAAGGAAAATCTGTGCTGAAAGTTAGTTCGTCGAACTACTCTCGGATTCTCGATGCTCCAAAAATGAGTATTACGGCTGTTAAAGCCCTTACTCCTAGAAAAAGTTGCCTCATCTGACCACAAAATTTTTTGACGAAGATTTGGGTGATTTTAAATCCAATGACAAGTCTACTCGAGCTGGAAAATCTTCTTCTTCTAACTCCTAAACCCCTTTATAATGGAAAGGATGGCATCCTAACACCTTAGTCATTCTTCCAATCTGAAATTATTTTTAAATATTTTAAATTGCATAGGAAATAAGCCTAAACCTTAGTAAGCCACTAAACATTCCAGTTAGTCGTCAAAAAGATTTGTTTTGGGGTGTTTGATGTTTGTGATAAGACTTATCCAAGTAAATAAAGTAAATAATAATAATAATAGTAATTAGAGTAATTTGAAATGAATTTAATGCGATCCGATAATAATTAATAACAACACTATTTATACCCATCTCAATTTTCAGTTATAAGTACTTTAAATTTAATTTTTTGGATAACAAATTAGGTACTTAATTATTTATTTATCATATTTAATTTTACTTACATTTGACTTTGGGATATTAATAATCTCTTCTAAGTTTCTCAATGATATTTGAAGGTTTTCTTCAATTAAATTCAGTACTTCCCCATAACCATCATTTGCAATTGGTCTTCCTTGACCTCGAGTACGTTCGAAGGATCCATATTCAAGTAAATTTCTATGAATTCTAACAAAAACTTTCCAATGTGGAAGCTTTCTTGCAGGAAACCTCCGCCGATACTCTCGTGCAGCGGCATGTGTGTTTCCATTGCAAAACCCATACATAAAATGAATATCTACTTTTTCACGGGTCGAAAAGTCTTCCGTAGTTAAAAATTTATTAACAATTTGAATGCAAAATGACAACTAATCAATTACAACAAATGCTAATGTCATTATGCAGTGTGTCAATTTTGTCCAAAACCTGCTACTAAGTTTTCATAAAAATTGGTAGTGAAAATAATACTATGCAGCGTTATTTTTAAATGCGTTTTTCTCGAAAATGGTAACTCATAGAGTTATTGACCAAGAGGTATTTTTTTACGTAAAAAGCTTCAAATTTTTAAAATTTAAAGAAGAAAAAACAAAAACTTTGCACACAATTTTTTTTAGGTGTTTTTTTAGGCTCACCCCCTAAATGATACGCACCTGACTAAATAATGAAAAATATGAAATGACAACTAAATTCAGCATATCAAAATTCGGAGAATACCAAAATTTAAAATTTTTATATATACCCGTTTCGAAAATAAGTGGAAAAAACCATCTTCAGGTGCCCCTTTTAAAAGGGGCGTAGCTCCCTTGGGGGGCGTTGGCCGATATATGTTTATAGGAAAAAGTGAGGTTATTTTTGACCAAAGAATACAGGGTTCGCGTTTCGTCCACTAATTTTGGGACACCCTGTATATCTTTCGTAAACGTTATGTAGTTAAATGTAAAACAATTATATATACTTATGATAGCTATTTACCTGTGCCGAACAATCTTGAGAGAAAATTCTAAAACTAAGATTGATTACGTGCAAATAGTGCAAATAATGCAAAAAAGTACACCCTACTTATTCATGTATGGTATATAAAATACACTGGGCATCAAAATTAACGAACCACTACGTAATAAAAGTATTAACAATAGGAAGAATGTCAAAAAAACGTAAAAAAAATATGGAAAAACAAACAAAAAAATTCAAAAATTAAATTTAAAAGAAGATTAACATTAATAAAAATAATTATTAACGGGTATTTCCTTCCCTATAAATTATGGGACTTATCTCGTTTTGATCCAAATTATTCCATATTTGAACAATATCGATAATGAGTCCATATAAAGTGTTAGGAGGGTTAGGAAGTTTTGAAAACGGTGGTAGATTATGTCCCAAACATTTTCAATTGGATTAAGATCAGGACTATTTACTGGTCAATCCCTAGTTTTGATTCCAACATCATTAAAATAATTTTGAACAATCTGAGCAATATGCGGTCTAGCATTATCCTGCTGAAACAAAAAATTCTCACTAATATAAGAGCCTATAAATGGTATCACATGTTGTTGCAGGATCTCTCTTATGTATCTATCAGTTATTAAACTGCCATTATTAATACCCACCAAGTCAGTACGAGCAGTTAAAGAGATTCCTTCCCAACACATACTTAACCCTCCACCAAATAATCTGGTGTTCTGGAAATTACATTGGGCATATATTTCTTTGATATTCGATAAACTCTTATACTTCTATCTGAGTTGTAGAGGCAAATTCTGGTTTCATCTAACCAAAGAACTCTTTCCCAGTCTTCATTAGCCCAATCGATGTAATCCCTAGTAAAAGTTAACTGTGCTCTATGATACTCTGGGGTCAAAGCTGGTCCTCGCGCTGGGATCCTTGGTCTCAGATTAGATTCAGCTAGGCGTCGACGAACAGTATCGGTTGAAATTGTGAGTCCATCTGCTTCCTGTAGTAATCTTTCTGTCACAAACCTTTGTCTTAAAACAGAGAGTCTTAAAAGATTCTTCTTAAGTACTGAGCTGTTTCCCTATAATGCTCAATCATACGGGAAACGAATGTATGCGATACACCAAATCTCTCTCCAATTCTTCGAAAGTTTTATTTTTTTTTCAGTAAAATGACTGCCTGCGCACATTCTTCGGCCGCCAAATTTCCTAATGCATGTTCCATAATAAACACTATACTTCACTGTACTTCGCAAATGTAAATTTTTAATACACATGATAAATTTTGTCATTAAAACTTACAAGTAAAAAAAGGTATGGTAATTCAAATTTTATCTGGAATTCTAACAAAATAAAAATAAGACAAACATTCTTCGAGTTAAATAAACACCTGTATAAATTTAAAATGTCTGTAATATGGCAGTTTAAAATTAAAAAAAAAAAAAAATTTCTATAGTAAGTAGACATACAAGCTATTTAGCGATGCCAATTTTCACCCATAGTTTAATGGCATTGATGACGAGTCAAAGCTACGTCGCTTTGACGTCATATTAATAATGATAGTACTGATTATAGTAATAATGGTTTAATAATTCTAAGAAATAAAATAGTATATAATTTTATTATAAAATAGAAGCAGCAATATATAAAAAAAATTAATAAACATAACTACAATATTGAGCAATGAGTATTAAACTATAATATTTATTTTAACAATTACAAGATAAAAGTGAGGAGCAGAGGGAGATAGAGAGTGAAAGAGAGAAAAGAAAAAAACAGGAGATTGGATTTGGATATTAGAATTCTTATAATCCTAGTTTTGGTCGTTTGTATATATTTCACAGTTTAAAGCTTCCAGAATTATGTTTTCTGCTGATGTTTTGTACGTTATTTACTGTAATTTTTTAGAATGATTTATTTGCTTCATTAAGATCCATATGTAGAATAAGTGAATCCTTTTTTATTTACTGGATGAGCATTCGACAGGAATAAGAGTCGCAGTTTGGGATATGAATTTTTATTGATGTTTATACGGTTGTCCCAAAAACCAGCGATAAGCTGAAAACGGACAATAGACCAGGTACTTAAAAAATGAAAAATAAATATTAAAAAAAATCTATCTGGAGCACTTTTGAAATTTTAGGCATTTATAGAGAACCGAAAAAAATTGACATCCCCTATTGATCTTTTTCTTACTATGGTTACAAATTTTTGAATTTCTTAACAATATTTTTTTAATGTAGCCCTAAGTACCCCTTCGATAAGTTCCAAAACTAAATTCAAACACAACTGCTTATATTTTTACGAATATATCAGATTTTTCCCAACTTTAACTAATTGTCCTGGAAAATAAAATTTCTTTACTGTTTGGCAAGTAATTTCAAAAGTTTTAATCTAATCTAGATTTCAAAATGGTAAGATACTTGCTAGATTATTGGTTTAATAGGGGTATATTTTTCTTTTAGTACATAGTAAAATGTAAGCCGCTACTCTAAGCTAAGCTAATAAATGTACAGTCAAAATAAATAAAATAAAACTTTACTTAAGTCGCAACTACTGTTCAAATTGTCTGCTTCTGTTCCTGATCAACAAGAATCAACCAACGTTTTAAATTTGATTGATGTACACTTTTTCTTAATTTTAATTTCTCACTTTTTATTAATTATTGTTCCCCATAAAGTACATAAATTTAAATATGTATGTAATTTATTTAAATTGGGTAAACATAAGGCCAGGCTATTCTTTTACCCCGCCCGACGTACCCCTACAGGGTAGTTATGACAGGTAGTGACGCAACTTAGGTCATTAAGACCCTTGCTACTGCAGTACATCTTTTGAATCCCTGAGCCCCCAGTCTATTGTCCGTTTTCGGCTAATCATTGATTTTTGGAACACCCTTTATAATTTACAATATTTGTGCTCATTTGTTCTATACCAATTTAAATGAAAAGGTACCTATATCTTCCACCTAATCTAATATGCTACTTCTTATTTATAGTTTGAGGGTACATTTTTTGTATAAAACCAAAGTCACAGAGATGAGATCAGCAGCTTTTAGTAACAAAGTTACTCGTTAAGATGTAAATAAATCTTCATATCTAAGAAGATGACGTATATTATATCTAAACCTGAATCCACATTGATACGTAATTACGGATCCGTTGGGATCACGTGATTGCTATCAGCCAATAAGAGACCCAAAATCGGGTCTGTTATTGGCTGATAGCAATCACGTCGTCTCAACAGATCCGTGATTACGTACCAATGTGGATTCAGGCTGAGACTACAAGCTTCTACTATTAGATTTTGTTTATTTCTTCTATACAGAGTCTTCGAAAAATAGACGGAGATATTTCAACGGGTGATTCCTTGTAAAAAAATATGAGAAAAAGTTTTTATAAACATGGGTCCGGAAATGCACAGTTTTCAAGATACAGGGTGATACATTTTTTAAAAAATATTAATATTTTATTAATATAAAAAAAAATATTTACTCGATTCTTTTAAAATTGGGCAGTATTATTTGTTGTATTAAGAGGCTAATTTAGCCTTAATTAGATTAAAATTATAAGAGCCAGTGACGTTCCAGGGGACATCTTAGCAAATATTATTGGCAAAAAAATATACGTCACTGCCTTTTTTTAACTTTAATATTTGTTGCTTGATTAGGCATATAAAAATACAACTTTTTTGCCTCTTGTATTTTTTTCGTATCTCACTTCGTCTTCGACATAAAAAATTAATACCGGTTTATGTCATTGGATAATTTTATATTAAAAAACTAGAGGGGTCTTGGAAACCAAAAAAACCTTTCTGCATGAAAGTTTGACATTGACAAGCGTCAGTTCTCCCAGAAAATAATTATTTACTGAATTTTCTTGGTGAAATTTCTCTAAAAAGTTTTTCTCTCGGTTTTTGTGATAGAAAATTCCAGTTTTCGGGAAATGTCAGATATGCATAATAATGTATGCACGTGCTTACAGTAATTGTTATGCAGCGAGATGCCTGTATGCAGAAACGTTTCCCCAACGGCAACCTCCAGATAGTAAAACCTTTGAATGTGTAGACCGTAGATTGCGGGAAAGAGATAAATTTTCTTATTTATTTTTCGTGATGTTTTTGACAATAAAGTTACTTAGGAAGTTTTATCATTCTCACCAATGATAGAGGCCGCCCGAGTTCCGAAAAAACGCCTGAGTTGAACGAAGACGAAGTTTTACGTGCCATGGAAGAAAATCCTGGTATAAGTACTAGGACTATAGCAGCTCGATTAGGGGATAATCATTCCAACAGCACTGTGTAGCAGGTTCTCTCCGAACAACTTTTGTATCCGTATCATATTCAACGTGTGCAGGCATTACTACCAAGAATTTTTCTGCGCTTCATTTGCAGTTTTGCCAATGGTATTACGAAAGAGTTAATAATAATAGAAATTTTAATAAAACCATATGGACGAAGCTGGATTTCGGCGTGATGGTATTGTTAATTTTTATAATAGTCATGTATGGAGTGACGAAAATCCCCATGCTTACGTACAATGTTGCCAGCAAGTGCAATTTTCTTTAAATGTGTGGATGGGTGTTTTTGGTGACAATTTAATTGGGCCTTTCTTTTTACGCTTAAGATTAAACGGCGAATCGTACTTAGAATTTCTTCAGCAAGAATTGCCCGTACTGCTGGAAGAAGTTTCTGTGTATGTAATGTACGTAATCAAATAACTTTTATGCATAATGGAGCTCCCCTCATTTTAATATAGCGGTTAGAACTAATCTCAATAACACCTTTGAAGAAAATTGGGTTAGAAGAGGTGGTCCAATTCAATAGTCACCTCGCTCCCCTGACTTAAATACAATAGATTTTTATTTATGAGGACATCTTAAAAGTCTGGCTTATGCTAGTTCCATACAAACAATAAAAGACTTAAGAAATAAAATTGTAAATGCTTGCGAAGAAGTGAGAAATAGACCACGAATTTTAGCTCGTGTGCGTCATTTAATGATTCGTCGATTGAGAAGGTGTACAGAAATGGATGGTGGACATTTCCAACATTTGTTGTAGTTGTTGTTGCAATAAATGTTTTCCAAGGCACCTGTGAATTTTTTACCAAAAATTAATAAACATTATTAAATACAAAATTATCCAGTGGCATGCAATAAAACGCTATTTATTTTTTTTATCGAAAACAAAGTGAGATACGAAAAAATACAAGAGGTTGAGTTAAAAAAAATAGATCGTAGATTTTTTTGCCAATCATATTAGCCAAGATGTGCCCCGGGATGCCACTGGACCTTATAATTTTAATCTAATTATGGCTAAATTAGCCTCTTAATACAACAAGTAATACTGCCAAATTTCAATAGAATCAAGTAAATATTTCTTTTAATATTAATAAAAAAATTTATATTTAAAATAAAATTATCACCCTGTATCTTGAAAACTGTGCATTTCCAGACCCATGTTTATAAAAACTTTTTCTCATATTTTTTTACAAGGAATCACCCATTGAAATATTTCCGTCTATTTTTCGAACACCCTGTATATTTGGAGATTTTGATATATTTGAGTATCACACATTTGGTCAAGTAGGCATATTTTTTTATGTTCTTTTGAATCTCAATTTTATGAACCTTAATCTGTTTTTATGATTTTATTTCACCTTTGTTTAATACTATAATTTTAGCCAATTTTGATTTACTAAGGATTATCACTTCAATATTTTTTAAATATTCTCTTACTACTTATTGCGACTGCTTTATAAAAAAAAACTTTCTTAGGTATCTTTTCATAAACCGCTTTTGCAAAAGCTTAACCAATCTCATTTTCCACTTTAACGAGTGTCGTTCATCATGAAAACGGTTCTTTTCCTCGCCAACCAACCTTTACCATTGCAGGCGCAGTTTCATCAAATCATCTAGCTAATCATACGCCCAACGGCGAAACCATATCGAAAATCTCGAAATCCGCTTACGAATAACAAAGCCGCGATTTTTTCACAATTAAATTACCAAGTCCTATAGCGCCGGAGTTAATCCGATAGTTAGTTGCTTTCTTCCGATTAAAATTCTGCGTAATCGCTGCCCATAATTGGATAATTGTAATACACGTAATGTACTTTGCTAGAATAAATAATTGGCTGATGGATTAGGTAAGGCGAACTGTGCTACTGGCTGTTTCTAGTCTAATTGTGGCGATTTTTTAGAGGCAGATAAGAATACGCTTAAATTGACTATAAAAAAGAGACTGCCTTTCTGAGGATTTATTTAATATTAATATGAGACACTAGAAATAATTATTTTAAATCAAGTGCATTATTTTTTTTATAGTTATAGTTATTTTAGGTTGAGATTCTATCAGCCGACTTTACTCATTATAAGAATTTGCAGGTTTTATTTCATAAAAGAATACTAAAATATAACTGCTAGAGTTACCAACATCATAGAGTTTTAAGATGTCGCTCTTTATCTTTAATAAGTTTTAGGCCTTAAACCTTTCCTTTTGAACACTTTTTACTTGTAGAGGGTCCTTTGTAAAATATTTATTTCAGGTTCATATTACTTAATCATAAGCTTAAAACTAAGTAGTTGATATTTAAACTTTAAAATTGGTTAAGCAATTGTACAAAATATATCAGTTTTTCACGATTTTCTAGATAATGCATACAATAGATCTTTTTGGTTAAATTTTTATGCCTAATCCCTATTGTTAATGGAATGATAGGAACGCTCTCTACTTTTCCCGTTTACCATTGTCTTTGACTCCGCAACTAACACATCATATATTATTATCGTTAAATATATATTTATTCAACGATTTTTTAGTAAAG
Source organism: Anthonomus grandis grandis (assembly GCF_022605725.1). Classification (NCBI taxonomy): domain Eukaryota; kingdom Metazoa; phylum Arthropoda; class Insecta; order Coleoptera; family Curculionidae; genus Anthonomus; species Anthonomus grandis. The sequence continues at coordinate 15,487,828 of NC_065546.1, forward strand.
TTTTGGTTTTGATATATTTATCAACCGCATACCGTCAAGATATATTTATTAAACTCGAAAATATACGTATATCATGTACTTTTCTGTTTACAAAAGGGAGAAAATTTTGGCATTTAAAAAAAATTGACACGGGATTAACATATACGATACTAGTTTTTAAACTCGATTTCTGCAGCTCAAATATTTGACTGAATGACCCATATGTCAGATATGTGCCACTGCGTCGCATATGATATACTTTTCATATATCATACATAGGGAAGCTTACAAAATTATATAAAATAATAAATCATTCAACGAAGTAAGATATACAAGTAAAAAAAACCTAAGAATACAAATTTGCAAAAAAATTGAACAAGGATCAAAAAAATAAAATTTATTCTAGAAAAATGCAGGAATGTAAAGGGTGTTTTTTTTAGAGGCGGAGAACTTTAAATTGAAATTAAACACAAAATATTTTATTGATATGAACGAATTTGCTTTTATATTAAAGATTTTTATTGGCATTAATCTTTAAAAATGATTTCGGGCATGTGACCCTCATGCCTGGCGCGTACGTGGCGTAATCTAGAGGTCCAATTTTCACACACTCTTTCCAGTACTAAAGGTTGTATTTCGGCAATCACGCGTCGTATGTTGGCTTCCAAGTGCTCAAGTGTTTCGGGTTTATCAGCGTAGACATGCGACTTAACATAGTCCCAAAGAAAATAATCTAATGGCGTTAAGTCGCACGAACGAGCTGGCCAGTTTACAGGTCCATTCCTTGAAATTATTCGTTGCTCGAATGTCTCTTGCAGTAAATTAATTAATTTAATTTACTGCAAGATAATAAATTATTAATAATTGTTTTACGCGCTGTATGGCACGTGGCACGATCCTGCTGAAACCACATTTCTTCAATGCCTGCAACGGCTTCCAATTGAGGCACAAAAAAGTTGGTTATCATGTTTCTGTATCGCTCACCCTTTACTGTAACGTTCTGACCATCAGCATTTCTGAAGACATAAGGACCAATGATTCCACCGGCCCATAAAGCGCACCAAACGGTTAGTTTTTCTGGATGTAACGGTTTTTCGCCAATAGCTCATGGATTCTCATCCCCCCCAAATTCGGCAATTCTGCTTGTTTACATAGTCATTTAACCAAAAGTGTGCTTCATCACTGAACAAAATTTTCATATGAAATCGTGGATCAACAGCAATCTTTCCCTTCGCCCATTCAGCTAATGTACGGCGCAAAAGATGATCCTGGGGTTTCAACTCCTGGACAAGTTGAATTTTATATGCTCGCAATCCGAGATCTTTGCGCAAAATTTTCCATAAAGTGAATGGACATAAGTTCACTTGTTGAGAACGACGACGACTTGACACATTTGGATCATTATCAACACTATGCTCCACAGCAGCTATCGCTTGTCGCGTGCACTCTGTACGCCAACTTACGGGATGCGTATTGTCGACTAGAGTAAAAGTATTGCGAAAATGATCAACAGTTTTTCGAATTAAACTCTCTGAAGGACGATTATGAGCACCATAAAACTCACGTAATGCCCGATGTGTTTCTCGAATAGAACCATGTCTTTCAAAATAAATTTGAACAATTTGGAAACGTTGCTCCGGCGTGAGTCTGTTCATGATGAATTGCCAAACCAAACTAATCTAAAAATAACCCAGTACTGTCAGGTCGGCTGTCATAAAAAACATTGTTGCCAAATGAAAGTTCTCCGCCTCTAAAAAAACACCCTTTACTTATTTTCATTATAAATTAGTTAAGTTTATCGTAAAAACTATTTACGATAAACCCGTTATGGATGCCGTTGATATTTTTTTTCTCGCATGTAAAAAAACTACCCCCTGATGCATGAAACACATTTGCAAATTTAAAAAATATATCTATATTGGCAGTAAAGTTATTTAAAAAAAAAGCTTTAAGTTTTATCACCCAATAGATCCGAAAGTAGGATGTTTAGAACATACATTCATATAAAAAAATCTTACTTTTTGCTGGAAAATCACCCTGTAGAGTTTTTCGGTAGAGTTTCTAAACACCCAGTATATTATACTACAACTTAAGCTTAAAAGCTAGCCAGCTATAAATTCCATATTAACAATTACTTAAGGATTAAAATAAATGTTTAATACTGGTTTTCAATAATTAAATATTCAACATTTTGTTAATAGTGAGTATATTTGTTTAGTAAAAGCATTTTGTAATCGTCTTTAAATAGTAAACAATATACCATTTTTAGACGTTTAACTTTTATGAAATAATAATTGCGTATTATTAACATAAAATAAACCTTCTTTTTAAACGTAAATAACATAAACATAGTAATAAATTCCTTAACATATATCACGCGAACTTTTTATTTGATATTTGTAGATTCAACCAAAAATGTTGTAAACCAAAAATAAACGTTTATTTAACTATCGTGTATTGCTTGGGTCCGGTGTTGCAGAATTCTATATTAGCGATCTTGTTATTGTATTTTGCTCTTAAGTTGGTTTTTGGAATAGCAATTTTAATACGCTTAAGTAGTTTTGTAAAAATTGTATGGATTAAAATAAGGTCCGATTTATTGTTATTTGCTTGCTGATTCCTTATGTGCTCGTCATATTCAAGTATCATTTCCGAGGTATACTTTTGACATAATACCGTATCATTTGGCAGAAGATTTAGCTTTTCTGATAGCGCCTGGTGAAGGATGCTTGCTATCATACATCATGTATGTATAATTGGTTTTTATATTCTGTTGGTGCAAATATCTACAACCTGCTGTTAATGAAATATAATAATGCCAATGTTTCGCACCTACATATATCTACATCTCTCACACTCTTGCTAACTCACTTAAAAAAATTAATATAAAATAAACAATAAATTTCAGATTCCTGCTCAGCCTGCACCGGAGTAAGGTTTAAACCTGGAGTTCCCGAAGTTTAATAGGTATTAAGTCATCCACTATACAGTGCATCCCAAAAGTTTTCTAAATTCATTTAAAATTCAGGGGTGTGTTCGAAAAAAAAACGCTCGAAACTGTCCATTTTTATTTCAAGTTGCGCAATTTTGTACGTGAAGTTTGTATATACAGGATTGCTCAAAAATAAATTACGACTATCAACTTTATTTTTTCAAATGAAAGCACATTTTTTATTTCATCTTTGAATTTCGCGTGGAATTCTACGTATGTTTCATGCATCATGTCCTATACCTAAAGTCAACAGTTATCGAAAGAAAGACGATTCATGTAAAAAAAAAAACAAGAACAAAAATTAAGTAAAATGCTCAAAATGGTTGCCATTCACGGCTTGACAATATCCAAGGCGATCAATAAAGTCTCGTTGCACATTTTCAATCATTTCCGGAGTTATGGCGCGCACTTCTCTGCGAATTCTCTCTTTCAAGTCGTCTAGATTATTTGGCTTATTAACAAATACCTTCAACTTGAGGTATCCCCATAAAAAAAAGTCCATTGGTGTTAGATCAGGCGACCTAGCAGGCCATTCGATGGGTCCTCTCCTTCCTATCCACCGATTGGGAAAGGTTTCATCCAAAAATGTAGTGGCAGCATAGTGCGGAGGAGCCCCATCTTGCTGGAAAATTACTTCTTCGTCAGGATAGTTAGGTCCAATGGATTTGGAAATAAAGCTAGTAATGCTGAAACTAATTGGAGAAAATCGAGATACACTTGTGTCCCGTTAAAGTCTGTTCAAAGAAAAAGGGACCTATTACTCTTCCGCGTACTATTTCACACCGCGCATTTAGTTTTTAAGGGGAATGGGCGTTTACCTTCATCATCCAATGCGGATTTTCTGGATTTTCTGTTGCCCAATATTGACAATTTTGTCTGTTTACACTATCATTCAAACAAAACATGGCTTCATCGGAAAAAATAATATTTGTTACTAAATTACTATTTAGATTGCACATGTTTTGTAAGCGTTCACAAATTTTATTTCGCCTATCGAAATCGTCATCAAATAACTCTTGCACAGGAATAACTTTGTAGGGGTAATATTTGTGCTTTTTAACTATTCGGTGAACTATAAATTTCGCCATGTGTTAATTTGCTCCAATCTGCGACAGAGAGAGTGCATGGATTTTCTTCCAAAGAAACGTGAAGTTGTTAATTTTCATCTCGAGCAGGACGACCAGATTTCGGCAGATCTCTAACACGACCGAATTCTCTAAATTTAGCCTCTATTCTACTCACCACTTTTTGACATATCGGAGGACGATCAGGATGGATTTCATTGAATAATTGAGCAGCTTCTCTTTTAGTACGTGTTCTATCACCACACCTAACCATGCACAGAATTTCTATTTTTTCTCGTTCCTTTAACTTAACCATTGTGAAAACCGCAACTTTGCTCGTACACTTCACACTTGACAATATCCTGTTTGGCGTACAACTGCCATACAGTTTCTATGAAAATACAGTATACACGGTCACTAGCCAATAATAAAAAAACACGAATGAATGGAATTTTGCTCTGTATAAAAATTCTCAGATGTACGGTGACTCGTAAGGTGAACTTCAATATTAATGTTTGGTCGTCTTTTTTTCGATAACTGTTGACTTTAGGTAAAGAACATAATGCATGAAATATACGTAGAATTCCACGCGAAATTCAAAAATAAAATAAAAAAAGGTGCTTTCATTTGAAAAAATTAAGTTGATAGTCGTAATTTATTTTTGAGCAACCCTGTATATACAAACTTCACGTACAAAAATGCCCAATTTGAAATAAAAATCGACGGGTCTGAGCGTTTTTTTTTCGAACACACCCCTGAATTTTAAATGAATTTAGACATAACTTTTGGGATGCACTGTATACCATATACGGTTTGATGAATTTCAGATCTTTCGTTAAAAAAATCATAGTAACTTATAACTTTGATGAACTAGTTGTTTCGCTATCCATTATAGTGTTGCACTGCAATTGTCTAATCAATTTTGTATTCTTACACTTTTTTATTTTTTCGATATAAATATATGAAAAATATACATACCGGGTGTCAATTTGAAACTTCCCACTACTGTTATCTCGAAACGGGTTAGGTTTTTATAAAATCGCTAGAACACGTCAGTTTGATTATCGAAGGGGAATAATTTGTATGTAGAAAGCACTTTGTCTTTTTCAACCCTCTACCCCTTTAAACCTCCCTCACGAAAATTTTACAAGGCAATAGAGGTTGAGTGATACCTCATTTGAAAGAGTTTTTTATTTTCTACATTTTGGCACCTTATTTTTTAAATTTGAGTGCTGCGTTGCCAAGTTAGGGTTATTTGTAATTTTGGTATTAGTATTGTATTAGTATTATTAAGTATTGTAAACTTGGACATTATTTCTGTAAGTGTTTTAATAATGTCAGAGCTATGATTATCTATCCAAACATGTCTTTTTAGGTTAATATTTTTTTATCTTAAACTTTTGCATACTTTTCAGCCATAATTGTAACGACAATTATGGCTGAATAAGTTGTCTTTACAAAAGCACGGTTAAAATTTATTTTATTAATACGTTTAGTTTATAAGGTGTTCAAAGTGTTTATATCTCGATGTTTCTCTAAAGACAAATAAAAGTCTATTCTTAAATTCTTCATTTTGAAATACCACTTCAGGAAGAGTCCAACATGCCGCTTTAATTTTTCTTTTTAAATCTGTAAACAACCATTTTCATATGCCTCTATAAAAAAAAAACAGCGTTAAGTCTAGTGATCAAGCAGGCCATTTAAGGAATATGTTATTCAACTTCTCGCGCACTGGCGCAGAGTCCCATTTTGCTGAAAACATAGTTGGTTTTCTTGCAAAATGTTACCACGAACTTGATTTTCCAATTCAGTTGGTATTAAAGGATCAATTACATCATCAAATAAGGTGTAAGTAGAGCTTTCCAGTTAAATTTTCTTCATTAAACAACGGTTTTATAACAAGCATTTCCGAGAATACCGTCCCAAACAATATATGTGGGGATTGTCGTCACTCCAGTATCGACATTTCTGTTTATTGACATGGCCGTTTAGGAAAAAGGTATATTTGCATCTTGTACGTGAATGCTTTTCGTTCAGTTTTATGTGATTATTATATGGAGAGAATTGGTGGGTTCTGCAATGAACATTCCCAAAATCTCTACTTAAGCATCTTTGTTTAAAAAACGCCGATTTCCCCTTTCTATGTTTCCAACTGAACCGTTTCAGTAAATTATGCTACTATCCAAAATGTATCTGTAACTTACATTAAAATTAGGATTTCTGTTATTAAAAACTTCTGCCATTCTTCTTGCGCATCTTCCTTGCTCGCCATAAATAAAAATCATATTAATTCTTCGCCTAAGCGCGTATATCATAGCTACCAACAATAAAACAGAAATTATCGGAAAAAAATTTTAACTGATTTAAATATCTGGTGATATTGACTGGTAGGAAAGTTATTTTAGTAAAAAATATTTAAAATTTTTGAGGATATCATGAAACTGTATTGAGACGAATTTTATTGCAAACAAAAATAAAAAAAAAACATAAATATTTATCTTTCTTGACCAAGAATTTATCGGATCGATAAACACTTTCAGTGATAAATGCACTTGTTCTTTTTATGGTCATGTCAGAAAACAGTAAGTTGATAGGTTAGCGAAGTGATGTAGTGATTTACTAAAATAATTTACCAACCTAAAAAAACATGTTTTAATACAAATCTTAGCTTTACCATAATTAAAAGACTAACAGGAATAATGTTTCAAAATAATAAGTAATTTACAATGTTTAAATAACCTTAACTTGGCAACCCAGCAAAACAAAAGTTGAAAGAGGCAAAGTGATTTTTACATAAAAATTGTTCCCCCTCGATAATGAAATTAACCTATTTTAGCAATTTTATAAAAACCTAAGGTGGGCAAATGTTTTCAAATTGACACTCTCTTCTATATGTATTAGGCCTACTTAAAAACAAGGTTTTCCTAGTCTACCGTTTCTCATGGACGCTACCTAGCCGGCTACTATTTTATTGTTTAATTTTCTTAGGTATCATTACTAATGCGAATAAATATTGTGAAATAAAATTTTAATTTACTATTTTGAGACAATATTTAAAAATAAAAACAATTATTTTACTAAAAACTAGTGACTATTTTTCAAATTAAAAATTTATGGGTAGCCAGTACTTCAGTTCGATTAAAAAAATTAAAAAGTCTATAAGTTATATCTTAAAGTTTGTCATACCTTTCTTTAAGCTTGCACACATATATGAAAAACGTATTAAAGTCAAAGGCAACTATCCTGAAAAAAATGTTAAAAGAGGTATAATAAATAAATTAAGTATTTTTATAATCTTGTACTTACTTTTTTCCCGAATGCAGGGAAAAATTACAATGTAGAGGCAATTACTTTTTAAATTGCCCTTATGTTTATATGCATCACCACTATGAATTTAGAATTAATTTCATTGATTAGACAAGGATTTATTTTGATAATTTACAATAGGCACATCAAAAATAGTAAGATATAGTCCACTTTACTAATAAATAGCTATAAAATTATATATTTTTGTTTTAAAAGTATACAAAACAAAAATAACGAGAGGGCACAAAAAATAAAAATTGGATTCCTTTTAAAGATATTAAAAAAAAGGAAAAATTGAAAATAAAAAATATTTATTTGATCCTCGGAGAAATGTTTGCAGAAATATTTTTTATTTCTTTTTTTATCTGTAACTATTTAAAATTTAAAAACATTTTATTAAGAAACGAGTAGATAGATTTCTAGGTCTAGTAAGCACCTAAGAGTTTTATGATATTCTATTGAATTTAAAATTGCCAGACAAAATTTATAGGTTATTAAAAGCTATAAATTAAAAATTAAGGTTTTATTATTTATTTATTTAAACTTCTTCAGCTGCTAGTATATATAACTTTAAATAAATATTTTGTTCACGATTCCTTAAAACTAAACCTAAAATCTAAATTTATTCCTTCATAAAATGCCCCAGTTATTGACCTATAAAATCAAAAGAAACCAATAGCTTTACACTTTATATCTACGATCCTTACGTAACGAGAAACCAAAAGTTGTCTGTGTGCAGGTGTGCCTTTTTGCCCACGTTTTTAAGAAACTATGTCGAAAATAAACTACTGGCTGGAGGCAGGTCAACAAACCTGGTGTTGTTCTGATAGCCACAATATTCTTAAGCAAGTATTAGTGTTTATAAGCCGAAGCTTTTAGCTAAAAAATGATTCAAAATGTCTTAGAGAATATAATATATTCATTAAAAATTATTTATTCATTAAACACTAAATTATTCAATTGGTTATTTCATGTGCATATAAACACACGAATAGCATTTACCAAAACATGCGTGGGCCGTCAAATAAATGTCGATTGCCAATATTTATTTGGAATTACTTTCATAACGTTTACTGGACGTTGAAAGTGGGTTTCGTATACAAAGTTTAAATTTTTTGGGTGAAATGTAACTAATACTATAAACGTGTAATTTTATATTAATTTGTCTTAAAGCGCATGATTTTTGTAGAGATATAAGAAAAAATATATGTCTATAAATTTATTAAAGAGCTCAGGACGACTAAAATTGTTAAACATATAATTTATTAAGAAATTTATAGTCAATAGCTTAGACTTTATTTATTCATAAAAGTATCAAATTAAATAGGTTAATGTAAATGATTTTATGATAAAAACGTAATGAGAGGTATCATTAAAAAATACATATTTTTTTTAATTTTTTAACGATAAGAGAAAATGTCTAGTAGGTTACTCACAGCTCAAAAATGTAAAAAAGGTAAAAAGTATAATATCAATGATAATTTATTAAGTTTTACGGTTTAATTTTTTCAGAAAAAAGTTAATATTGATTTTTACTTTTAAAGTTACTTGGCGTATAATTTTTAAACTGACTTTTGACTGATATATCAATACACAATTCGAACAGATTAGGATATTTTTAACTTCAATTAATTGATTTTCATTTGTAAGGTCTAGATTTATGTATTTGTAACTGCAGAGGGTGATGCGATCACCACTGAACTTGAGCCTCAATAGGCCCATTGAAAGCCTCTGTTAAAGGAGCGAGACATCTCTGTCTCAACTCGACATCCAGCTCAACGAATCAACAAGAGCAACGACATCGCCAAGGGACCGAGATCCTTTCATCTCTTTAAAAAATAGGTGGAATAGCCCGAGAATTCTGCTGCGTATTGACGAGAGAGTAGGAGAATCGCAAAGTATGTGCTCCAAAAATTATCTCATCTTTATGGTTGCAACCTCTACATAATAGACTCCTGCTTGGTTTTATTAAAAGAAGTGACCATTTAATTGACAGTGACTAATAAGGATGCCTCCTAAAAGACGTAGTTTTTCTTTAGTCAGAGACAATTGGCGGATTGCCTTTAATTTGTCTAGGTAGACAAATTGAAGTTGTCTTAGCGCTTTTTAAAAAGCGTGCGAGTATATAGCTTTATTAGCTCTTTGATGTTCGTCTTGGTCAGACCCACGAGGAGCTTCGGCCCTACTAGTTAAAGAGCGGCTGTCGTCTTGGCGGGAATTTCCTTGCTCTGCATGTGCCCCTTAATCTTTTTTTAGAATAGGCTTCCACGAGGATACAATGGCATTGCTTTATTAGTTCTTCATTGGTGAGGCGTAATCTTGTCAGCGCAACAACTGCCTGTTTACAGTCTATGTGGAAAATTGAACCATCTGAATAGATACTAAAAATAGCCGATATCCGATTGGTAACACTACTCTCTACGTTAATTGTGTAGGCGTTTACTAAATGCAAAGATTGGCAAGACAGAATTAACTTAAGCCTCCAGTAGAGAAAGTGAGTTTATTGCTTCTTCCAGAAACGAGATGTTTGCAGGCCGATCTCCTCACCAATGTTTATTTCAGTAGAAAGGAAGTGCATCATTATTAGTACGATGACCTTTTTGATATATTGGTCTTAAGCAATTAGAAACAGCATAACTTTTAAATTCCTTGTCACATAATACGGTCTAGTTTTTGACGAATTATAACCTGATTCACTTTTATGGCTCCAGACAAAACCACCATAAGTTAGCATAAGTCTTATGATAGCTGTGTATATCCATAGAACTAATTTGAGGGAGAAGCCTCAGGTCTTGCTTATTATACGCCTACACTGTTCGTAAGAGATATTTGTTTTCTGTAATCTCTTTATAATATAAGAGAGTCAGCTTAGTTTGCTATCGAATATCACATTAAGGTATTTTACTTCCAAAGCACAACTTAGTAAGGCGTAGTTTGAGTGGCACACTTATTATATTTACCCGTTTGCAGGAAGACTTCTGCGTAGAATACTGTGTGGTGGTAATCATTATTCAGGTGGATAATAAAACTATGCAGCACCATTTCTCTAATTTAGGCGTCCTACACATTAAGTAACTGCATAACTTCTGAATATAAATTTCTTAGAAAGCATGTTGAAAATCTATCTGATCAACATATCTGAGCCGTTTCTAGTGTTTAGTGACTAGTTCATTTTTCGGAACTTTGTTATCAAACGCATCTCCTATGCCACTTAATATATCGAAGTTAGACTCTTGGTCCATCTACATTTCCACCCGCCCTATCGCTGGTCGAGAGTTAGGTCCACTTTAATGCAATAGACAAGGCTTCTTTACTATGTGATAATAAATTGATTTAGGGTATTTTAAGCTTTTAATCGTTATTTTTTGAGTTTGTATAACCTTTAATTGCGATACTTACGAATATGCAATTTACTATTGCAACCCATTTTTAGGACTTTGGTTTTAATCAATGGAGTATTTAGGATGAGGTATTTGGCTTGAGGGAATATTTATAATATATTGCAAGACTATAATGTATAGAAAATTATAATTTTTTTAACGGTAGGTATTTTAATATTAAAAACATACCTAATTGCTTTTTGCGTAATGTTTAAAGTTTTTTGAAAAAAATTTTCCTAATTGCAATGAATAGAATTTTGCCTTTTGTGCGCTATTCTACTTAGCTGAAAATTCTGTTTGCATCTTGTTTAATATATCTTGTGAAAATTCTGTTTTTATCTTATAATTTTTAATTACGTACATATAACAAATATATGTAATGCATGTATCTTCTGATTATCTTTTATGAAAATTCTAATAAATTATTAGAGCTTTTAGTTATAGTCAAGTTCTTAAAATGTTTTTCTTATTTTAAATTATTTCTGTTTTTAATGATAGAGATAATATCTACATCATACGGTATATATAATACGGTTACAACATATTCATTATTTAAATTGCTACTTTTCAATAAAACCCCTAGTGCATTTGGTCTTTTATTGAAGGTAGATATTTTTTAGCATTTAGAACTAATATTTTGACAGGTAATATTTTTTCAACTCTGTATGGAATTAAGTTCACAAAATTAAATTAAATTCCAATAAGGTAATGGTAATAGAAATTTCTTAGTTTAAGTGGTAAAATGTATCATATCGTGCAGTCTCTTCAAGTCTTGCCCATTAAATGAATAGTAAACTTACACCATTAAATTTAACCATAATCCTAAATATATTTTCAAATAAAGCGACTAATTAAAAAAAAAATATATTTGACTAAAAATATATGAAAATTAATAGCAATAATAATAATAAAAATAGTGGAAACGAACTGAAGACCATACGCGCAACCTCCATACGATGAAGTGGACAGAAGGTTTCCAGGCCTACAAAGTAAAACCATCCAAAACATCTTATATCCTAAAAATCAGACTACTGCAAAAACAATCCAAATAATTAAGGAGTAGCCTAATTCATAAGTAGCTTGATTTCATAAGATGTATGCGTAAAAGTAAATATAGTGTAAGAAACAGACGCAGATTACATATTATTATGCGTGGTATGCCTGAAAATCACAAAACATACGGCCGAATGCATATAAAAATATGCTTCAATAAAACCGACCTCAAGACCCGCCATACCGTAAGATAAAAGGCTAACACAAAATATAAAGCACGTCATAAAACTCAAAACAAATAATGACAACAATATCACTCTAACTTCATAACTTGGTATATTTTGCAGCACAGACTAGTTAAATTATGTGGATAATTGGCACGACGTAACACAAAGGGTACAAAAAACAATCAAAACTAGGATAGAAAATTGGTATAAAAATTACTTAACAATATAAGAAAATAAATAGGAATAATAAGAGAAAATCAAATGCAATGCGAAAAGCATGTAAAAATCATAAAAATCCACAAAAGCCAAAACAACATTTCCCGGATAGAAATTCTAGACTTTGTGTAACGGTTTAGAGCCTATAGACTTTATCAATACAAAGAAGCGTACCAAAGGAGAATTGACAATAGAACCTTTAATCAAAGTCAGCAAACTTTCTATCAAATCTCAACACAATCGAATACCCCACACCTAATGCATTTAAGAAATTCTAGGAAAATATATAAGAGGATATAGCCCGGAACCAATCATCAGTCAACTAGAATAACAGTAAAGACAAAAAATGGAAATAGAAAACTTCTGGATCAAACTAAACTCAAAACTTTTGACATAAATGACTTATCAGTATAAGATCAAAACCTTTGAACCTCTTAAACGAATAAATAGATAAACCGACAAAAGCTCTCCAGCTTATTTATGAAAGGCATCATGATTCTGCTCCCCAAAGCAGACCAACCTTCTGAAGACTCGTCAAAATATAGACCCATCATCTGCTTACCGATACTGTATAGGGTATTATTAAGTGATACTATAATATACAGTGTGTGACATGAGGACACTCTAGATATAAAACCTTGATTAATATGGGTTTCGGTAAATATGAGCCCTGATATGAAAAAACCATAATAAAGCTGAAAACCATCCCCATATTAATGCAAGAAAATATTATTACGATACTATTTTACCACTAACCAAAACTCTTTTTATCCTCGATACGTGTTTCGCTAATGATGTTAAATTCTTCGGGAGACGATTAAAATAGTTTTAACTGTCTCGTAATTTGAGCGTCACACCAAGGGTTCCAGCCACAGGCCTAGCAAAAAAATATGTTTTACATAACCAGAAAAATCAACGGTATAAATAAGAAATAGCGAAAAGTCAAAAATGTTTCCCTGAGTAACGCCAATAATTAAAAAAAATTAAAAAAAAATTCTTTTTACCCCAGTCATATATGTTCCTTCCTATAACATCATCAGTTACTTTATCTAGAGGGGTTGTAGTTCAGTGTAGTGATCTAAAGCAAGTTTAAGTAATCGATATTATAGACTCCTTTATAATGTACGAAATTATTTACTAAGCAATAGTTTTTTTCAATTAGTTTTGACAGAAATAAAAGAAGAATAATAGGCCTAAACGAAGACAAATCAAAAGGATTATTTGATCTTGGAATTTTTTGCTGAAAGAGAAATTGATTCATAGTAAAGCAAGTTGGGATAAAAAATTAGGAAAACGAAGATCAATAAACTTTTGACTTAAGTAGTTTGTCTCAGCAGTAATGGATTCAAGCTTAGATAAATTAATTCAAATATTGCACAAGTAACATTGAAGAATGCAAAAGTATACCTTTATGGTTATTAAGAAGAGACTAGGTTCGGAGAACACATTCTTTAAAATATTTACTAAAATTATCAGGTTTTTCTATTTCGCTAAAGTCACTTACTAGCTTCGAAAATCTATAAATATATGTAGTTTAAGATTTCGACCAATTAATCTTTTGTATTGTATTAATATAAAAGATATAATAAATATGATTTAAACTAGATTTAAAATAAGAATAAACCAGAAAATCATCGGCATATAACTAGTTTTTATAATAGATTAAAAACTATTAGTGTCAATTTAAATTAAATGCAAAGAATCATAAAAAAGGACTATGTTTTTAACGTGACTTAATAATAATATTAAAATTACGTTCATTTTATTTAATTTCATAGCATAATATACAAACACTTAAGTCTAAGATTGGGAGCGAGGAAAAGGAAAGAGTATTATTAAGAAAAACCCAAAAAAAAATATTTTTAAGTCTCTTAGTTAAATATGGAAGTATGCTATACTTTATTTTTTTGTAATGGATATTAAAAAAAAATTTAGCTATTTAATAAATTTAGCCATCCAATATTCTTCCGAGTCTTTTATGACATCAAATGCCAAATACAAGCCGTAGCCATTAACGTGTTAGTATTAATATGGTTTTTGTGTCTATACCCTATGAATTTTAGGAAGATATAATACAACGAAAAAACAGATTACCGCATTAAACAAGCAGAGAAGAAGTACAGAGATAACTCGGTTTCAAACAGATGCACGCGACAACGAAAATAGTGCAAGAACCAGACGCAGCATACGTACAGATTATTATTCCTGAAAACCAAGAAACATACCAAGCCCTGACAAAATGCCTAGAAAAATACTCTGGAATAGATCTGAACTCAACTCGTGATTCCATAAGATAAGAATGTGAACGACGTCATACAAATCAAAACAGATAATATATGAGGTGTATAAATGTATAATATTTTCTTAGTTATACTGCTCTGATGTTAAATATTTACAAACCCGACTTAAACTGAAGAAAAATTTAATCTTTGGAAAATATTTAAAAGCTACCCTACTACCTACTATTATAATTTTAGGCGACTTTTTTCTTGAAAATTTGTTAATGAAAATCGAATAAGGATTCTTAAACTAAATAAAATAGAAGAAGAAAACCAATGGAGATGCATTTTTTAAACCAGGATATATTTCCTGGAGACTTTCACCCATTTAAGTCACAGTGGATTTTTCTTTTACACTGCAAAGGATTATTGAATATTTTACTGTATTTTATTATCCTTGACTATTTTTTTCTCTTACGAGTAGTAATTAATTACATTCCGGCCATTTCCCATTTTCCCACCAAGTAAATGGTAGCCTTTATTGTTTCTAAATTTCTATAGTGGTATTTTTTTTAAGGAGGATCTAATTTTCTGTTCCCCGCGAAATAAATTATCTATCTACTTACAGTAATTTACTACGTGTATCGTTACTAATGTTTCCATTGTATTTCATGTGTTTTTAATTATAGTTGTAAGATTATATTTTCGCTTCACAAGAAGATTGTTTCCAGCTAATGTAACTACACGAAAGAAAGAGTAATTTAAAATAAGTGATAATACGTTGCTACCTATTTTTTATGTCATGCTTATCTCTATAAAATTTTGCATAAAATCCCTAAGGGTTCGTCCATTTTTAAATAATTTTACTAAATATTTTATGCTATAATAACTAGGAGCTATTTATTACGGCTAAAAGCCCCTATTACTGCTTCTAAAATTCCTTATTTCTGATAGTATTAATTACTTATAATTACTTAGGCTACTGCATTCTTTATTAAGGTAAGTAAAAATATTAATGGTAATATATAAGGTACTGAGTAGGATTGGTAATAAATACGGTAAATAAATATACGAATTTGCTTTTGGCTACTTTACAAACAAGGAATAAGTTCCCTCTTTTTTTTACTTTTTGTCTTTAAATTTGTCACGACCGCTTTTAAATGTTCTAGCTTACAATAGTCAACATCTGATGTTAGTAAATGTAATGTGCCGTTTATGTGCTAAATAAATAGAAGAACTAACAAGGTGAAAACGTAAACTTGGCATGAAATACTGTTCAAGGTATTGATTTCGGTTTTATTAAGGTAGAAAAGTGGGTAACATCTTTTCCGCCTATTTAGTTAGTGAATAATAATTAAATCGTATTAAGTATAAACACCTTTAGTATAATATAGGGTCTACCAATAAGAATGATATAAGTTTAAATTGCTAAAAAATAAAAACGAATTGGTTAATTTCTATGATTAATATTTAATGTTGTAGTTTATTATGTAACATTATGTTTTAAACAAAATATCATTAAGATGTCCACCTCGGCTACGGCGGCAGACGTTTAGACGATGAACCCAATTTTCAATCAAGTTGGGCTGAATTTCGCGAATAACCCTAGTTATGTTAACTTTCAACTCATTGATGGTTTAAGGATTGTTAGAATACACCTTCGACTTCACATATCCCCAAAGAAAAATGTTTAGGGGAGTAAGATCACAGGACCTTGGTGAACAGTTGATATTGCCATGTCGCGAAATTATTCGATCTTCAAAACGCTCTCTTAATAAATTACTTGTGGCTCGGGCGGTGTGTTATGTTGCTCCGTCCTGTTGAAACCAATTCTGTTCGAAGTCTTCACCATCAACTGCAGGCCAAAGAAAGTTTGTTATCATGTCGCGGTAGCGCTCTCCGTTGACTGTCACAGTACGCCCCCCTGCATCCTTAAAAAGTATGGACCGATAATTCCACCGACATGCAAACCACACCACACAGTCACTTTTAACGGGTGTAATGGCACCTGTACTAATTTCTGGGGATTGTTCTGACACCAGAAGCGGCAATTTTGCGTATTGACAACGCCACTAAGACAAAAATGGGCTTCATCTAAAAAGATGATTTGTTTCCCAAAATCGGCATTTTGTTCCAACTGCAACAGGGCCCAGTCGGTAAACGTTCTTCGCAAACCATGGTCACCAGGCTTCAATTCTTGAGTTAGAATCATCTTATATGGATGTAGGCCTAAGCCTTTCTTCAAAATGCGCCACAGAGACATCGGTGAAATGCCTAATTGCTGATAACGGCGCAAAACAGACACATTATTATTCGCGTCAACATTTTCTCTTGCAGGGGCGATATTTTCAGCGATATTTCCTTGCACTTTTTTGTCGCGTTGGTGGCTTATTATCCAGAAGAGTGTACTCCCGTTCAAACTTATTAATTGTGCGCCTTATTGTACGCTCAGAAGGCCGCCCACGATGGCCAAAATCTTCTCTAAGAGCACGATAATAGGCTCTAACCGATTGCGCATTTTCGTAATACCTTTTCACGATAGCTATACGTTGCTCTTGACTTAAACGATTCATGATGAAATGTCAAAGTATACTTAACACAACTGACGCTAGATCCGCGTTTTGACACATACCATTTTGCGTACATGGCCCACTAAACTTCTATCACTTCTATTGGTAGACCCAGTATAACATGTTAATAATAATTTGGCTGGATTCTTCTTAAAACATCTTAGGAAGTTTTCTTTTTTAATTTAAGTTAAATAAAAGTAAGTATACTTATGTTTTCTTTCAATGAGTCGCCTCAGTCTTACATTTATTTGTGATAAGCGCTTTAATTGTTATATAGTAAAATCATTCATATTTCTTTAAAATAATCGGATTTCTACATTTGTGAACTGAGTTTAAAAGATTTTTTTTGTGAAAAATCTGTATTGATAAAAACTTTACCTTACAAATGCCTAAAATAAATGTGTAATTTAAATAAATATGACAAGACACAATTTTTAATCAAAATATTTGCTTGTAAAATAGGCAATATTTTCTGCTTAAAGTTATTAATGCCATTAACAATATATTAAGTGGCGATTGATTGATAAATATGTTTTTTATATTAAGGTAATAATATATATAGGTTGACCATTAAATATATAAAATAGTTAATTATATAAAGTAATTTTCAAAAGTTATTGTTGTTAATCGAAATAAAAAGAAGTTTTTAACAAAATTTAAAAAAACAGGAGAAATGTTATAATTTTCTTTTAGTTTTATTAAAAAAAAATATATTCTAAGATTAAAACACTTGGAAATCAACTTTGCTACATCTAAACACATTAATATTTATATATCAGTCTTTTAAATTTAAAACACTTAGACTAGATTAAAACTCTTTATGTACAAAATATTTAAAAAAAAAATCCGGACTGCTGCTCTAATATTCAAGATTAAAATCATCTTTTTGGAAATTTAAAAAGCTCTCTGGCAAGTTACTTATTAATTATCTATAAGGTTGCGAATTATGCATAACTTAAATGGATACAATAAGAGATAAATTTAAAAACTTATTATTGTTTTAATTATTTGCTAATTAAAATAAAAAATAATAAATTATTTAATAGTTCAGAATACTAAGTTAAATAATTACAAGTTCATATATTTTATTTTTACTTTAGTATTTTTGGTCACATTATGTCTAGGAATTTGAACTTAGCTTAGAATGTTTAATTTTTAATTATAATTTAGCCTTTCTTAAGTAATTGCCAAGTTAATATTATTGGAGCCTTTTATTTTTTTTATAGATTCTACTCAAATACTTACAATACATTAATACATTATTACTACAATTAGCCTCTTTTGTTATATTACTAGAGTGAAATGACCATAGGGACCTGAAAATTTCACGTTTTCCTCTGCAAACAATATCCCTTTTTGTATTTTTCTACTGGTCTCTGATTCCATTAAACTGTTTATCTTTTACGTAGTTTTCCCAATCACAAATTTAAATTGGATCAAGATTGGCATTTTATTTTGTGGAGAAAGTGCTTCTTTCTAAGAAAGTATCTTCCTTATGCTTCATTAACATTACTTCCAAAATGGACTTGTTGAAAAAAATTAAAAAAAAAAACGTTTTTTAATTGTCATCTTCATTACATCCCTTATAGAACCTCAAAACAAGATAGCAATACACATCTTACATTAACTATTATAATTTTTGTTCAAGTGTTTACAGAAATCAATATATATATATTTATATATACAGGATGGTCCATTTAACTTGAGATATCGCAATATCTCGAAAACTAAAGATGTATCTAAAAAATCTTTATGTGATGTTTGAATGGTTTCCAGGGGGCCATAAAATGACGTCATTGGTTTGACCTTGAGTGGACGCCTTCAAGGTCAAATGAAGGTCAACTTTACTTTTTTGCATAGAAACCTCTATTTTTTTAATAGTATCTGATTTAGCGTTAAAAAATAAGTAACTTTTATTAGACACTTTTTTCCATGCAACTTCTCCTTTTCAAGATATAAATTCTTGATTCTTTTAGGAATTTTTTCCTTGACAATGACATTTGCCGTTGTAGGTAGTATCTGATGATCTATCAAAAGGAGTGATATATTACTTATGATAGAATTTTATTATCAACAGAATCGAAAACTTAAAAATAAAACGTACAGTTCAATAAAAGTTCAAATAAAAGAAATTGAAACAAAAAAAGTCAGAAAAAAAATTGTTGACCCTCCACTTCTATACATTTTTCGACTCGCTTTCTAAACGATCGATGAACAGAGTGCAGCATCTGGGGAGTTATCTACTGTATTTCTTATTTTCGGGAGTCGTTGGTGGATCGCGATATATGATCTCCTTCAAATAAGGGCGTCAAATCAGGTGACCGTGGCGGCCAGTGGACTGCTCCACCGGGAGCTATCCAATGTCCATTGAAGCCACGATCTAACCCTTGGCGCGCAACGAGTGTATAATGTGCAGGACAACCATCATGCTGGTACCACATATTTAGTCTCACTTCAAAACACACATCTTTCAAAAATACTGGTAGAATCTCCAGCAAAAAATTACGGTATTTTTGGTCTGTAAGGACACCTTATGACTTTATCATTGATGATGACAACAGACATTCACAGACCATGGCCGCTGATGTTCTATCGCTCGAAACCACCTGGGATTTTCAACTGCCCAATAATGCACGTTATGACGACTAACTGCACCATAGGTTGTAACTGAAGCTTTATCGGTGAATAAGACGCGCAGAAAGAAATTGTTATTTTCATGCAACTAATTTTGGGCCCATTCAGAAAACCACACTCGATTTTGGAAATCGTTGCCGTGAAGCTCTTGATGTAACGACAAGTGATACGGATGAAACTTGTGGCGTTTCAAAATTCTCAGGACATTTGTTTTGAAGGTTCCAGAAGCAGAAGAAATTGATCGTGAGCTGACTCCAGGATTATGGGCAACTGCAGCTAAGACGGCAATTTCATTTTTTTGACTGTTAATGCTACTCTTTCGTAATCGCTTTATCGTTCTCACACTTCCATCTTTTATAAAGTGGTTCACTACACGATAAAATGATGCTCGCGATGGAAGTCGTCGTTGAGGAAGTCGCATAGTATACAGTTCAATGGCTCTATTAATATTCCGTTCAGATTCACCATAGATAAGGACCATTTCAACTTTTTCATTTATTGTTAGGCATTCCATAGTCGCCCAACAAAATAGTCAAATACCTAATAAATAACTGAACGAATACCGTGAACCAAAATAGTCTCTCATTTACCTTATTCATCAGTATTTGTTTACAATCGCCTGAAGTACCTAGGATAAACACGTGAGATCTGTTCACTATAGAAAAATTTCGCATCATAACAACTTGCATTGATCATTGATCAACAATGCCTTGTCACAACAATATTGAAGAATTGCTGAACCAAAGCTATTCTTGTTTCCAATGTCATTTTCAAGGAAAAAAATTCATAAAAGAATCTTGAATTAATATCTTCAAATTTTACGTGAAACATTTTCTGGATATATGTTTAGTTTTCGAGATATTGCAATGTCTCAAGTTAAATGGACCACCTTTTATATATATCTATATACAGGGTGTCCCAGCGAAAACGAAACAGGTATTTTTGGTATGAAAAAAAAAAATTTTTACAAAAATCTCCAACACGTCGATTTTATTTTCGAGGGGGACAACTTTTCCTTACCAAGGCACCCTCATACCAGTAACCCTCTTCGAGGGGGTGGGATCACCCCTAAAATCTTAAAAAAGAAAAAGAGGGGTCGTGTGATACCTTATTTTAAAGGTCTTTTAATTCTGAATATAACTGCCAAATTTGAAGTGACTAAAATTTTTTATCCGGATATGCCAGCTTGTCAAAATTGTAGAAACAGCGAAAATGAAAAAGGTATTTTGAACTCTGTTTTGGATAATATATTTAAAAGAATAAGGAAGTCCTAATTTCAAAGGGGTCATTTATTAATTAAGAGGCCACCCTAATACCTGGAACCCTTTACGAGGGGTTGAAAGCACCCCTTAAATCTTAAATAGAAAAAGGGGTCGTGTCATTCCTTATTTTGAAGGCCTTTTTACTCTGAATTTAAATGGTGACTTCTGAGTGACTGATGGATATCTTGTGGATATAAAAATAGCAAGAAATACAATCTTTACTGCCAGTAAAAATGGAGAGATAAGAAATACCTACCCTTTTCCTTTTGTGTCTTTTAAATAAAACAAGTTTATTTAAATTACGTCAATTTATTAAATGTTCAAATTGTGCCCCGCCTACTTCCATGCAGGAATACAGGTTTTGCTCAAAACGATGCCTGACGTTTTGTAGAACTTTAGGTGTTATCATCTGACACTCATTTATAATTCTCTGGCGTAAGTCTTCTAGGGTGTCTGGTTGGGTAGCGTAAACTTTTGTTTTTAAATGCCCCCATAAAAAAAAATCTAATGGGGTTAAATCGGGTGACCTAGCTGGCCATTCCATAAAAGGTCCTCTGCTTCCAATCCAACGATCAGGAAATATCTCATCAAGATATTGCCTCACACCAGCAGCATAATGTGGAGGCGCTCCGTCTTGTTGGAAAACGACTTGATCATCATCAGAATGATTTTCGCCTTCCACTATTTCTACTATTCTTGGATATACGGCATTTTCCAAGAGATCTCGGTACATTTCTCCATTCAAATTTCCGGGCAGAAAAAACGGACCAACAATGGAGCCGCCCAAGATTCCCGCCCAAACATTTAACTTCTCAGGGAACTGGGTATGAACTTCACGAAACTGGCCCGGATTTGCATTTGACCAGTAGCGGCAGTTATGACGATTTACGTTGCCATTAAGAAAAAAAGTACATTCATCTGAAAAGCAAATGTTGTAAATAAGACGCGGATTAAAAGTTATCATATCACTAAGCGATTCACAAAATTGCACTCGTCTGTCAAAATCGTCCTCATTCAGTTCTTGCACCAGATGAATTTTGTAAGTATGGAATTTATTATGCTTAAGTATCCTATGAACACTACTTTTGCTTACTCCTGTACTCGTCGCCAATTTTCTGACACTTATTCCTGGCTCGGCATGAAGTTGACCTAGGACAGTTATTTGCATTGCTTCATTGACAATAACAGCATTTTGAACCTCACGCTTTTTATTTAAGACACTGCCAGATTCCCTAAATTTAGCAACTATTTCTAGAACGTATTTTCTATTGACTCGTTTTTCTGGATGAAGGTCATTAAATTCTTGTACCGTTCTATTGGCACAATTGTTATGTCGAAAGAAAAACTCTATCATCTCAACCCTCTCTGCAGTAGAATAAACTATTGCTAACAGTGTTTCAACACGTAAAAGACTGGGTAATAATTTAAAACTATTTAAATAAATGCTGCTTTATGAAAAAAGTACCAATGATATTTAGCAAGCTAAATAAATTCTTCAGATACTTGTGTTTGCATTTTATTTGGTATTTTGTTTTTATTTATGATATGCTGATAAGGTGTAATAACAATAATATTAACAATACTAATAAATTTTTAATCATGTTTAATGATCCAATAAAAAAAAATTGTAAGAAAGGGTTTCAGGTATAAAGGTTTATTTAAAACATTTTTTCCAGAATTTTATTTGGCTTTCATATCCAGAAGAAATCCATCAGTCACTCAGAAGTCACCATTTAAATTTAAAGTGAAAACGCTTTCAACATAAGGTATAACACGATCCCTCTTTCTGTTTAAGATTTAAGGGGTGCTTTCAACCCCTCGTAAAGGATTCCAGGTATTAGGTGGGCTCTTAATTAATAAGTGACTCCTTCGAAAATAGGATTTCCTTGTTCTTTTAAAAATATTATCCAAAAAAGAGTCCATAATACCTTTTTCATTTTCGCTGTTTCCGCAATTTTGACAAGCTGTTTTATCCAGAGAAATAATTTTAGCCACTTAAAATTTGGCAGTTATATTCAGAATTAAAAGACCTTTAAAATAAGGTATCATACGACCCCTCTTTCCATTTAGGATTTTAAGGGTGATTCCACCCCCTCGAAGGGGGTTGCTGGTATGAGGGTGCCTTGGTAAGGAAAAGTTGTCCCCCTCAAAAATAAAATCGACGTGTCCGAGATTTTTGAAAAAAAAATTTTTTTTCATACCGAAAATAGCTCTGTTTCGTTTTCGCTGGGACACCCTGTATATATAAAAATTAATAAGGATTTACGTTAGGTTTTGCATTTGATGTTTTTTACATCAAATGCATAATCGAATCTTTATTGTAATTTTATTGGTATACCTTAGAATCCTTAGGTGAATATAACTATTTTTTTAGTAATTAATAAAGGAAAGTTAGCTCTATTTATACGGGTATTGAAATCCTCAGAACCAATGGAATAGTTAATAATTATATAAGTACTTAATATTTCGGAAACAATGTAAATTTTGTGTCTGATATTCACAGATTAAAAACTTAGACTAAAAATATAAGATCATAAAAGTCATAGTTTTTTTCCTAATTATAGCAGACTCTAAAGTGCCTGCTTAAAGTTCTCATTAACATTCAAGCATAACTTAAACATACATAATAATATCAAATTATATAAATGTAATATTCGCTTGTTCTTATTAAATTTCCTACTTTTCAAAAATAAATCCTTAGTCAATAAGCTTATGATATTTGTTTTAATATTTACTATAATATTTATCTTAATTAATGTTTGTTATTAATGTAATAACATTTTATTTTATGGACAATTGAAACATAAAATTAAAGATTTTTAGATTACATGGCTCTGAACCCTATTCATCCTGTTTCAATTTTTTTTTATGATAGCTTGGTTTTTAGTTTCTCACTAGCAGCGTTTATACAAAAGTTTTTTTCGCAAACAAATGTGTGAATAAATTTTGTCAAAAAAAAAATTAAACTATTATCCTAAATGACTTAATTAAACAATACCAAAAACCACCTTTTAAAAATATATCTTAAGGCTTTTTCCGTATTAAAAAATTACCATTTACATAATATTAACTACTAAAATCAAGCAGACTAAACCACATAAGAACAACTTACAAGATACGAAATTGATTTATACCCATTACGACGCCCGTATGCATGAATATTTGGTATTTATGGCACCGGAGAATAGGTATTGCGTAAAATTACGTTGGGTACGTTGTTATTTAGAACAGGCTTCGTGCATTATGAGAAGTGTAGAACTTATCATACAATGGCAAATTAAGGCCGTCGGTATAACAAAACGCAGATAACTATGGGACTAATTATGTTTGGGAATGCCTTTTTAATTTAGTCAAATTATTATGAGTAAAGTAACACTAAGCAAGGTTACTAGGTAAAGTTTAACAGAAAAAAGCACTGTAAGTTAGATATTTAAATAAACTTCAAGTATAATGTTTTGACTTCAATTGAAATTAATATATATATAAATAATTTAATATGTTAAATACTGAAACTTTTAAGTCTTTTTGTAGCAACTTAAAACAATACAAAAATTTAAAAAAAAGATAAACTACAAGTACACAAAAAAAAATTAAACTTAGGCAACAGAAAAATAGAAAAAAAACTAGGAATTAGAGGAATGAAAGGTATTAAAGGAAAGGAAGGTATTAAAATAAAAAAGCGAAGTCATGGGAATTCCTGAAGTGGAAAAATTGGAGATCTAATTCCACACTAAATCCCAGCTACTACAATCTCAAATAAAGTTTATGTCAGTTAAAAAATAAAATATTTATCAAGTTAAGTTCTTAGTCATAAAAATATGTAAAACGTTGTAATGAAAAGTCAGCTTTTATGCATTAGAACTTTTGCAATCGAACTATATGACAGATGGTTGAAACTTTAGTCAGATACTGTACTTTCAACAAGTAACATCACAAATGTTATGGAGCACAAAGATATAAATAGATCGATTAAACCTAATGACTCGGTGCTGCCGTATCATGTCAAAAAGAAATGTATGTTTATGGTTGTCAACATTTCCATACAATTATATTTATACTTATACTATATACACCTACGATAGTATACTTGTACTATAAACAGAATACTATAAATTACACATATCAGCAAAATAAGCATAATGTACAAAAAAATGAGCGTCAATTAGCTAGGGTATAAAGAGTAACCATATGTTCAGCAAATCATGCTAAGATATATTTTATATTTAATTTTTTAAGCAAAAAAAGTACTGCACAAGAAAAATAAATTTCTTTGCGATATAATAGTAATAATAGCCTCTGCAATATAACTAAAAAAATTTGTAACTTATTCTATAAAAAAGGAAGTAAAAAAAAGAGAGAAAAAATGTTCCAATGATCATGCAAAAAAAATCTTTTTTCAAAAAAAAGTTTTTCTATCAAATCTTAAAAAACTTAAAACAGCATTTTCTAGTCTATAAACTTAACCTCCATGTTTTATTAAATATGTTGGATGGTGTTGCAAATATTAATAGTGATTTTATTTTTATTAATTTTATTATACATATAAGTACCAAATATTAAGTTTAAAAGGTCATATTTAAGATATGTCTTATTTAACATATTTATCTTTTAATAAATCTGCTTTACAATTTTTAAATTAATAATTTTTCACTTCTAAATCCAAATTAAACTTTTTTAATCTTTACATTAGTTTCATACTACATTCTTTAAGAATATAGTAGTAAAAGAAATTATATATTGTAACGAAATTCGGGAACACACTTTTATTGTCAACGTCAAAAATACTAATCTAACTCGCCTTGACTGTCGTTTAATTGTTTTCAAGGTAAAAACTGACTAAACAATTAAAGCTAAATGAATTGTCACGAAGCGTGTCCTTTTTAAAACCCGATGGAACAGTTTCAAAATATTTAGAATTATCTTCATTGTTTTTTGCCGAAAGAGACCAATAATTTTAGGAGAATACTGACAGTCAAAGCAAGCAAGTATACAAATTCTAGAAAATTAGAACTACAGGGATTTACAATAATATAACCTAAATAACCTAAATTGGGGCCAAAATGAGGCTCTCGACCAAGATGAACTACTTAAAAACTAAACACTAAAGATACAAATAATAAACCAAACGTAAGTAGAACTCTAAAGAAACCCTACGAATCAACTTTAACTACAGAATACTAATAAAAGTAATACAAAAACTAGGAGAATAATTAACGTATTTACATTTTCATAATAATATAATGTTTGTGGTATGACTATCAAAAAATGTCGTCATTGAACATAATGTCGACAAAAGCAAGACTCCTATTTTACATATAAATTTATTATACCCTTTAAATGTTCATAGCTTGAAGTTGATTAAAAGAGATCGTAAAATTACAGATTAGAAAAAAAATTAAACACATCCAAATAAAAAGAACAAAAAAGGACTCAATTCATTTTAAAAAAATAAGGCATTTCTAAATATTTTGGAACTGAAATATCGGTAATAATATTACTAAAAAAATCATAAGTGAAGTTGTATCTGCAAACTTATGCCTAACACAATTATAAAATTTAAATGACAACTGTAGATAATTTAAACATTTGAACTTTGGATTTTAAATAATTTTTTTATATCAAGATTTGACCACCAATCGGTACTGATTTAAATAAAATAATGCATTTTCAGAAATTTAGGTGTGAAAACTCTAAACAATTTACTTGCAAACAGTCTATCTTAAAATATGTATGTAGAACTGTTATAAAATAAAAATAAATAATAAAACACGTAACTAACTTCAACAATCTTATTAAGCTTATCAAAAAACTATCCTCAGTGAGAGTGATTATCAAATAAAACAGTTATGCAATAATTATACTATCAATATTTAAACAACTGAAAACTAAAATTCAAACAAAAAAATGCTATTTTAAAGAAAATTATTTTATTTATTTAATATCCCACAATAAAAATATATACTTCATATGAACGAAACCATTTTAATCTGAAATCACGTTGCCGTTCTTGTGAGTAACGAATTAGTTCAACTTAATGCGATTTAGATATGGAATCTTTCATACTATTTTTTTTTCTCTAGTTGTTTAGATGAGGTGAAAAGCCTTGGTTTCTATAATTTGTAATAAAAATGTAATATTATATACAATGGATATATTTTAAATTTTTTATGAGGTAAGCGCTATAAAAATATTTATATAGCAATCTAATAAACAAGAATATAACTAAACTTATTCGATAATTTTTATTATATGCAAGCTTGTTGTCATAATATCCGTTTTTCTCGCGAATCAATTACATTGTATAGCATGAATTTTATGCAATAGATAAGCAACCATGTAATATGATCTATTATTTACGGGAATTATAATTTATCTAGCACCGCCCGTTGACATTTTCTCTTGACAAGTGTATTAGGTTTCCTATTTTTTTTTTCTATTAAGTGCCATGTCGTAACTCTGAGCAATTTAATGAAATATTTGCATTAGACTATTTAGCTTACTTGTCCATTCTGGCAAATTGAAAATTTTAATTTTATTTTTTATGCTTACCTTTATATTCTTAGCTTTTAACACTTTTTTTGTTTCTACATAGTGGATAAATTCATTCTAAATAAATCGAACGATATAAATAAAATTTCGAAACTGAAATCTTTAGACAACAAAATGACTAACCTTCTAATCTTAACTTTATGTGAGCTAACTAACTTATTTTTCAATTTTTCTGAAACTTAATTGCCAATCGAGGAGCACCGAGTTTCTTCTTCAAATAGAGAGGGACGCCATTATTTAGGTGGGCCGATAGTGTTCTAGCTTACTGTATTTAATTATTTCACGTTTTAATTAAGGAATCACAGCTTATAGGTTATTAAACTTGCTCGCATAACATATAAAAAAACTTGTACTATACAAAATATGCCTATTTATGACTTATTTGTGACAAAAATAAAAAAAATCAATAATTTGCAGTATAGCAAGTATAAAATATTGGCTCCCTATACTGTATCTATTTATGCTCAGTTTTTTCAGTTGAATTAGTTCTTAAAACTTATAATAACTATACTCGTAGTCTAAGAAAAATGGCTAAATAATCTATTGCATAGTAATTTACAGGACGACCAAACTTACTAGAGACATTTGTGTACTTAAGAATAGGTTATTAACCAATTTTCAATGTATAAACGTGTATCTTTGAATCTTCGTTAGGTCACCAGAGTGTAGAGAGAATGATCCATCTTTGAGTATTAGAAATTATAATCCGGAGAGAGAAAGAGAGTTTAAAGAGCAATACCAGCCACTTCTCATTTCGACCGCGATGATGACTCGCATGTATTACATTTCTACAACAAAGACTCAAATCGTCTTCTACTTTTTTTGTACTTTTGTACTACTCTGTCACCAAAAGCTTGTAGAGAGAGAGAGAAAACCTTCTTACGATTTAAAGGATAAATAAGAATAGGAGTATTTTGTGACCTTAGAATTCACTTCGTATAAAGACTTGACTATTACAACTAAACTTGACTTAACGTGCGAATTTTAGCCAAGGAGTTGTATAAATCATATGAAAGAAACTTATGTAGTTAAACGTTTTTTGAATGTTATAGATTATACTATTAGTAGGTATCTTGGGATTTATTGAAATATAAATAAATATTAAGAAGTATACGTAGATTTGTTCCGTGCACTCCTTTTTATTTTTTTAATGTTCTATTAAAACCACTAATATTATACAAAAATTGATAATAACACTAACAACGCTTCTCTTTGCATCTCTTATTTTCACTTTTATACTTACTTTACTGTGTTGCCATAATACATAATACCCAAAGTTTTAACTTTTTTTGTAGATTAACCGAGAATAAATACGAGCATGTTTAGTTATATTTTAAATAGAACAATACTCTTTTCTCTGTCTTGTTTCGGTTTTTATTTAGATCCTTTCATATAAGAAATTAAAAATTTGAATTAGATCTTTCCAGAAAATAAAACTTAATGTACTTTTGAAAACAAAAAATAATAAAATGCAACTTTGTAAATTAAAAATCTATTTCTTAGGTTTTCTTTAACTAGCTAATAAAAGGAACTTATATTTAACGTAGTGCAACATTTACATAGTTTGCATTTTAGATAATCTTGGATGCGGAATAAGAAGAATATCACTAAAATAAAAATTGCTTATTTTGGAGTCGCTAAGTGAAGATAATTTCAAGTTTTTTTAACTTGAAGCATCAAGAATCCTTAAACTAATTTTAGAATATTAAGGTAGTAGAGACTGCACTATAATCCGATTTTATATTTATTATTAACGCGAACGAGTAAATATAGTCTTTATTTTTAACTCTGCGAAGGCCAGCATCGCTATTTATCTGACCAAGCATGCAGTACAAATTAAAGGAACAAATTAAAAGAAAAACATATGTAAAAAAGAGTAAGACCAGTGAACACTACTTTGATCTGAACAAGCAAAAAAAAATTATTAGCTTATAGATATCTATATATATATACCTAAATATATATATATATATATATATATATATATATATATATATATATATATATATATATATATATACACTGCTCAACAATCAAAGTGGATATTATAAAAATCTGCAATTTTAGTTTGCCAATGATTTACAATAAAACAAAATTAAATGTAATAAATAAATCTCTATTAAGTTCATTCACAATAGCCCCAAAAAAAATTAAATAAACAGATATCTCCTAAAAAATTTAAATTTTTAATACACAACAGGAAAAATTAAAATAAAATTACACCCTGTAAAGCGTGCCCCAAAGTCCTGTCATGAAAATTAATACCTCGTAGGTCCACCCCTGGCTCGTCTTAGTGCTGTCACCTTGTTTGGCATAGTTCTTATTAAGTTGTTAATGTAGTGTAGAGGAATGTTTTGCCATATTTCCGGTAATTAATTGGCTAGTTATTCTAAGGTTAGAGGTGGCTGTTCGAGCTGGTTTAATCTTCGAGACATTTCGGCCCATACATGTTCAATGCAATTCATGTCGGGTAAATGTGGTGGCCAGTCCATTCTGGTAATGCCATGAAATTCAATGCGACCATTGACAATTTTCGCACGGTGCGGGCGCGCATTATCATCGATTAAAACGAATTCTTCACCTATTGCACCAAAAAATGGTACAATTATTTTCTCTATAATAATGTCTCTATATCGTATAGCGTTCATTGTTTCATTTCTTAACACCACTAAATCGGTGCAGCCATCGAAACATATACCTCCCCAAATGCAAACCAAATCGCCACCAAAAAGGGTAGTGAGCGCTATCAAATTTTCATAGTATCGCTGTCCCCTTTCCCTCCACACCAAAATTCGACCATCACACATATGTAGCCGAAATCTGGACTCATCCGTAAACATACAAGACCTCCAATTTTGAAAATTGCAATAACTGTGTTCTATTGCCCACCGATTTCTGCATGCACGATGTTCCCCCGTCAACCGTGGATGTGTGGCACGTTGTCTGGCTCTTAAATTGGACGCATGTAATGTTCTTCTGTCTGATTAGAAATTACCCTCCCAGTAGCATGCCTTAAGTAGCTATTAATTTTCGAAGTCGTAAATGTTTGGTTTCTTCTTGCGGTTACTGTTATATAGCGGTCTTGAGCATGAGTTGTAGCACGTTCTCGGCCTCCACCATACCTGTAAGCTGTAGAGCCAGTCTCTACATATCGATTCCATGCACGACTCACGACACCTTGGGACACATTTAGCCGGTTAGCAACTTCTTCTTGAGTTAGGCCCTCCTGTAGCCAACGTACTAATTGCTCAAGTTGCACTGTTTCTAACCGTCGTAGAACTATTATTTTTAAGAAAGTAAAGAGATTTATTGGTAACAATGAGAATAATAAAGTCTCTACAAGCACTTTATGTGACTAAATTGTTAGGATTTTGAAATCGAATTCTTTAAAAGAGATAAGAATGTATGAAAAAAAACAAAAAATATTTACTATCAACAGGATTTGCTCATAGCATAAAACGCAACTTGAATGAGATGAATTTTATTTTTTTAGGCAAAAACTTTTTTGTTGAGCAGTTTATATCCTACCTATACCGGGTGGTGCGTCGCCGAACGGAACATAGGAAAACCCATGTAAATTTTAAGGGGGTTAATTATTGGTTTCCCTGTATATTTTACAGAAAAAATGTAATATGACTTTTTAAAGAGACTAATCTGGCAAACCCTCGTGCAAAGTTTCAAAAAATTTTAATAAGCGAATCTGGAATTATTCAATTAAATGTAATTGCAAAATTACCAAATTTTCGGTTCAGGTAAAACCAAACGGGCACCAGTAAAATGAATATTGTCACTGACCTGAGGAGTGAAGTGTCAATAAATCAGTGACATTCGATATTTAAAAACAAGTGTGAATTATTCAATCGGCGAAAAATAGCCATAATTAAGTGGCATTAAAATATTAAATAAAAGTTTAGATAAAAAAGTAATGCTAACGTGTCTTACTTTGAATGTATGGTTGTGAGATTGATAAAACGAAAAAAAAATACATTTCTTGTATTCGGCTGTACGTCAGATTTGACAAAGCCTTATAACAAATTGTTTGCTGGTGGCTGGTGTCTGGTTTTACTTGAACAGAAAATTTGGTAATTTTGCAATTACATTTAATTGAATAATTCAAGATTCGCCTATTAAAATTTTCTGAAACTTTGCATGAGGGTTTGCCAGATTAGTATATATATACAGTATTGTGCATAAATATAGCAACAAGCGATGTTTTCAAGAAAATGGTGCATTAAGAAAATGGTGTTAGGCAGAGTGACATTGCAAGAAGCTTACGGCTTCACAGGTCAATCGTATCCAGAGTTTGCAAAAAAGTTCGAGCATGAGGCTCTTGGTGTTTTGTTTAAAGGTGATTTTAGATTCAATACATAATCTGAATATTTTGTAAGTAAAGTTGATAAATTATTAGGTGTTCTTATGAGAAACACTAGCCATTTCAAAAGTAATGATTCTACGATTAAACTATATAATGCACTCGTAAGACCACATCTTGAGTATGCTTCTATTGTGTGGTCACCACAGTAGAAGTTAACACAAATCTAGTCAAAAAGGTGCAAAAAAAGGACATCATTTTAGAAAAGAAAGTCATATCAATCCTTTTGTGCTATTATAATGAAATTCGGGAACACACTTTTATTGACAAAGTCAAAAAAAACTAACTTAACTTGCCTTGACTGTCGTTTAATTGTTTCCAAGGTAAAAACTAACTAAACAAATAAAAACTAAGTGCAATGTCACGAAGCGCGTCTTTTTTTAAAGCCCGATGGAACAGTTTCAAAATATTGAGAATTTCTTTATTATTTTTGCCGAAAGAGACCAGTAATTTTAGAAAAATACTGACAGTCAAAGCAAGTATGCCAATTCTAGAAAATTTAAAATAAAGGATTTATAATATTATAACCTAAATAACCTAAATTGGGGCTAAAATATGGCCCTCAAACAGGCTCTTAAAAACTAGACACTATAATGAAAATAATTAACCAAACGTAAATAGAACCCTAAAAGACCCCAACCCAACCCAACCCAACCCTATCAACATTTTCATAATAATATTATATAAAAACATGCTCATGGATTTTGGAATCATCTTTCTCTCTACAAAAGCAAAGATCACTTCAGAGTATTTTTTTGTGTATTTTCTCAATGATAAATTAAATTTCAGAAATTATTTTTGGTGCTCAGAATAATTTAATAAGAAGGTAGGACTTAAGTTGCCTCATTTTTTCTCTTGAATAAGATGTATAAAAAGTTACAAAATTCACATCCAAAAAAATTTATATTGCATGGATTTCCTTAATTTTACCAATGAAGTTAAAGTGAATATTTCAATTACAATAATATGTAGCATAACCGGAAATCTTAACCTATTTAAAACCCTATTAAGTCTTACTTTATTCTTCTTCTTTCTTCTTTCAGCAACCCTTCACAGTCTACTCCTGGACATAGGTCTCCCCCATTTTCTTCCATGTTTCTTTGTTCTGTGCCATCTGTTGCCCACTTTGTTTTTGACATCATCGAGTCAGCGTAACTGTGGTCTGCCAACGCTGCGTTTATGTATGCGAGGTCTCCATTGAACATACTGAACACATTGATGTGTCTTGACCATCTCAAGTCGTCCTGTCGGGCGACGTGTCCTACCCAGCTCCAATTCAGGTGGGCTATGCGTGTTATGATGTCTTCAACTTTAGTTCTTTGTCTAATACTCTCATTTGTGATATGGTCTCTCAGGTTTATTCCTAGCATCATCCGCTCTATGGCTCTTTGGGTGGTCCTAAGCTTGTTGGCTGATTTAACAGTGAGTATCATGGTTTCCATTCCGTAAATCATCACGGGCAGTAAGTAGGCATTGAAGCAAGGCCTTTTTTTTCAAATTAATTGAAATAGTTTCATTTCTCAAGACGTGTGACAGTTTACCCGTAGCTGCCCATGTCAAACGAACACGTCTGTTAATTTCGGCAGTTTGATTTTCTTTGCCCAATTTGATGCAATGTCCCAAATATACATATTCTTCGACGTTGTCAATAATTCGCTCTTCTATATGTACTTGAATATTGTTAGGTGACATGACTTTTGTTTTATTTAAATTCGTGTTTAAACCTATTTTTTTCGATTCTCTTTGAAGTTCTGCCAACATCTCCTGTAATTCTATTATATTCCGGCTAAAGAGTAATATATCATCCGCAAAGCGTAAATGGCTCAGATGTTTGCCGTCGATTTTGATGCCTCTCTCGTTTCAGTCCAGAGTTTTAAAAACGTCTTCTAGTGCCAGTGTAAACAGCTTTGGGGAGATGGTGTCCGCTTGTCTTACTCCTCTTTTTATTTGAATTTTGTTTGTTTCTATCTCTTCCGAGATTTTAACGCTGATTGTCGCATTTTTGTATATGTATTTGAGAAGCTGCTTGTATCGAGAGTCGATTCTTGCATTTTTCATGGCCTTAAAAATAGCCCACAACTCTACGGAGTCAAAAGCTTTGTTATAGTCAACAAATGCGAGGTGTAGTGGTTCATTGTACTCGTTGCATTTTTCTATTATAGTGCGAATGGATTGTATGTGTTCTATTGTGCTATGACCTTTTCGGAAGCCAGCTTGCTCCGGGGGCTGATAGGCATCTAGTTTAGCTGTAAGCCTATGTGCTACTATCTTTGTTAGAAGTTTCTACGGGTGTGGGAGTAAGCTAATAGGTCGATAATTGTCGATTCTCAACCTATCTCCTTTTTTGTACTGTAAAATCACCTGGGTCTTTTGCCATGCTTGGGGTATCACGCCTTCTGTCATACATTTATTAAGAAGAATTGTCATTGCTTCTACAGTAGTTCTTCCCCCAGGTTTTATCATTTCAGCTGTAATTCCATCTTCCCCTGATGCTTTACCGTTTTTCATTTGAGACAATGCTAGTTCTACTTCTTCTCTGGTGATGTCAGTAAGATCTTCGGAGCCTACATTAAGAATTGTTTCGTCCACTACGATTGCTTGGTCTGGGTTGTCTCCTGTGTACAGTGTGCTATAGAAATTTTCCACGATATCCATTAAATCTTTACTGTCCTCTTTGATGTTTCCGTTTGCGTCCCTTAGTTGATGTATTTGGAGGCGTCCATCATTGTTACGTGTTTTAAGTACTTTCATGTTTTTGTTGTTTTCGATGGTCGTTGTTATCATTTCTTTGTTGTATTACCTTAAATCTTCCCTTGTTTTCCTTTTTATCATTCTGTTAATTTCATTGTATTCATGAGTCTTTTTCTCCAAGTTTCTTCTCTTCGCCATGAGTTCTCTAGTTTCTTTTTTTATTTTTGAATTATTTTTCTTGGTAGTGGCACATATCTTTTTGGCTGTCGTTCGAATGTCAGTACTAATTCTATTTTTTAGGTCGTTTATATTCAAGCTGTTCAGTGCTTCTTTATTAGACAATTTCTTGTTGAGTTCAGCTTGGAATTTTTGGCGGTTTTCCTGGATTGTTTTTGATGTGGGAAATAATTGTATTTTGATTAGCTTATTT
Source organism: Anthonomus grandis grandis (assembly GCF_022605725.1). Classification (NCBI taxonomy): domain Eukaryota; kingdom Metazoa; phylum Arthropoda; class Insecta; order Coleoptera; family Curculionidae; genus Anthonomus; species Anthonomus grandis. Next base: position 15,522,712 of record NC_065546.1, read on the forward strand.
CATTTACTCTTCACGTTTATTTCTATTTTGGCTCTTACCAACCTGTGATCGCTACCAATATCAAAGCGATTTAGGGCCGAAACATCTTTTATAGTAAGCTTTTTATTGGTTAGTATATAGTCGATCTCGTTTTTCGTATTTGAGTTTGGGCTTCTCCATGTCCAACGTCTCTTTTCTGATTTTTTGAAGAAGGAGTTCATACAGTACATACTTTCTTTTTGGAGATAATTGATCAGTCTTTCTCCTCGTTCGTTGGTATAACCCAGTCCGAATTTACCCACATATTGATTTCCGTTTCCCGCTGGTACTCCTAGTTTAGCATTGAAATCGCTAATAATGTATTTGTAGTGTGCTGTTTCTATTGTCAACGCTTGTGAAATGTCATCGTAGAATCTCATCATCGAGTGCAGAGCTTGTAGGGGCATATACTTGAATTATTTGGACGCTATATCTTTTCGATATCTTCAATACTATGTAATTGACTCTACTCGATATGGATTTTATCTTAGTAACTAGCCGCTTTATACTCTTATGAATCATTATCGCTGTTCCGCCAATGTGTGTTCCGATACAAAAGGTGGCCTGATTTCAGTGTGATGCATTTTTCGTCCGGTAATCTGGTTTCGCACAGGCCCAAAATATTCCATTTGATATGGGATAGTTCCACCTCTAATTAATAATAATAATAATAATAATAATAATAATAAACGTCTTTTATTTAACAAACAAATAGTTTACAGTTGTGATTATTATACATACATTTCTATAGAGATATAAGAGAGGCGAAGTCTAGCCATGTGGCTACTCTTACTTAACCTACCTAATCCCTTTGAAGTGAAAATAAAACAATATCATGCAACTTATTAGCGAATAGCTCTTTAAATGTACGCACATATTGTAGAAAGAAAAGAAAAGTTACTTAAAGAATTATTATACACAACGACAAACTGTGCGATACAAAAGACCGTAATATAGCTTTATCCAGTAGCAGGTAGAGATTTTCTTTAAAAAGTAGATAGTTATATTTTGAAATAATTTCAAAGCCTGGTCCAGTTCAGCATACAATGCCAATACCTGTTTATAAATTCTTCAAATATATTATAAGGTTGGTTTATTACACAAGTCTGATACATTTTTCCTGGTTATTCTCCCATTTTTTTTAATTTACCCCTTTATTTTTTTTATTAAGTATTGCCTCAACATGCTTATTTTAGGTGTCTTTTTGTCTTTAGTAAGAAAGAAAGAAAAAAATCCTTTCTTATTCATGGCGAATTTGTTGATTAAATAAAAACAAACGCATTTTGTATTTAAATTTGTTAATATTAAATATTTTAAAATTATCAGGTATGGAATTATATAAGGTGATTGCGTTATATGAAAAGGATCTTTTATACATAGATGTTTTATGTAACGGGATGGAGAATTTGTTTTTGTTTCTAATATTTTGTCCATGCATGCTTGTCCTTGGCAGAAATTTATTTTTAAGAGTATTCGAGGTGTTAGTGGTATTGAGAAGCTTATGCACAAAATTTGAAAGATGTAGTTTTCTACGGCTTTCCATATTTAGCCAGTTAGATTCTACAATTTTATGAGTAATATGGTCATGCTTCCTAATTCCGTATATCAATCGACAGCATGCGTTCTGTACCCTTTGTATTTTTTGTTTATCGAGAGCAGTAAGACATGGACCGTATATAAAGTCACCATAGTTGAAATGTGAGAGTACTAATGTGTCGCATAAACTTTTTTTCAACGAGTAGTTAAGAATGTGCCGATTATTATATAATAATTTCAGCACACAGAAGCTTTTTCTTGTTATATTCTGAACGTGTGCACTAAATCTGAGATCTTCGTCGATAGTTAAGCCAAGATTTTTTGCGCTGGATACAAATTTTAATTTAGTATCATTTATTTTTAATTTTAAGTTATTTTTAATAGAGTTTCTTTTGATTTTGCTGCCAATACATAATAGTTTAGTTTTGTCAGAATTTAAATTTAGGTTGTGTTCGGCAGATAATTCTTTAATTACCTGAAGATCAGCGTTTAATTTATCGACCATTTCTTGCGATTTGTTATAATCAAAAGAGACATAGATTTGTGTGTCATCCGCGTATGCTTGTGTTTTACAGTATTTAGGTGCGAGAAGTATATCAATAGTGTAAATAATAAATAAAAGGGGTGATAAAATAGCTCCTTGTGGCACACCCGACAGAATATCCAATGCATTCGACGTAATATTGTTATAGACCACCTTTTGCGACCGTTTGCTTAGAAATGAATTAATTAATTGAACAGAGTCCGCGTCGAACCCATAATATTTTAGCTTAGCTAATAGGAGACGGTGATCCAGAGTATCAAAGGCCTTGGAGAAGTCTAGAAGTACCAAAATATTTATGTAGCCTTCATCGCAGGCCCTGAATATATCATCAAGCACAGATGCTAAAGCAGATACTGTACTAAAATTCTCTCGAAATCCACATTGATTATCAGGCAGGATTTTATTAACAGTGAAATAAGTGAATATTTGGTTATAAAGGATTCGCTCAAAAATTTTTGACAGGGTGGGAAGAATACTTATGATCCTTAACTCAGAAAAATGGGAGGGTTGACTATTCTTTGGTAGTGGGATTCCCAGAGCAGTTTTCCAGATTGTTGGGACTTGTTTCTTCTCTATGGCCGTGTTAATAATGTGTAAAATTATATGATCTATTAAAGGGCTACATATTTTTAGCATTTTTGCATTAATTTGATCTGTACCAACAGCGTTGGTTCGGATGTTATGTAGAGCGGAGTGTATTTCATTTATTGTAGCTAAAGAAAATTTGAAGTTTATTTCTGGGTTGAATATATGGGTGTTATAATATAAAATTTGATTATTTGAAGGATTTGATATGGATTGCAAAAAGGATGTAAAATAACTATTAATTTCATTAGGATTTGAGAGGTTACTTGGTATAATGTGTTTTTTTTTGTGAGCGAACATTTAAAGCTTGAAGAGTTTTCCAGAGTTTAGCTGTATTGTTTAATTGAGAAGTATTTATAATATATCTCTTTTTTGCAGCTCTAGTGGCAGATAATGTCTGGTTACGAATATTTTTATAGAGTAAATGGTCAGCGTCCGATCTAGACTTTCTATACTTTTGCCAACTTTTATCTCTCAATACTTTTAGGTGACGAATGTCATCATTTAACCAGGGAGCTTTTGGTTTTGTTGCTCGGACCTCTATTATGGGAGCATGTTTTTCAAAAAGTTCTATAATGAAATGGTTGAAAAGTTCTAGTTTACTTTCTAAATTCTCTTCCCATAAAATTTGATGCCACGACATATTCAAAAGATCATTTTCAAAATTAAGTTGATTAAAATTTCTAAATGATCTAAAAGAGAATATTCTAGGAGGTGCTTTTTTAATATTAAGAGACATATTAACATATACTAAATTATGGTCAGAAATTCCATTTGAAGATATCGTTCCACATTGTTTTACTATGTCAAAATTATTGATAAATATAGGATCAATAAGAGTGCTTGAGGTCTCCGTCACTCTAGTAGGCTCATTTATAAGCTGTTGCAGACCATTAGGCTCAAAAGTATCCAGTATAGGATTAGATAAATTAAAAAAGTTGATGTTAAAATATCCCAGGTACAAAAGTATATCTGCCTGAAGAAATGTCTCAGATATTATGTTTTCAAAATCATTTATCATATTGTTTATATTTGTGTTAGGTGGTCGATAAAAAGCCCCAATTATTATATTTTTATTTGGAAGTGTAATTTTAAAAAATATGTATTCTAGTTGATCAGATATTTGAAAATTAAAACGAATAGTTGTATGTTTTAGATTACATTTTACATAGGCACCAACTCCCCCACCTCTACCAGATCGATCCTTGTGATAAAAACAGTAGCCAGGGATATTCAGTGCATTAACAGATAAATTATTGTTTAGCCACGTCTCGGTTAACATAACAACATCGAAGTCATGTTCAACAACCAATGAGGTAAACTCTTGAAAACCATTGAAAAGCGATCTTACATTGAGTTGTGCAACCTTCATGCTTTATAAGAGAACACAGGTATATACAAGTATAATAGTGACATTTTTCATTACCAAATGAAACTTATGCAACTAAAGGAGTAAATGCGTTAAATTAAAAAAAATGATCAAAACAAAAACAGAAATGTTATATGTTTTAAAAGAAGTAATATAAGAGTAATATAAAAGATGTAAGTATATATGTAAGTAATATAAAAGAAGTATTATGTTATCAATATTATTTATATCTATACTGAACCAGAGATAGGCTTACAAAATTAGTAGCTGTCAATTTAATTATTAATTAAATAAATATTATAACAAATTTACAAACGTTAATCCCACCTAACCACTGCAAAAGGCAAAAGCAAAGAAAAAAATATAAATAAAAGAAAACAGCAGCTCAAGCTCTTCACAAATTTACCTGCATGAAAACAGCTCCACTTCTATATTTATACAGTCAAAAAGTTGTTGTAAATTAATTTTAAAAGAAAGGAAAATTATATAATTGTGCAAATGTAAAAGTTTTACTAAGAGAAAAAAACTATACTATAAAATATATAAGAAAGCAAGAAAAGATATTATAAACTACTATACTGGCGCAAACCTTCCTAGGTATGAATTTGCATGAAGTTTTGGGCACGGTGCCCCTATAGCACAATGCCACTCTACATTATTAGAAATATAAACTCAGAAAGAAAAAAAAAAAAAACGACATTCATGTTCAATTAATATGATTATCAGGTATATAAAGTGTTGAATAGAACTGGGGCATTTAAGAACAAAATAATTAATAATAACATAAAATTTTCGAAATGAATGTTCAGAACCTTATATGTATATTTAAGCTCATTAAGCAAGAAATATAACTCAGGGAGAGAAAAAAAAATAATGATAACCAGCTTAGTGACTAAAAGAGGCGGTAAAGTTATTATAAGTTAAAATACATTGCTAATCTATGGAGAAAGGTCATTAGAAGATCTTATAAGTTTCCTCTCACCTGAGATAAAAGCATAAACCGAACCATTATATGACCACGCCGATTTTCCATAAGATTCGCGAGCACACTTAAACACCTTAAGGTTCTCGGGAGTAAGAACTTCTGTCACCATATAACCCGAGCCTTTCAAAAGTTTTTTGTTTGTAAACACTAGATTTCTTGACCACCTACGACAGAACCGAACCATAACTGGTCTGGGTTTCTGCGAGGCAGGTGTTTTTTTACCCATACGCTCGCAGTGAGATATGTCGTTTTTATTTAGGTCAATTTTTAGCCGTTTACTAAATATTTGTACAGCTGATTCGAGATCTTTGTTACTTTCCTGCATCCCGTTAATTATAAGGCAGTCCGCATTGTATTTAAGCTGCATATTGCGCAGCTTATTTTCTTGTCGTTCTGCGTTGACTTTTAGATTGTTAATGTCCAAAGTTAGACTTTGCAGAGATGCATTGATCCCCCTTTGGAATTTGTCAATCTGGACCTCAAGTAGGCTGAAGCGTTCATCCTCCTGGCTTGGCGCCTTTGAAATTTCCGCGCTTTTAAATTGCGAGAATTGTTCTCGGAGCATGCTCAAACCAACATTAAACTCAGTTGACAGTTGATCAACCCGGCTATTTAATTCCTTTACACTTGTGGCTGATTTAGAGGCCATGGCTCAATTTCCTCTCTTAATCCGGTTAAAAAAACTTCTCCCCGGCTTGCGCACACAAAACTTACACTTTAAAATACTTTAAATATTATTAAAAAAGCTTAGATTTCTTAGAGCTGTCTAGCACGCGTCTATTCACTACAAAGCGCCATCTGTCATATATCAATTCTTCCAGATGTTCGGTTGATCTCATTGTTCGAATATTATAGGTGGCTAGGTGAAGTTTAAATTTGTTCTATATTAACAGACTTACTTTATTACCTACTTTTATTTTAATTATAATAAAGATTATAAAGTATACTTACGCCTATGGATAAAAAAAATTTAATTTGATAGTATTTTAGATCATTTTGGTTTCGGTTTATAAATATACCACACTATTAAATTCTTTATTTAATTTGTTTATCGTTTCTGATACTAATTGATTTTTTGAAATCAATGTGCAATTAGATATCTTAATTAATAAAAAAAGCTATATTTTAAATAATTTTAGGCACATATATATTTTTCTTTCTCTCCGGTCTTTGTCCAGTCAGAAGATTTAGGATTTCCTCTTTGGCATTTAATCATCTAGGATGTTAGATTTTTTAGAGCCTGATTTAAAAAAAATTAGCAGCAGGCTTAATTTTGAGAATGCAAAACATATTTGTACGTTATTTAAGCCTTGCTACATTCAGTAGCAGCATACTACTTGTACATAAGTGGTCTTAAAGAATAACTATTGAGATAATTTAATCTTTTTTTTACATAAGCCACTATATTATCGATAATTTTCTCTAACTAAGCATATTACTTGCTGTAACCCTAAACGTCCTTTAAACACTATCTTCTTTTTGTTTTCGTCGCTAAACATTATATTTTAATGCACCATTATTTTTTATAGGGGACCATTTTAGCCGAAATTATGAGACCGAATTTGCGATAAAATATTATAAATGATATAGTTGACTGTTAAGAAAAGAGCACACGCACGATCGCTAATGAAGCTCATTTAAAAGGATGTTATAAAAGTGGGAATTATTGTTCGGGATAAAAATGATTTTATGCCGGTCTGTCACGCAAGATTTTGCAAAAACTTGTTTCAGAATATTTTTCTACGGGATTCGATTGTCCTATTAAGTCTCTTCCTTTAACTGTATCTTTTGCATTTATAAACGTTATCTAGATCTTTTTGCCGTTGCTCGGTGCTCGTAGGCATCATAACTAACACATATAAGGTTTTATTATGTAGTAAAACAAAAGTGAAAATACATATTATTAAAATACTGATTCCCACGCTTGCTCGGTTCATATGTATAGGTACTGCATCTAGACCCCTTATTATGGTTGCTGTAGCACCTGCCTGATGAACTGTTTTTTTTTCATTTATTTTACGAGGCTCTCTCTATATCATTAGAAGTTCAAAGCTTAAGAGGTAGAAAAAAGATTTTTCATGATTTACAATACGCTAAAAATTGCAATATGCATTAAGGCTAATAAGGCTAATTAAAACTTACTATAATTACTTACTTTATTAACATGTATAATATGAAGTACATTGGTTTAGTCTTAAATGCTAGAATAAACCAAATTAATTCTATTACATAAACAAACACAAAAAGAAATAAAAAAAATATAATATATTTTATATGCCGAGTGATATATTTAAGTCCAAAATATTTACAAAAGAGCACCTCCAAATTCCATGAATCACGCAAGTCGGCTAAAATTACTTTTCTTATAATTTCTCTCAGTGAATTATATGTTTTAAATCAAACTGCTCTCAAACATAACATCAAAAGGTCATCAAAGTTATTGATTTCAGATAAAATATTTGAAATTTTACTGCATAACTTAAATGAAAATGGTCACTATTTTGATATTAAATTAAATTTTTGTCTGTTTTTCGTTTTTTATTCAAATGTGTTAAAATATTTTTAAATTAGGATATTTATGATTTTAAGATAGTTCTAAGAAGTAAAATTCAGTTTATCAAAAAATTTAATATTAATAAACAAATTAAAGATCTATAAAAGTGTTTCAATTTTAGTTACAATAAAAGATAGAGATATGATAATAACAAGCAACTATAAGTATAAGTTCAACTTGATTATTTAAAGTTTGGCCCTACTTGAATGGGTATTTTTAGCATCTAGATAATCAAATAAACTTTAGTCAAAACTATTTTTTTAGAAGTATATCACGCCTTTCAATCCTAATTAAATTTACATTAAAATTAAGCAGATTAAAGAAAAACAAAACTATATACAGAGTATATCCGAAAAGTTTTGTGTTATCCATGTATTAAAGTAATTGTTTTAATTTTTGACGTCATAGGTAAATAATGACGTCATATTAATTTTATTTTTTAATTAACAGGAATTTGCTTAAAAATCTTAGAAAATTCTTTATTTAACTTGCTTCGTCACAATCTAATAATCTATTAATCTAATATCACAAACCATATTTATTTTTGCTCCTACTATTTCATCTAACTGCACACTGCACTACGATGATGCGGTAATAAATGCACTTCATGGAGTTCAAGGACACCTCGGGGAACCATTCTCTGGTTTGAAAAATTGTCTATTGTTTTAGAAGAGGGTACCATTTCATTAACCTTTGATGATAGTACCATCAGCCCAATGGTTTTGAACTCTTACATTATTTTAGTTCCCACCGCAGTGGAAATTAATAGGGGATTCTTATAAGGTATAATTCGTTTACTAGTATGAAATAACTGGTATAAATAAACAAGTTCAATTATATTTATTATACTTAATGTATAAGAAAATATTGTTTTGCTTTTTGAGACACCGCATCTATATGGGTTTAAGTGATTCAACAAATATAATTTTTACAAAACGATTTGCAAACAAAAAAAGCCTTCCAGTTTCATTAATCTTCATAAGAGTCGTAAGTAAATATTTGTGAGTCTTGCTAAATGAATTTGGAAATATTTATTCAAGGAGGACAAGACTGAAGAAATTTGCATAAGTGATTTACGGTTTATTTTTATACAGAAGTAATTTATTGGACTTACGAAGTATGTAAAACATAATTCAGAATATTTTTTTGTATATTTATACTACCTTACAAATTTTATAATATTTTTAATTTTGTCTCAGCAGATATATTTAAACAGGGACACTTCACACAAAACTTCTTAGTATCATATACTTACCTCTTTTTTCTTCTATAGTATTCATTTTTGATAGAGGAGCAATTCTCTTAAAGCTGAAGTGCTATCAATAAAGTAGAAAAGCATTAAAAAACTTAATTTACAAGATTGTGAATACATGTGAATAATTGTATGCAACTTGCAAATGAAAATCTCACAAAAATACCTTATTTTGAAATTACTATATTTGCTGGTTTCGAAATAGTTTTTTTTTTTGTAGGATTTTATCTTAATATTTCCAAATTTTTATAGGCTGCATATCGCTTATATATTTTTTTTTATATACAAGGAGAGATTTTTTTAAGAAAATAATATTAGATTAATAATTTCACTTCAAGTTTACAACTTTTTCGTTTAAAATATAATGAAATAATCAATTATGTCAGAGGAGGAGAAAATATTTTAATATCAAGTTTAAATTATCCACAGCGGTTTATCTTAATAGAATTGGATAAAATTAGTTTTGTTATAAGAAAGAATATTATAGTTAGTAGTTTAAGTAGAAAATTATTGCATTATCGTATAATTAGAGAGCATTACATAAAAGACTTCTGTTTTGTTGCGAAAGTTCCTCAATGCATCGTAATGCATCGCCAAGCTGGCCTTTAGAAATCCTATAAAAATTATGATACTTTTACATATTGGCTCCCCTGTATATTTTACAGATAAACTGTATTAGACGGTTTTAAAGGCGCCAGTAAGCCACCATACTAAATTTCAATACTTTCTAATAAGCAATTTAGAATTTACTAAGAAAAACAAAATTATAAACCAACACCCAAATTATCAAAGTATTACTACTAATTTATTTACTGGTCAATATAAATAATTAAAGAAAGAAAGAAAGAAAGAAAGAAAGAAAGAAAGAAAGAAAGAAAGAAAGAAGAAAGAAAGAAAGAAAGAAAGAAAGAAAGAAAGAAAGAAAGAAAGAAAGAAAGAAAGAAAGAAAATGTGCTATATTACGTAAGAATAATCTTATGTACAAGCATCCTACAAGCTAAAAAAACAAAACAAAAATACAATTTCAAAAATTGACAAAACAATGAACAAAATTAAACACAAGAAGACAAAACTTTTTGAACATACTTGAATTAAAGATAACTAAATAAAACAATCAATTACTAAATAAAGGTAAAATTGTTGACAAAACTAGAGAAGAAAAAAGGAAAAGAAAACTTTCCAACATGTCCAAGAGTAAAACCTATCATTAAAAAAGTCATCCAGGTTATAATATGCCTTAGCCAATAAAAGCGTCTTTAATTCTCTTTTAAATTTCTTAACATCCGATATATGTCTAACACATAGAGGAACATGATTGTAAATTTTTTTACTTATGTAAATTAATGAATTTTTGGTAAAAAAAAATGTAAGAATAGGTAGTGGAACATCATTTACACGACGAGTCAAATGGCCAGTGTCAGAGGGTAGTTTGGGAATTTTGTGAATAAGAGCAGCTGTTTCTAAGATAAAGAGTGAAAAAATAGTTAGGATTTTTTCAGAAATGAAGAGGGGTTTGCAAGAATCTCTTAACTTAGCAGAACACAGGCATCTAACTGCTTTTTTTTAAATAACAAAGACAATGTTAAGCAGCCCCTTATTGGTTAAACCCCAAAAAGGCAAGCTATACCAAATATGAGATTCAATAAGTGAAAAGTACACTGAACGTGCAACCACCCCCTCCCAGCTCTTGTTTTGCCATTCTTACTGCAAAACATCCAGAAGATAATTTCCCAGCTAAATGTAAAATACGATCTTCAAACCGAAGGCGACCATCAATGGTAATTCCTGGGAACTTACAGCAATCTTTATTCTGCAAGAAGGAATTTTCGTCAAACATTAGCCCCTGCACATTGCACTTAAACCCCATAATAGACGTCTTTCTTACATTAAACACGAGCCTGTTGGAAGCACATCACCCTAATAAAATCTAAAGGTCTTTAAGGATACAAGTCTTAATATAATCAGAATTTTTATGGCTCCATAGTATGGTGGTATTATCAGCAAACTGAACCACCTTGCCCTGCAGTTTCAATGAACTCAAGTCACCCACATACAGTAAAAATAACAGTGGTCCCAACACTGAACCCTGGGGAACGCCGCATTTTGAAGATCTAGAAGCAGACAAACGCGCAGACACTGTAACCTTCTGAGTACGATTTGATAGATAGGACTCAAGCTATCGCAACGCTACGCCCCTAAAATCATATTTATCGAGCTTAGATAACAGTATTCCATGATCCACACAGTCAAATGCTTTGGATAGATCACAAAACACTGCCGCCGATGACTCACCAGAATTCAAGGACACATAGACGCTCTCCAAAAAGCTAAAAACAGGATCATGAGTCCCTTTAGCGGCTTGAAATCCAAACTGATTTGCAGACAAAATGCCATTTTGATGTAAAAAAGACAAAATTCTGCTTTTTCAAGTTTTTTAACTATCTTAGAGAGGGTAGACAAAATAGAAATGGGACGGAAATTACAAGGCTGATCCAAATCTCCACCCCTATGAAGAGGGATAACCACTGCCTCTTTTAAACATGAAGGAAAAATGCCAATATATAAAGAATTGTTTATGGCAGAAACTAAAGCATTTAAGGCTGAATCAGGCAAAAAGAGTAACAACCTCGAAGATATCCCATCAGCTCCAGATGATTTATGGTTTTTTAGGCGTTTGATTTTATTTTTTACTTCGGTAAGATCGACAGGATTAAAGAAAAATGAACGAACGACTCAACCGACACTTGTTGAAGATAGTGTAAGGGATCAATGTTACTACGAATTCCCTTGAGCGAGATATTAGGTATATCACAATAATAGTCGTTTAAAATGTCAGGTCTTAACTCCGGTTCAGATACTTTTCTATGGCAATGTCTAAAATCATTAATAATCGACCAACACTCTCTTTGCCTATTTGATGACATATTTAAGCGATCCCTATAATAATTAAATTTTGCTGCTTTAATTGTCTTTCTGTACAGACTGCGGTATTTCTGATGATATACAAGGATATTTTCATTTGTGGTATATTTGCACAATTTAGTCAAAAAACGGAGGTTTTTAGCTGAAATTCTAAGGCCTCTTGTAACCCATGGTTTTCGTTTCTTAGATTTAAGCCTCATTTTAGGAAAGCACTGATTGATCTTATCACACAGAACTTGAAAAAATAAAGTAAGTGGGTTAGAAGCCATTTCAAGTGCATTCCAATTTAATGACGCTGTAGCAGCAGAAAAAGCATTGAAATTTCTCCTGCTGAAAATTCTTCCCATATAATGAGATGAAGATAATACAGTATTATATGGCATTTTACCAAGAATAGCTTCATGATCGGAAATACCAGATGGGAGTACTGTGCATAAAACGTCATCAAAATTTGTACAGAAATAGTCAATTGTAGTTGCAGATGAAGAAGTGATTCGTGTGGGAGAAAGAACGTGCATTTTTAAGTCGTAATAATTTAAAATACTTAAAAGTGAAGTACGTGGCAAGGTTTCATCAGTGTAGTTGATATTAAAGTCACCAGCCAATACAACCTTAGAGTGTACGGACAACTGGGATAAAAGAGAATCAAGTTTGTCCAAAAACATAGCAATATCTCCTGTAGGTGGCCTACAAACACAAAGAATATATAAATTAAAACGCTTATAAAAAGAAAGAGAATTCAAAAACATTCTCTAACAGAAGATTATCATACTTATCAATATTACAAAAAATCGTTTCAATTGTTTGCCTAGCCAAGATCATGATTCCTCCATGTATAGATTGTTGACGACAAAAATTTGATATAGGAACATAATCAGATATTAAAAAACATTCAGTAGGCCTCAACCAGTGCTCAGTCAGAAGTACAATATCACGAAAATTACATGTGTCCAGCAAAAGATGAAGTTCATCCATCTTGTTTCTTAGAGATTGTATATTAAGAATAAAGATACTTAAGCTTTTCGAAGAGCTAATTTCAATCTTACTAGTAGAATATGAACATGAATGAGATTCAACCTTCGTGGACATGTCTAAACAAAAGAAGAATTTAATTCACGATCAGTAATCAGTTCAGACTCATTAATTTGATGATTCAAAGACAATTTATTCGATGAAATATTAATTTTAAAATATTTGAAAATATGTGCATGTTATAATGATGCCAAGTCTGAACCAAAGTTACTGACGTGATTAGACTCTAAAATCCCATACAGATTAATATTATTTATATGAAAAGTAAGAAAAGGGCCTTATTACTATTATAGATAACATTATGGTTTAAATAAGTAAAAGGGCTTGTCATCACTAAAGTGTTTGTATCAACATGATTTTGAATTAAATTTTTTAAAACACCAGATGAAGAACAAATTCCATTTAACATTACTGTTAAAAAATCTTCTTTTGTAAAGTCCTTAACTAAATTTGATGCTGTCTTAATCACTTCACTGCTTGAACTGCCCGGCTTCAGGAAACACTGGACCTTGTAGTAAGCTTCAAACTTTAAACGTAAATGTTTTAGGAACACTCTGCTACAATTTCCACCAACAAAGAGAAGCCGAGGTCGACTATCGTCGGGTGTATTTGGCCTAGTTGGTAGCTGTGCTGGAGAATAAATAACAACAGATTTAGATATCTGTAACTGTTCCTTCAATGCACAAATGTCAACATCTTCTTATTTAAGTTAGTTAAGTCGTTTACGTCTTTTTGTAGCAAGTTTATTTCAGTCTTATAGGTTGAAGACTCATTTTCTAATGTTTTTATCATTACAATTAAATTTTTATTTAGGATATTCAGCTCGCTAATTTGTGAATTGAACTTAAGACTTGCCCTTTCACTCACTTTCAGTAATGCCAACAATTCACCTTCTTAAATTTTTAAGTTTTCCAATTCAACTTTAAGTTCTTCATTCCGTATATGCAGATTTTCCAGGGATGAGGAAAACTTCTTTTTGGCTTCCGACACTTCATCTTCAAAAACCATGCTGTTTCTTCTCATTCTCTCTATATGTCTATCCTTCTCTTTCAATTCTGTCAACAAATCATAAATCTTTTGCTCATTAATTTTTCCTTTCTGATCTCTTTCATTAAAATCATCTTGACATCTTTGTGAGCATAAAATCCTGTAGCCTCCCAGTTTTATGGAATCAGAATTTTCTTTCCAGACAACTTGGGTGGAACATTGAAATACAAAAGATGCAGCAATAATTTGGAAAATCCCTCTTTTGACAACATTTGAAACTGCAGTTCATTTTAGATTATAAGGAAATATTATTAAATTGAAATATTAATAATGAATGATTAATATGATGATTAATAATGAATATATTAATCTATTAATCAAGAGAAAATAACTATGATTAATGGTACTACATAATGAATAGTTTTCAAGTCTCTGAAATTTTCTCTATGAATTTCTATGATAGGCATTTTCCGTAAAAAAACAATGCAGAAGATTGTTATTAATTTTAAGACTAAGGGTACATTAAATAGTAAATGCAAATGCTCAGAACAAACCAATAATGATGGCAGACCTGGATAAAATAATTCAGATTTTAACATGTTACTTGGTTATGAAAATAAAGGATTTAGCAGCAGAACCCTTAGAGAAGTTGTAGAAAAAGATCATAGCATAGTATTAAACATACTAAAAAAACACAAATGCCGTTCCTTTAAATATCAAAAACATCAGGAACTAAGGGAAGGTGATAAAATCCGATGCCCAGATTTCTGTTTTGAATTTATAGAAAGGGCGAATAACCACAGGGATTTTTTAGGAAATATTTGTATTACTGACGAATGCACCTTTACCTTAACTAATGAGCCAAATGTTAGAAAATATCTTTAAAACGTATTTAATTAACGCGTAATTAATTAATTGACCAGCCAGGTCTCCAGACCTTTCATCAAGCGACTTTTTCCTGGGGGATCACATAAAAACAGATATTTGTACAATGTGCGTTTCAAATTTAAGAAAAGTTAAAGATGGCATTTTAACGGTATGTAATCAAATAATTAAGTATCAGCTTAGGAAGAACCGAGCTTTAAAACCCATTAGGTTATTGTTTGCCGGTAAATGGGTAAATTAATGTATAAGAGCAATGCACGACCCGGTATAAAATATTTTATTTATTACGTTATAATATAAAAGTAAAATGAATTCTTAATAAAAATGTAAAAGACTCAAGAAAAAAGTATTTTTTTTTAAGAGCCCCAAACAGGTCATGAAATATAATAACCTATTAGCATTTTTTATTGGTAATTATTATTTTTTATTTCTTTTTTCTTTAATTTTATACGCATAATTGATAAACCAAAAAATAATTTTCAGCAATTTTTGCGGTTAGGATTCAATGATCTTTTATAACCTTTTAAAAAGCACAAAAGCACATTGTATATTAGGCAAAAAACAATTGATTTCACATGACCAGTTTTATGCAAAATTATTTTAACTCTTATACAGGTTCGTGAATCGATCATTACACATAGAAAGATACATAAAGGCAAAATATGGCAACGGACACGTCTGCAGTTGATGTTACTGTGATACTTGCAATTTAATTTCCAAAATATTACGAAAAAGTTATATCACTGTACAACTTATTTTTTTGGCTAAACAATAAGTTTACCTATCACAAAAACTCTTTCGTACTAAAAATCTCTGGCAAAATAGGAACGTTCAACAATTTTCTCTCTAAATGCGTTGGCTTACTAAATTCCTATTTATAAATGAAGACCATTACAAACACAAAAGATAACCCAAAAAAGAGTCATTTGTCAACAAATTTAGAGTAACACAAATGCTAACACTTCTACTTGATGGTGTTAAATTTAATTCCCGGGCAGTAGAAACCATTTCTTCAAGTCGTTTTTGCTTTTTGCTCCTGGATCCTTTCGATGAAAAGCTCTTGTATGTACTTAAGTGTGGCATTTATGACAATATTGAAAATAAAAAGGATGTTTTTCGCACATAACTGGTCTATTATTATATATAATTAAAAATTAAAATAATACGTGGAACTGGCACTTTAACTTTATAAAACCATTTGAAAATTTGAACTCTTCCAGAAGGAGTATAAGCAGCATAATAATTTTGGACAATGAACATTGTTAATTTCCCGACATGTTTATAAAAAGCATCAAACCTATATCTTGTCTTAATTAAATTATACCAGTGGCTACCAATTTTAAAAAAAATACCTTAAAAAATTTAAAAAAACCTTGTGCTTTGTATTTTTTTATTTAACAAGCCTTCCCACTTTTATTTCATAATACTAAATTGCTTCATCAAATTACCAAAATTTTGAATCAGATTATATTGGTCACATTATTAGAGAACCTATTATTTTAAATAAATTTGATTAAAGCTTAAAATGTCCTTATTGCTTCTTTAATCTTTGAGCTACAAAATTCACCTTGGAGAATCTAATATCAACAAAATAAAAAAAAAGGATATCAATAACATAAATTAATTATTATATTAATCTGTAAGCATCAACACATGATTTTTAATAGATATTTGAATACAATAAATACCTTTGACTGCAAAAAAAAACAAATACAGTTTTCCTAATTTTAAAAATTAAAACAAATAAATAAATCATTTATTTTGCATTTGAAATATGGTGCTGTTTTCAATCAACATGAAAAAATAAAAAAAAAACTATTTAAACTTCTTTTAACTAGATTATGATTTGATCCCTTGTTGAGACACTCAAATGACAAAACCACTTTACGACTTACCAAGACGCTTTTTTTTATTTATCGACTCATGTATTCATAGTTTTGACTACTGGTAGAACTGTTATTTACTTCTTTGATTCTTATAATATGTAATTATGAAATTTCTTACGTCTTATTCATCATTATTTTATATTTATCGCATGTTATTTATTGCAATTTCTGTGATTGCCTTCCGCGCCTTGCCACCCTTAATACAACACTTTGTATAATAAGTAAAGAAAAAGTAAACTATTAGGTATGATCAGTTTTTCAGATAATTACTTCAAGTCGTAAGTATGAAGAGCATCGAATTAATAGTATGTTTTAATTAAATTATAATAATGGCTAACAATATCGAAAAAAAACTTTTATCTTCTGAGCAAAAAAAAATATTTTGGAGAATTCAAAACGTAAAATTAGCTCGTCTAATCGAACTATGACATTGATTGATTGATTATTTATATCATCTCTATACATCAAATTATAGTTTTTAAGAGATTACTTAATTTCAAAAATTATTAGAAATAAATACAATCCTAATTAATTAGCTATCAAATATATGCATTTATTAGGTATTTCGAATATGCTGCTAAATATTAAATTTATTATAAAAGTAACTTTTATATACTTGGGTAAATACCTTAACACTGTCAAACTAACGAGGAGTTTCTTAGTATTGATATAACCCGCGCTGATTTATATCTTGGAACATAATATTTAATAGAAATTTCTACTGTTAAATAAAATAGTTTTACATATTTTTTTTGATTTAATAATTTAAGTTATTTATTTATATACCGTAAAGTCGGGGGACTTTGACTCACGGGGGTGGCTTTGTCTCAAAACAAGGAAAAAGATTAAAATTGTGTTTTTTTTTTGTAAAAATAAATATAACAAAATTAACTTAAAAAAATCTTAATTGTATACATAAACCTACATATATGACAAAGTAACACATTCTTTATTAATTAAATTAATAATATTTAAAGTATTAACTAAAGACAAAATACTTTTTTAAAATAATTCATTATGTTTTTTTTAATCAAACGTTCAAACAAATCTCTATTTACTGCCAAACAATATCGGTTGTAAAGTTCGGTTTTTACATTACCAAGCTGATTTGCAGTTATTTGATTACATGCCGTTAAAATTACTATCTTTAACTCTTCTAAGTTGCAATAACGAACATTTATATAAATCACACTTTTAATGTGACCCCACAGGAAAATGTCGCTTGGTGAAAAGTGCGGAGACCTGGCTGGCCAATTAAGAGTGTAATTTAGCCCAATTACGCGTCCAGTAGATACGTTTTGAAGATATTCCCTGACTTGCCGTAAATTGTGCGCATGGCGCCATCCATTTGAAACCAAATTTCATTTATAGGTGTTGTGCAGTTTCTTCCAATGCTGGTCGGATTTGATTTTGAAAAAGTTCCAAAAACACGTTTCCTTCCCAATAATTTTCCAAAAAAAAAAACGTTTAGTAATTTTACGTTTAAAAGTACCCACCCAAATATTTACCTTTTGAGGGTACTGGGCTTTTGTAAGAACATATCTGTGTTCGTTTTCTTTACTTTATTAATGACAACTCTGAACATTTGGCTTATTATTTTAGGTAACGATGCATTTCATCAATAAAACAAATATTTCGTAGATAATCCCTGTTCACCATTGCTGCAAAGCAGATTTTCTTTCCGGATTTTATCGTCTTTCCTTAGTTCCTGTTGTTTTTGATATTCAAAGGAATGGTATTTGTATTTTTTTAGTGTACGCAATACTGTAATAACATTTTTTCCTACCATTTCTCCAAGAGTTCTGCTATTAAGTCTACTACTGCCATGAAGTAATATTTTAAAATCGGAAAATTTATTTCCAGCTCTGCCATCATTTGCATTTATTAATTAATGTACCATTGGTCTTAAAGTTATTATCAATATTCTGCACTATTGTTTTACTTGAAAAATGTCTATCAAAAATATTCACAGAGAATATTTTGAAAACTTCTCGTAAACTATACCCCATAAAGTACCACTTAATCATAGTTATTTTCTACTAATTAGTATAATAATTATTCATACTGACTACTAAATGAACAGATAAGAAAACTTTGATATTAAATTTTGATAATTTGGCTGGTGGTTTTATATTTTAGTTTTTTCAAATAAATTCTAAACTTATTAGAAAGTAATAAAATTTAGTATGGTGGCTTATCTAACACGCACCTTTAAAAAAGTTTAATAAGATGAGTTATTCTAAATATCACTGTCAGGTTTTATGTTTTTGTCAATTATTTTGATGAGTGGTTACGAAAAATCACAATCATCCATTAAGTAACGTTATCTATTATCTATATTATTACTTATTGCTTATGACGTGAAAGTCGAAGGCCTTGGCCCACACAAAGTCCAGAATTTAAGTCATTGGATTTTTATTTATTTGGATACATAAAATTAATTGCTTACGAAAATACAATTATCAAAATAAGAGCAATTAATAGTAAACTATTAACTGATGTTCAGTCATTTCAAAATGAGCCATTATTTTTTACGATTCTGCGATTTGTCAGTAAAAGGATTTTAAAATATATTGCAACAAGTGGAGATCATGTTAATCATTTACTAGCAAATATTCATAATTTTGATTTTTAACTTAATAATTCATTTGCAGTGTATTAAAGTAATTTAAATGGTTTATAAATGTCCCTTTTATTGAGTTCATTGAAAACTTTAAATGCAAATATCTTGAAAAGGATTATTCGTCGCGAGATTTTTGAAGTATGTTTTTTAAGTAAACATTAAATGCTAAATTTATTGCCATAATTAAAACAAATACATTAGATTTATCACTCTGTATATTGATTGTTATTGACTTTCGGAATAAGAAAATTTAACTTAACCTTTTTTTTTTTCGTCAAAAGGAATCTCTTGTTAAAATATTTACCATTAATAATGGGACATCTTATATTAAACTAAATGACTTTCTCAAAAGATTTCTTTTTTTTATGTAGGCTTATCAGTTTGTCCTCATTTATAGACTTTCCTGTCATATATGAAGTATAAATGCATTTGTGGTACGAGTTTGTAAGTTAAGACATTTTTTTTATAATATTTACTCTACTTATAAACTTATAAATAAGATAAGAGAAAATTGTATACAACACAACATTTCTTTTAGACATAATTTATATAGAAACCTATAAAAACAATAAAACTAATTATGTACATCTAATTTTGTCCAACAAAAATTATCCACGTAACCCACTGTGCGTCGGAAATGCACCGTCTGATTCGCGTTCGCGCGGCATGGCATGGAGTACCATCATGGTAAAATATTCTCTAGGTCTAACTTAGTGACTTAATGATAGCGATGGGCCTCATGGGTCACTGGGCAGACAACAATGAGGGTCGTACCCGAAGTACGGCCAGCAAGTCGTTGCTAGTAAAGAAAATACGAGTCGCCCGACGGCCTTTTTTCTATAGATGCAATGGGAATGATATAGGAGTTTTTGCAGGTAAACGATGATGAACTAAAATGGAAAATGGTTTTTTCTCAGCTCGGAATCGAAAATGATGAAAAAAAGATATTTTGCAAAAGCAGTCAGAAAACATAATATGTAGCCAAAGTTTTTTACACGAATATATGTTTCTTCTTTAATAAACAATTAAAGCGTGCATACACCACTGTTCCCTTAATAAATAATTAATCCTAGTTGTATAGCCTATTTTTCTAATAAGCTCTATAGGTGAATGTATTGATCCAGAATATCTGGGGCATGTAGCATACAAACACTTTTTCATTGGTAATTTGATTAAACGAAAAGTATTTTTTTGATAGCAGTTTTTTTAACCCATAATCACATAATTTTATAAGGTATAATTTTAAAAACTTACTAATTTTTATATTTCAGCTGCTATAGGAAATATTTAATAATATGCTAACTTAATTTTTGATAGGCGCATCGTGTAAAATGGTTTTTGATTATATTACAATCAACCCCTTAAAAAAGAAAGTTGAACTGCTGCTTGGCTTCTATTCTTTAGATAGTAGGGGATAGAATTACTTAATTGTGCCACTGGAGAGTGGTAGATTTTTGATGGGTTTAGAATATAAGGGATTGTAAACCATAGCTCAAGTCACTTAAGGTGTTAAAAGAGAGAGCGGAAGAGAAATTAAAGATAATTAGGAGAAATACGGAAAACTCCGTGAGCAACTTCTCACTGTAACTACGAGTACGACTTGCGACTTAACCTAAACCCTAATCCAACATAACTTCTTATTACAACTCTTGAACGTACAATTGGTGACCAACAGTCTGTAAAGAGCTTCAATTTTGGTTTAAATATTAAAAGGAATCTCTCGGGATATAAGGGAATAATTCGTAAGCAACTTCTCACATCGACCGCGACTCGACTTAGACACCACATCTCTGAGTGCCTTAACTTGACTGCATACTGCAACCCCAATACCTGTAACTGATCATTAAGTGGCTGGAGAAAGACCCATATTAGGATTTACGGAGTATTGGAAAATAGGAGTAACTCTTAAGCAACTTCGACCGCGACTACGACTCACAGCTCGACTTTCAAACTATATATCGATAACAGTGATGTAATCTGCCTATGTATTACAACTCATAGAGTAATTGGTTATCAAGAGATCCATATTTGAGTTTAAGGCATAATAGAAAATAGAAGTAACTCGTAAACAACTTCCCGCTTTCACTTTGACTAAGACTCGCGACTCCACTTAGACTAGAGCTCAGCGATAACTTGACTGTGACAGTAATGAATATCGACTGTAACAACTAAACTTTGATCGTGTGTCATTTTCTCAGTTTGTTTACTTAATGAGTTCAAATATGCTCATTACGTGCATATTTCTTCCAAAAAGGATCTAAGAGTTAAGAGTTAAGAGCTTGACAGTTGCAGGAATATTTATGGATTAACCTTATGATACCAATCTTTAAAAGTCATTTTAAGTTCTTTCTAGAAGTTGATTATGTTCCTAAAAATATGGACCTAAACTGAATAACAATACATCCGAATGAAAGAAAAGGGTATTGTTGGGATATTTCCCAATAGTATATTACTATTCCACAAATAACTGAAATTATTGTTTTGAAAAAAATCGAAAAGGCAAAGGAAGAATAATAATAATGTTTAACAAAAAAACGTTGTAAAATCCTAAAGTTTGTCGAATTTGTTGATAGTTTATTAAATATGGTTCAGTTGCTAACGAAAAAGGAAAAAATCCGTGTCCTGGATATTGAGTATAAACTAAAGTCCAATTTTTAGGGAAAACTAATTTTTAATCTTTTTTTAGTGATGTACTTAGTAAGTCTGCTCGAAAAATAGCTCCCTTAAAAATAACTACATAGTTTGAAAAATCAAAATGAGGGTTTCATTCAATTTTAGTAAGATATAGCTCGCAATCATTACTTTTTTTCTTCTAGACAGTGGCTAACCAAGAGATTTTCTGATAGATGGGTTAGTTAGTAAGGAGTAAATTGCTATCACGTTCATCTAACTTACCTCCTTTTAATTTGATTTACGAAGATTTGAAAAATATTTAGAAGATTTGAAGTGAAGAGTAGCAGCTGCGTAAAAAGAACATTTGGAATGTTTGACAAGAGTTGGAACAGTCTTTATCACTAGTTAGAAAGTAATGCACATTAATTTTAACACTTATTAAAATAAGTAAACTTTTAATACATTTTTATGTATTATTACTAATCGCTGGATAGTTGCCTAGAAAATGTTCCCTTAAAAAATAGGTTGACAGGATTCTGCATATGTTTTGAATGGCTTTGCTGTAATAAATTATTGGATCTTTTTTTAGATTTAAGAAGAACACTGATACTTTTTCATTCCAGATTTGGAATGAAATTTTTTAGATTTGCGCTGGAAATTTAATCCTTTTAGCCATTTATCATTCAATATTTTGACAGACTGATGCTAACTTTTTGGACAGAAAAAGTGAGTTTCTCTTTCAAGGTTCTCTTCCTCTCGATCGAGGAAGAGAAATCTACCAAAAGTTTATTATCTGAGATGTGACGTTATAATTCACGATAACGTCATGAAAATAGGACTGCCCATTTTTCTAATATTTTTTATTTAGTTATTTAATTTACTAATATATTTATTTACCTAATTGTTTATTTAGTTGTGAAATTGAAAACTATAACGTATTCTAGCCCTAAAGATATCCTAAATAAACGCCAAAAATACCTTCTTTCATTATTTTCTCTTAAAGTAGCAGAAAATAAGTGCAAACATATAACCTTCAATCTACCTCCAGAGAAGAGATGGGAATATTCATATTGTTTTATATTACTTCACGTGAATAGCTAATACTTTAAAATATCCAGGTTGTTATTGTTGTGATTAGCATGATAGATTATATTATAACCCTTATTAATTAAAGTAATTAACTGCATTGGTACTTCATATTATTATTTAAAAAGTATTAATTAAGTTAAACTTTTCTGTTTTAAAGACTAGAGAGAATTTTTTATTTCCCGGAAAGCGTATTACTTCTGTTTGCTAAAAATATGGTGAGATCTTTTTATTTTAATATACTAACTCATTGTGTATATTAAAATAAAAAGTATACTAACTCAGAAATGTACCACCATACACAAGTTTTAATGTTTTTTCTGTGATCTCTAACTTTTCTTCAAGCATTTTCAGGTAAAATTATACAGTAGAGAAATGAATCCAATTTATCTAATTAATCTAATCTAAGTATGCTGTTTGACGTATAAAAATCTTTCTTTTCTTGGCGATTTGCTATTATAAATTTGTTATTTAGTGATTACTTTAGTAGATTTTTTTACTTGAGAAAAAAATTAAGTCAACACTATGGGGCAATTTCGTTTTTTTTAAGACTTGAATTAAAAATACATTAGAAAATATAAATAACTAGTCTCCTAAGATTCCTTAATAAATCAATTAGTTCTCAAAAAAAACATAAATTCAGTTATCAGGAACTGAATGTACACTGAATTCTATTTCGGATGAGATTGCAGGGTATCTCTATTATTTTTTAAGATATGGTTTTGCGGTTTTCGCGATATTGTATTACTTTTTTGTAAAACTTTAAAGGCCTTAAACAAAAATATTTTAACTAATTTTATTCCTGAAATACAGCGTGTAAACGAGAATGTTAATTTTTGGAGATGTTATTATTTCTCAGGCCCTGTAAGAGATTGAAAAAAAATTAAACAAAATTTGATTGTGAAACAAAAGCACCATACCGGGTGGTGCGTTGCCGAGCGAAATATAGGAAATCCCATGTAAATTTTAAGGGGGTCAATTGTTGGCTTCCCTGTACAGGGTCATCTTTTATATTTAGACAGAGCCTGGCTCAGTTACTATACGAGGTGGAAAAAAAGTTTGATATAAAAGTTATAGGGTTTACCTTAAATCGCCAGGAAATGTTATAAAATATAATGCAGGGGTATCGCAAAGTTAATAAAAAACACAAAGTTAATTTTTTTTAAATGGAACCCTATGTATATTTTTACTTTAAATGAAAGACATTTTTTTTCTAATTTCAAAAATATATAAAATGTTAATATTTAATTAATCATTTTTAAAAAAAATTTGTTTTTTGAAAAAAAAACCTTTGAGCCTTGTTTCTTTAAATATTTACAAATGTTGTATATGGCCGCCATTATTTTCAACGCAGTTTCTATAATCTTTGTCCAGTTTTAACAGAACATTTGAAATATATTCAGGGTGTTCTTCATTTAAGGAGTTTATACTTCTTTGAATTTTTTCCCTTAATTCCTCCAAATTTTCACTTTTCCTTATAAACTTCATTTTTAAGATACCCCCATAAAAAACTATCTAGCGGAGTCAAATCAGGGCTGTTTGGTGTCCAGTTAATGGTACCATGGGTTCCAATCCTTTTATTTTTTTATTTTTTAAAGATAAATATTGGGAAAACGACTAAACCAAATATTAACATATCATATATTTTTGAAATCAGAAAAAAAATGTCTTTTATGTAATGTAAAAATATACAAGGGGTTCCATTTAAAAAAAATTAACTGTGTATTTTTTATTAACTTTGCGATATCCCTGTATTATATTTTATAACATTTCCTGGCGATTTAAGGTAAACCCTACAACTTTTATATAAATTTTTTTTTCCACCTCGTATAATAACCGAGCTAGGCTTTGTCTAAATATAAAAGACAACCCGGTACATTTTACAGAAAAAATATAAAATAACTTTTTGAAGAGACCAATCTGCAAACCCTCGTGCAAAGTTTCAAAAAATTTTAATAAGCGAATCTTGAATTATTCAATTAAATGTAATTGCAAAATTACCAAATTTTCGGGTCAGGTGAAACCAGACACCAGCCACCAGCAAACAATTTCTTATAAGGCTTTGTCAAATCTGACGTACAGCCGAATACAAGAAATGTATTTTTTTTTCGTTTTATCAATCTCACAACCATACATTCAAAATAAGACACGTTAACATTACTTTTTATGTAAATTTTTATTTATTATAACGATGAAGCTAAACCAATGAAAATTATTATTATCGATTATTAAAAAAATAATTTCATCATACTTAGAATTTAATTAAACCAATAGCAGTATCTGAAATATTTTCAATTTATTTTCCCATCAAGTTCCCATCAAGTGTGGAAAAATAAAATAAAATACAATAACTTTTTTAAAAATAATAGAGAATTATATAAAAACATCAATTAATCAAATGTTCAAACAACCTTTGTTGAAATAGCGTTTTGTAACTGGTTTAGATTCTCAAATTTTACACTTTTATAAATTGTGGCGTTAACTTTACAGTGTTACTATTTTGCCAAGGGTTTGCAGACGGTAGTTTAGAATTATTGGAGGTTTGGGATTGTTCGAAGTTTCACTTATGACAGGCTATTAAAGAATCTAAACTTGATTATAACTATTAAATAAGAGCGAGCCACTTTTTCACACAGTTTTTTTTTATAAATGAAAGAAAACTAAGAAAAATACTTGGTATACAGATCGTGTTTTCGTTCGTTACTTATAGGAAACCGCATAGAGGCGAATTTTGCAACGTAGCGCGTGTACGAGTGCATGCGACAGAGCACCGCCCCGGCCGGCCCGAGGACAGGATTAGTAAACATCTGACTTTCGTGGGGGCTGCGTCGTTTGGCGACAAAATATCCCAAAATATTACGCGAAAATCCAGGCATTTTTAAAATATTTATTTTAATGCGGGTTTTACAGACATGACAATGTGTAAAACACGCATAGAATTCTAATCTTAAAATGTTTAATATGCTGTGTTTTGCATAATGAAAATTAAAGCGTTATTCTAATCAAAAATAAAATATCAACTTTGATAAAAATATAATAAAAAATGAGAAATAAAGCTCTTATAAACAAACTTAACAACATTTTTTAAATAAAAGGCTCAAATAAACCGCCTACTTTCGCTAAATAAAAACTTAACCTATCGTAAAAGCTAATTTTACTTTGAAACTCCTTTAAATTTGTTGGCCTACTAAATTCATGCTTGTAAATGGTCTGCTTAAGGTAACCCCACAGATAAAAGTCATTTGGAGACAAATCTGGAGATCTAGGAGGCCATTTAATATCGCCAGTCCCACTAATAAGGCGGTTAGGAAAAGTATTTGTTGAAAATTCTTTTACCCTAGCCGCGTTATGAGCAGACAGCAAACATTTCTTGCTGAAAATGAACCGATCTCAGGTCTACATCAGGTAGGATTTAAATGGCAGGAAGAACTTGGTTTTGCAGCAACTCAAGGTACTTTTGGGCGTTTAAAGTGCCATCAATAAAAAATGGCCCTATAACATTGTCGCCCAAAATACCTGCCCAAACAATCAGTTTCTGAGGATACTGGGTACGAAACTGAAAACTTCTGTGCTCGTTTTCCTGAGACCAATAACGAGCAATGGAAGGATTGTGTTTGCCATGTAATGGAAAAGAAGATTCATCAGAAAACAAAATATTTTTTAAAAAATATTGGTTTTCATTTGCCTTTTCCATCATGGTTTCCCATCGTTTCTAAATGACCCTGGATAAGGTAGATTTAGAGAGGCAAAAAAATCTCAACAATACAACCAAATTATATTTACATCAAAGATATGTACACACCTCATGTTCTAATCTAATAAATGTTAATAATTTGCTATAAATTAAAATATGAATAATGTTGATATGATTAAAATAAATTTGACAAGAGTAACATTTAAATTATGATTTCACTATTAGGTAGATTTCAGCACTTGAAAAATAAATTGCAGTTATTAAAGTTTTAGTATATATTTGTATTACGCAGGGGAAAGTTCATAAACCTTTTTACCTATGGCATATCAGCCTTAACCATGTTATATCTACTTAACTACCAAAAAGGGTACTGAAAAACACTGAACAAAAAATAACTAATATTATAGATAAGAAATTGACGTATTAAATTATGACATTGATTAAATATTTGTAACGTTAAATTGAAATAAAAGGTATATTAATAAAAATTTAAATAAGTGAGACAAATTTATGGTCAGTTTTATTTAAATAAGTGGAATAAAGAAATAAACGGCTTGCCTTCAAAACCGAGGTTGTAAATGTATGCCATTTGTAGCTCAGCTATCCGGACTGGGAATCTCTAATACTAGCTCTATCTCTGACTCCAGCTCCACCGCTTTTAGCAATTTCCCGGGGAAATCAAAAGCCTGCAACCATCAACAATTGAAGAAAAATAAAGAGAAAAACGGAAAAGTAAAATCCTAAAACAAGGGTTGCCATTGTATTCACTGTCCATAAAAAATGATTGACGTTAAAAATGTAACACACTCACCTTGCTAAGTTTCGTTTTCTATCCATCAAAATCTTGAGCATCCTGCACCAGAATTATGAATTAAACGGTTCCCTAAAGGAACAAGATTAAGGACTATAAATTACAAACCATATTGGCCACTTCCTGCTTCACAAACTTCGAAAATAAAAAACTGGCCTTTTACGTGCGCTCCTACCTGCAACACGGGAACAAGTCGTCGAAAAATAGACGCAGTAACAAATCAATGTCAGCTAATCAGAGAAAACAATAAAGTTACGGACCGTCAACAGAAAGCATGGATAATTAAACCAGAAGAGTGATGCGTTACAGTAGTAATGTGTCATTGACAGTGTGAATTTAAAAAAATATGAATAAAAGAAGTTGACTGAAATTATTAATGTAATTATTAAAATTAATGAAATATCAATGGAGCGTTAGTGAACATAAGGAGTAGAAAAATAAAACGCTACAAAATGACACTTTTTAAATGACCCCACATAAAAAAGTCATTCGGTGAAAGATCAGGTGACCTGGCTGGCCAAAGTATCCGGTACCGTGGACCAATATTATTGCCGTCAAAAGCATTTTCCAAGCACTATCTAACCATACAAGCATTATGGGCCGGGCAACCATCCATTTGGTACCAGATCATTTGATCTTCCTGAACAACTTCTTCCAAGGCGGGTCCAATTTGATTTTGAAATAAGTCCAAATAGGTTTTATCTGTTAGGTTATAGTCCGTAAAAAAGGGTCCAATGATATGGTGTCCGATAATTCCGACGAATACATATGTTTTTTGGGGATATTGTGTCCGAGTATAAACAAAGCGATGTGCATTTTGTTGGCTCCAATACCGGTAATTCTGAACATTTGGTTCATTGTTGAGGGTAAATGTACATTCATCGGTAAAACGAATATTTCTTAAAAAATTCCTATCATTATTTGCTCTTTCCATCATTTCAAAACAAAATGCTATTCTTCATTCTTCATCTCCTTCCTGCAGCTCTTGTTGTTTTTCGAATATATACAATTAATATTTGTGTTTTTTTAAAGTACAAAATACCGTTGTATGATGTTTATTTACCTCTTGCCCAAGAACTCTCGTACTAATCATCTTGTTCATCTCTGTTCTCTCTTTCTTCGGCTCTATTTTCGATATCCTGAGTTGAACATTCACAATTATTTATTACGGTACCTTTGGACTCGAACTTATTGACAATACGTTTAATAGTTGAAATGGACGGAATGGGCTTGGTGGGGAAATAAACTGAAAACATTTCGGATACTGCTCTAAAACTATTCCCCGCATAATGCCACTTAATTATGGATATTTTTTCGTTGATTAAATAGTTCATACTTGTTTTCAAATATCGACGGTCTTTGATTTATTGACAATTTTCCTCACGTCAGTGACAATATTCATTTTACTGGTGCCCGTTTGGCTTTACCTGAACCGAAAATTTGCTAATTTCGCAATTACATTTAATTGAATAATTCAAGATACGCTTATTAAAAATTTTTTAAACTTTGCACAAATGTTTGCCAGATTGGTCCCATCAAAAAGTTATCTTACATTTTTTCTATAAAATGTACAGGGAAGCCAATAATTGACCCCCTTAAAATTTACATGGGTTTTCCTATGTTTCGCTCGGCGACGCACCACATGGTATAATAAAATGGCAGAATTTTGCTTATACCCAGTTGATAGGGTAATTACTGCTGAACATTTCACGTAAAGTTATAAAAAATTACTGTTTCATAAAGATAAGTCTAAACAATTCTTTCGAATCTCTTGCCATTTTGTCATTAAAAGTTTAAAAAAAAATGGGTTTTCTAAGAATGACTAAAAATAGATAATTTTATTAATTAAATTTTATGTAAGAAAACCTGAAGTACCTTAGTGGTTGTTAAAGATGAAACAATATTTCCTAAAAAGTTCTAAGAAATATTCTTAAGTAAATTATTACATCACTTTGATAATATTATTGCAACCAACACCAATATAATTAAACCACAGCAGTGAGTGAGAGTACTGTATTTAAAAACCTTGAGGCATTAAAACAATTAATTCTTTTATAAGCGTGCATTTTGTTTTAATCTTTAAACAACATCTGACAATAGCAAATAGAAATGGGTCGAAAAAATGAAGATATGGTAAAAGCCCTCTAGTTTTAATTCCAGTTTAGGTTTTTAATTGTTGCTTTTAAAGTCAACACAGTAAATAATAATTAAAGTTTAATTGAATTAGGTTGCGTAATAAGAACAAGAATAGTAGAAATAATACAAAAAAATTCTATAGATTAAAGTTTGATAACAGAATATGTAAGTAATATACACATTTTTATTTATAATAATTTAAATTAGTTTATAATATGAACTAATGTAAATTGTCTAGTATTTTTTTAAATATCTTAAATAATTTAAATTCTATTGATTTTATTTGCCCTTTACCATTAAGCTTTCGTATATTTATTAAAAAAACAAATACATCTTGCACTGTCTATTTCCGACCGAGCAAGATTTCATAACAACCATCAATATATTATCAAAACCGTAGCCAAAAAACTGTTTTTAACAGTAAAGAAAAGAAGAAGTGTGTGAGTGACGGCGACAGATGGCCAATACTTATTTAAATAAACTAGGAAGTCATCAAGGCGGAAAAATAATCACCGCGGGCCGAATATAATGCGGTAACCGTTTTGGCGCATTGTACTTGTATGAGTGCTTTCCTCAAGATCTTTTATTTAAACATTTTGATGTACATAAATAAACCAGTTTTGTGTATGTAACCAATTTCATGTTAGTTCCATGTAAATTGAATATTAATTCAATCAATCAATGCTTTATTATCATAAAATTTAAAATTTTGTCGACAAAGCTATTATTTAAATAACTTATACAAACAAAATATACACAAAGACAAAACAAAAAAAAACAAATATATAAAAATAAAAAATACAACAAAACATACAAAAAACAACAATTTTATAAATTGTTTGAGGTCACATTTCCTTAAAATCTATAAAATATATATACATTCACTTGTATACAAAGTCGGCAAAAAAAGCAGTTGTTTACAAAAACATTATTAACAAACTACTAATTTGTTTACATGATATACGAATATTATTTATGTACATTATCATAACAACATAAACAAATTTATCAGTGTTTAGGAAGCGCGTGCTTAAAATTACATAACATTAATTATTAAAAAAGTCGTTATGATTTCAGAGCTTTCCGAAATTTGGAAAAAGTTGTTATTGATTTGATTTCAAAAAGGAGATGATTGTGCATTTTTTTGCATTGTAAAGAATGGATTGTTTAACTAGTTCTGATTGTGGGGTTGGTAGATATAGATCGTACTCTGCGTTTCTAAGAGGATAATTGTGAGATGGCCTTTCTGACATATCTGATAAGTGCTTGCGGATTAGGCAGACAGATTCAAATATAAATTAGGAAGGAAGAGTTAGTATTTTAAATTTTTTAAAATATTCGTGGCAGTGAGTTCTATAATTTAGTCTTAATGAATAGCGTATAGCTCTCTTTTGTAGCTTAAATATGCGTTCAAATTGAGTCGCACCACACGTACCCCAAAACGGAAGGGCATATCGGAGGTGCGACTCAAACAGGGCATAATAAACTGTTATAGCCGTTGCCAAACTTAGCTTCCTGGATACTGATCTCAGGGCAAAACATGCAGAACTTAATTTTTTTGATAAGTAATCGATGTGGATATCCCATTTTAAAGAGTTGTCTACCATCAGTCCCAAGAACTTTACGGAATCAACGACCTCCATTCTGTTGTTATTAATTGCAAAAGGTTGCAACGCTAAATGATAATACTCTAGTTTTGAGACGTTAAGGCACAAGAGGTTTGAATCGCACCACGATTTAATGGTGACTGGGTCACGAGATATGGTTCTACGAAGAGCCACCATATTTAAGTTGCTCCAAGAAAAACTAGTATCGTCCGCAAAGAGACAAATTTTACCATTTATGTTTAGATTAGCAATATCGTTTATAAATAGAAGAAACAAAATGGGGCCTAGAACTGAGCCCTGAGGTACCCCGCATTCTATTGGCTTGCATCGAATCAACCCTAACAAACTGATTCCTGTTGTTCAGGTATGACATGAACCACTCGAGGGGTGTTCCTCTAATTCCATAGTGCTGCAATTTATTAATTAGGATATTATGGTTTACACAGTCGAAAACTTTAGAGAAATCACAGAAAATTGTTGCTGTAGAGAGATGGCTGTTTAGGCTGGAGTATATATTATTAAAGAGGGACAACATAGCGTTGGCTCACCAACATTGGTGCACTTGTTACTCAAGAATCCGAACTGATGCGGGGTTATAATTTTAAATTTAAGCAAAAAGGATAAAAGTCGTTTCTTTACCAGTCTTTCAATAATCTTCGATAATGTTGGGAGAAGTGCAATTGGGCGGTAGTTCGAATATTGATCCTTCTCGCGCTCTTTATGTAAAGGAATAATAATTGCCGTCTTAAGGCAGCTTGGAAAGATTCCAATTTGAAGAGACATATTAATCAAGTTGGTAAGATGGTTTAAAATGATATCCGGGAGATTTGAAAATATTTTGAGCGTTAGACCATCAGCCCCAGATGAAGATTTGTTTTTAATGTCTTTTATTGTGCTGCGTAGTTCTTCTAATGCTATGGGTGTAAAAAAGAAAATTCTCATTAGCGAGATATGAGAGAGGATCGTGGGAAGGAGTTACAGTATTCATAAGATTTTTGGCTACATTTATAAAGTAGTTGTTTAAGTTATCCGGTGAAGTGGGGATTGTGATAGATGGAGAAGCCTTATCCCTTAATTCACTAACAATAGACCAAGTCTCCTTACCAACATTTGCAGAATTAAAAATCCTTTTATTGTAATAGAGGTCCTTGGCTGCCTTTATTGTTTTATGGTAAATTTTTTTGTACAACCTTACGTAATCATGGAAGAACACACTGTCTGAGAATTTTTTTAAGTGTGATAAGGAGCGTATATTTTTAGAAGACAAGCGTAAGCCTTTAGTAGACCAGGTTTTTTTTTGTTTAATTTTGATGGGTCTAAGAGGAAATGAGTTGGATGCCAAATCAGACAGTGACTTTATAAATCGAGAAAACTCAGTGTTAACATCATCAGATAGGAAGTCCCAGTCCATTTTTAGACATAGATTTTTGAAATTTAGGAAATTTTTTTCCCCAAAGATACGGCACATTTTGCGCGGGACTCTTTTATTTTTGAGATTTA
Organism: Anthonomus grandis grandis; assembly: GCF_022605725.1. Classification (NCBI taxonomy): domain Eukaryota; kingdom Metazoa; phylum Arthropoda; class Insecta; order Coleoptera; family Curculionidae; genus Anthonomus; species Anthonomus grandis. The sequence continues at coordinate 15,555,337 of NC_065546.1, forward strand.
GAGAAAATTTAGTTAACACTGCTTCATGATCGGAGAAACCTGAGTTAAAGACAGTTGAATCAACGAGTTCCGGATCAAAGGTTGATACGACGTAGTCAATGATACTAGAGCTAGTTTTGGTTATTCTGGTTGGGGAGTTAATATGCATAACCATCCCAAATGAATTAATTGATTATCTTTTAAGTAATTTTACCATAAACGGTGTTTTATCAAATAAAATAGATATCTTTCTTAGAGCTTTTTCTACCATTTACCTTTTCATCATCTCTAAGCTCTTAATAGGCTCCGACCTAGAATCGTTTATTCTAGAATTTTTTAAGACATTCTTCTAGTCTTTTTGGATCAGCTATTTTAATTATAAGACTACCAAGAAAAATAATTACGCAAAAATATAAAATATCATAAACCACAAGATAAAATAAAGTTATACTCCTGTATGCTTTTACACGGCACGAAGTTATTTTCTTGTATCTCTTTTTCTAATCTTGAAGATAACCAAGTTCCTTCTTATTAAGTATTTAAACGATAATTATAAATTATTCATAATTAGAATATATTCTAATCTTAACGAACTATGTTTAAAAAGTAAAAGTTCTGCAAAACGCTCGTTATTGTTTTTAGAATATTTCCGCCAATACTACCATTGCAAAAAACAAAATATAACACCTGTTTTCAATTAAAATTAACTAAGAATTTTCACTTTTACCAGGGTTATCTCAAAAAGCTATTTCCTTCTTACTATATCATTTATATGAGAAGGTTAGGAAATAAACATTATTTAAAATTAAAAAAATAATATTGTTTAATTGTGACATCGTGTGGTTAATAATTTTTTCATTTATTTATGCTTTTTTTCGCAGTTTGTATATGATGTTAACCGATACATTATTGCTTAATCTCTCATTTTATGTAAAAAAATGTTTCTTTGATTCACCGGGTTGTTTTGTAATACCTTTTTTTTAGATTTTTTTATAATATTTATGTTAAAGTATTTGTTTTACGTTTTGTAACTTATATTATTTTATTTTGGTTGCATTACTAGTTTAAGAAATAAATTGGTGAACTTCTTAGTTTCAATGTTAATAGTGGTTTTGCATGATTCTTTTATATTAAAAGAGGATACTGGTTACTCAACATTTTAGTTTAAAGTATTATTAAAAAACTAATTTAGCAACCAACAAGTATCTTAAAAAGTTAGTATTTGTTGAGCTAGCTTGACTTTTATTACTTTAATGTTTAAAAATAAGTTTATCTATATACAGGATGGTTTAAACAAAAAAAGTTTTAAACAACCAGCTGAATTTTAATCAAATTTCGCATGCAGGTTAGTGTGGTGAATTGTCAATTACTGATGAAGCCAATTTTAAAAAAAATTGCTAGTAGCGTAACATACCGTGGGACTTTTTTGCCTCAAATCTGCGAGGTGATAAAATATTTTTTTTATAAAAAGTCAACTGTTAGATTCTCCATTTAATCAAAATTATGATTTAAGGCACTCTTTTCAAAATATCTTAATTTAATTGTTCAGAACAACCTGCTAAAATTTTGCAAAAATTTATCAAAAAAAAGGAAATCGGGCTTGGATTTGTAAAAAAGTTGAATATAAAAGATAATCAAAAGTTACATTAAGTTATTATTTCATTTGGCAGGTTTAATTTAAGATTCAAGCCTAATTTTATTATTTTTTTAAGTTTTTGCAGCATTTTAACTTGCGTTTCTGTACAATTAAACTTAAGATATTTTAAAAACAATGCCTTAAATCATAATTTTGCAAAAGTAACTCTTTTTTTCAAATTAAATGGAGAATCTAATAGTTGACTTCTAAATAATACCTTTATTTAGCAAAAAGCTACATTCCATAAAAACATAAATGAAAAATAAACAACTAAGTTGACCACAACTGTATCGGGACACTGCGGTTTGTTTATGGATGGTCTCGGTAATCTAGAAACAGCATCCCGGTTCCAGAAATATTCTGTCAGAGGTAGGCCATAAATTAAAACTAGACTTAACCTAAACATTATTTCCTTGCCCCACTTATTAAAAGCACAGTCAATTGTTGCATGTTTTGGTTTTTTCCTGGCAAAAACGTCTTCAGATTTTTCCAGAGTTCTTTTTGTTTATTTTTATTTAGATCTATGATATTTGCAAAAAATCAGTCGTTTTCTACTCTTTCTCTCTCCAAATGTTGTCGTTATTTTCTATGGTAGCCCTTTTATATAATCGATCCCTTTCCTGCATTTGTTCCTTATATCTAAAGTTATCCATTTTTTATCGGCATATTTCTGTTTTTGTATAATTTTAATCGTTGGGCACATACTGTCAAGAATTGTTCTAATATCTGTTACAAAAGTCACATACATACATACATCTGAACTATTTCTATTCCAATTGCATGTAAGCAGTTCTTCCTGAAGTTTATTGTATTTATAGGCTTTAAAAGACCTAGTATAACTTACTATATCCATGGGCTGTTTCTTCGATTGATCTATAGAAATTGATATAATAGAATGGTCACTAATTTTAGGAGTTTGATGGACTTTATGCGAAAGAGATTTGTCATTTGAAATTAAATAATCAATCAGGGTCTGACTTCTTTGGACTATTCTAGTTGGAGTCTTAATTATTTGACTTAATCCATTGGCATAAATGATACTTAATAATTTGTTATTATAAAAACTATTTTTTAATAAATTAAAATTAAAATCCCCAAGAATAATGTTGGTGCTATTAAATCCACTAACTTGCTCTAAATATTCCCCAAAAAATTCTATAAATTTGGCATCTTGTTTCTGAGGCGAATGGTACAAAACAGAGCACAAATATTTACCTCCACCCATAGAAAGCTCAAAAGACAACAACCAGACATAATCATCAATAGACAATACAGACCCCACCTTATATCTAATATCGCTTCTAATAAGGGCCAAGACCCCACCTGTTCTACTGTTGTTACTAGTGCATTGCTCCAAATTGTACCCATCAATAATCAACTGCCATGGTTCAATAACCGGCGTTACGTGAGTCTCACTCAAAAGCAAGATCTTAGGTCTCCAGTCATTTACTAGTAAAATAATGTTATCGTTGTTGTTTAGATAACCTTGGCAATTTAAATAAACAATGTTAGTGTTAAGTGTAATATTTAGGTCTAATTACTACTTAATATATTTATTCCTTTGTAACTTTTCAATTTGATTATTGGAATCACAACTAGTTATATCCCAAGAAACGTGACTGACGTTTAGCCTAAGACCATACTTTTCATTAGATACTACACAATCGATATACTTAACGCTACTTACATTACATTCTTTAACATCATGGGGTCCACTACACTTTGCACACACTTTATTTTCTTTACACTCTTTCAGTAAATGACCATACCGACAGCACTTGAAACACCTTCGGATACCATATTCGTTGAAGACGGGACAGCGACTCCAACCAATGTTCATCTTCTCTTTTTCAATAAACACTGCATACGTGGTAACATCAACTTCTAAGATCATATTGAACTTTTTGCTTACGATTTTAGTTTTTCTCACAATTTGAATTTTTCGGTTTGGAGATTCTGGAACATTATTTTGACTCTTTATTTTGGCCAAAATTTCATTATCTAATAGGTTGTACTCGGACTCACCACCTTAATCCTGTGCTCTAAAAGTTTTGGTACCTCAACACTGTAGCTATCACCCATGTTGTTCTGGATCTGTGACTCAATCGAAGTTAGCTCCTTCTCATTGCCACACTTAATGACAACGCCGCCACTTTTAGTTGCTTTACCTAGCGATAAACCAGCTCCAATAATAGTAGGATTGATTTTCTTTCTCAAATCCTCCTTCACTTGCTTTACTTCTTTCTCCGGACACTTTTGCTTTACAACCAAAACTTTGCTGTCATTTTTGGTGCCTATTGCTGCAGCATATGACAACTTGGAGTTCACACTTGATGGGGCTGTTGACGGCTTACATTCCTTCAGGCTGGCAATTTCATGTTTCAAGTTCTGGTTTTCGTCTAAGAGGAGATCGAATTTTTGATTTAACTCGTTAGTTTTAATGACTAAGAGCTGCAAGGTGGCCATAATATCTCCTACATCATCTAAATCAATAACAATATCATCTGTTCGACTTCTTTTCCTAGCGCGCTCTGTTTTGTATGCACCATCACTAGATGCAGAGGGATCACACGATTCACATTTCCATGTCGATTTTCTCAAATGAAAACCGCGCATGTCAACATTAACACACTTTCCATGATAATACTTAGAACACCTGGTACATTGTATTATCGACTTAAGGTCAAGCAACAAGTACTTCCTGGATCACCGTCATCCGTAGTACTTCCTCCAGCCATTATTACATTAGTTAATCACAATTTCAAATCACCCCGTATATGAAATAAATATAAGTTAGTTCAGGTAAATACTGTTTACAATAGAAAACCTGTTAATGTAAACACTGTAATAATCACCTACGTGCACTATATTTATGTTATACTTATTACACAAATTAGACAAATAAAAATTGAATTTTACTGATTTATGGCAACCGTGATTTTAAAATAGGTCAATACTTGAAAGATGCAAAATTTTAAAAGACTTCTTTTGATATAAATTATTAATCAAAAACTGTACTTTAACCCTCTGAAACACGCGAAAAACTATGGATCGCTTATCATACGTGGTAACTACTTGGACTACTACGAACAACTCTGTGAACAACTGTCTTCTTATAAAAAAATATTTTATAACCTCGCAGATTTGAGACAAAAAAGGTCCTCCAAGTCCCTCCATATGTTACGCCACCGGGCAATTTTTTTAAAAATTGGCTTTCACTACAATATCAGTAATTGACAATTCACTACAATAACCTGTCTGCGAAATTTAATTAAAAGTAAGCTGGTTGTTTAAGAGTTATGATAAATAAACAAATAATTATTCTTAACTTTAACACCCTGTATCTTTGTTATTAAACATTTGTCAGAAAAATTTTATAATGCAAGTCTATACTTTTTTTTAATTCTCTATTACGTATTAAAATTAATGACGTTTAAACTGGACCACAAACTGGACCAACAACCATAATTGTCTTAAAATAAAAATAGTAATCATTTTGAAATAAAACTACAATTAAATACAAAAAATCAATATATTAGAATTTAATAAAATAAACATTTAAACATTAAACAAAATTTAAGCCACGAGTCAACATAATTTAGAAAATAAATTATTGCATAGATGATGGGATTTCGACCATCATCAATACCCATAACCAAGTAGAAAACTAAATAAGTTATATAAATTTAATAAATTTAAATATGTAATTATTTTTTTTAAGTTATGCAAGAAAAAAGACGAATAAAAAACATAAAAAATATTTTAAAAAAAGTTAATAGTATTTATCTGTTCGATTAACCGAAAATACAATGATAAGAATCACAGCTACCTCATATGCCGAATAATCTTAAAACCTCCTCTTTTAGAATTTTTTTTTATAATAATCATAATTAAACTTTTGTTATGTAGTACTGCTGCAGCAGCTACATGATGCTTAAGTAACGCTACACTTTATATTTTTTTATATTTCCATCTTATAATTTTTTTATAAAGGCATTAAGTGCATTTTAATCAATCCTTCAATTTATTCTTTTGTGACCGGAAGATATTTATTTACAATATATTTGTAATTCAAAATATTGTCAACTATCTAATTTATGCCAAATACAGCAAATATTATAGATTTTTAATCAGATATATACAGGATACAGGATTTGCCTAATATTTATAGATTTATAGCCGTCGTCTAATATAATTGTTTTTTATAATTTAATTAAACCCGATTATCACAATTCTTAATTACACATTTTTAATTATTCATCAGAATATTAATAAAATATATGCCCTAACATTATAAATATAAAAACCAAATTATTAAGATAATAGAATAAAAATAAATATTTCAATATTCGCAGTATTACTCATTTGTATAATCCTATATTTTTTGCAGGTTAATAGATCTAATAAGGATAATTTAATTAACGACAACTATCAAATTTGTTTATTATTTCTCATCTAATTATTTTTAAAATTTACGTCGCTGATATATGAAAGACAAAAATAATATTGTTTCTACGAGAAGTCACATTTCAATTATTGACTGTTTTTACACAACCTTTTCATACGATTATGTTTATAAAGAAATCAAATTAAATTTAGTAAATTAAAAAAAAAATAAAATAATTTTAATTAATCATATTTACAGGTTATTTCCACGAAAATCTATTAAACAATACCTAAATTAATTAATTCTAAAATCTATATATTTTTTAGACTTATATTATGATACTTTATAATTTGTTACAATAACAATATTCAATTAGGCCTATAACTCGAGGATAGCTTTGTGGTTTGTGATTTTTTTTTAATATAAAATATATTATGCCAGTTAAGTTAATATAAAAAACATTTGTCTTAATTTTTATTTTATTTTTCTTAATTACCTTTATATACAACTTGGGACATTATGCTTAATATAGAGTAACCGCCTAAAGTTCCGCATAAATTCGATAAAAATTAGAGACATGATTTTTTGAGAAAACGCTCGGACCCGTCCATTTTTATTTTAAGTTGCGCATTATTTCACATTAATTTTTGTATACAGGGTGGAACAAAAAAAAGATATGACGTCATCGGTTATTTTTTTAAATGGAATAATTTTTTTTTATTGCATTTATAAAATATAAGCGAAATTCCAAGCAAGTTTCGTATAACACACCTTATCTCAAATCTCAACTGTTAAAGTCCAAAATATTTACATTTAAATAACAAGAAAACAAATAATTAAGTCTATTTACAAATCAAGGTAAAATCGAGGATAAAAATAATGATATAAACACTGCCAATTGTTTCTATTTCCATGGTTGCACTTGTAAAGAATCTCCATTTTCAAATGTCACTGTCAGTTCGAAAATTAATAGTTTTTATCAGAATAAATTTTGGCTAATTTACCGGAAACCCAATAAATTAAAATTTTGATGATGCTAGGGTACGGGGATCGAGTGCGCACGCAAAAAGAAGTAATGCCAAATATCCAAACCATCCTATTTCTCAGTCAACAGTTGGTAGAATAGAGCACAAATTTATAACTTCAGGTCATGTTAGGGATTTGTCAAGATTAGGTCGTCGAAAAATTTCTAAGGAAACAAAATTAAACGTTCTGTTCTCCGTCGAAGAAAATCCAAACAATGCAACTTTACAAATTTCAGTTTATAATAATATAGCCGGAACGTCAGTAAGACGTATCTTAAAAGCAAATGAATACCACTCTTATAAAATTAGACTAATACACGAAATAAATGAGGACGATCCTGATCTAAGAAACCAATTTTGCGAGCAAAAGATGAACATTTGCAATAATAACCATGAGTTTGTGTTACGAGTTCTGTTTTCGGATGAAGCAACTTTTTGTTTAAACGGTGTCGTAAATCGGAAAAATTATCGGTCAGTGTCAAATCCATAATAGGCAACTGAGGCTCATACACAGTACCGTACATCTATTAATGTTTGGGCCGGTATTGTGGGAAATAAAGTAATAGGGCCATACTTTTTCGAATAAAACATAACAGGACAACGCTATTTGAATTTTTTTCAAGAAAATGTTATCCCTGCTTTGGCTGCTCTATACCCAGACAAACAAGACCAGACAGTGTTCCCAGGAAGATGGATAGGACGAAGAGGGCCAATAGAGTGGCCGGCCAGGTCACCAGACCTAAATCCCTGCGACTATTTTCTATGGGGGTACCTGAAAAGTAAAGTTTACATTGAGAAGCCAAACAACATAGAAGATTTAAAAAATAGAATAAGATATGAAATTAGACGTATATCACCCGAAATAATTGATAGTGTTTTACATGAGTTTGTAAACCGTCTTGCTTTCTGCCAAGAAGTAAATGGGGATCAGTTTGAACACTTGATACATTAATAAGAGTTTTCACAGTTTATAACATTTCATCCTCCATTTTATCTTAATTTGTAAATAGACGTACTTACTTGCTTTCTTGTTGGTTAAATTAAAATATTTCTGAAACAGTTGAGTTTTGAGATAAGGTGTGTTATACGAAACTTGCGTGGAATTTCGCCTATATTTCATAAATGCAATAAAAAATATAGCATTCTATTTAAAAAAATTACCGATGCGTCATCTCTTTTTTTTGTTTCACCCTGTATATAAAAATTTATGTGAAATAATGCGCAACTTAAAATAAAAATCGACGGGTCCGAGCGTTTTCTCAAAAAATCATTTCTCTAATTTTTATCGAATTTATGCGGAACTTTAGGCGGTCACTGTATATAGGTTTATCGTGTTCATCTAATAAATAAGTGTTTTTAAGTAAATAAATTTAATTAGCATAATACATTTGCTTAACTATAATCAATATCATCCTATTAGACTCATGCATCTGTAAAAATAGTTAAAATTACTAAAAAGAATCCACCATGGATAACGCATACTATCAGATGATCTGTTTTGAACTACAGACAGTGAAAAGATGATTATTCTTACTCTACTGGATTACGTTAAAGCCTTTGACATAATATGTCCCAAATGGCTTAATAAAAATTGTTCATATCCTGTAACTATCTCGCAAAAGGCCCCACAAAAGTTAGTATTATCCCCACTTTTTTTTACCCGACTGTCTTAATAAATGCGCACTTCAACTTTAGGCAAATTACACCCAAATTTATTTATTTATCAACAACATTGCCGAGGACTATAATGCTATGAACTCGAAATTAGATATTTTAAACAAATTCCCCTTTCTCTCTTACGTTAAATCCAAATAAACGTTGCGCAATGCCTTGATTTATCACTCTTATTTATAAATGCATACAAAAATCATTTATTAGGCTAAAATTTCTATACAACAATAGACACTTCATTTCGCAAAAAAAAAATATGCTGTATGATCTGCTAATACTATCAAAATTTATAACCATGCGGATGTTGTTTTTAATAACTGCTCCCAGGAATATAGATAAACGGAGAATTCAGAAAATTAAAAATTCCTATCTGAGGCTAAACAATGCCATAAGGAGGTTTGAACATAGTTCTTACAAGATCGTAGTAAGATCGTAGAAACTGACTGGCTAAACATGAAGAAAAGAGAGCTTCTTTTGTTTGTTAATAAATTACTGTGATATTTGGCCTATTATGCTGTACTGTTTAAATTTCTTAAGTATTTCTAGGTAGACTATTGAAGCCATTTTATGATGCCGCTCTAGGTAACAGTTTTCGGCTAAAGTTTGGCAGCTAGATAGAATTTGCTATATTGTTTCTTAGTTCTTATGACATTTTATGACAAAATTTTAACACCTGCCTGTTAAAATTTTATCATTTTGTATCTATTTCTGGTGGTTTTTTGTTTTTATAAATTGATCTTGTACACCAATTATGGATTCTTCTGTTTCTGGATACAGCGTCGAGCTTTAAGTCAATCGGTAGATTTAGCCTGATCTATATTGTCCTTTTGTAGTTGGTTGATAAATATTCCGTGCAGTTGGTTAGAACACAAGTCTTAAGTTTTTCCTTCATCCGCTTTTGTTTCAAAAAGTTCCTAATATTCTGTGCTTAGATTAAGTGGAGGAAAGCTTATTTCCACTTTAACTATAGTTTTGAGGAGCTCATTATTTTGACCATGGAAAAAATTCATAGCTCTTTTATTTGCAGGCTGATGCGGCCTGCTACGTCCCCTTACCCCCTGCCCCTTTTTTCACAAGCTAGTATTATTCGTTCAGCTGATGCATTTGGATGGTGTTTTCTGAAATTTGTAGTTCTATTCTGATCTTTCTGTTTAAAACTTCTGTTTGCTGGGATATTTTAATATAGATTTACCAAACAATAGCTTTTATGCCAATAAATTAAACAATTTAATAAATAGTTATGGAATATATATATTAATTAGTCAACACTTATATCCGGATAACACCTACATCTTCAACAAAAATTGACCTTCTTCTCACAAACAATAAGGATTTAAGGCAAGGAGTGCAACATACTCCCAAAATTACAGACCATTCAATTATTATTGTATTTTTACCTCTTAGTCAACAGAAAAGTAATTATGTAACTATAACATATAGAAATTATAAACAACTGAACTTTCAACATAAACAAATGATATAGTATGGCCATCAGATTGTACAGATATAAATACTTTAGATGATTGTCTAATAAATCATATGATAGTGACATTAAATGAGGTAATCCCTGAACAAACAATAAATATAAATGAACCAAGTCATAAAAAAATGTGGTGGAATCCGGAGATAGAAAATGAATTAAGAACACGGGATAACTAATACAAAAAAGCTATTTGGACCAAAACCGAGGATGATTGGAACAACTACTCAAGGTAACGAAATGAAGTAGTATAATTCATTAGATCAGCTAAAGTAAGTTTCTACAATTGTAAAATTGATGAAATAAAAAATAACTCTAAAGACATGTAAAAATCGGTAAAGAAACTAATTAGCCATAGCGGAAATATTGAAAATAAAAAGGAAATATTATTTAATATTGTGATTGTTAAATAAAAGGATCTCTGTAAAAGTTTTAATAATTTCTTTTTGAATAGTATTAAAGAAATAGCAGAAAATATACCCAGAAATAAAAGTAACGAAGATGTTACAAAATATAATATAATGTGTACAAAAGTACAAAATACAATGTGTAGTACAAAATATAATGTGTAAACATGAGCTGGACCAATTTTGCAAGTTAGAATTATCTAAATCAAGAAAAGTTATAAATCCTAATAAAGAAAATAAAGAAAGCAACATCAATGGCTTTACCGTAAAAATTCTAAAAATATCATTTGAAGTGGCACAATACCGAATAACTGGAAGCTAACCACTGTTATCCCAATTGAGAAATTAGTAAGACAGACACATGTGTGGAGATTCGACCTATGAACATGGTCCCACCCTACGAAAAGCTACTCGAGATGTGTGTGAACGAACAAATTGTAAACTATATAGAGGAAAATAATATACTCAGTGTATACCAGGCGGGTTTCAAAAAAAATCATGTAAGAGTGCTTTACAAGCAGTTTTTTTCAATTGGAGTTACAAAAGTATATCATGGTATCCTCAAATGGCTTGGAGACTACTTAAGGGATCGCTAACAGGTGACCAAGTTTAATGGAAAATTTTTCTCTACCAAAGAAATAGTATATGGTGTACCACAGGGGAGAGTCTTGGGCCCCCCTTTGTTTATATTTTACATAAATGACATTGCAAAGGTACTTCGTAAGTGTAAAATTCCCCAATACAATTATTTATTGTTTATTGTATTAAATTGTAATTATTTATTGTATTAGGGATAGTGCAGCAGAAATAACTGAAACTTTAAATAATGAACATAAAAACATATATCAGTGGTTAAACAACAATGGTCTACAGCTTAACATTCAAAAGACAAAATCCATGATTATAAAAAATAAATATACTAATATAAACATAGTATGTGTATAAACATACAATGTGTTAATTAGCGATCAAGTTAAAGAATATGCCAACAAGTTTAAATACTTAGGTTATATAATTGATGAAAATCTAACTTTCTCAGACCATTTTAATTACATAACAAACAAAAATCTTTTAGGTCGCCTGTCAAAATATTTAAATGTGTGGACCAAATTCTTGTGACGTATGCCGTACTGTCTTGTGCCGTATACAAGACAGTTATTGCTCCTCATCTTTACTTTTGTTCAATTTTTTTGTATTTTTAATGAATAACTTCGAAATCGATTTACTTAAAAAAAAACAAAATAGGGCGTTAAGAATTATTCTTTGTTGCAGCCATTATACAAGGAAGACAGAAATGTTAAACTGTGCCACAATGTGTTGAGTGTAAGACAGACCATTACAACACAATAATATTTATTTATAAAATGTTATATCACTTAGTTTCAAGTCATTTAATAGAAAACTTTAAGTTTGTTAGTGACATTCGTCAATACAATACAAGATCAAAAGATAATTTTTACATAGACAGGGTAAGTACTGGCGCAGGTAAAAATAGTTTATATTTTAAAGGTTTAAAACAATAGAATGAGTTGCCGGACTATGTAAAGAGCTGTAAGAATATAAATAGCTTTTAAAGGGAATGTAAGCAATATATTAAAACTTTAATTGTTATACAGGGCGCTTCAAAATTGCCTACATATATTTTAAGGGCGTATTCCTGAGGTCAAAATAAGACATTTTTTTTTCCTATAAACATGAATCCTAAAATGCACCCCCTTCAAGCTACAGCCATCGCAGGAAGTGTAAAAAAAATCGATTTTTTAAAACTGTGTCTACAGTTTTGCATCAAATTTAACGAAATTTAGAAGACCCCCGTTATTTTAGGCGGTCTATTTTCTCTTTATCTTAGAAAAGGCGTAAAAATCATTTTAAGGGGTAAACTGAGGGGGTGCACACTTTTGGCGGCCAAAATTTTATGTGTTCATACATTTTTTAAAAAATTAAGCTACACTAAAAAATAGACGATACAAAAATTGAAATTTTTGGTTTCTTGCATTTTTTTCATACGACTATTAGTTTTTGAGAAAATCGCCGGTGAATAAAAGGATAGCAATATCGTAAATTAAAAATCAAAGAAAAAATTTAGGAAGTAGGCTGTGTTTCGCAATTGTTGACATTTTTATTTTTGAGGTTTTAGTAGTAGGCTGTAAGTATTTGTTTTAGACATTTTTTACTTAATTTTAATTAAATTTACTGTCATTGTTGACTTTGTTTAATTCCAGTAGTTTACTTCCCGTTTTAGATTCAAAGTGTAGTTTTTATTCCCATGTTTTATTTCTAAATGCTAACATTGCTAAAATGGAAAATAAACGTTATTCATTCGAACATCTTGCAGGCATCCATTTTGTTTATGGCCTGGCTAATGGTAACGCGTATGAAGCTCAAAGATTGTATCAGTTAAGGTTTCCTAATCGCCGACTCCCGAATGTACGAACATTTTCAGAGTCACATCGGCATCTTAGGGAATACGGTAGTTTTCGGACCCCCAGGAACAATGCAGGCAGACCGCAACAAGCACGAAATCCAGTGACAGAGGAGCAAATTTTAAATGCCATCGACGACGATCCTGGCCTAAGCACCCGACAAATAGCTCGGAATTTGGATGTTTCTCATGCAACTGTCTGGCGGGTTTTGCACGAAAATAGCTTGTATCCATACCATATTCAAAGAGTTCAAGCTTTGCTACCTCAAGATTTCCCAAGGCGCTTACAGTTTGCAAGGTGGTTACTTCAGAGATGCGCGAGAGATAATAATTTGTTATCAAGTATTCTATTCGCAGACGAAGCTCATTTTTCGCGGGAAGGGGTGGTGAATTTTCACAATGTGCATGTTTGGGCAGCAGAGAATCCGCACGAAATTAGGCAATTTCACCACCAGGAGCACTTTAGCTTTAATGTATGGGCAGGTTTAGTGGAAGATGAGTTAATTGGTCCTTTCTTTTTTCCTAGAATTTTAGTTGGCGACACTTATTTAGACTTTCTACGGCACCATTTAAATGGTTTACTAGACAATGTACCTTTAAATGTGCGAGCAAACATGTGGTTTATGCATGACGGTGCCCCCCCTCATTTCCGTATAACAGTGCGTGACTATTTGAACTTTGTGTTTCCTGAGATGGATTGGTAGAGCAGGCCCAATACCATAGCCTCCACGCTCCCCGGACTGCAATCCTCTGGATTTTTTTTTCTGGGGATATGTAAAAAGCCTCGTCTATATAATCCTGGTCAAGTGCCTTCACTCGAGGTCCCAAGGCAAAGAATTATTGATGCCTTTGAAATAATAAGAAATACTCCCGGAATCGAGAGCGAGTAAGACAATCTATGAGAAGACGAATGGAGGCTTGTATTGCAGCGGGGTGTGCGCATTTCAAGCACTTTTTATAAAAAAAAAAATATTTGTTTTTCAGAAGTTTATTGTTTATTTAAAAAATAATGAATTATTATGTTAATAAATGTTAAATAATTTTTTAACCAATTTTTGCATTTTTATAAACCCTCATTCCTTAATGTAAATAATTGTTCATCAATTCATTGAAAAAACCTCAATAACAAAGTTTTAACAATAGCAAAACCAGTCTACCTATTTATTGTTAAATGTCGTGCCGCTTAAAAAATGTCCTAAAACAAATAGTCACAGCCTACTACTTAATATTATCTGTTTAAATTTTAATTATTACGTTATTGGTAGCCTTTTATTAATCGGTGATTTTCTCAAAAACTATTTGTATTATCAAAAAAAAAATGCAAGAGACATAAAATTTAGATTTTTGTATGGCCCATATTCTGGTTTAGCTTAATTTTTTTTAAAATGTATGCGTACATAAAATTTTGGCCGTCAAAAGTGTGCACCTCCTCAGTTTACCCCTTAAAATTAGTTTTACGTCTTTTCTAAGATAAAAAGTAAATAGACCGCCTACAATAACGTGGGTATTCCAAATTTCGTTAAATTTGATGCAAAACTGTAGACACAGTTTTAAAAAATCGATTTTTTTACACTTCTTTGATTCGCGATGGCTGTAGCTTGAAGGGGGTGCATTTTAGCACCCATGTTTATAAGAAAAAAAGTCTTATTTTGACCTCAGGAATACGCCCTTATAATATATGTAGTGAATTTTGAAGCACCCTGTATAGTTAAACCAATATATGAAATTGATTCTAGCCTAATGCTATTAACAAAGGATTTTTCTTCGCTTTTTTTGCAGATTAGTTTATATCCATTTAACTTTACCAAAGAAGTATTGAAGAGCAGATATGGCATAAATGCTTGTGGTTGTTGTGAGGTTTCTTGAGTTAAGTTTTGAATTGAGAAGGTTATGAAAGCCGATTGAATCCGATTATCACGTTTATTAATAAGGTAGTTTAAAATAATTTAGCAGAGTTATAATAAACTTTGATTATCATATAAATAGAAAAACTTTATCTTTACCTGCAAAACGTCTTGTGGTGATTCGGTTCTGTCGCAGCGGCAAATCTGGACTTTATATACTAGCGCTTACCCTAAAATACTCATTAAACCGAAACACATGATCACCAATACAATTTTTACGTTTTTACTCTCTATACGTACTTTCTGCGGAATATCTCTAAAAGCCTCTCTTTTATCGCCTTCATCTGATATAAGCGTTTTTGTAAGCTGATATATTTACGAAGCATAATTTAATTAAAGCTGATTATTAAGTTTATTAATTACGTAGTTTTTTCAATAATTTAAATTTTATAAAATGTACGCCGCTGGAATCTGAAACACAAAAACATTATTGTTTATACTATTCTTCAGATTTGTTTAGGTCATCTCTGCAAGTAATTCCCACGATTTTTCTTAGTATTGTCTTCTGTTACAACATTTTTTTATGTACAAAAGGCCATATCATCTTGAGATAAAGTGGTCAACGTGAATCGAGAATGTTTTTGTTTTGGTACAGTTAGGATTTTTTAATATAGGTTAAGTGCTTAGAAGACGACGAACAGTTAAGATCTTCAATATTTTTATTTAAAATATTTTTTAACATAATTTATTAACCAGTCCGCGCACAAAAGTCTCATCTAAAAATGTCCATTACAAAAGCTTAAATATCGGTTTTACTTAAACCGTATAAAATTATTGGCCGTACCTAGCTATCAAAGGTGCTTAAATTAAATTGAAAATAATCTCTAAAAGCACGTTAGCTTTGCGAAGATTATGTTACATCTATTACAACCTATAATAGATCTCTTATGGTGCACAATAGGTTATACATTATAATAGGTCAATTGATGGAGGGCTATTTTCTTTCTAGATATTATTTTACCCTTTATTATTAGTAATTTTATTCCCTTTATTTAAAAACAACTTTAAGTTAATATAAAATATCAATACATCCATAACATAACGTTTTAATAATTGTCTTACGATTTCAATTAAAAAGAAATAAGAAATAGATTGACAAAGACACACAACACGCACCATTTAACATTTCATTGGCCTGTTGCGATTGCAATTTTTTAGCGAGACCTTTAATTAAATTTACAAGCTGGGGCTTGTAACTTATTATAAAGATATAAATCAATTGCAATCCAGTATGTTAAATAAATGTCAACTGAGTATTTAAGTGCTATTGATACATTTTATTTTTTTTTCTATTTTTGGATTTTATTACCATTAATGGTATTAATTCTGGTCTATCAACAAAGGAAGCAAAACCTGGATTAAAATTAAAAGAAAACTATTTTTGTCTGATTTATCTGAATATTTTATGAGTTTGGCTTGAAGGCAACACCTAATCGGTGTTGTTGCTGGGTGGTCTTGGGATAAAATTTATTATCAGACGTGTAAATACAAAATTGTAAGGGGTGTCCCATAATTATATTACAATGGTTAGGCACATGTTGTTCCTGAGAATTTAAGGCAGAAATATTGTTAGTATTTTTTATTGATTTAGCTGCTGGTCGTTAAGTTTTATAAAAAAATCCCCACTTATAATATTTTATTTAGTTAGCATTAAGTGAGGCATAAATATATGGCAGTAAGGAATAAATAATTGTATACTTAGGATAATTAAAATTTTTAGGAATATCCTCAAAAAACACTGTTCGTAACAGATATTCCTTAAATGTCCAATATAAATAACAATAAGATATTTTTAGTGATTCTTCGAGTACTTACGTAAAAGAATTTTCAGTCATTTATACAGGGTATCCCATTAATAATGGTAAATATTTTAGTAGCAGATAAAAATAATGTGGTTAGGTTAAATTTTCCTAGTCTGAAAATGAAATGCATTCAAGATACAGGGTGATAAACATTAAGTTTTTTTTTTAATTTTGTCTATAACTTTAGCAGTTGTTTTTTGTCTTTAACTAAATTTGGCATTTGGAAGTTTTTTTATATGCCAAATCTAATTTTGTTAGGCTTTTTTAATTATCTCATAGAGGGCACCCCCAGCCACATTTTAGTAATTTTTTGAACTCCATAGCTTTTTTACGCCCTGTATAATTTTATTTTTTATTTTAAATATGCATTCTGCAAGCATTGTTGCTTATAAAAGGAATACTTTAAAAATGTCTCTAGGATAACTCTTTTTCTAGAAATTTACATTTAAAGATTTTAAAGACATCCATGAAAACCATATTTTAAACTATTTAAATTGTCATATTACATTTTAAATGATTGATAAATAAAAATATAAAACCTAAATAATTACTTAAAAATAAAAATTATCGATATTTGCCAGTAAATGTTCCACATGGCCTCCATTTGTCTTAAGACATTTTAAAATTCTTTTATTAAAAGACCGCAGAATCTTAAAAAATAATTGCTCATTTCGAAACGACTCAGCAGCGGCTTGAATTTTTACTAATAATTGTTCCCTTGCGTTTATTTGATTTTCGTAAACAATGGATTTTATGTATCCCCCAATGGCGGCTCCTTCTTAGGGTCAATTGGTCAATGACCCCCCTAAAATAATCTCATAAAAATACCAATTTTATTAAAAATATCTTTTATCTTTGAAAGGCAAGATCGATACACTAGGGGTGGTGGGGTTGGTTTATATATCCACAACACATTAAATTACTCAATTATATATCGCGGGTGTGCTGATGCAATCGAGCATTTATGGGTTAAAGTAAAGATTGAGAATGAAATAATTATAGTTGGAGTTATTTATAGGCCGCCAAGGGGAAATTATAGTGAATTTTTGTCAATGTTTGAGGACACTTTAATAAATCTTAACACATTATGTGATAAAATTTTATGTTTTGGGGACTTTAACGTAGACATGCTTAAGTTGGAGTCGAGTAGGGTTGATGACTTAAATGGGATTCTTGATACTTTTGATTTTAAACAGTATATTTCTGAACCAACGAGAGTCTCTAATGGTTCATTAACTCTCCTCGATCTAATATGCTATAATTCGGATAATTTAGTTGACTCTGGTATTATAAATATACATATATCGGATCATTTTTTAACATACTGTAATCTACAAGTAAATAAATTAAATAAGGAAAACAATATGTTTTCTTACAGACCTCTGACACGAATTAACTTTGATAATTTTCAGATTGATCTAGAAGGTGCACCCTGGCAGCAAATTTATGATACTGAAGATATTGATGAAAAGGTGTCTATACTTACTAATCATATGCTTAATATACTAGATATTCACGCACCTCTTACTGTTAAAACTTGTAAAAATAGACCTTACTGTCCATGGATTACTGATAATATAAAAATACTAAAGCAACACAGAAATCGGGCTTTAATGCGCTTTCGAAAAACAAGAAATTTGGAACATTGGAACTATTATAAGCAGATAAGAAATTTTACCACCACCGCCGTACGTAATGAAAAAAAGGCTTATTTAAATAACAAATTTCAAAACTGCACTACTCGAGACAAATGGAAGGAGCTTTATAAACTGAATATAATAAATTACAAATCTAGACAAATTTCCGAACATCTAAAAAAAGTCGATGAACTTAACGACTGGTTCAGTCATTTAACTTCTAATATTACTCCTCCAACAAAAGAAACCTTCAATTTCTATAAATCTAATCAGAAGTTTCCACCATTATTTTCTTTTACACCAGTGGATGAAAATTTAGTATCAAATTTAGTTATTAAACTTAAATCTAAGGCGTTTGGACCTGATAATTTAAACACAACATTAATAATTCTTTTTTGTCCATTTATAATACCATTTATCACCCATATTATAAATACTTGTTTGTTAAACTCGTACTTTCCAAAATCTTGGAAATCTGCTTTTATTTTGCCACTTCCTAAAAAAAGTAATCCCTTAAATTATGGCGAACTTAGATCAATTTCAATTTTTCCAGCCCTTTCAAAAATCTTGGAAAAAGTAATGGAAAAACAAATTACCGCCTATGTTACTGATAAGAATATTATATTACAAAAACAGTCGGGATTTCGAAAGGGATTTAGCTGTGTTACCGCTCTTACTGACGTCACTGATGAGGTTGTCGCCAGTTTGGACAGGGGTGATGCAATGATTTTAATACAGCTTGATTACTCTAAAGCATTTGATATGCTAAATCACGAACTTTTGAATAATATTTTACATTATTTCGGTTTTAATACTACAGCTACTAAATTAATTTTATCTTTTTTAAGTGATAGAATACAACGAGTTTTAATTGGAGAAGATAAGCCTAGGGCGGCAATAGTAAGGTCTGGCGTCCCACAGGGTAGCATTCTGGGTCCTTTGTTGTATAGCATTTTTACGTCGGCTTTTATGGATAAATTGCAATTCTGTAAATACCATCTCTACGCCGACGACACACAATTATATTTGTCATTTAATGCTAGTAATATTGAAAGAGCTAATTTTTGTTTGAATGCTGACCTTGCTCTAGTAAATAGAGTCTCGACAGATCATTCTCTTAAATTGAATCCAGCCAAGAGCATGGCAATGTTATTTTGTGGTGATAATAGCAGAAGGGCGGTTTTGGATCATGTCCAGCTAATTCTTAATGGAGAACTTATCCCTTTTCATGTCTCAACTAAAACTCTAGGCCTAATCATAGATGTCAAGCTAAAGTTCACAGATCACATTACAAGTTGTCTTAAGAAAGGATTTTCAATGCTAAAAAAACTTTACAAGCATAGATCTTATTTGTCAAAAGAAACAAAAAAAAATTTATGCGACTCATTAATTCTATCCCATTTTAATTATGCAGATACAGTATATGGACCATTTTTAGACTGCGCTAACTCTGCAAGAATTCAAAAATTACAGAACTCATGCATAAGGTTTATTTGTGGAATTAGACGTAGGGAAAGGGTATCACATAAATTAGTCGATCTTAAATGGCTTAATATGTTAAATCGCCGAGAGTTGCACTCCATATGTTTTTTTTATAAAATAATAAAATTTAAAGCACCACCATATCTCTATAATAAGCTCAGATACCGCACTGACGTTCACAATATAAATATCCGTAGACATGACCTTTTGCCTATACCTTTACATAAGAAAGAAGTCTTTAAAAAGTCATTTTCTTACAATATTGTGTCCAAAATTAATAAATACAAAATTTGGGATTTTTCTAAATCTACATCGGCTTTTAAAAAATCAGTAAAAATGGTTCTTTCATCTAAACAAAATAATATTTAATGCATTGAAATAATTTATGTTATTTCTTTTTAATACTGACATCTCTGGTAAATCAGTCGCCCTGGTTTTGCTCTCTTTTGTGTCGGGATTCCGTGTTTGGATCTGGCGCGCGTTTGGAAATATAAATTTTTATATGTATATTTTTCTCTACTATAAGAGTCTACAACAGAAATATAGTTAATATACCTGTACCCCTCATTCCTCCTTTCCTGCCTCCTATTAGTAAATAATAAGTAAGCTAGGATAATTTAGATTTCTTTTCTTTTCGGTTAGTTATGGATGTAGGGTATGCATGCTACTCGTACAGTTTATAATGCGGTTCGCGATATTTTTTTTTTAATTATAAGTGTAATATTCAAGGTCTTAACAGCTCCTTCTTCTGAGGGTAGCTGAAACATGACCTTTATTTCCTCTTTACAGTTACATGTTGAATTAATATACACTGATGGATTTCTTTTTCTTTGTATTTATATTGTAAACTTATTTATATCTATGAGTGAGCATATGTAATATCTTATGAGGAAATATAAACTGTCTATTATTATTATTATTATTATTATCTAAAACTTCACTGTGAATTATAAAATTCTCTAAGCAGTCTGCATTGGCAAAACAAATATAATAGCAAAACAAATAAATATATTACTAACGTCGCGCCTCGCGCTCATAACACAAGCCCGTGGCTGGGCCATATTTTAAATTGTCCCTATACAGTTCTTATGGCTTATGAAGAAATGCATATTAAATAGAACAAAGAGGACAGATTCGCATTTCGTGAGCGGGAGTGAGAGTCACCTTTCAGTCCTATATCGCTAACGTAGTCGACGGCCCGACTGGATGAATGTTTTGTTTCAGTTAGTTACTGTATTTTAAACAAATTAATCGTCTGTGTAAAATTTTGCGGAGTTTTCGAAATTGCATTGCGCGGTCATGACAAAAGTAACAGCTCCAATAATCCTGGAATTTTTCTGGGCCTTATCGATTTTGTTTCTGAACTGGATTTAATGTTTAAGGAATATATTGAAAAAAGTACAGTATTTAAAGCAACATCAAAAACAATTCAGAACGATATTTTAGAATCAATGTTAGCCATTATAAATAATCATATAATTAAGGAGATTGGCCAGACAAATTTTGTGGCAATTCAAGTAGATGAGACCACAGACAGCTCCAATAAAAAGCAGATGATTGTCATATTACGATATGTATTAACTGGTATTTTACATGAAAGATTTTGGAAATTCGTTAACCCTCCAGGTACCATAGCATAACATTTAACTAATGTAATATTGGAAGAACTTCAATTATTAAAAATTAATGAAGCACCTGAAAAAATGATTGCCCAAAGTTACGATGGTGCATCAGTCATGAGCGGTAAACTGGGAGGAGTACAAACAAAAATTAAAGAAATATACCCAAATGCACACTTTATTCACTGCTATGCCCATCAACTTAATCTTATCCTACAAAAAGCGGCAAGTCAACATAAACATATAAAAATATTTTTTGCAAATTTACACGCATTTTCGTCCTTTTTCGGCCGATCTCCAAAACGTACGATGGTCCTGGATAGAGTGGTTAAAGTAAGGCTACCTAAAGCTGCACCCACTCGATGGGCTTTCAATACAAAATGTGTTGAAATTGTATACACTTATAAAGATGATTTAAAATCTTGCTTAGAGGAAATTATTGATGAGGAGCAAGATGGTAACAATATAAATCAAGCCACTGGTTTAAAACGACATTTGAAAGATGAGCGTTTTTTATTTTGGTTAAATTTTTTCCATAAAATAATGCCCCATGTTGATATATTGTTTAAACAATTACAAATGCGAGATATTGATGTCATATCTGTTAAAAATTATATATTGTCTTTTAACAACAATATCCAAATAATTAGAAATACTATATTGGAATCAGAAGAACCAAGCACATGAACAACAAAAAAAAAGAAAAAGTACTACAGCTACAGAGGATCCAAAGCGACGAACTACACTGGAAATTTGTGATATTATTATATCTGAAATAAATCACAGGTTTGGTTTCATCTCATGATTTTACAGTTATTCTACACAGAGAAATTTGAAGCATACACTACCAACTTTCCGCAAAATATTTTAAATATAGTGAAGGATCATTATCCCACAGTAAATATTTCCAAACTAAAATCGGAACTCGAAGTCATATATTGTCGGGAGGATTTTCGCAATAGTGCCAGTGCAGTAGCCATACTTCAGCTTTTTATTAACATGAATTTGTCCGAAACATTTTCTGAAGCAGTGAAATTATTAAATATTTTGTGCACACTCCCTATGAGTATGCACAAAATATTAATAATAAAAGAGTATAATAAAAGAGTAAAAACATTCCTGCGTAATACGATAAGACAATCTAGACTTAGTGCCTTGTCTATGTTGAGCATCGAGAAAACGCTTGTCAAAAGCATTCCAAAAATCTCGGTAAATATTATTGAGTTTTATCCAAGTCTGTATTTTTTATCTAAAATATAAATGCTAAAAGATCTTTCAAATACTTTAAAAAATCACTAGCTTGATTTGTTTTTTTTTTTTATTAGACTAAACTATAAATTTTCAAACCAAAATGACCCCCCTGAAGATTGACCCACGAGCCGCCACTGGTATCCCCATACGTAAAAAATCCAATGGGTTGAAATCAGGACTTCGTGCGGGCCAAGGTCTTTGACTTCCACGTCCTATCCAGTTGAAATTAGCATTAAGATATTCTCTCACGGGTCTAGCAAAATGCGCAGGAGCGCCATCTTGTATAAAAATCATATCTCGGCGCAGACTTAAAGGCAAATTTTCTAAATAATCAATGAGTTTTGTTTCTAAAAAGTTTAAATATAATTCACCTTTTAGATCTGGAGGTAACTCGTAACGTCCTAAAAAGTTGTCTATAAAACCACACCAAATATTAACTTTAAATTCGTGTTGAAAGTGTCTTTCAGTAATGAGGTTTGGATTTGCAATATCCCATGTTTGTTTGTTATTGTCCCATGAATGTTTGTTTCTAAATTTAAAAATTCCCCGTCGGGTAAAAGTCGCTTCATCCGTAAACATAATTTTATTAATAAATAGGGGATCTTGTGTTTTATTAATAAATAGCGAAATCTAATCTCGCTGGAAGATCTGTCTTCAAAAGATTTTGTACTGGCGTAAAATGGTATGGATAAAGACGCTCACTATAAAAAATTCTTAAAACTGAGAACTTACTAATTCCAGTTCTTGCCGCCATACGCCTTAGACTTATTTCTGGATCTTCAGCAACCTCGACTAAAACTTCTTCTTCTTGGTCCACATTACGTCTATTTGGACGCCCAACATCTCGCTTTGGCCTGAATGAACCCGTTTCCCCATATCTCTGGTAAACGTTTTTAAAGAGTTTAAAATCTGGCTGCCTCCTATTTGGATACAATTACGCATAACGTCGACAAGCTCATAGACCGCTGTAATTTGCTTGGGCATAAACACAAACCATATCTCGCATTTCCGAATTAGAAAAATATTGATGTCTAGGCATTTTAACCTAAACTGATAAATAAAGACTACTGGAACTAACACTAAGGCCCTCCGCACATTAAGAAACTAAAAAGAAACTCAGCTAATTGGAAATTTAAATCACAAACTAGTTACCAACTAAGAATCGCACACGATGCAACTGATAAAATCACTTCGCTTCTGAATTATCGGGGGAATTTTGTGCTTAAACTATTATTTTAGTACAGTGCGCGTTAAAAAAATGTCTAGTGATTCGAGTGATGAGGATATTATCCTTTATTACTATTATAGAAAAAGGAGAAACCGATAAAAGAAAAGGAGATACTGGATTCACCCCTACATTGAGAAAAATATAAAATGCAGAGCTTTTGTTGCTGCAAAAGAACTACAAGAAACTGACGCCAAGTTTCTGGCCTTTTATAGAATGTCAAGGGAATCATATGTACATTTAGTACAATTGCTTATCCCTGCTATCCACAAGAAAAATACTCCAATGCAAGAATGTGTTGGAGCAGACGAAAGAATTTTAATAACCCTCAGGTAAGAAAAACAAATTTATTTTCTTTAATATAAAAACTGAAGAATTATAAATAAATGTTATTTACTAAATTAAACATCATTAGTATTGAACATATTTCCCACAAATTCATAATAAGACGAGGCGCTCTGTGGATTATGTGTTGCAATATTTCCTTGTTCTGTTTGAATTGTTGAGGTTGTAGGTTGCCGAGACTTCAGACCCTGTCGATATATTTGAATTTGGGCTCAAAATCTTTGGCGTACTATGCACTATATCATCAATTAAATCCATTACTTTTCGCTTAAGCATTCTTGTTTGGTGGGAAGACATCTCGTTCAAATCGGGCAGTAGGCTCAGTAAAAATATTTTATTGGCCTCCTGCAGCGGATCCATATTGGCATCAAGTTTTTTTTTTGCTTTTAAATATTCATCAAAGCTTTCATCTACATTATCTTTTGATTGTTTATTATCTCTGCGCTTTGAAGATGTTTTTTTTTTATGAATTGATGAGTGTGGAGGCTCAGATGGCAAAGCATACGAGTGAGGAGATGGTAATTGCAATGAATTTGCTTGTGGGGATGGTGCTGGCAGGGACACAGAATTTGTCCGTGGAAGTGTTGTCTGGAAATCATCCGACTCTTCTTCTTCATGATCATCATGAACTTCATGAACACTTCTCCTTGCATTCGGTCCCTGAAATAAAAAATATATTTAGAAATGATATTTCTGATTTGTGTTTTTTGCCTATCTTTTATTTAAATGAAAACTATTAGTCCAAGGAAGATTTCCGCAGAAAAGTATAGGGTAGTAGAGTGTGTAAAAAAATTCAAAATAAAAACAAAATATGTATAGCGTTATTTAAAATACATTTTTGTTTCAGATATCTTGCGACTGGAGGAACGTTCGTCAGTCTGGTTTTATATTTTCCTAGAGGGGACAATACCGTTTCACAAATTGTGACCGAAACTTCGGCTATTATATGGGTTGTATTAAAGGAAGAATATCTGCCCATTCCAGATATGGAACAATGGAAAAAAATTGCAGAACGCTTCGGTTTATTATGGAATTTACCTAACTGCCTAGGCGCTATTGACGGAAAACATATTCGTATTGAAAAAACTTCCAAAATCCGGATCCACTAATTTTAATTATAAATCGTACCATTCTATCGTACTAATGGCATGTTGTGACGGTGATGGTCTATTTACATTAATTGAAACGGGTTATGCAGGCAGAAATAGCGATGGCGGAATTTTCCGTGCTTCAGCTATTAAGCATTGGATTGAAAATGAAGTTCTAAATTTTCCACTATCTTCAAAATTGCCTAGTGACGCGATCAATAATCAATTCCCTCACTAATTTGCTGGCGACGAAGCATTTCCCTTACTACGCTACTTAATGAGACCATATCCACAACGTATGTACATTGGATAATGTAAAAAGGATTTTCAATTACTGATTAAGTCGGGGAAGACGTATCATAGAATGTTCATTCGGAATGATGGCCGAGAAATTTCAAGTTTTAGATACTGCAATAAAATGTCATTCGCCCGAGAAAATCATTAAAATAATAAAATCTGTGTGTATTCTACACAATTATGTACGAAAACAGGAAGGCATACCATACAATCCACAGCAATTTGAAGAAAATAATAGCCCGGTCATAAATCCCGATATAGAACCCCAAAATCTTCAAATAAGTGCTCAATCTTCCGCATACAACTTAAGGAATTATTTATCTAACTATTTCATAACTCCAGCAGCTGCTCTTCTATGGCAATGGAATTACACTGTATAGCTTATTTTGTAATAATTTAAATAAATCTGTATAAATCAATACAAACCTGATAAATTTAGTTCTTTTTCAATAGCATTCCAAGACTTATCGGTTATGTCTTTGCGCGAATATTCATTTAATGTATAGTCATATAGACAGGGGTATTTTTCCACTTCTTGAACTAATCTAATATTCAATGATTGTTCTGCCATTTTCGACATTTTTAATGTTTTCTCATAAAACACATTAGAAACTATTCGCGAGCGACTCGCATGTCTGGTTGCTGCTTCCAGATCACCGACGCGTTTCAAACTGGTTACCAACTAGTTGCGCTGTGTGCGAGTGCTTATAGAAATACACGGGCCGCAACTAATAAGCAACTGATTGACGATTTAAATTTGCATTTAGTTTCTTTTTAGTTGCCTAATTTGCGAAGGGCCTAACGCAACAAGTAACAATTAATAACAGAACCATTAATAACTAACAAAAATAACGCGATAAAAGGTAATAAAGTAACTAATCGTGTAAGCTATAACGCGCCACAGTAGCTAAAAAAACATAAATCGTGACAGTGACAGTGACTTTGTTTTCATTTTTTTGTTAGACACAGACTACTTAATTTTTTTTTCAACTCAAAGTAGAAAAATATTAATTTTTTCTTGAGTGCATTGCAAGTTTTAGGTCCAAATATCTCGAGAACGGTAAATCCTAGCGACATTTTTAAGGTATACCCTTTTTAAGGAAAAACACTTGCAGAATAGAAATTTATAATAAAACATTACATTTTACAAAGTGTAAAAAAGTTATGGAGTTTAAAAAATACTAAAATAAAACTGGTGGTGCCCTCTATGCGATAATTTAAAAAAAATTAAAGTTTTATATTTGGCAAATAAAGAAACCCCTACAGATCAAATTTCATTAAAAACAAAGAACAAATGCTTAAGTTATGAGCAAAATTAAAAAAAAAACTTAATGTTTATCACCCTGTATCTTGGTTGCATTTCATTTTCGGACTAGGAAAATTTAACCTAACCTCATTATTTTTATGAGAGGAACCTGCTATTAAAATATTTACCATTATTAATGGGACACCCTGTATAAGATTTTAAAATATATTTAAAGGTGCACTATATTTAAAATGCACCCAGAAAGAGGTTGGTATATCAAATCTAAGGGTTCTCTAAACCGATAGTTTTTGGATAAAAAACACAATAAAAATTAATGAAACTAAAACAATTTTTTATTATTTTAGCTAAAATAATAAAGCTTTCTATTACTTCTGTTTTTCAGCAGTAAATTAAAATTCAAAATTTAACTAAATTTGTCTTGTTAAAATGTTTTGTTATATTTTTTTTTTCAGTTAAAGGTCTTCAACTATAATAAATTATTGAAGTAAAAAAATCATACAAAAAATATTATAAAATAAATAAAATTATTTTTCCGTGAATACTTGATTAAAAATTAAAACTTTTAACAAATTTAGGGCACCCTAAGTCAAAATTTAAGATATTGATTTTTTCTATGAGTATAAAACAAAAATTGACAAATGCAGTGTTATTATTCTCAGAATATTATTTTCTATCACAATACGTAATAATATACCAATTGTCTAATTTAAAATAAAAAAGTTAGTGTCACTTCCTCTTAAAACGAAGATGCTCTTATAACTGTTTTATCGAGATATCAGTTTTATTTTTTTACTTTGAAAAGTAAAAAAGTTATTAAATGTTCCCCTTTTCCGTGTCACTCGGTTTATAGGCTTATTTACTATACTATTTTCATTACAATGAGGAATTTTTTTGAAACTTGATTTCCTCTCATTATTCATCAAATTTTTTTCTGGCTTAATTCAAAAAAATCATAAAATTTTGAAAAGTGAAAAAAACTTTCTTTTACTTATTTTAAAGCCGCAAATTTATGTTCTGCATTTTTTATATTATTACAAATGTAAAAAACAAAAACTTAATCTTATAAAAAAATATTTTTTTATCTCGGTTAACTTTTATAAATCTGAAAGTTCATGATCTAATCACTTTGTTTAACTCTAACTTTATTCAGATACCAAAGGAATAATTAATTCAAACATTTTTAGAATTCACCATCAGTAATTTAATTATTTAAACCTTTAAGATGCTTCAATTCAATAATTTACAAACATCTTTTCCTATATCGCAACTCCTTTTAATTTTAATACGTTCCTGCACTTAACACATTCATAATTCAAGAAACTACTTAGTCAGGGCATTTTTAATTTTTGTCCAATAATTTTTTTGAAAAATACCAATACAATATAATACTAAGTAAAGGATAAGTTAAGTAATTAGATAAAGGTGAGTTAAGTTTGCTCTTTAATACCTAATAAGCGATCATTCTTAAAGAAGTGCTAGATTTCGCTAAGCTCACAGATTTGAGGATTGAGTTTAAATGTCAGAATAAGCTTGAAATGCATATATATTAGTAAATATGTCATTGATAAATATGAGAGCCTTGCAATTAGGTTTTAGCTTTTATAAATACTTTAAATAATGTTTGTATTAAAATTTAAATTATTATATTAAAAGTTAAGAATAGATCGATGACATAGTTTTAAAAAGTTACCAGAATCTTAAAATAAGATAGTATGAATAAATTGAAATATTAAGGATTTGACCAACTAGAGAAATGGGATTTGCAGAAGGGGAGACGTGAATATTAATATAATCTGGTGTTCCAAAAACAAACAAAAAAATCAAATAACAAGATTGAATTTACATCTAAACAACACTAAAAATTCGAAAACACTTTTGTCTTATCATTTTAGATCTATCAAAAAAAAATTTTTTTTTAAGGTATTTGACACTTATTAATATTGTATCTAGTTATGCAAAGTTAGACTACATTTGGCCTTATGACAAATCACTAAGTGAAGTAAATATTTATGTGATCGAAAACAAAAAGTAGTATTGATAATATGATTTCAGACTCGTTTGCGATCACTGCAGCAGGCGTTTTGCAGGGGTCGTTGCTGGGACAGTTATTATTTTTAATTTGTGTCTTTGATTTATTTAAAAAAATTTAAATCATATACAGGCAATTGCTAATAATTTGCAATTCTTTATTTAGTTTTGAATTGGAGGGCAACAATCTTATATACTGTAAGATCTTATAAATATTTACAACATTCAAAAATATCACTATTTAAATCTTAAGGAATTATAATACTATAAGAAACGCCTTCTTTAATGCAACTATAAACTAAATATTGTAAAAAAAATATACCATATAACTGAGAAACTTTTAATAAATAGTTAATACGGATCTGTAGTGTACCGCAATTCGGACAGAGTGGGCTTTCTCTTATACCAAGAAGGTGTAGATGCCTGTTTAGACTGTTATGCCCTGTCAGGATTCTCATCAAGTCTTTGACACTCTGTCAGGTCTTTGTTAGCAGTCGTCTTGCTTTAGAGCCGTCATGGTCTGGTATTATTTTTTGGCCTGTCTACTCAATCTTTCTGTCTAATCCTTCTGTCCTTTCAATTCTTCCTTGTTTTTTTCCTAGTTCCAATTATTAAGTGCCTGGGAGATTTGTTTTTTGCTAAGATTGAGACAAGGTTCGGGGCCTACGAAGGGGTTCACGGAACCTTGTCTTGCCAGTTCGTCGGCTTGCTCATTACACTTGACACCCTGGTGTCCTGGAACCCACTTCAGTCTCACTGTGCTGCAAGCCTTGTCAATGCGTCTCTGCATTCCTGGACTAGCGCTGAGGTGGCCCCGGCTTTCTGAATCGCCTTGAGGGTAGCTTGATTATCAGAGTAGATGCAAATTCCCCCGTTACCTCACAATGCCTCTCGTTTGCTTGCTACTTCGAGTATAGCAAACACCTTCGCTTGGAAAACTGTGGTGTATTTTTCCTAGCGGAAAGAATTCCCTTGTGTTCGTTTCCATCCTGTACACTTTGACTCCGCACACTCTGTGTACCACGCCAGGAAACCATTTGACTCTTTAATTTGGTTTACCGGCCATTCTTCCTTTATCGAGATTTTGATTTGAAACCCCTTCTTTAACCTTAGTTTGCCACTCTCTATAGTGTTGGTATGTTCTCACACATCCTAAGAGCAATCGTCATGTAGCCTTGTCCTAAGTGACCAAGAGAATATGTTTGTATGACTGTTTTACATTTTTAATGATTTTTTTAATTGTATAGATAGAAGGGAATATTTGGATTTTTTTTATAAAAAATCTTGTTTTATAGCTATTTATTTAGAACTATTAGTAAATTTCTTAACCTTATTATAACTATTTATAACTTTCACTTCATCATCAATATCTGAAATCTTCTGAGAGCATATAGAGCTGTAAGCATTCTGACAGAATTTGAAGTTGAGGAATGTTTTCTGATGAAGGTGGCTACCTAATTGCCTCATTAATATTTGAATCCGAATGAATAATTTTTCATGATATGATTTTTAAAATATTCCTTTTTACCTTTTATTAAAAATTTCCTGAATTCTTATAAACATATTTCTGAACGTATTTCTTAACTTATTACTATTAAATAATTTTAGATGTTTTGAAACAAGTATAAAACAACTAAATAACAAATTTTGCTTAACGTATTATAGTTATATAAGATTTTTTTATAAATACTTTATACCAAATTACTTATTGCATTATAAAAATATTTTATTAAACGGTCACATAGATATCCATAAGACTTCGTTATAGAACAAGATTCTTCATAAGGCAGAATTATTTTTATAAAAGCAGTTAAGTAATATTTTATTGCTCAATACGCCCTTAGTATAAATAATATAAAATAATTTTTTTTAAAAGTAGATGTTGTGTACTGCTTAAGATTCTGCAATGTTTTATTAGCATTGAAGTTAGTAAAACATTAGTTTATTTTATAGACTCTGCAATAAATTGCAACTGCAATTTGAATTAAAAAAACTTTATTATTATTAATAAAATGTAATATTCCTATTGAATTAAACTATGCTCCATATAGGTGCCTTTTATTTTGTCAATATAAATATTATACTTGGTACTCACCAGCACATTTAATTTACCGCACCTTCACCAATATATCAAGAGCCATATTTAGATGTGTGCTATAAATAAGACGAGGTCTAAAGATATTTTAAATAACAGTATATTTACACATTTAATAAATGGTTCATTTTAGATAAATATTAAAATTGCATTTTGAATTACTCTCTTTAAAAATTTTTAGTAAAAGGTTTTTTTTATACAGTTGGATGATGCAGCTCTTCAGCTATATAAAGATGGAGACTACGGATCCTACTTGGATTTAGAGGCGTCTATCTCCGAACAACAAGAGGAGTTTGAAGGATTTGAATCCAAGTAAGTTTTTATTTTATTTAATTTTAAATTTATTTAATAAACCGATTTATAGACATACTTCCTTAAAATTAAAGACATATTCTTTACTCTTACATAACTCTTTGGTATATTATAACAGTTTTAAGTAGCTAGAAGCTTTCGATTGATACCAAGAGATTGCGCTAATGGTCGTAGTAGAACATTATATTAGTGAGAGCGGTACCTTGCAATTAATGTTGTGGCTTACGGTGGTTTAAATTAATATAAAACTCTAGTTTAAAAAATTCTTTTCAAAAAATAGAAATAAATCTAAAAATAAAAAACTTTCTTTTACTAATATGAATATTGCAATCTATTTCAGTGTTATTTAACATCTATTTTTATCACAATAGCATACTCAGATTTAGGTATTTCATAATATAAATACAATATACTATTGGCATATTCCACACCTGGACAGTCATTTGGATGAGGTCCAATTTTCCTATTTCTAACGGTGAATAGTAACATTATTTTTTGTGTAAATATACAATTTATTTTAAATTTTGATTACCTTTGAAATTTACACTTAGTTTAAAGACACTATAAGATTAGTTTCAGTCTTAAAATAGAGATTGGTTTAAAAGAAAACGTTAATGCAGTTAAAGTTAAAATTAGTTCAAGTATATTAGTAGAACATTAGTAACATTCTAGTAACTATTTGTTTCCTTAAAATATATACTTTATTATGCAAGATGCAAATATGAATATTTATGTGAGGGTCAGCCTCGATCACATAAAAGCAAGTGATAAAAATTATCTATACTTATAAAAACTTATCTATTGTCTTTAAAATTTTATTCAGGCCTGACTTTATGAAGTTGAAAATCTAATGTTCTTTATATTTTTTAATATAAACAATAAATGGTTAACTTGGATGATTTTTGTACAGATAATTAACTTATATTTTATAATTCATATTTCTTAAAATAAACTTTGTGTAAAAGAAATACAATCCTAATAGAAATCAAAACAAAATAGAATGAATACCTTTACTCGATTACACCTACTTAGCCAAGGTCAAAGATTTAATAGCAATGGTTCTTATATAGGCTGAGGTTAATTTTTTTATTAGTATAGTCCTTTAATTTTTTATTCAAAAAATAACAAAAAAAATATTAGCTTATAGAACTTTATTAATTTTACGATACGTTATTAGATGCTTTTAATACTATCGGTCAAAGTTAGGGTAAATCTAATGTTAATAAAAACGTTTATAAAGCTCGATAGTATTTTAGGTTTTATGAAATATAACTAAAGCTAATTTAAGCTATTAATTATTAAAGTTTCATAATAACATTTTTTTGATACTTCATAATTTAAAACTGTACACCAGGAAATGCTGATTTAAAAACATTAAAATGTATATTTAAAAAAAATTATAGCCTTGAAAAATATATGCTTTGAACATACTACTCAAATAAAACTCATAAAAAGCAAAGAAAAAATTCTTTTCATATTACATGTCAACAGTTAAAATATTAAAAGTGTCACTGATTTTTAAAAAATTATTAATGCCCCGTTGTTCAGTTGTTTTAGATATATGTAGTTTTTTTAATTTTTAATGAAGTGTTTTTAATTCTTGTTTTTTGATATATTTTTTTTATATATTTTTTCTTGTTTTGTTATGTTTTAGTGAATACACAAGTACATACATCATGTACTTATTAACTTTCTGAAAGATTTTAAGTCATTAGTATCATTTCTATACAAAAAGCAATCAATTACACATTAAAAATAATCGTGCTGGTTTGCTTCTATGTATAGAAAAATCAATAAACAGAAACACGTATTAGATTCTAGCAATTACCCTCCTGGTGCAAATGTTTCGAAGACTGACAAAGACGCGGAAGTTTAAATCTTTGGAGAAAAAGCAAGGCAAATAATATTCCATTCGTTAAAAATCTTACGTCTGTGATTGATCAAATCTTGGCAATACTATAATGTGCGAGAGAAAATAGTAAGAAAACCTACAATAAAAATCAGAAAATTATCTCTTGGCTCAAAATCAAAGCTTAAATGAAGGTACTTGGGAACCCGTGTTACATTGAACTGGCTTCTAGAACTAAAGAAGCTAGAAAACCATAACAATGTAAAACTTGTGTTGGTACCGGAATATACCAAGAAATAGAAAAGCTGATATAATTACTAGAAAAGGTTTTCCTAGTCCCCCTGTTAGATCAGATCCTGTATTTGAGATGCGAAGGGGTATCACACGCAGAGAAATATGAACTCGGAATAAAAAATAATAGTAAATATAGTGACAAACAATAAAAAAATGAAAATTTTTATGAATAAAAAATCACCAAAGCCGTTCTAATATTTATTTCATGGGCAAACTAACGACAATTATAGGATTTAAAATAAAATGCGGAGCTATTAAGGCTAATAAACTTTGTATGTATACTAGAAACCTGACCTGTCCTCTTAAGGTGGGTAGGTAGTAGTGTGCCACATGTAACAAAATAATTAGGTAACTTACGAAAAACAAATAAGTTTGTCTTCAAGGACGCGTGAACCAATTATTTGAAAGCAACCTAATTGAGCAGGTATACACTTATGTCGCTTTCTAACACTGCTAAATCTATCTCTTTCACCGTTCTAAAACAGCTAAACCTATTATGCCCTTTCGTTTCCATGACCCTTTCCTTTACAGGTTAATTAAAAAAAAAAACATATTTTTTACTTCAAATCGTTTATTTATAAGTCTTGCTCAAATTGATGGCCATTATTTTCAATACACGCGTAACATCGCTTACTTATTTCTATTGTGGTATACTGTAATGTTAGTTCCCGTCTCATTATTACAAAAGCGTCATTAATTTTTCCTATATATTGTTCCCTTGTATTTATAGGTTGGAAATACAGAAGTTCTTTTGCACGGCCCCAGACGTAAGAATCAAGCGGCGTCAAGTCCGGTGATCTTGCAGGCCATGGGATAGGGCCATCTCTGCCAATCCAAGTATTGGGAAATGCATTTTCTAGGTGTTCTCGGATCGTCAATCTCCAGTGCGCTGGGCACCGATCGTGTTGGAACGTCATTTGTTCTTCATTGAGAAAATTTGGAACCTTGTTCAAGAGTTCGGACAGATCATTTAATAAAAATAGAGATCTATCTAAATCTAAACAATTATCCCCATTCAAATTATCCGGTAAATAATATGGACCAATTAGGCCTGCCCGTTTACTGAGAATTTCCTTTGGAAGGACACCACTTTCTTAATTTTTGGTTTTTCTTCTTTTGGGGCCCAATAATGCAAATTATGAAAGTTGGTAATTAATTCCCTCCCTTGAAAACTTGAATTCATCTGTCCACAGTATGTTTTTCAAGAAATCGCGGTTATCCACGTCCATATGTAGCAGGAGGCGGCAAAACTGAATGCGTCTTTGGTAGTCGTTTTCTTCAATATCTTGCACGGGAGTGTAATGAAAGGGATGCTTTCCGTTGGCATGAAGAACAGATCAGACCTTCCATACACTTAGGTTTAGATTGGCAGCTACAGTCCGGATGCTCGTTGTGGGATCTTCGTCAAAAGCTTCCAGAATTCGTTCGTCATCAGCAACATTACGTTGTCTGCGAACTTCAGGTTCACGGCGATTTAGACTACCAGTTTCTCTTAAGCGTCTAAAGGTCGTTTCAAAAGTATGACGATTAGGTTGGCGCCTATTGGGAAAACGCTATTGGTACATTCTTTTTGCTTCTCGTCCATTTCCATCAGCTCTACCATATGCCATTAGGATATCGGCGTACTATTCATTTGTAAAAGCACCAGCCATAGTAGACAACAGTAAAAGTAAAACAAAGTTAACGAAAATAAACAACAAAAATAATATGCGCAGAGCGGAGTTAAAAATACGTGAAGTAGCGGAGAAAGACAAGTCTCGAATAAATAATACTCGTCTTATGGTTAGTGACAGCACAGATATAACTAGCTAACGCAAGCGTTAGCAGTTATATCTGTGGTGACAGGTAACAATTTAAGGTAGCGGGGCACAAAGGGAGTGTCGCCGAATGATAAAGAATATTATAGCGTAACAGGCTTAGCTGTGTTAGAAAGAGGCATAAGTTTAGACCTGCTCAATTAGGTTACTTTTATAAAATTGGTTCACGCGTCCTTGAAGACAAACTTATTTATTTTTTGTAAGTTACCTAATTATTTTTGTTAGATGTGGCATATCGTTGGAAAGACTATTAAGTAGAGAAGTTTTTAAACACATTTTAAAACCCCACAACTTTTTTTTATTATTATTTTTTCCATTGTAAAGTTGACGTAACCTTTTTTTTTCTATTGATTTGAGGAAGTTTGTTACTTCACTATTAGTTTCTCTTTAAACATTTTTCTCAGTTATTACCTAAATATGATTAAGATAACATTTTTCGTCTTTAAAATAAAATTAATTGTGAGCCATTTTAGTCAAAAATTAAAAAAAAATTTGAAGGTTAAAGTAAAAAAACGGGGAAAATGTAATAAAAAAAGGAAAAAATTTATTACTCCTTAAATTTGAGGAAAAACAAAAAAATACTATGCGTTTTAAATAGCCAGTAACCTCACCTATTCACCATTTCCGTTTGGCTACTCACCTTCCAAACACCCTGTATAATGTGGTGTGAGATAATAATATTAATGTGAGCACGATAAGTCTACTCTACCTTCAAAGAAAGAAAAAAATTATGACTTATTTAATTAATTGTATTACGATTGACTTTATATTATTTTTTTAAAACATTTATGTAAAAAAAACGTTTAATTTCACTTAAAAATTAATTAATAATTGTCAATTTCAATTGATAAATCTTTTATTTATAAAATTGCATATTTAAGTACATGGTGTCATAAAACATTGTTAGTTGTTAGAATTTGCTTGTCTTAATAAATTATTCTTGATTCATGCAAGTGCTCTACGTTCCATATGAGTAATAATATATTTGAAGTCATAACGCAATAGTAAAATGAAACCGAAAATATTTAAAAAAATATTATAAATGTTGTAATATTTTACCGAGAGTAATATGCCAAAATACCGGGACGTATTTTTGGCGTCTGTCCCCGAAAAACAACGTTATTTCTAGATTGCTATGCACACACACACACTGTTTTTATTTTATTTAGTTTGCTCGACATTTTCGAAACGATTCGATACCGTCCGAATTTCCGATTCCCTTTCATGACTCCAATATCAATTAAAAGCAAGCAAAATGCGTTATATGTTTTACGACTCTTTTTCTGCCGTAAGGTAAGTTTTCATTTAGAAACCCACATGTGGATTTTAATTTGCACTACACTACAGAGACTGCCTGGCCTCAGGACAACTAATTGCCTTTTTTTTTAAATTGCGATAGCACCACATCTAATTACCTTTCACACAGTCACCATTCTGACTATTCTTAATTACAAATCCTTTACAAGAACTGACATGGAATTGTGATAAGCGATATGCATCGTACACCACAACAAGTGAATTTTATATGCTCTCGCATAAAGGGAGATTTTTTAAAAACCTTCTATGGGAAAATTAATAATTAATCTTTGAATCTTGACAGGAGACAGAAAAAAGTTGACCGTTTGTTGAGGCAATGTTGCGCTTAATAAAAATGCGATTTAATTAATTTTGTTTAATATATAGTATTAAATGTATGTAGGTATACTGTTGTTCAATATTTTGGTATATATTAAGTATATGGATTTTTTTGTTCTGGAACAGAAATTTAATTTATTTTTTAAAACTTATGAACTATGATTAAATTTAGTAAAATTAGTTTTGTCAAGACAAATTATTATTTTGGACTCAATTAATTGGATAAAACTGTAAACAAAAAATAAAGATCCCGAAACAATAACACACCTTACATGCATATTATTATTAAGAAAAAATTATAATGTCTCTTAAGAAGTTCAGTGTGTTTTGTGTGTTGTTGAACTAAGAGAATTATGGGATTGTTTAAAGAAAATACTCCATTTCTCACACTCTTTTCAGGACAATTTATTAACACAGAAACAGATTTTAGGATTAGTCGAAAAATATTCTAATTCGAGAAGAAAAAATACAAGAATACAGTTAATCTAAAAATAAAGTTGATCTTAGTCAAGATAATTAAAAGATTTTTGGGCAAATTCGTAATCATGTGCTGATTTTCCTTAATAACTTTTCTTGTATGTTTCGTTTTTTCCCCACAATGTAAAAAATATTTGCTAAATTAATTCATTTTTACTAATTGTTCCTAGAAAGTAGTCTAATATGACCTTGATATTAGTTTTTGTGTCCCAATGTGCAGAAGTGCCTAATTCCTATATAGATGTAATAAAAAAAACACTTCTCATTGGAAAGCCAAAAGTTTGCATAACACATTATAAACAGCTTATTGTTCAATTTGAAAAACTCATTTGATATATGTTATACATGAGAATTTCCAGATAGAGCTTATATATTTTTTAATAAGTTAAGAATGTTTTACTGGAAAAATTGTCAAACAGCTTGCCTAAGAAAAGCTTGCCTAAGCTTTTCAAGTTATTTTTGAAGAAAAACTTGATGCTATGCGGATGTCCTACAATAATTTAATTTTCAAAATATATTTAATAACATTATTTCTTAACTATTTTTTATGACCGTATATAGTATACATGGGATTAAATAAATATAAATCAAAAACCCTAAATATCATGATGAAAACTTTAAAGATATTATAATATGTTTTAAATGTGGTTAAGTCACACATCAAAATGGTTTAGGGAACACATACAAATATGTTAATACTTTTGAGAAGATTGGAAAAAAGTTAATTATTGCAATTTTTTTACAGTATTCGAATAAAATAACAATATAATTATTAACTTTTTTTTGTAGATTATAATTTACTCATAATTTAGGGCCCAAATAAAAGTAAAGAACAAAATCCAATTTATTACCGTTTATTAAAAAAAATTATAAAAATAAAAATTTACGAAATACAAATTAAACTAGTAGCCAGATGGTCCACCTCTATTATTAATAACACTTTGGCATCGCCTAGGCATACTTAAAATTAAATTATTAATTAATTCTTGGGGCAACTCCTACCAAACATGTGTCACAGCAAGACGAAGCTCCAGAGCGCTTTGAAAAAAGTCAAATCGTTAAAAAAGTTTTAACTAATCCCAAATATGCTCAATTGGATTAAGGTCCGGTGAGGTAGAGGGCCAGGGTAGAAGATTGATTTGATTTTCCTCAATAGCGATTCGTACAAGCCGTGCTCGATGTGGTGAGGCATTATCTTGTTGCAACAACGAATTTGGGCCCATTTCGCGTAAATATGGAACAATTACAGGCAGTAGTATATTATTCCTATAACTTATTCCAGTCATTGTATTTTCCACAAAAATGAGGTTCGTTTTTCGGTCAAGTCTAATGCCACCCCAAAACATTAGTGATCCACCACGTTGCCTTACTACTTCCCGGGCATGACGCAAACGACTTTCATTTCTCTCTCTCTCCAGACACGAATTCTACCAGAATCAGATAAAATGAAAATCGAGACTCATCCGTAAAAAGAACTGTGGCTCATATTTCTTGATTCCAATTTACATGTTCTTGACACCACGTTAATCTTGCACCTCGATTTCCTAAAGTTAACCGAGGGACCCTTAGGGGTCTTCTGGCATGAAGTCTTCTCTCATGCAAACGGTTTTTAATAGTTTGACCTGAAACGTCGACGTTATGCACTCGTGGGAGCTCTTGAACCAAAACAGACCCTGTTACTGTGGGATTTCTTTGAGCTTGCAAAGTTATAAAACGGTCTTGGGCAGGTGTGGTAACTCGCAATGGGCCTTGATGTCGTTCTCTAACATCATTTGTCTCTCTATATCTTGTCGACAAACGGTTAATTACACAGGTAGATGTATTCAAAGCTCTTGCAACGTCTCTTTGACTTGTTCCTGCCTCAAGCATTCCGACTGCTCTTATTATTTCCTCTCGAGTTAAATGTCGTCTTTCCATTTTTATTGAATAAAAACTAAACAATTGTTCGGTTGGAACTACAGAAAATGCGATATTGCGTTAGAATTTAGAAATTATAATCTACGTTATTTCGACAAAATGTGCAAGTAGCAAAAAACGCTGTTCTGGCATGATTTTTTGTAACCAAATATTTATTTTACTTCGTTGGTATCTTAATATTAAAGGTAGTATCTATTCCGTATAAAAATATAAATATATAAAAATTTATAAGGCGAAAAAAACTATTTTTCTAAGTGTTCCTTAAACCATTTTGATGTGTATATAAACGTATTAAAAATCAGTCCCTTGTTTTTAATTTTTAAAATAAAATTGTAAATTTTTAAGTAATTACAAACAAAATTAATGCAAACAATCTTCTATTTAGTGAAATATTAGGAACAATTATTTTATACCATGTAGTTGGTTTGTAGATGAGGTCTGTCAAATTAAAAAGCCTTCAGTTTTTATATAAAAACAATAATTTAAATAAAAATCATATACTAGTAGCACTTTTTACTTAACTATTTAACTTTCTACAGAAATCGTTTGGCGTATTCGCCATCGTGTGGTGAATTGTAAAATTTTATTAAAAAACATTAAAATGTCATGTATTAAAAATATATTATTATTTTGAAAATATTTACTTAAAAATTAATTTTTGATTAAGTATAAACTACAAATAACTAAAGAAAAATATAAACTAATACATTACTTCTATGTTCTATGTTCTATCTATAGAGCTACAGTTGTCGCATGTTTGCGCTGCAAGACTCAGGCAAACAAATTTATTATAGGCCCTACAAATGTAAAAATATTTGCGATCTTTATTTCTTGGACATAATTATATATCACCTTCTGGAAAATCTTTGCCTTTTTGTGTCTTCTCCAACTGTTGTTAGGACAATTTCCCCCTGTATATCGGAAATCTTACGTCGCACTGCTAGACTTATTCGCTGATTTTGGAGTCTACTCATTAAGACCGGTTTTACTAAACTCAAAGATGAATCTTTTAGAAAAATGCGCCGTTTTAATTTTCATTCGTATTGCAATTACAAATTACAAAAGCGTTTATAGCAGCTGAGTTTAGTAAGGAAAAGAATAGAGTTAGTGGCCACCTGCGGCTATTCCTTGATACACTTATAAGTGGCAGACAATTGCCCTACCGTATCTTTTCCTCCTTTTGTCATGTTGTAAAACATTATTATTTCTGGTTTATTTTGGTCTCTAGAATCGGGATCAATTGTGTAGTCATGATGGAGAGTTGATAAAAGGAGAACATTTCTAATTTTTTTTTTATATAAGAGACCAGTGTTACGTCTGATTGAAGTGCAAATTTAGAACTTCTTTCTTCTTGCTTTGTTGTGAGTAATTCGCCAGGAATTTCTTTTTTATTTTTTCTCAGCGTCCCTACTGAAGTAAGTTAATATTCTTTTAGTAACTTTATTACTAAGTCATAACTTGTAAACCAATTATCAAACGTTGTGTTTCGCCTTGTTCCCCTAATTGGTTCTACCAATCGCAAAACTATGTCAGCCGGTTTGTTGCTAAGGGCGTACGGACCTTCAGGCTGCTGGCCTACATATGCTTTTAAGTTTAGTACATAAAATGTTTTTGAGTCTACAAGTGCAAATACCTTGAGGCTATATTTAGCTGGCTTGTTTGGTATGTACTGCCGAAATCCGCACCTACCGCGGAAAGACTCAACTTTTTCGTCTATTGTTAAATATTCCGAAGGTACATAAGCTGCTTGAGAGTTTTCCACAAACTGATCAAATATTGCCCGAATTGGAGCTAGTTTATCAATTTTAAGTATTTTCTCCCGAGAATCTTTATTGTCGAACGTCAGGCAGCTTAGTAGGAACCTAAAACGCTTTAGGGGCATCATTGCTCTAAACATGTTTATACCGGATCCATCGCTAGCCCAAAGCTCATCTAAATTTAACCTACTAAAAACGACCACACATATATAGTAGTCCAATAAGAGCTTTCATTTCTAAAGCTGTTGTTTGTTGTACGATCGATTTGTCATTATAGTTTTCAGATTTTGTTTGAATTAACCGATTAGTACATTCAACTATAGAGTCAATAATAAGTTGGTCTATAAAAATATTCCAACCATTAAAAGGGGTTTTGGCCTCTTTAGCAACACTTTTTGGTCCCGGAAGATGGATAATAATATTTTCCTGACGTGTACGCACAGCCTTATTTCCTGGATTAGCTACCCATTTAGTTTTTTGTCAACTCCCCATAAATACCTTGACTTTACTTCAGGCGAAAACTCCTCGACAATTGTTACATGCAGATTTTGCCCTAAGCATGTAACATGGAAATTCATATAAATTCGGGCAAAAGTTTATGGGTTTTGGTATCGGCTTGAAAGGGTTGTGCGATTTACAGTTTTATAAATGGAATTTGGGGTTTGATAGCAATGCAATTTATTTTTTTCGGCTTTTGGGGTTTGATTATTTTTAGGAATGTATTTACCTACCCTATCCTGTCAGCACACCTCGGTGGAGTTAGTTGTATTATGTTTCCTTAGTCCCTATTCATGTACCTGGTGTTGGGAACTTTCTGACCTTTGGTTTGTTTGTCAAGAGTTTCTATGAGGCCGGTATATGTCTGGGGTATGGAGGGACTTCTAGAGGGTGCTGTTGTGCCACAGATTGCGCTATGAGTAGAGTAAATAAGACCTTTTAGATGGTGATCCGTTAGTGTAGGAAAACTTACAAATACTTTCTTCTATAGCGGAATCATGTTGGGCAAGGTATCCTAATTGATTTGAAATTGGCCTCCCCAGTTTTGCTTGCTATATTTCCCTTCAATTCTTCAAGTTAAGTTTTAGTAAATAAACGTACCTTGACATCTGGTTTCTAACCCTACTAGCCGATTGACAGTGACTGTGATTGACAGTAATGACTATTGACACACTTGTTGTTGTAGACGTTTGGCAGCGTTGCTGTTTCCCATTAAAGTTTGGTTTCCATTTGGCGGATGACGGAGCGTCATAAATCAGGCAGAGCGACGTAAGAGGAAAATTGGAATTTCGTAGCCCCGTTGGGAAAATTTTGTTAGTTTTCCATGTTTTAGTATCCGAGCAGTATCATTTTGCTGTGGTATTGCGGAATTTCTATTTTGATAAATTGAGGCTTCGCGTAGTTTGCACCAAGAGGCAGGGTCAGATCGTGTCGAAGAAAGAGAGTGACAAGTTCACTGCCAGTGTCACCTGTCACTGTCTGGTCGGTTGTCAGTCAACTTGTCCAGCCGGTAGCCATCCCGTTAGCAGAAAGAACAGTCGACATTTTGTGGTTTTAAGGAAAATTTAAGTTAATCTTGCCGGGAATTCGGTTGAATGGAAAAATATTCCTCCCAAGTTTTGGGGTTTAATTTGATGAACGTCTAGTGGGAAGCTGTAGCCGAGAGGATTTCGGATTGACTTGATATTTTTGGATTTGGTCGGCTGCTCCCACACCATTTATGGGATTTTGAAATTTTCTAACCACAAAACGAGACTTTAGGCCTCGCTCACCACCTTAGGTATGTAGCAACATGTTGGTAATTGCCATAGAATTGATTGTGTGTTTATTTTACTGATTTTTTTTGTCCTCTATTTTAGAGGCCTCTCCTTTTTCTCATTCTCTCCTCTATTCTCTGGTCTCTTCCTATTCTCTGGTTTCTTCTGGTCATCCCAACACTGTTGGCAACCGGCTGAAGTGAGCCTCAACACAGCCTGGACTGAGCATTGTACTGTGGCTCTGCGATTTTGGATTGGAACTTGCCTGAAATCGACTTGTCCATGTGATCGTTACCCTGGTTGTAGCTGACTGGTTCCAGAGCTGTCGAGTTAAGCTACCTTAGCCAAAATACACAAGAGATTAGAGGACACGCAAGCTTTTGCACATTTTATTTTATTTTTCCCTTATTGAACGGTTTGATTTAGGGTTGGGGGTTGATTTATTAATTTGAATTTTATGGGTTTATTTTCTTTTATGTAAAACAAAAACGTTAAGGGGTTCTTGCTAAGTCTATTTACATTAACCTGAGGGTTTCCATTTGAGTCGAGCATCGACATAATTGATTTTGACATTGAGCCTGGATCACCTTGTAAGGGATCGGCTATTTGCTACAAATAACATATTTATGCATAGTGTTGGTTGTTGGTTAATAGGTTTTATTGCACCAACATACCATTAATAGGCTTTCAAATTCGAACCTTACTATTTAAAAGTTTTATTTAGATTGATGTGACTTAACTAGAGTTTGTAAAAGGTATTTAGGGCTAGTGAGGTATTGTGAATTAGGCTCCAAACATATACTTCTTGTAAACAACACGTGATCACGTTTTGGATTTTCCCCTTGAACAGTAGTTCAGTGCGGATTTATTTTTTTCCTTACTAATTCCTCGCCTTAAGCATACCTCAAGTAACTCTTAATTCTTTTATCAATTTTTTTATTTACTTAAAATTACTACAGTATTACATTTTGAATAATTATCTAAATTTAAATATCTCAGTGGAATTTAATTTTTTTTATATAAATGGAAGTGACTATGTAAATTCATGGATGATTATATCAATTTGGTGGACCTATGGATTGTTATTTGAGTTTTTCCCAAATTATTTTCAGCTTTTAGAATCTAGGTACAAGCATAAATATAGGTCATCATTTTCTTGATTAAGGGGGCTTATATTACCATCATAATATATCAGGGTTTAGTGTAAAATATTTAAATCAAGTGGCGCTCTTATTAAAATTTCTCCCACTACCTTCTCCACTGTCTAAAAGCTGGCGGCCACCAAATCTCTGAATCTTTTAAAACAAAATTTGCTTGTCCGGACTTAGTAATTTTTTTTTGTGGTTGGATAGTAGGT
The DNA here is from genome assembly GCF_022605725.1 of Anthonomus grandis grandis. NCBI lineage: Eukaryota > Metazoa > Arthropoda > Insecta > Coleoptera > Curculionidae > Anthonomus > Anthonomus grandis. The sequence goes on from NC_065546.1 coordinate 15,599,553, forward strand.
ATGACTCACACGGGTTGGAAATAAATTGGTTTGAACCGAGTTACGCGCTACACAATGTCATCTTCTAATATTTCTTGCTCAAAATTAGACTCCTCAGAACGCTGGCTAACGTGGTCGTCAAACTCGCTCTCAGAGCCGGATTCAATCGGCTCCTCATCAAGTATTTCGGGTACCTCTGATGAATTATCCGAAATTTCTTAAAGCCTTAACAACTTTTCTTGCTCTTTTTCATATGACCATCGAGCAGACATAATATCGACAAATGAAATTTATTATTATAGGTTTATAACATATTAATATTATACGTAAATATTATATAATAATAATAATAATTTATATATAATATGTCGTACTTACCTCTAAAAGAATCAAAGAATTAAAGAAAAAAAATTACGAGAATGGTAAGCTGGGGTATGATATACCCCAAATCACTCGCGTCGATCAAAGCTCACACGCAACTGACGCGCTTCAAAACACGTGCTTTCTATCACTTGACATTACTTGACATTATATTTAAAGGTCCTTACGAGATGGCGCTACGTATTTTGCAACGGACAAAATTATACAGATATTAAGTAGGTTGGGGATGATATACCCCACCTTACTAACGGAGGGTTAATATCCTTTTAGTATAGGCAAAATATACAGAACTAACTAATGTAAGATATTTTATTATGTAAATTTGATAAAGTGATCATTTTTTATTGAAGTTTCCTTTTCCTAAAGAATTAGTTAGGATTTTTAAAATGTTCCTAAGTTTTGTAGGAAGTATGTTTTCAAAATGATTGCATTACTAATAACTGTGCTAATATACAAAATAGTTCGTGTTTAGATATAATTCATTCTAAAGTTTTTTTTTTGAAATAACAGCATCTATTTTGCTAAGACTTGAGCCATAAAATGACTTATTTTTATTAGATTTATTTTATTATATATTTAGTAGTGCCATGTGAAAAGAGTAGAATAAATAAATCAAGTTATTTGTTATTTTGAATCTAAATGTTATATTTATAGTATTTTAAGTACTTTTTTTAAACGCCTTACCGTTTTAGGTATAAGAAATTTATTTTACCTTCCAATAAGTACTATACTAAGTAATTTTCAAAGAGCTCACGAGCTTTAACAAAGGCATCAAGTTTAACTAACCAGCTGCAAAACCATGTAATAAGACAAAGTTAATTTTAAAGAAGCAATTAAAATTTAATTACACTTAAATTAATTAATTTTTTTCATAGTCATAGACACTAAGAAATTTTATTGAAAGTCAGGATTTAAGTGTCCAAGATAAGAATGTTTATCACAAGGATCTTGGAAAACAAAAGAGATACAAAGATGGTTAAATCAGAAAAAAGTTTAGCATTTTCAAGCCTAACAATATGCCTTTTAAACAGTTTTAAAATTCCAAGTACTTCCGGATATTATGCATAAAAAACCGAAATTTGCAGATATCCTTTTTATTTATTTCCGACGTTATTTAAAGAGATATGAACAGTTTTAATGGCCATTTTTCAAGCTCTACAAAACAGCGGTGAGTTATTTTCCGACGTTTCGTTTTAGAGAAATCATCAACTTTAATTTCTTATATGGTTTGTAAAGAATGTATATCCTGTATTGAATGGCATATTTTATAACGAAGACAACGATGTATGACACAATATGATTCTGCAATATTTAAATTGGAAAAAATAGGTTTTTGTCAAATTCCGTTCAATGATTTGATGTATTAGGCGGTGAAATGATGGCACTGAGTTCTGAGTCTTGTTTCAAAATATTAAATTAACATTAGGCAAATTACCATTATTCTCAGATAACGTATGTAAACACACTGCTTACAAAATTAAAAAATCTTTAAAACATATATTAATTTTTTTTATCAACCACAACATATTTTATCATATTTTTAAAATTAGTGATGCTTATACAACAAAAAATGTATTATAATTTTTTTACCATTTTAATTTATTGTTTATAAACAAGTTACAATTATTCATTTCTCATTTATATTCAAGCACGTAAAATAACGATTCAGTCTTAGAATTTGATATTCGTTAATGAAAAATTGCTATTTGGCTTATTTTATTATTATGACAAATCGGCATTATTTATTACAATATTTTTCTATAGAAGCTAATATTATTTATCTAATACCATTCTACAGTTAGAGCAACGAATGATGAACTTTTCAATAATAACAATTTTGACTTGCCTAAAAATTGTATTAAAAACAAGTATAGATATTAAATCTTCACAGTATTAGTTATATATTTTTTGAAAAGTTGTTTAAATCAAAGTAATTATTCGTTTTTAATGGCTTAATTAATTTTGTGAAACCTATTGATCAGTTAAAATATATTAAGTATATTAAATTTAATAGCTGTAGAAAATTCAACTAATGAAAAATAAAATGAAGTTAATTAATGAGATTATTTTAAATTAATGACAAATTTTACGAGTTTATTTTAAGAACATAATTAAAATTTATAACTTTTTTTTCCTATAAATTTAACGAACTTATTTACATAACCGTATTAATCTTATGGTAGCAAGAAAATAATTACAAGATAATCCTGCCAAAATAGGCAGTGGTTTAACAACTATTTTAAGTTAGGTTATTTATTATTAAGGATAAAAAATTGCCTTGAGTATCTGAAATCTGCGTTTTAGATTATCCTCTTAGAAAAGTAAAAGTTCAAGAGGTTAGGGCGTTATTGGGCACAAAGCAAGCGGCCGCCGTTGTTCGTTACAATGGCGATCGCGGCAAAATATAGGCTAAATCGTGATATTTAGTGTCGCTTTAGGATCTTGCTTGTTTAAACTTTCTAGACCCTGTGCATCAGTGGCGCAGCAATTAAAGTTTTATGTCTTTGTAACACAATTTACTGAATGACACTATTATTTGTATATATTATTTTTAGTTGTCAAGAACTATGTCGTCACCATAATAAATTGGACAAAGTAGTTTTTTTTAACATTAATTTATAGACTGAGAAATTTGTAAGAACGGAATTTTCTAAGTAAAGGAAAACTTATTTTAAACATGGAACAATTTTTCAAAGCATGTTTTTGATATAAGAGAAGTATAAATTAAATTTTAAAATTTTTATTTATTTTTTACATAAAAATTTATAAAATTTACTAAAAAATAAGTAAAAGTTTAAATGTCTTACTGATGCTTATTAACAATATTTGTCAAGAGTTACAAAGGAATTTATTATATTTTAATTGTGTCTAATAATAATAAAATTTTTTGCCTTTCATCTTACTTGGCTAATTTTATAAAGCTACTAATTTAGCAGCAAATAAAGTAATCTTATTTGTGAAAGTATCTATTTTTCGCTTTTTTATAGCATTACTTCGTATAGAAATTATTTAGTATTTTAAACAAGAATTTTAAACAAAAATTGGGTGTTTTCCATTTAGGGTGATATATAGTAGTAGTAGTGATAAGGGTGGGGGAGCTAGAGCTCGGCAAGTAGGCTTGAGCAGTCCCTTTTCGCCAACCCCAGAATCACCCATTCCTACGCCTCCACTCCCAATGCGCGGTCTTCACTGAGTCGGCCCATCCTTTTAATAAAGGCTTGCACGTTGTCCCAGTCCCGATCTTTAAGATCTTCCCGCTGGAGTGTGAGTGTGTGAAAATTTTCCTTCTTAGGCGACTCCACCTATCACAGATACCTAGTATATGTACCGCAATTCGGACAGAGTGGGCTTTCTCTTATACCAAGAAGGTGTAGATGCCTGTTTAGACTGTTGCGCCCCGTCAGGATTCCCACCAAGTCTTTGATACTTTGTCGGGTCTTTGTTAGCAGTCGCCTTGCTATAGAGCCGTCATGGTCTGATATCATTTCCTTGGTCTGTCTACATCCTTCTGTCCTTCTCCAATTCTTCCTTGTTTTTTCCCAGGCCCAATTATTAAGTGCCTGGGAGATTTGTTTTTTACTAAGACCGAGACAAAGTTCGGGGCCTACGAAGGGGTTAACGGAACCTTGTCTTGCCAGTTCGTCGGCCCGTTCATTACCCTCAACACCTCGGTGTCCTGGGACCCACCTCAGTCTCACTTTCTTGTATGCTGCAAGCCTTTCCAATGCGACTCTGCACTCCTGGACTAGCGCTGAGCTGGCCCTGAGTTTCTGAATTGCCTTGAGGGCAGCTTGACTATCGGAGTAGATGCAAATCCCCCCGTTACCTTCCAATGCCTTTCGTTTGTTCGCTACTTCGAGTATAGCAAATACCTCCGCTTGGAAAACTGTGGTGTGTTTCCCTAGCGGGAAGAATTCCCCTATGTTCGTTTCTATCCTGTACACTCCGGCACCGTCTGAATTGGTGCTTTTTATCCATGATCCATCCGTGTACCAGGCCTGGAAACCACTTGGCTCTCTAACTTGATTCGCCGACCATTCTTCCCTTGTCGGGATTTCGACTTGAAACCCCTTCTTTAACCTTAGTTTGCCACTTTTTGTAGTGCATCTGGATGTCAGAATTGGTATGTTCTTACACATCCTGAGAGCAATCGTCATATATCCTTGTCCTAAGTAAATATTGCGCCACCCTCCGCTATCTCTCATCCTCTTATACGCCGCCATGGCCTCCCTCTCAATCTGGGTAGCCCAAGAAGAATATTTAGTGGTCCCACAGGTGTTGTTCTAATAGCTCCAGTAATTCCCAAGCAGACCAGTCTTTGCAGTCTGGTCAGCTTTTGGGCGTTGGTGACCTTCAATACAGCTGGCCACCATACCACGGATCCGTACGAGATCCTCGGTCGTATGACTGCGGTATAAAGCCACTGGAGAACATGGGGTTTAAGACCCCATCTTGTACCTGTTTTTTGCCGTAATTGCCATATTAGAGCTGTTGCCTTATTTGCTGCCTGCTCTGCTACCTTGCGGGCAGCCGCCTTTCACCCTGGCCTCGACACGACAGTCTCCCAGTGTAGCACTGCTCTTTTGGCCTTCCAGCGCCGTTTTGACCCACCTGACAAGATGAGCCGAAGTGCCCCTGGTCAGTAGGGCTTGGCAGATAGTGTCTGTTTTTGCCTTATCAAATGCTCCTTCCACGTCAAAGAAAAGAGCAAGTACTATTTCCTTGTTCTCTATTGCTTTTTTAGCTTTGCTCACTACAGAGTGAAGTGCCGTTTTCGTCGACTTCCCTTTCATGTAGGCATGCTGATTTCTATGTAGTGGCGATTCTATTAGAATCTCCTCTGTTATATACCTGTCTATAAGCCTTTCTATAGTCTTTAGTAGAAATGAAGTCAGGCTTATTGCTCTAAAGGACTTTGGTTGACGGTAGTCTTTCTTGCCTGGTTTTGGGATAAAGAGCACATTTGCCGCCCTCCATGTTAGTGGAACATACCCCATTGTAATGCTGGCCTCAAAAACTCTCTTTAAGTAAGGCAGTGTGGTTTCGAAGCCTACTTGCAACATCATGGGTATGATTCCGTCAGGTCCCGCAGCCTTATATGGACTAAACTCACCCACTGCCCAAACTATGGCTTCGTTTGTTACTATGTTTTTGGCGAGGTTCCAGTCCGGCTCCGGATCTGCTACCTCGCCCCAAGGTGCAGCGTTTGCTTCTCCAGGAAAGTGAGTTTTAAGGAAAAGCTCGATGGTCTCTTCTTTGTTTGAGGTCTATAGTTCACCTTTCTTCAGGCATCCTATCTCGGTTTTCGGACTTTTTAATTTCCTTCTAGCTGTTAAGTATAAATCCCAGTTCTCTTGAGTTTCCTCCTTGAGAGCGTGGTGGTGCGACCTTCTTACGTGTTTTTTGAGACGGTCCAAAATGTCATTCCACCAGGGCAATCTCTTGTTGCCAACTCTCCTGGGAGGACATGTGGCCTCATAAGAACTAATAAGTATACTGTTTAGCCGTACTACTTCTGTATCTAATTCCTCTTTGGAGGATATGGCTCCACCTAGAGTACCCATGGACTGAACAAGACCCTCTTTAAATTTGGTCCAGTTGGTAGCCCTCGGGTTTCTCTTGACGGGCTGTTCCTCCTTATCCGAATCGATTTCGAATCGGATCATTCTATGGTCGGACATTGTTATGTCTTCTGATACCTTCCGGTTTACAACCCTTTCCGCAAATGACCGTGTTACCAGCGTTATGTCGATAACCTCTTGTCTAACTCTATTGACAAAAGTCGGTTCCGCATTTACGCATTTAGAAGAAAAAATTAAATAAAAATTTTTAAGTAGCAAATTGATATTTAAAAAAATTAAATTTATTTATTTAATGCCTGAATCACATTTAAAACCCCAAATCATAAATTACCAATATATTTGCTTTGATGTAAAATTATCGAAATGTTGAAAAATAAATTATTAACATAAATTAAGTATATCTGCTTTCAGACATATTTTTAATGAACTAAACATATATTTACTAATATATACAGGGTGTTTCACTAAACGTGAATCGCGGCTCTATCTTAGGAACTGAGAATTTGACAGCATTGGAATTTTTTTTTAACATTATGAATGTGGCTAAAAGAAAATGCTGGAAATTAATTTTAAGGTCATTTAAAAAATTTGTTAAGTACTATTTTTAACATGATTAGAAACCTTGCAATATTTGCCATCATTTTGGTCAGAGACTCATTGGTGTACTGACTTTCATAAACTAGGGGAACGTAGTGAATGTGTTATTGTTGTTTTTATGTGCTATAATTTTTTAAAGACATTTGATTTTGGTCAATTTGGGCCTATTTAAAATTGAAATATAATTACTCTTAAATACTGTATCTAGTGGTACGCGAAATAAAAAAACATTCTTGCATACGTTGAAACTGTCCTGTATTTTAAGCACGAGAGAATTATCACTTTATCTAGGTCTAGGAATCATCTAGGACGTCATCCTTCGGTGTTTTTAAAAGAATTAAAACTTTATACATCTTAAGTATCCTTGCACCAAGCTCTATCAGAAAATGATTTTGACAAACCACATAACCATTATTTTTGGCTTAGAAAAATGTGCAAATCCTCAGTTCCTCTTTTATTTGTCTTGCGAAAACCCTCATTGGATGTGGAAACTAGATCACCAAAAAGGTGGAGTAAGTGTTTGGAAATTAAATTATTACAAAATGTGTGGTATTAAAAACGATTAAATTAAAAAAATAATCAAATAAACACTTTCATAGATATCAAGACTTATAGGTCCATTAATCAAGAATGATATTTCACCTTGAACCTAATGGCTTCAAAAAAAGAAGATTGTTTTAAAAATTACTGAACATCGACCAATAAAATAAATAGTGAAAGATTAAGAAAACATTCCTAGAGAAGGTTTTCTTAATGTCCGAAATGATTAAATCAAAGTTTTGTGAAATACGAAGATTTTTGTACCGTCTAGTCTAGGAATGACAATTTACCATGAAGCTCATGGCTCCAAGTAGGTTTTCTCGAAAATCACTGAACGTAGTCTAATGAAATAAATAGTGAGTATAAAATAAAAAGAATATCATTTCAGATCATAGCTTGTGGAAAAGTAGTTTTTTAAAAAAATATTGCTTTTTGATCCCAATCTGCCCTGGCATACTGATGGGAATGTCTTAAATCTCAGATTTATTCGTACCGAAGCTGAAATACTAATGAATCGACTTTAAAAAACTTTATTGACTTGATAGTTAGATCATGGCCATCATGTTTTAACATAATATTTCCCTAGTACAATATTCCTAAAGATCGCATGATTTTTTAAGTTACCCATATTGCTGGATTGGAAGGGTTGGTTTGTTCCGATGGCCACCTAGACCTCACGATCTTACTGCGTTAGGATACTAATTAGAAATGAATTAGTGACATTGTGTACAAAACACATCTCACAACAAGATAATATATGACAAAGCGGATTCAAAAAGCCCTTTACTCTATTTCTTAAGCGGAAATTGAAACAGTTATTAACCTTTTTAGAGAAAAAATTGAGAACTGTGTTTGTTCCACAAAATGGTGAATATTTGGAAAATTTGTAAAGTTTGGTTGTTCTTTGATTATAACTGGTTGGCATTTACACATGCTTTAAACCTTTTAAACTTATGATGTTAAAATTAAATTATTTTTTTATTATAACATCTTTAGAATTTTTACAAATTTTGTTATCTTTATATAATTTGGATTATCCGGGACCTAAAAAATTGCGAAGGGAGGTACCAAGTAAATGCAAGAAACCCAATAACTATTAAGCCCAAGTGACATCCCCGTAGTAAACGTCAATTAAAAAAAAAACAGTTTTATGAAAAGATTAATGAATGAAAATAGAATATATTTTTAATTAATTAAAAAATATTTACCATCATCAAAAAATTATGATGTTTAATTTAATATTATCTTTAATACACAGTAAAAATATAGAAAGTTAGAAACAAACTAAATAAGTCAAAAGCTTTGGCTTTCTAGATTTATTTTTATAGTACTAAACGAAAGGGTATTCTTTATGTGTATTATAGGGTCTAATTAATCTTAACTGTAATAATAAATTTAAGCGACAAATGTTTGAACCAATTTATAATTAGTCAAAGTATCTTAATAAAATATGACTTATTAATAAATATAGAAGGCATTTAATACTTTTCTAATAAAGTTCAAAAAAGTTGTTAAACATTAAATTTAAATAACTTATATAATTTCCATTACAGATATTATTAATAATCTGTAACGGGAATTGTACCTTAAATAAGGCTCTTTAATGCATATATTTTATATATATTGTATATATATTTATTTAGCTAGTGCGCCACTGTTAAGATGCTAAACACAGGTAGAAGGCGGAATAATTATCAATAATCGTTTTGCGTTAACAAAATTCAAATTACCTGCCCGATTAAGGCATTTCCATGATCGCGATTTAAGTTGCAAGCTTCCAGTTCCTTTAATTTTTTTTTATATCGTCGCACTCGTGATCGACTTTTACTGAATTTTTATTCTAAATTTATGTCAATAGGTTCTAGATCAACCATCACCTTTTAACAAAAGTGAAATTTTTTCACATAGCAATAACTTATGCCTAAAAGACAGAATAAGGTCCATTGCAATCGCTCTCGGAAATCGCTCGTCGTTGGGTGGCAAAAGATCTAGCACCTCCTGACAGTAATTCTAGCAGTTTACAAGAACCGCTCATGATCTCTGTGCACAATTAACGTTAAATAGGCGTGCTAAAGACAGTAATTAACGCTTTTATCACCACGGTGTGAGATGTACCCGGGCTGATAGCTAAAGAGATGCTAGTGAAGGACCGTTAGGATTTTTTCAGTTGGTACATCTACATCTAAATAATAAAGTCCGATGGGATCTTGGGAAAATTTAAGTCTTTAACCAATTATTAGGTAACTGTTGTTGATGCTATAGAGGATTCTGAAGACTTATATTTGATTTAAACTATCTTGCATTGAGCATTTTATGTGTATATGTTTATCTGTATATGTTTTCTTGAGCTTTAATATTGAAATATTTATTCTTTATGTCGCAATAGCTTTGGCTGGTAAATTATCTAAAGTGTATTTAGGGCTATTTTTAAATTGGTTTTCAAAACACAATAAGCAAACATAATTGAAGTGTCTTCTTGCAATTTTTATTTGATTACTATTTATTATTTCCTTTTAATTATTCTGTTTTAATTATGAAATTTTTTTTACTAATTTTATTATCAATAATATTTAAATGCAAAATTAATGGTTAAAAAAAAACCATTTTTGAAATTTTAAGATTTATGTAGGATTTTTTCATTATGGAGACACTTTCTTCTGGATGAAGAAAGCGTTAATAGCATAATTAAAACCATAAAATCAAATGCCATAGGAGCTAAATGATATCAAGCTTTTCCTACCTTTTTGTAAAAAACTACATCTAAACATTTTAAATACTTGCATTCTTACAAATGTATATCCCCAGATATCGGGATTTAAAAAAAGGCACTTATAAGACCCATTTCAAAGATCTCTGATCCAAAAGAACTAAAAGACATAAGGCTTATAAGTATTTTATCAGTAGCTTCTAAAATTTCAGAAAAGCATATTTACCAACAACTTTATAATTTTGTTAACTCATTTGGTATACTTCCAGATATGCAATCGGGATTTAGGAGGAATTATAGTACAACTGCTAGTCTGGTGGGAATGCTAGATAATATAAGACTTAACGAAGAACATAAACAAAGTACTTGCATGGCGGTGCTTGATTTTAGCAAAGCGTTTGATACAATAAATCACTCAAGGCTTCTTGAAAAGTAAGGATATTTTAATTGTTCCGAAACCACAGTTTCTTTTTTTGATTCATATCTTAAAAATAGATGACATTCGCTGTTGTTAAAAACCAACAATGGAAGTTTGGAGCACTCAAAGTATTTTGAGCTCCATATTGGGACCCCTTTAATTTTCGATTTATGTTGCGGATATGCATAACTGTATTGAACATTGTAAATTAAATATGCTGATGATTCTCAGATATACGTGCTATTAAATTTTTTAAATTTTAATATTTCTGAGCAAAAAATTAAATCGGATATACTAAACATACTTACTTATTCCAATGAGCATAACTTAAAAATTAACCGTGCTAAATCTAACATTATTTTATATGGCTGTAATTCAGGAATTCTGAGACACTTATATGAAAATATAAATATTGAGATTAATGAAGAAAAAATTCCAGTTGTCAATGAAGTGAAAATATTAGGATTGACTTTAGATTCTAACCTTTGTTTTGAGACACACATTAAGAACAAATTAAATATAGGCTATATGCGTCTAAGAAATCTGTACAGATTTAAAAATGTCTTAAAGAGTAAAACCAAATATTATCTCTGCAATACTTACTCGACTACGGTGATATCGTATATTCTAATTCTATAACAGCTGAGCTTTCTAGATCTATACAAAAATTGCAAAATAGTTGTGTAAGATTTTCTTATGGTGCTGCCTATCGGGAGCATATCACACCTTATTTAAATATAAATTCTATTTTAAATATGGAAAGGAGAAGAAAATTACACATGCCTTTATATATAAAATAATAAAGTCGGGTCAACCCCCTTATTTAAATAAGTTATTTACTACTCTCTCGCATTTACACAATACTCGTAATGTTGGAAGTTTTAGGATACCTCAACATAGAACAAGTAACTTCCACAAGTCATTTTCGCTTGTCGGAGTTACAATGTGGAATAACTTGCCAAATATTATTAATAATAATACATAAGATTAAATATAAGATTTGTCACTTAATAAATTTTACTTCAAGGTTAAGCAAATTCTTCTCGACTCCCGACGAGATGCCTAGTAGTATGTTTAATATAAACTGCAAAATCAACTAAGATCAAAGATAAGCTGGCCTGTTCAATCTTTCTTTTGTAGTTCTCTTTTGTCTATTCTTTTTGCCTTCCGTCGCATGCCAGCCAAATTGCTTTGCCATTTTTGTTTCTGCTCTTTTTAGTTTTGGTTTTGTTCTGTTTTAGGTTAATTAGGAATTTTTTTTTGTATTTATTTAAAATCTTTTCAGTTTCAATATGATGGTTTGTAATGTAATTTTCTTGTTAAGGCCTGTTTCACGCAAATTGCGCCATCGGTTTTATATAATCGCGAAGCAGTTCTGTTTACCAAAAATTGTCAAATTTTATGTAATTATATTTATAATTTTTTTTGGTAATAAACTTTTTTTGACTTTGACTTTGGCTTCTAAAAATTTAATATTATTCATGTAAAATTAATTTTATTAATTTTTTTTTTAATATTTTAATTTTAATTTACTTGTTTATTTTTTCATTTAATTTTCAGACAAACTACACTAAAAATACACTAATTTTGATATATTTTATAATTTGCAAAAATATTCTCAAATATTATATATGTCCAAGGCACTTTTTTTTATTTATATGAGAAATTTATTATTTCAATAAAATCATCTTTGATATTTTCGCCCAAGGATAAGATGTGCCCTAAAAAAAGCAGGTAAAGCATTCATTTAATTAATATTTATTTTGGATACGCAAATTCCATGTAATTTTTTTTATTAATCTTAGAATTTGGTTTCTCTACAAAATTGTCTAATATTCATTTTTTATATAAGTGCATTCCTATTTTATTTCTCAATCTCGTCTATAATCTGTTACAAAAAATAATTTTTTGCAAAATTTTATATCTTTATTTTAATATCATTGACCTTAAGTATCACGTTTATTTTCCCCTAAAGTAGATTTGGTTGTATCATGTTTTTATAATAATATTATATTAAACATTATACTAAGATAAAAATATAACCCTATTAAGAAATCCTTTGTCTAAATTCAATAAAAAAGTTTTGTAATTTTATTCTTAATAACAAATTCATTGGAAAGATTAAGTCTTATAATAGTTGCATTTTGACATTATTATTAAAGTCGAAATTATACCCATTTGTAATTACGTCATCCAGGTTAGAAAAAACGTATGGCGTAGATATTTTTGCCAATCAATATTAGGTTAGAAACTTTACCATCGCCTTCAGAAATTAATAGTCTGCTATGTATTTTTATACGTTCAGAAATTAACAAATAATTTATTTTAGCAGCATATTATTATATTTTTATATTCGTGTATATACTTTCATTCACAAAAAAAATTAAAAAATCTTGTAGTATTTATTATATTATTAACAAACTTAACAACTAACAAATATTATTATAATTAATCATAAATAATGGGACATAAACAACAAGTCCGAAATGGAATTGCACTTCAAATTGAGAATGTGATAGAGCGAGCCGCAGATGCAACAAAATTGAGCACAACAACGATCGCAAATATAAAGAAGAATGGGATAAAATCAGATCAGGATTACGCTGCTCATATATTTTCCAAGCAAAAGACCGCAAAAACCAAATCTAAAACATATTTGAAAAGTAGAATTCGGCACGAGCAATAGACGTAACAAAACCGACCTTACAAAAATTGTGAATAATGGTATAAAATTATTTTAACTCACTGGGAAAAATTTAAATACTGGCAATTTAATTTACTTGTTCATGAAAAAAAATGCTGCTTGAAGGAATATGTTAACACAATAAAATGAAAATACCACTCCAAAAAATAAAACATACAAACTCAAAAAAAAACACGCCATATTGCATTACCAAGTTAATGAAATTGCAACGATATGATTGAATACTTAAACGACGATCATATAATAAAATTTGCTAGAACACAAAAAGCTTAATCAATCTGGTCAGTATTGTCAGAGTTAGAACTGAAATCGCAGATATTGTCTTCGTCATCGTCGTCTTCATCAGTCGTAATCACAAGTGGCAGAATGTCATAGGCATCACACACTTGTATTGCCTCCCAAGTCTTTTCAATTACTTTTTCTGTATGAAAAACATATTTTTGCCAATGATCTATAGAAATTTCGTTCATTACCCTTTCCCATGTAGTCAGAACTTCTGAAGATGACCCCTTAAAATTGGAAATATATTGATCATATTTTCGTTTACATTCCGACCATACGATTTCAATGGCATTAAATGATATGGTGGCAGTCGCAAAATTTTGTGTCCTAAAGGTTTAACATATTCATCAAGGAAGTACTTTTTTTCACTAGGGCAGTTTCTGCGTGCAATATTTTTATTTTTCATATTTTATATTTTACTCTAATTTTCATATTTTATATTTGACTCCATATTTTATTTTTCATGGCTTTTTCTGGAAAGCCAATATTCATTTCCTTCAACCATTCGGTCAGTCTCTGCTTTGTCCAAGATTTTCTCAGGATTTCTTCTAATAAACCAGAATGGTAACTTGCATTGTCCATGATTATAAATGACTTTGGGGGAAGATTTGGAAACAGCTGAGTTTTATACCAGTTTTCGAAGTTTTTCCTGTTCATATTGCCATGATAATCTCCCGTCTTTAATCCACTCTTGAAAATGAAATTTGCACCTTTGATGAAGCCATTTTTGGTGGACCACGATATAACGATGACCTTAAAAATAAAAGGTAATTTAATTCTCTTCTTTTAGAAATCATTCTTCCAGAACATAAATTTAATATAATTAATAAGTAATGTTCCATGCACATACGAGTAGTGTATGGAGTTAAATTCCCTCATATTGTCTTAGAGAGAAATTAAATGAAACTATAAAACAGATGAAATTATGAAGTTAGAGGGCCCTTACAAAGGCAATAGTTTTTATTCAAAAAAAAATCTAAAAAGATAACCAGATAATTTTTACCTTCACTGTTTTTCCTTGAATCCGTGTACTTGGTGTCATCTTGCCAGCTACTACGAAATGATCCCTTGCTAAAAATCCACGTCTCGTCCATGAAAACTGGAGTAAAACCTTCCGGACCTACATTTTCTATTTTTGATATACTCCCTTAAAAAATTGATTCTTTTATGAACAATATTTGGCAAGTCCATCAAATATTTTCTGTTATTTGATTTTTTTTACTTGAAGCCTATACTCTTCTTAAGGAGTCAATAGAAAACTCAAAATATTCAATTTCTTCGCTAAACTTTTCTCTTATTGTTGCCAATATTACATATTCTTTTCTGGCGTACATAAAATAAATTGTGTCCCGAATTCTATGTTTCAAATATGTTGTAATTTTGGTTTTTGCGGTCTTTTGCTTGGGAGATATACGGGCTGCGTAATCCTGGTCTGATTTTATCCCATTCTTCTTTATATTTGCGATCGTTGTTGTGCTCAATTTTGTTGCATCTGCGGCTCGCTGTATCACATTCTCAATTTGAAGTGCAATTCCGTTTCGGACTTGTTCCTTTTCCAGTTGAAAAAAGCCAATATATTTAAAATCATCAGCTGCGATTGTTCATTATAGCTATTATATCTTTTTTTAGGCTTTATCTAACACTTTTCGAAATAACTTTCAAGAACAAGTTGACAAACCAATATTTTTGATTGACAGTGACGGATATTTCACATAACCTAGTATATAAAAGATAAATAATCATCAGACACCAATTTTTTTCAAAAGTTTGTTGTTGCCGCTCTTTGGAATATGCTAAAAGATAAACAAAAATGACGTCATTACAAATGGGTATAATTTCGACTTTAGCTCCATTGACTAGTAGTTCTATATACACTTGACACTTGAAGTAGTTCTATATATTACTAAAGCTAAGTAATAGAAAAGAGTTAAAATAGAACATAAATTTAATAAATGTTCAATTTATTTAAGTTCAAATTTGTTTTTGCAAAGAAGGCTAATTTTGTTTTAAATACTGTCCTTGTATAAATCTTTTGTACAAAGATAGTTATTTTTTGTACCATTGTTTTGTTAACATTCACTATTAGACCTTATACTAGCATGATTAAAAGAGTTCAAAATGAAAAAAAATATATTAAATTTGTCACATAATATATACCCATGTTACTAAAAAATTCTTTTTTTGTATTGTTTTGTACTTCATACAGTAACTTACAAGAAATACATCAGCTAAGAAAAAAATTTAGCCGAAATAGAGATTTTACATAACTAATCGTATATTTATGCCATTAGTGATTTCTTAATTTTTAATTTGAAATAAAAATATTGTCGAGCTTATAAGATATTCTAAAAACTTATTTTCTAGTCTCAAGGTAGTTTCTTTAAATAGAACGCTTCGTATACCTTTGGATCTTTATAAAATTGTTTTGTCAAAGTTTGTATCCAGTGTATTTGAGATAATAAAAGTTATATTTATATAACTTTGAACTGTCTGAAAAATCCAAGCGCTTTCAGATGTAACGTTAATTTGAACTTTTTATTTAAATAGAATGCTTGGTGTATGTTTAAATATATATAATCTATATGAAATAATTTAACTAATTTTATATAACTTGTGATATGCAAACCAATTTATAAATATTTGTTTATCTTTTTTTAATAATAGACATCCCATTTCATTTATTCAAAGTTAAAGACATAAGATAAAAATTTTAAAACGACTAATACATTTTATCTAAATTACTTTAAAAATTTTGTTAAAGTACATCGATAAATCAAAAGCAGGTTTCCTTTACTTAATAGTTATACCTAATAATTGGAAAATAGCTAATAAAATGTAAAATCCATTTAACTTTGAGTAGATAGCACCTCCAACGCTACCAGTCAAATAACATTAAAAATTACGTTCTTTTAAACAATAAAACGTTTATATCCTTTTATTAAATTAAGTTAATGTAAGAACTAAAGCACTCCCTAGAGAAGCAATTCTACTTTGACCAAAAAATATATGTTCAAGTCGCATTTCACACTACTAAGTCTAAGGGTAGTTAGTAAAAATAAATTTAATAATCTGATTTAATAATAATTAACCTTAATCTAATAATTTTTTACTTTTACATATTATGCTAAAAAAATATTCTTTATTCACACATAATCCTACATTCCCTTCAACTATTTTTTTTGCCTTAATAACTAAGATTTAGCACAAGTTATTACGAGAACAGCTTGCCATTCGTTTAAAGGAATTATACCTCACCCGTAAATAGCCACTAATTTATCTATTTCTGCATCTTAAAGCACAGATTAAAGTGTCATCTTTATCACCACACCAATTATATCTGTAGCAAATGATGCATAAAATGGATTTTAAGCAAGCAATCCATTTGAGATTTACTATATGCATTGACCTTAATATTCTTTAGAATACTTTCATATACGGGGCATTAGTCGTTTTTAGCAGCACAGCGAGATTCAGTATTATTATTTCTAATAAATCATTTATCGTCGGACATATAGAGAATTAATTTTTTGAAATAACCGGTAGAGATGAGTTTTTTTGACCTTAATGGTCGTTAATGTCTTAGACTAATGAGGTCCGCACCTATCAATCAAAGTAACGCCCAAATGTGGAGTATGGAGAAACTTTGTCGTATCGTTAGATTATATTTTTTAATTAAAATAGGTTTTTTATTTAAAAAAGTACTTTTTTATAATTCTGACTGACGTGCAATATATTATATAAATAGTACCTTTTAGTTTAACTTATTTAAATAATTAAAAATATTTTATATTGATTATTAAAAAGATTTTATATTGGCTAATTATACCTATACTCCACATAAATTCCATACTTTTGCCCCCCTATACATACTTATACGTATATGAGTACGCTTTTTGGCTGCAAAAATCCTAATTTTTGTTTAAAGGATAAATGTCAGATGGTACTTTTATAAAACTAAAAACTAAAAAATTTGTTTTTGTATTTTGTATTTAGTGACCTAAACTCAAGTTTGGAAGAAAGATTTTAAAATAGGTTAGGGATACTCATTATAAAACTAGAATGAAAAGGAATATTGTCTTACTGATTGCGGAATAAAGCCACCTATTTTCAAAAATATTTGTTTTAATGTTTTCTTTAAGACTGAATTACGAGTAATTCTAAAAACAAAGAAATTATTGAGTATAAAGAGTAAGCCAGAGTGACCACTATTAAATTAAATTATTATATGCTCTCCCAGTATTCTTCAACAAAATACTTAAACAGTGATTTTGTAAAATCGCAATTGAATGTCATAGCCATTTAGGTTATGCATAAGTTCTACGACTGCAATCCAATTTGCCAAATAAAGTTAGAGAGTTTGCTCTATTTGTTGAAGTTTAATAGAAAAAAAATTAAATGGTAATTATGGTTTACGTCCTTCATTATATTGGCTTATAAAAAACAAGGACGTTAGACAATATTATTATTTTTTAAATTACTGAAATAAAATAATATATTAATATATAAAGTATTTTACTGGTTGTCAGTTAACATAAAAAAGTCACTGGGCATATAATTAAAAATACGCGTTCTATAAACGATAATTGCTTCTTAATAGTTTTCTGTGTTATATAGGTTTTTATTTTAACCAATCAAATACAAAAGTAAACCAACCTAGTAATTATAAAATTATTTATGTGAAATAAATTCCAAGGTGTTACCAATAAACTTTTTTTTTTCTTAAGCAATTTCCAAAAGGAAGAGCTAACCTGAAAGGCGACAAATTCCGAAAACCCAAAGAAGCGATAAAACCAGACCATCCGCAACAGAAAAAAAACACGAAAAGTGCAATCAAATAAAACAAACAGCAATTGATTGGTCTTCTTTGGACGGCGGTAGTCGCTAAAAAAGCTCTCTGGTCTAGGCCGGTATGCGTGTCTCAAAAAGTATTACAAATCGATCAAATCACTGATTTATGTATGATTTAATAGGCAGACATACTTGCGACTTGGGACAGATTCGGACCAAGAGAACAGGTTGTATACGTAAAACGTATCGGCTATCAGGTGATGTTCCGTTATTCGGAATATTCACGAGAGAGAAGATTTTATAAGGATGTTTAAGATACGAGGGATTAAACAAAATTAATGTTACATCTCAATCGGATTTATATCGATAGGTTACTTATTTCGCGAATGTCCTTTATCAGTTGATTGGTATTAATTAAACGTGTCCCACTGTGTAACATTGTACTTCATTCTTGGTTATTAAATGGATGATTTTGTGACAATATATTGATATTCTGGCTCTTTTTATTATTTGTTTTGTATTTTCAATCTCTAGTTCAAAGCTGCATCGGTTTATCTAATTGACTAATATTTTAGTTATTGGCTCAACTTATATTGATTTTTCTCCTGATCCAAGCCTATCTTCCTATTAAATCTATCTTCCTATTCTCCTATAAAATAGTATGCTGCTTCCTCAGCCTCGACTAGGACTTGGGTAGTTTGGAACTGGACTGGATGGTTGGATGGTTTTTAAGGTAGCCTAGCTATCGAAGTAAATGATTATTTCGATTTTCCGTCCGTTTAAGACCGTCGAATAACTTCAAAACTTTCTAAGCATTATGTAATTACTTACCAAAAGAAAATCGAGCTTAGACTATAGATACTGCCGATACAAGAGTTTTAAAAATTATAAGTTAAAATCTAAAAATTCTAAGATGCCAAAATGTATTAATGGTCATCACTTGCTTATATATGCGTTACCTGCACAATTTTATATGTGAAGACTATTATAATAACTTCTAATGTAAAAAGAATAAGCTTATTAAGAGTAACAGTAGTTTTTGTACAATAATTAATAAATTGTAAATCATTACTTTTAAATAAATTTTATTTTAATTTGCGTAACTTTTGTGGGATGTACCAAATTTTTCTTCATCTGATAAACATAACTTTTTTTATTTTTTTGTACGAAGAATGTGTATATTCTCTTTTGTAAATCTAAAAGCCTTTCTTTTTAACTTATTAATTATGTACAAATGTTATATAAATTATAGTATTTATTGGCAATAATAAATAGTATAATAATAAAAACAAAATATTTCACTTTAAAGTTAAGCACTTATAACATTTTTCATAATTATTTTATATTCAAAACGATATTAGTGCTTTCTAAAGTCATATTCATAAATTTTTAAGTTATGATTTTCTTCTAATAAAATGTGTGCTAAGGTCATTGTTGATGATATTTGTTATGTATATCAAGGTGTTACAAAGCTGAAGGAGTGAAGTTTAGAAAACTGTAAAAGTCTGGAATAACGTCAATTTAAAAAATCAAAGGCGATGATTCTTAGAAATTGAAAAAGCTTACAAGACTCTATCTACGTGATTAGTAAGTTTTCTAGTTAAAAATTTAGAAATATTTACAAACGGTTTCAGTTTTTTTTGTAATCTCAAAAACTAAAAAAAATCTAATGATGATAAAATGAGCTAATGATCTCAAAGCACAAAAATACATTATAAGAACTAGATGGTCCTCTTGGACGTTTTAAAATTATATCGTTATGCAACTTTTTAACCTCTAAATCTTCTGAACAATTTTGATTATACCAATCGCCTTCATAGTAAGGATGCTAGACATTGTGAAAAACAATTCTAGATTGACTTATAAATCAATGTGTATTTAAACACTTTTCATCTCGGTTTTAACATTTTTAACACCACTTTAATTTTACAGGTGCACCAGGCAAGAAAATTAAACTTTGATTAAGAATTTTTGCAAGTATGATTTTCAAACCGTTAAATAGTATTATAGTTTTTTTTTAAATAAATAAACCCATGTTTACGTATTACATTTCTCCTAGTCTAATAAAGGTTAAGAGTTTAAGAGTAGCTTGTAGCTATTATTTGCCTTCGTAAGCAAAAAGCTGTTATTAAAACATTTTCTGAATAAAGACACTTTTTGTAATTTTTAATATTATTATTATTATTATAAAGATTTCATGCCAAACGGCAAGCGCAGACTCCCCTGGGGAGGAGGAAACATTAACTTATTCCAGATATCAAAAGGATAAAGCTTTAATGGAGCCTTTTCCGTGTTATCGGACTTTTTTTTACATTTACTAACAAATAATAAACTTAGACTAAAAGTAGATGATATGTTTTTCAAACTAGTTGACGTTAACTAGGTTTCCCGTGAATTTTTTGACGATTCGAGATAAGGATACTAGAGCATCGACTTTTGCATCAGCTTATAGATTCTTTTCTTAAGGTTTAATAATTTCAACTGTCCGCACTGCTTTTATTTCCCATTAACTTCGTATCTGGAGTTCTAGATTCCTGTATGAAAGGGGGATTGCTCAGTTATTCTAGAGATCTCAGTCCTTTTCATCAAACTCTTAACTTATTTACAAATAATAATTTTAGACTAAAAGTAAAAACTTTATCGATTAGGATTAGGTCAGGCCTATTGTCACTTACTCGTTGGTCTGTAAGTACAGTGTGATCCAACAAAATTTGTGTTGCTCATTTTTAAGAACTGGTTCCGGATTATAGTTATAATATGGTACCTTGGCTGCCGATAAGTGCTTTAGTTTTTCTGCGAGCTCGTCATGTAGTATCTTTACAACTAGATCATGTCGTTCTTTATATTCTGTTGGTGCAAAAGTTTGACATCCACCGGTGAGATGCTGAATAGATTCGGTTGTCTCACATCCATACTCACATCTGTCACTTTTTACCGTCGGGTCACCTACGACAAACTTTAAATAATTTCTTATTGGTATTACTTGATCTTGGACAGCCACAGAAACCCTTTAGTTTTATGGAAAAGCTGTCCCAAATTCAAACAGTAGTTCAACGCCGCTATGTCGATATACTCTTGTTGAACCTTGTGAACATGCCTATGTTTTACTAATATTATTATTATTATTATTATTAAAGGTATTCTTAACATTATTTAATTTTTGGAGCTTTTTTAAGCTTTTAAAAGGCCATTTCAGTCATTTTCTTTCACTTTGGTGTTTAAAATTAAATATTAATTAATTATACTATTAAAAAATTAAATATATTTTATTATAGAAAAATTATTTATTAGAATGATAATTAATTATTCAATATACAGTACTATATTCAAAAAGATACTAGAGCTTTATAAAGTAATATTCATACATTTTTAACTTATGATTTTCTTCTATTAAAATGTATACTAAGGTCATTGCTGATGACATTTGTTATGTATACAGATCGTGTTTTCGTTCGTTACTTATAGGAAACCGCATAGAGGCGAAATTTTGCAACGTCACGCGTGTACGAGTGCCTGCGACAGAGCACCGCCCCGGCCGGCCCGAGAATGGGATTCGTAATCATCTGACTTTCGTGGGAGGTGCGTTGTTTGGCGACAAAATGTCCCAAAATATTACGCGAAAATCCAGGCATTTTCAAAATATTTATTTTAATGCGGGTTTTACAGACATGGCAATGTGTAAAACCCGCATAGAATTGTAATCTTAAAATGTTTAATATGCTGTGTTTTGCATAATGAAAATTAAAGCGTTAATCTAATAAAAAATAAAATATTAACTCTGATAAAAATATAATAAAAAATCAGAAATAAAACTCTAATAAACAAACTTAACAACATATAATTTTTTAAATAAAAGGCTCAAATAAACCGCCTTCTTTCGCTAAACAAAAACTTAACCTATCGTAAAAGCTATTTTGCACCTCCAAAAGAGTTTCAGGTAAAATGGAATTGGCATGTTCGATAATTTTATTTCGCAACTCCTCTAAGTTTGTTGGCCTACTAAATGCATGCTTGTAAATGGTCTGCTTAAGGTAACCCCACAGATAAAAGTCATTTGGAGACAAATCTGAAGATCTAGGAGGTCATTTAATATCGCCAGTCCTAATAAGGCAGTTAGGAAAAGTATTTGTTAAAAATTCTTTTACCCTAGCCGCGTTATGAGCAGGACAGCCATCTTGCTGAAAATAAACCGATCCCAGGTCTACATCAGGTAGGATTTGAATGGCAGGAAGAACTTGGTTTTGCAGCAACTCAAGGTACTTTTGGGCGTTTAAAGTGCCATCAATAAAAAATGGCACTATAACATTCTCGCCCAAAATACCTACCCAAACATTCAATTTCTGAGGATACTGGGTACAAAACTGAAAACTTCTGTGCTCGTTCCTGAGACCAATAACGAACAATGAAAGGCCATGTAATGGAAAAGAAGATTCATCAGAAAACAAAATATTTTTAAAAAAAATATTTTTCACATAATTCCATTCTTCGCCAATGGTCTTCAGGAAATATTTCCTGAGTCTTTGAATACTTGAAACATTTGTACCCATATTTTTTCCAGATAGGAGCAACAGTTTTATTGCTCATTTTTAGTTCCTCTCCAACACTTCTAGTGGACCGTGTCGAATCAAGTTCTACTGCAACTATTTCTTCCCGCCGTTCTATATCCTGGACCACTTCAACAGATGGTTCTTGACGTTTTGCGTGGCATTTTTTACAATCTTGAAGACAAAAAGGTGTCTCAAAATTTGTAACCACATTTAAAACCGTTTTTGCACAAGGAATCGGTCTATTCTCAAATGTCACTGAAAACAAATTTGTACATTGTACTACCGAATTGCCTCCATAAAAACCATTTAATTAGTTGGACTCTTTCGGAAGGGGTATAAACAGCCATAGTGAAAAAAACACGAAAATACCGCTCAAAAATTATTAATGCAACGTGCAGTAACACAGCAAAGTGAGGTCTGCTGATTCCCGGTTCAAAAAATAACAATGAAAAATTCCGCCGCCTGCAAGCTGCAACCAAGCGGTGTTGCCATTATTTTGGGTAATACGTAGCTCACGATAACACGATCTGTATAAAGGTGTTATAAAGCTGATTATGTACCTGTAACATATAAAAAAAATTAAGTATTTCTCAAATCGCCGAACAAACTTAAATTTTAAGTTTAAAGTGTTTCAATAAAGGCTTTAATAATTTTTTTATAACGTTTTTAAAAATTATTGTACACTTTGATAACTCCAAAATATCAGAAACAAATATAAATATAATATTATAAAATAATCAATTTGGACATGAGCTGAGCCGATAAAGTTAAAAGGCATGGTATTATTTTTATATCCTTTGGAAAATTATGTGGGGATCAAATAAAAAAAAACCAAAAAGTATGAGTTAGTTTTATAATGATATTTTTAACTTTAAGACTAAAATCACTTCAACTATCTTTTTATGTCTATACAAAGATATATGTGCGTATTTTCATAACTTGTAAAAGCATACTTTTATAATCTGTTAGTTAGTTAAACAAGTTATCAAAACATTTAAATTACTTTAGTAAATAGAAATAAGTCATGCTTGACGTTTCTAAAAATAAGAGTACCTTCTAAATCTATTATAATTAGACACACGTAATACTCCAATTAAATTTATTAAAATTCCAAAAATAACTCTTCCAAAGATTGCGCAAATATTGCTCCACAAATTTAAAATTTATATCGGTAAAAAGATCAAGAGGTACCGCTTATTCAGCCTAAATATCCAGTACCGCCAAATTACATACTAAGACAAATGAAATTGCAAATTTACCATGTCAGTCGGCATTGTTCCTTCGTGATGGATTCATAAATAATAATTAGGATGGGAACCATTATTTGTTTTGGGCCTAAGGCGACCTACATTTTTGAGATAGTGGTTAGTACGTAAAATTAGATAAGACAATAACGGTAGCAAAGCTATAGACAACATGACCTCAAGAAGAGTACCTTATAAACTTAGCAGTAAAATTATGTTTACTAGCTAATTTGCAATAATTTGCCTCTTTGACTTCTTTGCCTACTTCTATAAAGGTGTGTTAGGTAGAATAACCTGTACCCGTACGACGGTATATGCTGTAAATTTATGCTTCCTAAAACATTATTATATTGCGATTTACGACTTGAATATTAGTCAATGAAAGAAGAAGTCTTAAAAAAATATGGGTAATACATAGTAATGTCATGTTCAAACGATTTCCATCACCCTGATACAAAGAAGATATTGAAAGGTAAATACCGCTAAAACCGCATTATATCCTCGTACAAGAGCTGTTGATCGCCATAGGTAAATTTGTTCTATCGTTTTTCTTTTTTTTTAAACTCTGAAAATTTAAATGGGTATTTGCCAAAGGGCACTTTAGATGCAGATAGTATGGAAATTGGTTCGGGTCAACGAGTACCTAAGTTAGATTATATCTGTGAATTATAATAAAGCATTATATAACATTGACATGTCTCATTTTGCCTAAATATTTTAAAAACTCAATAAAAAATTGAAAATCCTTGATGATGTATATAGGTTTTAAGAATCTATTAATTCAACTACGCTGCTTTACACACAAATAGTTTCCCTCAATCTTTTTGACTTTTACATGGATTAGGATTTGGTTATTTTGAACAGGCAAATCTTATCATTCAATTAACATTAAATTATACTGCCGTCCTACGAAATAAGGTCGTATCTGACAATTTTATCAAAATTAGGGTTATACAATACAATAGGGTTATACAATAAATAAGAAAAACTGTCATATTTGCACATATACGTCTGTTCCTTTTAGAACTAGTAAAACAAACAAAAATTAGTATCCTTATTAAGTTAGTCGTATATGGCAGATACTAACAAAAATTGTCGTATATTACAATTTCGCCGTGAGCTCGCGAATGTGCAAACAACATAACCTAAATTTGTGTGCCTCGTTTAAATGTTAAAAATTAAACAGTAGGATAAGAATCGATGTTTTTTTAATATTAATTACTGGTTTGATTACTGTTTTATTCTTCGAGAAATATTGCCGATAAATAGATAAAGTTAAGTAGTTTTTTGCTTATTTATGTTAAAAAATGTTTCAAATCTAAAAACTTGCTACTACTAACTAGAACTTGTTTTAATTTGTTGTGCTAATTTCACTTTTTTTAATTATTTTGTATATTTTATAATTGTATTAAATTTAGTACTGAAAAGTATGAAAAATTACTCTCGGGTCTAAGCCTCTAATACGTTGTTTCATCATTTTAACATGAATAGCAGAACTCAAAAAATCATGCAACTTGCCACAAAATCTACCATGGAAAAAAATTAACTAACTAGTTCGTTGGAATCGTTTGCTAATTTTTCGGAAGATTGTGATGATTCTGATAAAGACCGAGACTTTGTCTTATCAGACTTTGAAAAGGACGCGGATTTAGTCAGTAGTTCATCGGAAAATGACATAAATGAATTCTTAGATTTACAAGAAGACGACCTTCCTTTGTCCATCTTAAAAGAAAGAGACACTCCAAAAGAAATAAAAAAATGCTAGACTCTATGATTAAAGAAGTTTAAAAAAATTTGGATGGTGCTGTTTATACAAAAAAAGGTACAATGAGGAAAAGGAAAAAGTATGATACTTCTCCTGCAACACGAAAAAAAAAAGACTTAACATGAAAAAACAAAAATATTCATCTGTAAAAGAAAACTGTGGTGAAAAGTGTACAAAAAATGTATTACAAAAATCGGTATGCAACGGCAGATTAGTAAATCAATCAGATTAATCAGGAATATTGGGACATGGAGGAAAAAGAAAGGCGAGCTTTTATATTGCATAAAACTAGCACCACTGGTGTTAAAAGAAGATCAATCATTTTAGCTGCTGAAGGATCCCGAAGAAATAGATCTGTTCAGTATAATTTACCTGATGAGAATGGCTGCAATCAAAAAGTTTGCAAAAAATTTTTTTTGGCAACATTAGGGTATGAACTAAAAAATGACCGTGTTCTTAGAAATGTTACTTAATTAAATGAAAGGACATCTATTGCTCCAAAACTAGATAGTAGAGGTAGAAAACAAAAAGAAAATAAATTTGATGAAACATTGATTGAACAATATGTTGAAAGCTTTCAACCCACAATTTCGCATTACAGACGGGAGCACGCCCTACTACGAAGATACTTGCCAAGCGATATTACAATAAGGGCAATGCATTAAGATTTTTATTGAAGCTTAATGCTAAAATTTCTTATGAAATGTATAAAAAAGTTGTTGCCAAAATGAATATATCGTTTTCAAACTTAGGTTATGAGGAGTGTTTTGACTGTAAATCATTTAGATTACATTGTATCTCGACCATACATGAAAAAGAAAATATCTACCAAACTTGTCAAGTATGTACATCATTCAAGAAACATCAAATCGGAAAGCAAGGGAGGAGTATAAACAGGATAGAGCTGGGAAAGATGGTTTATACTTTTCAGCTGACCTCCGGAAGGTACCTTTCAATTTAAAATTAAATATCTAAAATTAAATAATTAATTTTTTTACTGTTACAGGCTATTATGCTTCCTAGATGGGAAATGTTTAAAGAAATTATGTTTATGCCGAGAGCTATTGCATTCAACGAAACATTTGTGCCAATAGGGAAACTGTTTGCCTTTATTTGGCATAAAGGTGTATCGGAAAGATCGAGAGGTGACATTATTTCAACTTTTTATAATTTTTTATAAGCCGTGAGAGATGCTCCAAATGTGACCACATGACTGGACAACTGTGCGGCCCATAAATAAAAACTGAGGATTATTTTCTTTTTTAACATATACTATAATTAATTCGAACGAAATCAACCTAAGAACTTTGAATTTAAAATATTTTCAGCCTGGGCACACTTTTATGTCCAGTGATGCTTTTCATCATCAAGTTGAATTAGCCTTAAAAAGAAAAAAAAAGTGTATGATTTTAAAGATTTCAGCGAATGCGTTACTTTAGCCAATTTAAAAAAGGTAGTTAAAGAAATTAATATAAACAATTTTTATGCTTTTTCGGATTTAACCTTTCAATATAAACTAAAGAAAATTAACCCCAGACCCTAATTACAAGATATCGTTTTTGTTCAGTTCGAAAGAAGAAAAAGATCTTTGAATTATAAAACATCTTTTTCAGAAGATTTTCAGTCCTTGAATTCCTATTAGCCAAATATGAAAGACGGCCCTAACCTCACCCTAATCAAAAAATTTGTGAGAGGGGTATATCCAAAGAAAGAAAAAGTAACATTTTAACTAAAATTTAAGGGTTGATTCCAGAAAATCGTCTACCATTCTGGGAAAATCTGTAGAAGCTGAAACAGAAGTAGCTCTAGATTGACTCAAGTTAAAGAAAATACTATGTTTTAAAGAATAATATTTATTTTGTAATAAAATATGTTATTTTTAAAGGCTTATTAAAATATTTTGAAAGATACGATTGTTTTTCTTAGCAATTATAACTAAAATTATCTAGAAGAAATGGCGTATCTGACTTATCCTAACTGTAAATTTTTAAACATATTCCACATAATTTAAAAAAATTATACTTCTTAAGTACCTATTTCATTTTATAACTTTAAATAATGTGACTAAAATAGTACAAAAAAAATTATATTTTTATAAAAGTCACCCTCGTATAAAAATATAAAAAGTGCAGATACGATCTTCTTTCTTAGGACGGCAGTATAGTAAAATAAAAATTAAACTATATTAAAGAAATACATATAGCTTTGTATTAGTGTTATTTGTGGCAAAACATTTTGTTGAGTGATCCCAGTCTTGTATAAGCAATTCTAGAGCTATTTATCTAGCTTCATAGTTAATAGGATCAATATATTTTTTGTAATAATAAGTTCAACTATAGTAAGAACCATTATGGAAATGAGTTCTCTAGATTAGTGCATGTGTTCTTTGCTCTGTACTTAATAAGTTTCTTTCGATTTAGAATTTTGCTGAAAATCCAAATTAAACAATCTTATTTAATAATTATATTGTGGTCGTTTCGTTATTATAAGTGTAAAGTTATAACTTAAAATATATGATAAAGAGATCTAATAAATAAACCACAAGCTACTTTACAGTTTTTTAGGTAAACCTTTTTCCAAGTCTTTCAATTATATTAAAATAAATAAGTTTGATTAGAAATAAAAGTAGATCTTTTAAATAAAATAATTGAAGTATGATTGAATCAAGTAGAACTGAAATAAATAAAGCTAGTTTAAAATGAATCTAACAAAAAATTAATAGCATAATAATAAAAACAATTCTAAAACAGTTGTTTAGAAATATAATTTTTATTAAAATTCTATATTTTTTTAGGTTACACAAATTACTTAAATACATTATCTACTTTAAATACATAAATTACTTAAAAAGAAATTACTTCCGAGTTTACTTCAAATGAGTTTCAAGCTAATTTAAATATATCTGATTGGATTTGTTAATGTCAAGCTTTATAAATTGGATAAGTATATTTAGTTACTGTTTATTATATACTAAATGGCAAAAAATTTATTCGCTTTGAACAGAGTCCAAAGTGAACAAATAACAAATCGATAGTTTACACTCTAAATAATTGGATTTTTCAATAATTTTAATAAATATGTCAAAAGGTGACATGGTGATTATGACACCATCTATAATTAATTGTTTTCCATTTTATCGATTTAACTTATGTAGTTCACACGTGAGTATTTAATTTAACTTAAAAAAAAACAATATATGTAGTAGGTATTAAAAAAAAAAATATTTATAGGAGAGATTTATTATAGTTTTATAATTAATGTATTTAAGGACTCTTATTTATTATTTAAAATTTAAATGGTAAAATTAATCTTGATGTACTGAAGGATATAAAATTTTTTTAATGTCAAAGTTCTTAAAGTAGGGCTTAAGCCATTGGATAATTTAGCAACTAGATATAGATAGCAGGATAAATATTCTTCTTTAATTAGAGACGCCTAAAACTGGGTAGCAAATTTAAACCAAATACACTTTTTTCAAAGCGCAAAAATAATGGCAGGCAAATTTTTAGAGCAAGTCTAATTGTGTCACATTGGTATTTTTGAATTATTTGAAAAACGTATTTTTCTTTACAAATACAACAATTTAAGCAAAATCTAAGCAGATATTTTAATATTTTTTTTTGTAATAATTATTTTATGTGAGCGATACCTTTTTTTAAAGAATGACTGAATTTAATGTCAGTGATTAAATAAATAAATTTAAGACTTACGCATTAGTCTAATAAGGTAAAAGTTAAGTACATACGCACAGCAGTAATAGGTTTTTTGTCGAAACTGTTATCTTCTCAAGATTTTTTTATGTTTGTTTTCGCGATTTCTTGTTAACGTCGATATTTCGAGCTTTTATAAGAAAAAAGATAACAATAAAAGGTATTTATTTATTAAATATTAATTCATAAGGTATGTATATTTACAAATCCTTATATTGTTCTGTATATTTTAACAAATTCGTTTACTTGACTAGAAGGTTGCACCTAGATATGAACATCCATATTGTAAATATTTTCTTGACTGAATAATAAATCAGTAAGATAGAGTCTATTTTTTCTGAACATTATTAAGTTGCTCCAATGCATTGTTGTATAGACCACGCCAGATAGAGATACCAGATGTTAATAAGGACTCAACCAGTGATTTATAAATTATTAGGAGTATTTTTCTATTTAAAAATTCTCGTAATTATAAAAATGTATGTATAACAGCTCTAACTTTTTTTGTTATGAAAAATGTGTATTCTTCCCACTTTAAGTGTTCGTCTGTGGCAATTTCTAGATATTCAATCTTTTTTACGGCTTTTATTTGTTCTTCTTTTTTCTATTTCTATGCTTTGTTATGACGGTCTTTCGACAGAATTGGTAGAGAAAGCTACATAACTTTTTTTAAATTTCCGTGAGTTCAAGAGAAATTTTTTTACTTCAGACCAGGATCAATCATGAAACAAGTATCATCAGTGTATAAGAATTGTACCTTTCAGAACAATTTCTGTGAGACAACTAATGTAAAGATTAAACAATAGAGGTCCCATTATCATGCTTTAGGATACTCTTATGTTATTCTCTTTGACCTCGCTTATGCCGTATCACTAGAAATTGGTATCGGCCTATAAAATAAATTTGAATACACCCAAAACGGATCCTCTAATCCCAAAATATTGTATGCCACCTTATCAAAAGCTTTTGCTAAGTCAAGTTCATGTAATATGTAACTCTTTTTTTAAGAAAAGCTATTTTTTTCAACGGTTAAACACTATTTTTATATAAAACTCACAAGATCTCCTTAAAAAGTAATAATGTCCTTCGGAGCCCAGACAAATTAAGCGCAACAGCAAGGGACAACGTTCTTGACCTACTTTATTAGTAATTCACTAATGAGTTCCCTGTAGCGCTCATTCTGAATAATTAATAATAAAGTAATTGAAAAAATGTAAATTGTTTATTAGATTTACAGTGCCGGCCAAAAATGGAGAAACTTTTAATATTTTTATTTTTTTTCTTATTAAAACTAATTCGAATTAATTGTAAATAATATTTATGGTTATGTCTAGTAGTGGCGAAAATAATTAGAAAAAAAAATTGAAAACAAATAATTTATTACAAAATATGCAAACAAAATGTATTTTCTCTAAGGACAAAAATGGAGAAACTTTTTATTTTTATGACATAATTATGTTATAATACAAAATGTGGATAAAAGCATACTAATACTTTGTGGCATAACCGTTATTCTTCACAACTTCACTACACCGTCTTGGCATACATTCAAGAAGATTGTGTATAATATCTCCGGAAATTTCACTCCATGCTTCTATTAGGGCTTGGAATAATTCGTCTTTATTTCGGAACTTATTCAGATTTTTTTGTCGAACATTTTTGTCTAGGTGCTCCCACAAGTTCTCGATGGGATTTAATTCTGGACTTTAAGCTGGCCACTTCAGAACTTGAATTTGTTTAGAGGTTAGGAAATTTTTAACAATTTTAGAAGTGTGCTTGGGGTCGTTATTATGCTGGAATTTCCAAATTAACGACAAATTATCCTCGGTGCAGGGAAGCATATTATTCCTTAAGATGTTTAGATAATATTGGCTATTCATGATCCCATCTATTCTCACCAGTGGACCAACGCCATGCCCGGAAAAACATCCCCACACCAACACATTACCGCCTTGGTTGTGGGAATAGTGTACTTTAGGTTGAATTTTTTATTCTCGGGACGTCTAACCCATCTTATACCATCTGACCCAAATAAATTGAACTTACTTTCATCTGACCATAAAACGTTTTTCCATTGATTATAGGGCCAATGTAAGTGTTCTTTTGCGAATCATAAACGAATTTGTCTATTTTTCGTTGAAATGAAAGGTTCTTTTACCGGTCTCCTGGCTTTTAAGTTGGCGTCACATAAACGTCTTCAAAAAGATCGAACTAAAAGGGAAATACTGGGATATGCCTTTTTTATATCTTCAGCGAAGAAAAATGGATTTCTTATAGAACATCATCTAATTAGCTTGTCAGTTTCAGAGGTTGTTTTTTTGGGTCTACTTGGCTTAGAGATGCTGGCAGTAGTGCCTCTAGTTTGCCACAATTAAATTTGTCTACAAATGACACTTTTATGGAGATCAAGTTCTCTAGCGATTGTTACTTGTTTCACTCCCGCATTGTGCTTCTCAATTATAAGTTTTTTTATTTGTTTAGCCAAATTTATACCTCGAGGCTTTTAATACTAAATAGGCTTCTTCACAATCGAAAACGAACTGCTTCAAACGAGATCTATTTAATTTAAAATATTTCATACAAAAAGTTTCTCTATTTATGTCCTCAAGTAAAAAAAACATTGTTGTAACAATGTAAATAATAACATAACATAACAACATTCCTGTGATAAATATTTAAACTATTTTGGAATGAATTTATGGCTTAGGCTTAGATAAACATTTTTAATAAATGGTGTCACAAAAATTTTGAATAATTTATTTTTTTATTTAAAATAAATTAAAAGTTTCTCTACTTTTGGCCGGCACTGTATTTCGTGTTGCTTAATTTTGAATTATTATAAGGTATAACTTTGCATTAGAATATTAAAAATAATACAATTCTCACTCTAGAAAAAAAATATAGTTTGTATAAATATTTCTTTTTCATTATTTAATTAATAACAAATTAGTTACAAACAGGTAATATATACCAAAATACCAAGTATTTGCTAAGTATTAGAAAATAAGCTGCCAGTAATTAGTTCTAGTTATTTGATTATTCCATAAAGAAAGCATATATTAATTAAAACTTTCCTTGCCTTAAAAGAGTGTCCAAACTGCTTTTAAATCATATTCATATTTCTCTCTCCGATACAAAGTCGTAGCTTTTAAAAATTATTCTGGTCCCTGGAAGAGAGCAAAAATAAGTATCTCAGAATGGTTTGGACAAAGAACAATATAGTAATATAATATTGCAAAAATAGTGG
Organism: Anthonomus grandis grandis; assembly: GCF_022605725.1. Lineage (NCBI taxonomy): Eukaryota > Metazoa > Arthropoda > Insecta > Coleoptera > Curculionidae > Anthonomus > Anthonomus grandis. The sequence goes on from NC_065546.1 coordinate 15,632,044, forward strand.
AAGATCTGTAGATTAACCTTCATAACTCTTGATCTAATTTGTTTAATGTGACTTGATTTTAAAACTAATAATAACCTGAAAATTAAAAGCATCAGATGTCAGTTGTGTATACAACAAAAATATTTAGGACGTATTTGCCTTATAAATATACTTACATCTTAAGATAGTTGCTTACATTCAAAGTTTTTTTAAATTTTAAAAAACATTTCCTATTACTCAAAAAAGGCTTGAAATCATTGTGACGACAAATGATAAAACCAATACGATCCTAACCTCCATCAAAAACTTATAAACTAATACTCAAAAACTAATACTAAATAATCATCTACAAACATCAAGACTACTGCACCTCAATTAAATTTAGCAAAAAGACAAACTACAGACACAGGATCACATTAAGAGTCCTAGGACACTCCGGACAAGACTTCAATTGCTTCAGATAGATCACTCATTTTTAATTATTCGTATTAACCAGAGCATTAAGCTTATGTTTATATTTTGTATAAGTATAAGTGTCTTAATACTTGAATCTGTCAATGGTTTTAGAAAAATTTATTTGAGCGGTGGTATACTTTTAAATTTGTTTTAAAAACATGTTTATCCATTATTAAGGAAAATATCCGGTATCAAGGGACTTAATAAAAATATATAATGGATATGGTTAACACATAATTAACTTTTCTTAAAAAAAAGTAGCTCATTACTTATTCCGATTTTTTTCCGAAACCTCGTACGTTTTTAGTAACCCAAAGATAGGATCACTCATTTTTAATTGCTCATAATAACCAAACCATCAAGCTTATGTTTATATTTTTAAGTGTCTTAGACTTGACCCAGTCAAAGTTTTTAGGAAAATTTATTTGAACGAAGGTACTCTTCTAATTTTGTTTTAAAAATATGTTTTTCCATTATTGAAGAAAATAGCCGGTGTCAAACGACTTAATAAAAATATATAATAGATATGGTTAGCAAATAATTAACTTTTCTAAGAACTAAAGTAGCTTATTATTTATTCCGATTCTTCTCTGCAACCTCGTTCGTTTTTAGTAACTCGCGGGTAATACCGACCAGCATATTGGTACGGACTGCGACTGTGAGAAGTGGGTATCCAACAGTGATGAAGTAGTAGAATATAGTGGCCCATTCATTCGCTTCCGAGACGGGTATCACCAGTCGATTGTTTTACTTCTTCGGGTCTTTTGGCATCGCGTCGTGTCAAAAAGGATTTTTTTTAAACTCGTGACTATTTTGTTTTGGATTTTTTTTTGTGACAATGTAGACTGGAATTAGTGCTTTCACTATTAATCGAGTTTTAAATAAACAGACAGGATTAAGAGTAGTTGTTTAGGTTGGTAATTTTGTGTTTTGTTGGTATTTTTTTTTGAATTTTGTCCAAATTGTTTTAAAACTATTATGAAAAATTATATTTACATTTTTTTAACGCATTTTTAAAAAATTATTTACCCATTTCTTATATTTTAAATTTTTCCGTCAAGCTTAATTATTCTAATAAAGGATAGTTTAGTTAATTTTATTAGGAAAAAAAATGATTGGGGTTTACTTGATATTTAAAAAAATATTTATTTAATGCAAGAAGCTACTTTGTTTGAAATGATTATGTTTTTTTATACATGTTTTTATACTAAAATAGTACAAAAAAATAAAAAATCTATAGAACCTATTAAAAACTAAATAAAGCTTCAAATATTGCAATAAAGCAAGAAAAATAGAGTACAAAAGTAAAGAAATTAAACTTTAATAATATTGATGATGGATTTTAACCAAATCTTGGATAGTTCAATAATTTGATTGCGTATTTTAAATTTGAGTATTTTTCTTATTACTATGCTAAACAATTTTCGGAAATTTTTATTTATATATGTATTTATGTACATTATTACTAAACATTTTAGTAATTTTATTACTGAAATGTTTATTAATAATAAATATTAGTCAGATACAAGACATAATTTAATAT